>NC_141696.1:1185836210-1187036210 GCF_964263255.1 Lissotriton vulgaris | reverse complement strand
GGGTGTTCGATACACCCGAACCACTTAAGTCCTCTGGACATAAGATTTCATCCGGTTGCGCGCGCTCACAACCTTCCCTCAATCACACTACAGGCATTCAACTCCGCTTGACATTACAACACAGGAACAACATAAAACACCGCAATCTTTCAACGCATGACCCTTATACTTACTCTCGACCGACTCTGCTGCTTTTCTCTCGACGCACCGTCCGCACCGTCTTCGGCTGCAATTCTTCTTCTGGTCGACGATGACTAGGGACCTTGGGGTAAACTAACCTGGCCTAGGTCGTCTTCCTCAAGAAGATAACCATCATACTCTGCTACCAACTGCTGGGAATGAGATTTTGATATCAATTTATGATTATGATCAATTTAATAACTTATCTCATTCATCTGTTTTTGGACCGCTAATATCTGTCATTGAGGAAAAGACAACCCCACATAGGTTAGACAAACCCCATTAACTGACGCCACTCTGAAGAACCACTTGCAACTGATAAAGTTTCAAGAAGTTTATATAAAGATTTTTTTTTTTGGAGGCAATACAATCCTTACAAGATAAATCTCAAAGTATACAAATTACAAAATCAGTCTCTAGATCCGCAATTTAAAGCTTTCGGTGTGAAGTGGTTCCTTCTGCGTCATCTGCAGTAAGACAAAATAATCAAGTTAAACTGTCCCTACTCTATACTAGGTGACATCCCTACTTCGCAAGTTTCTTCCCTAAAAAGGTGTCAGCAGTTTGACTTCCAAAGGAGTTCAAACTCTCTTTAGCCTCTAAAGGAATCTTTAGGTTCAGAAGCAGTACCCTCTCTGCCTACCCATCCGCTCTCTCTAAGGGTCCTCGGCCTACTGCTCCCTAGCGCTCTGATCTCTCAGCGCATCTGCTCAAGGCATCTACCCTTGCCTTCGCTCTCGCCTTAGCCTAATGCTAATTGCTCTGTGATCGCCCTTCTCTGATTGCTCTCTCCTCCCCGGGGTGCTGTCCCTAAAATACACAATCACAGTGTAGGTGATACGCCCCTCGACGCCCACCACGGACTTTCCCCGAGGATGTCAACTTCTGGCTTCTTCCATTGGTCCACTCCTTGCGTCGTTCGTTAAGTTGACCCTTCTCCTTAGATGTCATCTTCATCATCTTGTTGGCGACTTTTACTGACTTTTTCAGATCAAGTGTCATATGAACTTAGACAAGATTTTAACTTATAACTGCAATCCTTTATCCTGTGAATGATCTTGTCAAAACATAGTTCACATTCAACACGTCTCTCCTCACGTTCGAGCAATAAGCTCCGTCCGGCATTGTCACCGTAAATCTAACAAGTGCTAGACTTCTCGGCTCTCACGTCCACATCAAGCTATTTACGACTTTTACAAGCCCACTAAATTACATACATTTGACTATGCTCCTTCGAACTCTTGGTCAGTCAGGTTACAAACACAAATGACCTAAACTCTTCCAGCATTCCTACAAAAGGCCTTCTACACGATATAACCTTTGGCATACATTTATATATTCTCGTATTTTGGCAAAGTCTCGGTTATACTTGAAATACATTTTACATAGAATATAAACTACGTAGAGTATAACCTTTACATTCTCATTGGTTACACCGTTATATACGTTCTCTATACATTTATCCACGTTATATTTCTCCACGTTTATCTCTTTCCACATTACATTTCTCGCCGCTTCTCCAGTTAAAGTTACACACGTACATGAATTCTACTGTGCACGTTCTACATTTCGTAAGCATTTCTACACATTTCTACATTTACCTATTATGTATACGGGCCTTCTAAATCTAATGCATGTTTAGCATGTGAATACATTTACATTTCCTATACTATGTTATCACCTTAGTTGACTATGCTATAGTCGTCAGCTTCATATTACAATATGCATTTCATTCTTACGGTTATAATATATACGTCTAAATATGGCTACGATATACTTTATATTCAAATTGCGCTCTCTCAGAAGCAAATACTCGTGGATTTATAATACTGTGTAACCCACATGAAGATAAACTTAAATTATACAAAATTAGAATACCTAAAACACAACAAGCTGGAAGCTTGCTAATATGTTGGAGGAGCATTAAAGCAGCACCGCTGCCTTTCAGAATATTTTTTCCATTTTCAGTCGGAAATTCGCTTGGGGTATATTGACACATCCTTTGCACAAATATGTGCAGCACAATTAACACCTCAACTAAAGTGTGTTCCAGCAAAATTGAACATACCACTCATTATGCAATACCCTGTTTGTCAAGACACAAGCCTCTAGCTATCACCCTACACCCCTCATTGACTGGTTAAATAGTTTAATAGATCCCTTTTTATTGGTTGATCAAGAACACCGCGAGTGCATTGTTTTGAGAAACACAGGGGACAACTTGAATCTCTTCAATGTTTCTTCTATTGTCACTGTTCTGTCCAGTGCTATGTATGAACCACCATAGTAAAGGACTGTTTTTCATTGGTTCCCCAAATTGAATGGAAACCTGAGGCCTGAGGTACACCTGTGTTTGTCAGGTAGCCCTGAATTCTGGTAACTCATGGGAAGAATTAGTGAGGTAGGCTTAACAGAAATGTCATGTTAAGTGGAGACTCACACAAAAAACACAGATATTACATTTTCTATTTGGTCTTTTGATCAACCAATAAATAAAGTAATAGGGCACTCCAAACACTAATAGATTCCTCATTGTGTTCTGAATGGGAAAAAAATAGTTTTTGACAGGTTTTCCTGTGGTAAAGGGAAAAACAGAGAACTTGTACATTCAAAAGATCTCAACGAATATCCAATCGAGACCAGAATCAATGGAATATTTCTGAATCACAAGATGAATTCAGGGGTGTCCAAATCGGAATTTTGCATGATTTTCGAACAAAAGTCTCGCCATATTTTACCTGCATTAAACGTCTGACCAAATAGCATGGATATGAAATATGAAGAGTTTCTTAGTTCTTAGAGAGAGCCCGGTTTAGGTCTATCATTCGAGACAAATTTAGCTGTCTTACCAGACACATGCTTTTTCAAAAATGAATCTAATAATATATAAATATTAAAGACGAACACACAGGGGGCATTAGGTCAGGGATCTTCATCATTTGGTCTGTTACAATGTCATTCACATTTTGCTCCCGCCCATCAGAGCATACAACATGGGGCAATGGGTCGGGCCACTTTAGTTGTTGGTTTCCTTCTCTGTGAGTGATGGAATTTTACTTGTACACAAAGTGCACAGGGTAGGTGGGCCAATATGTTGCCAGGTTGCTACTTTTTTATTTTTTATACTTTTTGCTTTTTTTTTTAGTTTTGTGAGTGTGAGGGCCGGCAGCTCTTCACACTCTACCACGGGGTCAAATGCATTGTGCTTCATTCCATGTGGGCACTGCAATTGGCATAACTACAAATGTTTCAGGGCTTCTCTTTGCCCCAAAGACAGTGGCGACAGCCTCTTTTTATTGCGCATTGGCATTCAGTATTTTTAAATTCAAATTTCCTTTTCTTCCTTTTTAAATCCATTTTTCTTTCTATTCAATCAATCAATCAGTGACACTTATAAAGCGCGCTACATACCCGTAGGGTCTCAAGGCGCTGGGGGGGGGGAGCCGCTACTGCTCGAACAGCCAGGTCTTCAGCTTCTTCCTGAAGGAGAGGTGGTCTTGGGTCAGGCGCAGGTCGGTCGGGAGGGAGTTCCAGGTCTTGGCGGCCAGGTAGGAGAAGGACCTTCCTTCTGTAGTCGCTCTTCGGATGCGGGGGACGGCGGCGAGGGCGTGGTTGGCTGATCGGAGGTGGCGTTTGGGAGCGTAGAAGTTGACTCTGCTGTTGAGGTAGCTCGGGCCTTGGTCGTGTAGGGCTTTGTGTGCGTGGGTGAGGAGGCGGAAGGTGATTCTTTTGTTGACGGGGAGCCAGTGAAGGTCTCTCAGATGTCCGGAGATGTGGCTGGTTCGTGGGATGTCGAGGATGATTCTGGCTGAGGCGTTCTGGATCCGCTGGAGTCTCTTCTGGAGCTTGGCGGTGGTACCGGCGTAGAGGGCGTTGCCGTAGTCCAGTCGGCTGGTGACTAGGGCCTGGGTGACGGTCTTCCTGGTCTCGGTGGGGATCCACCAGAAGATCTTCCGTAGCATGCGTAGGATGTTGAAGCATGCCGAGGAGACGTTGTTGACTTGCCTGGTCATGGAGAGGGAGGAGTCCAGGATGAAGCCCAGGTTGCGTGCATGGTCTGTCGGTTTGGGTGCGGTGCCCAGGGCGGGAGGCCACCAGGAGTCGTCCCAGGCGGAGGGAGAGGAGCCCAGGATGAGGACCTCCGTCTTGTCCGAGTTCAGTTTCAGGCGGCTGGTCGTCATCCACTCGGCTACCTCTTTCATCCCTTCGTGCGGTTGGCTCTGGCGGCGGCGGGGTCGTTGGTCAGGGAGAGGATCAGCTGGGTGTCGTCGGCGTAGGAGATTATGCTGAGGTTGTGTTTGCGTACGATGGCCGCGAGGGGGCTCATGTAGACGTTGAAGAGGGTGGGGCTCAGAGATGATCCTTGGGGGACGCCGCAGATGACTTCGGTGGCCTCTCACTTGTACGGTGGTAGGCGGACTCTCTGTGTTCTCCCGTCGAGGAAGGAGATGATCCATTCCAGCGCCTTGTCCTGGATTCCGACGTTGCTGAGGCGCCGTACTAGGGTGCGGTGGCAGACCGTGTCGAATGCCGCGGAGAGGTCTAGGAGGATGAGGGCCGCTGTTTCTCCGTTGTCCATCAGGGCCTCGGATGTCATCGGTGGCGGCGATGAGGGCGGTCTCGGTGCTGTGGTTGGCTCGGAAGCCGGACTGTGAGGGGTCGAGGGATCCGTTCGTCTCGAGGAAGGCGGCCATCTGCTTGTTGACGGTCTTCTCGATGACTTTGGCTGGAAACGGGAGGAGCGAGATGGGGCGGTAATTCTTGAGGTCGGTGGGGTCCGCTGTTGGTTTCTTGAGTAGAGCGCTGAGTTCGGCGTGTTTCCAGCTCTCGGGGAAGATGGTGGTGTCGAAGGATGTGTTGATGATGTCTCGCAGGTGGGGTGCGATGACAGCGTCGGCCTTGTTGAAGACGTGGTGAGGGCAGGGGTCGGTCGGTGATCCGGAGTGGATGGAGTTCATCGTGCGGATGGTGTCTTCGGTGCTGATCAGGGTCCAGGCGTGGAGGGTGGTGGTGGGGGGTGGTTGTTCGGTCATGGTGTGCGTTGGTTGGTTGTTGAAGCTGTTGTGTATGTCCGCGATCTTGTTGTGGAAGTATGAAGCCAGGGAGTTGCAGAGGTCTTGCGATGGGGTGATGTCGTTGTTTCCTGCGCTGGGGTTGGAAAGCTCTTTGACGATGTTGAAGAGTTCTTTGCAGTTGTGTGCGTTGTTGTCCAACCGGTCCTTGAATGCTGTTTTCTTGGCGGCGCGGATCAGCTGGTGGTGTTTCCGGGTGGCAAGTTTGAAGGAGGTCCTGTTGTCCGGTGTCGGTTCCCTTCTCCAGACTTTCTCGAGGGCTCGGCAGTTCTTCTTGGAGCTCTTGAGTTCGTCGGTGAACCATGGGGCTTTCTTGCTGCCGGGTCTGCTGGGCGGGGTCCTCAGTGGGGCGAGTTCGTCCGCGCAGTTGCTGATCCACTTCGTGAGGTTGTCGGCGGCCTGGCTGGGGTTCGCTGAGCTGGCAGGAGGGTGCTGGCTCAGGGAGGTGGCGAGCTGGTCTGCTGTGATCTTGTTCCAGCTTCTGCGGGCCGCCTGTTGCTGGTGGTGGTGGGACGTTGTTTTCTTGAAGGTGAAGTGGACGCAGCTGTGGTCCGTCCATTGAAGCTCTGTGGCGTGGCTGAAGTCGATGTCCTTGCTGGATGAGAAGACAGCGTTGAGTGTGTGTCCGGCGAGGTGGGTGGGGGTGGACACCAGTTGCTTGATGCCCAGGTTGGCGAGGTTGTCGAGCAGGGTGCTGGTGTTGCGGTCGTTGTTGTTCTCCAGATGGAAGTTGAGGTCTCCCAGGAGGATGTAGTCAGCGGAGGGGAGGGCATGTGGGCTGACGAAGTCGGCGATGTCCTCGCTGAATTGTGTGCGTGGTCCAGGGGGTCGGTAGATCAGGGTGCCTCTGAGGGTGGTGTTCGGGTTGGTGTGGATCTGGAAATGCAGGTGTTCGGCGGTGGTCAGGGAGTTGTCGGTGCTGGTCGTGAGACGGATGGTGCTCCTGTGGATGATGGCGATGCCTCCTCCCATCTGGTTGGCGTTTCGGTCCCTCCGGACGATCTTGTAGCCCTCTGGGATGGCGATGGCGATGTCGGGAGCTGAAGAGGCGTTCATCCAGGTCTCCGTGAGGAAGGCAACGTCTGGAGCTGTGGTGTCGAGGAGGTTCCAGAGTTCGATGGCATGTCTGTGGACGGAGCGGGTGTTGAGCAGGATGCACTTGAGGTGGGTGCTGCTGGTGTTCGGCTTGGTGGGTGCTGGTGCGAGGCAGGTCCGGATGCAGGTGAACTTGCAGGCGTGGCAGCTGAAGGGTCCGTGGGTACGTCGTGGAGAGGCTTGATGGCATTCTGTGAGTCGGCCGGTGTTGAGAGCGGTGAGGGTGGCGGCGGAGTACGTCAGGCGGGTCGGTCGGGGTCTTCGTGGGCCAGGGGTCCTGGCACTGGGCGCGGTCCAGGCGCGGACGGGCGTAGACGGGCTTACCTTTGGCGCGCCTTCGGCGCACAATCGGCGCGCCCGCTGCGCGTGACCACTGCGCGTGACCGCTGCGCGTTCGCACGGTCGCCATTTAAGGCGAAGTGCGCGGGTGGGCGGAGCAGCTGGGAGGCGGGAGCGGGGAGGGTACAGAATAGAAAAAGGGGCGGGGAAAAGCGGCGGTGGCGGGAGGGGAGGGCGGAGGGCGGCGAGGTAGGCGGACAACAAGGAAGGAAACCACAACACGGGGGAAATAAAAATTAAACAGAACGGGCACAAATTCTCAACAAAACAAGGAAAACAAGGAAAAAACCAAAGTTATATAAAACAGGCACAAATGTTAGACAATACAAGGGCAAAAACAGCCGCAGCGGCGCCTGCCGGCAATCGGCAAAACGAGGCAGCAGCGAGGCAGAGGGCATGCAAGGGGCACACGCAGCAGCTGGTGGCCGTGCGGCGCGGGGGTGTCCCACAATGTCCACTTAATGTTCACTCTCTCCACTAGAGAAGTCACTGCAATTGGCAGCCATTCAATGATAGCCACTCATTTGTGAACAGGCCCAGGTAGCCATTTTTTAATGAGTTATGTAGTTTATCATTCTTTACAGTTTCAAAATTGTCCATTTTGTTCACCATCTTAGAAGTGTAATGATTTATAAGTTATCCAAAAACATTCAAACTGTCCATCCAGAGGTGTGCACACTCCAGTGGCCATATTTGAATGGTCTTCCACAAACTTTATTATTAATAAAGAATGGGATACCCCATGTTAACTGCCTCTTTGATCAAAAATATTGGCAAACACAATAGCTCCACAGGTGACCACTAAAGAGCAGAACTATTGTTTTTCCAATGTTTATTGCTTGCTGTCCTTGACAGTGAGTCTGCAATCTATTATTAAGAGGTAGCAAGGCCAGTACATCTTCTAGCTACCCCTAAATTACGTTCTTGCTATTTGGCAGACATCGATAGAAAGTAGGGAGGCCCTGTAGCTTCCTGGTTCAGGCAGTGGTTTGTGGACCTAGGTAAAATTTGGAGTTTGTCCTGGTGTCATTTTCCAACTGTGGGACATAATTCTGCAGCACAGAGCAGCAGCCTGAAGGCAGTGTGGGGACTTTCTTATTTTCACTTCCATCTGGGCACAAAAATAGGCCTGATTTAAAGGGCCATCAGCCTGTCTTTTGTTCAAGTATTAGTCTGGCTGGGAGCTATATTGAGCCTATTACCTAGAAGCCAATGGACTGAAACAAAGGCGCACAGCTTATCACTTTGCAAATACTTGAAGGCAGGTTCTTGACTTAGTTCAACCCCCTATGTAAGAAATGAGCACACACAGTAAAAATGAAGGATTTATTTGTGAGTTTGAGTTTTCACTGATAATGATTTAAATGGCACTTAATATATTATGTATTTAATTTATTTACAGTGCTACTCATCCCAGTGGAGGGTGTCAAGAGCACTCTACATCACCCACAGAGCCACAATAAATCATAGTGTGCAAATCAGTACAGGAAATGTTACATAAGGCAATGATGGTTAAAAGGGATAGAAATCACATATGTTCCATACTTATTGACTTTATCTGTTAAGTTCAAGTTTCAAGTTCAAGTTTACCATTTGTATAGCGCACTACTCACCCATAGGGTCTCAAGGCGCTTGAGGGAAGGGGGTATTTTATTTGTCGAATAACCGCGTTTTTAGTTGTTTTCTGAAGGAGAGGTGGTTCTGTGTGAGGCGGAGGTGGGTGGGGAGAGAATTCCAGGTTTTGGCCGCTAAGTAGGAGAAGGATCTTCCCCCCATGGTGGATCTATGTATGCGTGGAATTGTGGCGAGGGCTTGATTGGACAATCGTAGTTGGCGGGTGGGGGTGTAAAAGGACAAGCGCGTGTTGAGGCATTCGGGTCCTAGGTCGTAGAGGGCTTTGTGTGCGTGGGTGAGGAGACTGAACGTTATTCTCTTATTGACGGGGAGCCAGTGGAGGTCTTTCAGGTGACCGGAAATGTGAGCTTGGCGGGGGATGTCTAGTATGAGTCTGGCTGAGGCGTTTTGGATGCGTTGGAGATTTTTCTGTAGTTTGGTTGTGGTTCCGGCGTAAAGGGTGTTTCCATAGTCCAGTCGACTTGTGACCAGTGCGTGGGTGACCGTCTTTCTTGTTTCGGTGGGGATCCAACAGAAGATTTTTTTGAGCATACGTAGGATGTTGAAGCATGATGATGAGACGGCGTTGACTTGTCTGGTCATCGAGAGAGAGGAGTCCAGGATGAAGCCCAGGTTACGTGCATGGTCCGTTGGTATGGGTGCGGTTCCCAGGGCCGGTGGCCACCATGAGTCGTTCCAGGCGGAGGGGGATGAACCTAAGATGAGGACTTCCGTTTTGTCCGAGTTCAGTTTTAAACGGCTGTTTCTTCATCCACTCGGCTACTTCTTTCATACCTTTGTGTAGGTTGGTTTTGGCGGTGTTTGGGTCTTTGGTGAGGGAGAGGATCAGCTGGGTGTCGTCTGCGTAGGAGATGATGTTGAGGTTGTGTTGGCACGCGATGGATGCGAGGGGGCTCATGTATACGTTGAAGAGGGTGGGACTGAGTGATGATCCTTGTGGTACGCCGCAGATGACTTCGGTGCCTCTGATCTAAAAGGGGGGAGGCGGACTCTCTGGGTTCTTCCGGTGAGGAACGAGATGATCCAGTCCAATGCTTTTCCTTGTATTCCGATGTTGCTGAGGCGTTGTATAAGGGTGCTATGACAGACTGTATTGAAGGCTGCGGAGAGGTCAAGTAGGATGAGGGCAGCTGTTTCTCCGTTGTCCAGTAGTGTTCGTATGTCGTCTGTTGCTGCGATGAGGGCGGTCTCGGTGCTGTGTTTGGCTCTGAAGCCGGACTGTGAAGGGTCGAGGGATTTGTTGGATTCGAGGAAGGCGGCGAGCTGACTGTTGACGGCTTTCTCAATGACTTTTGGCAGGGAATGGGAGGAGCGAGATGGGGCGGTAGTTCTTAAGTTCAGTGGGGTCTGCTGTGGGTTTCTTCAGAAGGGCGCTGAGTTCGGCATGTTTCCAGCTTACCGGGAAGGTAGCGGAGTTGAGGGAGCAGTTGATGATGTCTCGGAGACGGGGTGCGATAATGGAGTCTGCTTTGTTGAGAATGTGGTGGGGACATGGGTCGGTTGGCAATCCTGAGTGGATGAAGTTCATCAGGCGGATGGTGTCTTCAGTGGTGATTGGGTTCCAGGTGCAAAGGTTGTTGGAGGGGGGTTTTAGTTCGGAGGTGGGTGGGGTGGACTGGTCTCCGGACTGGTTTTCAAAGCTGTTATGTATGTCAGCGATTTTGTTGTGGAAGAATGAGGCTAGGGAGTCGCAGAGGTCTTGGGAGGGAGTGATGTCGTTGGTGCCGGCGGTGGGGTTGGTAAATTCTTTGACGATGTTGAATAGTTCCTTGCTGTTGTGGGCGTTGTTGTCGAGTCGATCCTTCAATGCTGATTTCTTGGTGGATCGGATCAGCTGGTGGTGTTTGCGGGTGGCGTTCTTGAAGGTGGCCAGGTTGTCAGTGGTTGGGTTTTTTCTCCAGGCTTTCTCGAGGGTGCGACAGAACTTCTTGGATTTCTTAAGGTCATCGTTGAACCAAGGGGCTTTTTTGCTACCTTGCTTGATTTGATGTTTTTTCAAGGGTGCTAGTTCGTCAGCGCTGTGGGTGATCCATTGTGTGAGGTTGGTGGCTGCAAGGTTTGGGTCCGATGATTTTGCAGGAGGGTTTTGGTGAAGCGATGTGAAGAGTTGGTCGGTGGTAATTTTGTTTCAGTTTCTGCGGGGGATTGGTTGTGGGTGGTTGTGGGTCGTCAGGTCAGGATATAAAGTCAGGATATAAAATCCAGTGCAGTGATTGTCCAAACAAGACTTTATTACTTCCCAAAGGAATTCTTTCTTGCAATCTTAGAATAACAACAGTTTGAGGAGAAACAACAATAAGGCTCTAAACCCATGACTTACAGTTTGCATAGATCATTGTGCTATATCAGAAGTTTGCAACTTATGAACTGGAAGTAACAGCAATATCTCAGAGTCAAAAGCATTCGCCCACATACCTATCTACATGAACTTCAGATCTGTGATCTGCATGTTACACTGTGTGCTTTGTAACAAGCACATGTACCTTCTATCCTACTTTCTGAGTCAAAACGGTGGACAATATGCAGACCACTCCCAGAACTGTGTTAACCACTAGAGTTATCCTACTACTATTAAAATCCCCTCAAATGTAATGGGCACACAAAGCTCTCTGCAGCAGTTGTCTTAACCATGTAAGATATCTTAGAATGCAGGCTCTTTGTGGTCAATTAAGTATGGTAGAACAGATTTACTGTCACATGCGCCCCTGTTGCAAATGTCTTTGCTGCAGGTTTTAAAAATAAATAAATGTATAAGTTGACTGTTAGATTTTGCTTGAAGGGCCGCTGCAAGTTGTGACTCCACCCCTTTGCTTTGCCACACATTGACCCCCAATTTATGGGCTCCCGGACCAATTCCAGGCCTGCTGACAGGTCTTTTCAGCGCCTTCGGGGCAATAGTGCTGCACTGCATAAGTGGTAAAGATCAATCAAGCAGTCCTATAGCTGTCGGGCCAGGAAACCGCTTTACATCTGGATGGTGCCTAGTTTAGCTCAGTCGGTGACTCATCTTTTCCTACCTCTATAAAAGCTGCCGGGCAGCGGGGATTCTTGGATGAATTGTGCAAGAGGTGTACCTGATTCGTAGTAATGACTCATTGGAAGTACAACCATATTGAAAATAAGGTGAATGCCACAGTCACTAAAGGATTAACAAAAAGTCACGGAATGTCTGTGATCTGAACCCTGGCATGACAAAAGAGGCAAAAAAAGATGACAAGTTGCTTTTTTTAAATAGCGCTGCATAACGCACTTCAGCCTTTTTAAGCGCTGTAAAAAATAAAATACGCAACTATTACTCACTTTAATAGCATTGATATATAAACAGAGTTTCATGACTAGGTCTGGACATCTGTAAACCTGGTACTCTTGGTTATGTTAATGCGCCGATCAATAGTATGTGTGCAGTTTGTTTCATATAGAAGTGCTACCCCTCTTGTGCAAAAGCCCAGTACTGCCTAGCAGCGTGCCATAGCAGTCACTGCTGAGACCAGTGCTTCAACAGGACACATAAGGGTGACTCAGGAGAGTGAGGTAGCGGATAATCACTAGGGCTGCTGTATCTGCATAATAGCAGCTTTCTTTCGGGCACACTTCAGCGTATTTTTCGTCTTGCAGCCATTAACGTCTGACAGTTAATCCCATTTAAGTATATTTATTCCGAGCTCTGTGGTCAGATTCTCGCGGGAGGGTCATCTTCTATAAACCACAGCTGAAGGCATCATTTGTCTGGATGGATAGATTAATTAATGTATGCAAGAAGGATTCTTCATAGAGATGTGCTTAGTGGCTTGTTTCCTAGCCCCATGCCAAGCATGTCTTAGATTAATACATGTTTATTTGCTCCAGCTGCACAAAGACGAGATTTACAGGTCAGTAAAAGAGGCGCGCGTGGAATCCCCCAAGGCTGCTGATAGGCCTGGCAGGTAGCAATCAATGTAATGGCTGGAGACACAGGGTATAGGCGCCCCAGCAGGTTGAACATGTCCATGGAGTTTATGCACCCTTACTTTATCAGGAATATGGCTCAGAATGTGTGCACAAACTCATGGAGAGCACATAGAGTGTTCACAATTTGCACTGGTGATTTTTGTGCTCACACACAAACTACTTAAATCTGCCGGGATGTTAAAACGATTATAAATTAGAGAAGCCTGCAGAAAGTGAGTTTACACCTGATAGTCTCCTCTGTTCTATAACCACAAAATACACCTACAAAATATGCAATATGTCACTCAAGTGGTACTGCACGCAATTTCATAACTATGCAAACTGGCAAAAAAATGGGCGCGTATCAAATCCCTACATTGCCAGTGACACATGCGCTCCAAACCTCAATGATACAACCTGCAGTTGAACGCCCTAAGGAACATCTCCCACAATCAGGGGTAACCTATCACACCACAATACCTGCACACATCGTTCCACCACAACATACATCTACACCATTGTTAGATCCGTCATCCTAAGGGTGATACTCCCCTAGACTTTTTTCCTTTTGCCTCCACATTTTGCTGATTCATTTTGTTGGACTTAGGACCCTAGCACTGGTAAGCAAGCAGTGGTCAAGTGCTCAAAGTGCACGTGCTTCACCACTAAACATGCTGGCATTGGTGTAAACCTGATTAGCTTATTTGAGGTACTGGCAAGTCCCTTGTAAAGTGGTATACCATATACCCTGGGCCTGGACTTCAAATGCTACTGGTGGGTCATCCACAATAATTGTGCCACCCACAGAAGTAACACAATAAAGAAAGCAGATTTCCCTTGATGGCCACACAAATCTGATGGAAATATGTCTCTAATTAGAAATGAGATATTGGTGACAAAGGCACAATAATCTATATCATTCTTTCAAAAGTATGAATTTATTTCATTTTTTCTTTTTGGGTTTGTAAATAATAATGTATTGTATGTATATTATTATGCTTTCTCTTTTTTCACTTCTCTGTATTCTATTTAAAAAAGTCTATGTATTTAAAAAAAAGCCTCTCTTTTTATCAAAAAATTGTACTTTTCTATCTGTGATAAATTAGTAAAGAGATTCGTGTGCATAAAAAGCAATGATAATTTAAAAAAAAGAAAAAATGAAATAAATTCATACTTTTGAAAGAATGATATAGATTATTGTGCTTTTGTCACCAATATCTCATTTCTAATTAGAGACATATTTGCATCAGATTTGTGTTACCATCAAGGGAAATCTGCTTTCTTTATTGTGTTATTTCATTCCCCTCCTTTCCCTGACTTGATTAAGTCTTGAGGAGGTCCCATCATATTTGCTACCACCCACAGAAGTAGCCTTTCAAACCTGTCTGAGGCCTGCCACTGCAGTGCGTGTGTGGGAATTTACTGCCTCTTCGACTTGGCATTTAAATCTACTTGCCAAGCCTTAAACTCCTAATTACATATAAGTCACTCATAAGGTAGGCCTAAAGTAACCCTAAAGGCACAATGCCAAGGGCACAATGCTATGTCAGTAATAGGTAGGACATGTACTTTTATGTTTTGCATGTCCTGGCAGTGACAAACAGCCTATTTCGTTTTTGGCTGCTGTGAGGCCTAGCAGCCTCAAAGGGCATCATTGGGAATTCCTTAATACACATTTAAGCTGTAATTCCTGATCAGAGAGGAGAAGCTTTTTCTTGTTTAATATCTTTGGAATGGTAACAATAAATCTTCCTTACTGGTGAATTGGATTTAAAATTACTGTTTTAGAAAATGGACATTTCTCTACACTTTCTGCTCTTTGTGCCTGGTAGCCTATCTCCAATACACGGCTGGGGTGGGTGACAGCTACACTTTGTGCATTCCTTCTCGAGAGCCACAGACACAGGAAGGGGTGGCTCATCTGAATTCTGAACACTCATCTGCATTCTGATGGGTCTTCCCGGGCAGGGAGGACTGGGGGGGCTGACATTTACACTTCAATAGGTGGTGTGCAGTCTACACACAAAGCACTTATTTACCCCCCACTGATAGCCAGGTATACAGGACTGGGTTGAAAGGGATCCTTGTACACTTGAGAGAGCTGATTTGAAGTCACCCCCTACATTAAAGGCACTTTGGATATAAGTACTGGACCTCTGATCCCCTAACTTCTTATACTTCTGGATCTTGAACTGAACCTCTGTCAGAAAGACTGCTTTTCTGCTTATTGCCCTACTGCCTGCTCCCTGACTCTGGTCAAGGAGAGATGGACTCTGCGTTTACTCCAAGTGATCTCCAAGGGATTGCTGGCTGGCCTCCTGTTTTCTGAGCCTTCTGTGACCTCTACCCTTGCCTGAGGTACTCTTTGAAAGTTCTGGGCCTCAGAAGTGGGTTCTGCAGCTGTTGTGCTACAAAACTGATGCATCATCACCACTGCGCCAATCAAAGTCAACACATTGCCCTTCGATGGTTCTACAGCCTGCACGGCCCGACGATGACGCTCTGTGTGGTTTGACGATGACGCATTGCCTTCATGCTGTGGAAAAAATCGACGCATCGTGCCCTCAGTGTGGACGCTTTGCTCCAATCAAAAAATTTTCTCAGTGCCCCTGCGTGGGACTGCAGCCAGTCTGCCCTCCATCGCAGTCGACCAGAACTGTGGATTTGCACCGGTCTCACGCAAACTCAAGTAAGCTTTTGACCCATAGTCACTTCTAAGCACGAATGAATGAATGAATTTTTATTTGCGTGGTTACTCAAAACCATTACAATAGAAAAGAAGAGCACTACATTTAAAAGGTAAACAGTGTAATTAAAATCTAGAGGTTTAAAATTCAGACTCTTTAAAATCAAGGTCAATCTTTGTACTCAGCAAGTATTAAAAAAAATTGACATGCTCCTGTTAAGCTAATCAGGTAATACAAGATAGTAGGAGGCCTCCTCACAAGTGCCTGCCTGATCACTTAGCGGCGAGTGTCCATCAGCTTCGTGCGAATGCATTGTACAAATTTACCAAACATAGCAATGTGCTTCACTGTGTCCAGAGTGTAAAGTTGATGGACTGCCTCCTTTACAGTTCGAATACCCAATTGTAGCAAGATGGGCCTGAGATAAATTCTGCGAGCTAAGCGCAAAGCCGGGCAACAAAATAGGATGTGGGCCAAAGACTCGCGTTTATATTTACAGAGCTGACACTCCATAACTCTGTGCGGTTTGACAATGACGCATTGCCTTCATGCTGTGGAAAAGATCGACGCATCGTGCCCTCAGTGTAGACGCTTTGCTCCAATCAAGATACTTTCTCAGTGTCCCTGCGTGGGACTGCAGCCAATGTGCCCTCCATCGCAGTCGACCAGAACTTTGGATTTGCACCGGTCTCGGCGAACTCAAGTAAGCTTTTGACCCTTAGTCACTTTTAAGCACTGTTTTTGCATTTAAACATTATTATCTGGACTTCTACTGATTGGATTTTTGTCATTGTGGTCTTATTTTGCTCTGATAAATATTCTCTATTCTTCTAAACTTGTGTGGAGTCTTTTTGTGGTGTATTCATTGTGTTACTGTGAGTTTGTTTTGCACAACTACTTTATACATTGCCTAATTAAATAAGCCTGACTACTCTGTTCCAAAGTACCAGACGGTGAGCACAGATTATCTTTTAGTGTGTATCTAGGTTACCATGACTAGAGTGGTGGTCCTTGCCTGGTCTGGGTGCATACCTCAGCCAATCAGAAATCCCATTTCTAACTCTAACACCGTACAACAGGCAAGTAACTGTAAATACTTTCTTGCTCCATTCAATATCCCAATATTGTTGAAACATGACTTTCTGCGTAGGGGTAGGGGGAGTATCGGCGGAACAGACACAAAGAGCTGCAGCACAGGAACTCTGTAGGAGGAAGAATAGTATCTACAAAAACGAAATAAGTCACCACAGCATGAAGAATGACCGGGAGTCACCATGTGCTGCCTGATTGCGTACACCATCAGTTTCTTCCTGAGTGGCATCGAGGAAGGCCAACAATTGCACCACTGGTGACACTGCTGACGTGACTTAATTCCTGAAAGAGTTACTCCTGCCAGTGACTCTTTCCAGCACACAGTGACCATGACCCATTTGTTTTCTAATCTACTATTTTCACATTGTGATATACCCACATACCCACAAACAGTTAGTGCCGTAATGACAAAACTCAGTCTTGATGCATGGTTTTCATATGCAGTAGCGATTAATAATAATAGCACATGCATTTTTGTGCTCTCCCCAAACACCACTGGATACCACACACTTTAGGGAACCAACATTCTCACATGCCTTACTCCTACTAGTGGCAGCAGAACCATTAGGGTGTGTTAGACAAACCCTACCACTTTCTAGACAAATCTATTACAGAACACTAGCTAAGCTGATGACTTCAGGCCAAAAGCTTAGTTAAAGACTACCTCTAACAGTGCATGTGGTTGGTTGGCAGACAAGTCATAGGCCTACTTCCGCAAGCAGTTTACATGTAAGATTACTTATTGGTAAACATTATTACTCTGAGTCCTTGTCTTGCTCGTCAATCTTGAAGTAGGGAGGTTTGTTCTTTTACACAGATGTGATTTACTTACCTTAGTCCTAAAATAAACATTTAAAAATGTACGTATTATTTCTTGAATCCCTCAACTTGACCCTTTTTTTTAAATGCTGTTTATTGATTTTCATAAATGTGAACACCAATCCTTGACAGTATAAAGTGTTCATATTTTCATAAATTTAGTTACGTAAAGAGCATAGATAGGAAAAAGGTTACTGCCATCATTATAAAGAACCGCACCCCAGTATTACAATGTTAGCGTCACTTCGGGATCTTGTGGTTGCATAAATTATCCAATTACATTTCAATAAACATTGTTAACAACTGTCCAATGATATATAGTCTGCTATCTTTGGGCATATCTCCAATCGCATCAAGAGATTTGAGCTTATTGAGTGTCATGGATTTTGGGGCGGATCTACTATTTGTGTGATGTGATATGTGCCAGTGTAGGCTTATTCCTAGAGTTGTTGTCGGAGCCAGGGGCCTAGTGTAGTTTACTAACATCCGCAGATGGTATCAAGGTTGAGGTATGGTGGAGGAGGGAGGTGGTTGAGGTATGGTGGTGGAGGGAGGTGGTTGAGGTATGGTGGTGGAGGGAGGTGGTTGAGGTATGGTGGTGGAGGGAGGTGCTTGAGGTATGGTGGTGGAGGGAGGTGGTTGAGGTATGGTGGTGGAGGGAGGTGCTTGAGGTATGGTGGTGGAGGGAGGTGCTTGAGGTATGGTGGTGGAGGGAGGTGGGAAAGGGGAGAAGAAGGAGAGGGGCCGTGGTGTTACAGTCCCCTCTTTTATTATGGCGATATGTTGGTGACATTTTATTATTCATCTGCGTCTGCACTGTCCTGACCCTGTTGTGGGGTGAGGTTTGCAGTGTTTAGTTTTGACTCCACGAAAGCTAAATATTGTTGCCAGTTCGTGGGGGCTGATGAGGTAGTCATATGTGCAGCGTTAGCTTGAAGTAGCTCGTGTTCCGCCACTAATGCCCTGCAGAGATCAGTGAGCCACGTGTGTGTGCTAGGCGCCATTAACGACTTCCAGGCCATGGCTAGCCTGCGCTTGGCTAGGCAGAGTGCCAGGTCCAGAAATGTGTTAATATTCTTACATCACATTTTGCGTTTTGTTATGCAGAGTATAAAATACAGCCCCTGGGCCATGATTACCATGCTCGTTGACTCAAATAGTGCCTCAGCCACACCTTTCCAAAAAGCCATCAACAACTTACCCTTTAAGGCTCAATCTCCTCCTTTAGAGAGATAAAGAGGGACTCCACCTACCATTTTTTCTGAAATACTAGGCACCTCAGCAGCCCTATTGTCAAAGCCAACCGGGCAGGAAGTGTGGATATCAAGGAATGTGACAAGGAAGACGAGGACCTGGAGTACTGAAGATTACTAGTGTGTAATATATCCTTTTCCTCCACAGTCATCTTCTTCAACCCAGTCTTTTTATCATGAGGAAGTGCACAGGCAAAGACAACTGACCAGAGAGATGCCAAGAAAAATAGGGGAAAAAAACAAGATATAAAAAACAGATAATGGCGCATAGAGGCTAAGTTCTGAGGACTCCCCACAGGTCATATAGACTCTGCCTCCCCTTGGCCCTGGAATGGTACAAACAGGTAAACATGAACAGGCAGAGGACCATAATGCTCCAGTGAAAGCAGTAAAAATCCCCAGGGAATGCCACTCCATACAACAGAACCAGAAAGAAAAGCACGGAATAAACTATTTGAGGCTCATATAACACAGTGCATGTAGCTAAAAGGCAACTCCAATCTGCCAAGAGACGAGAACAGAGTTTTGAAGGATGGAAAAAAACACTCAGGCTAGAGAAAATAAAAACTATGTGACCCTCACAAAGAATGCAAGAGTACCCCCATGTGCAACAGTGATCTAAAAGAGTAAAGAATCATATGAGGCTTCATCATTACAGAAAGACAATGAGAAGTACTGTATGGCAGAACTGGTCTAACCCCACAGAAAAAAGGGTGCAAAAGCCTCCAAGAAATAACAAAATAACTCAAAGTGAAGCACTGTTAATTGGGTGGCATTTAAAAATGCCACTCCTCCCCTGCGGCCAAGGGGAAGAGCGAGGAAAAAAACACTCCATATACAAGGAACTCTCATGAAGTTGGCTTAGGACTCTCACTGTGAAACTAAATACCAAATCTACAATCTGCCCCAAGAAGGACCCCAGAAACAAACGTTCTGCCTATGGCGTTCATGAGTTGTGAAAATGTCTAAGTGCTCACTGGAAAACTGAAAGTCGGGGCTTTTTTCTTCTTATTTAATAAAATGGCTGAGATTCACTGTCCTGTTCCGGCTGTTTTGGATATACTACTCACATGTATTGTCATTCTGCTGACAGGTGCGGAGGCTATAGACTGCTTCATAACTGACTTGAAATGGAGTACCACTCATTACCCAATCGAGGGTCCCAGGGTTCTTTCCATAATGCTATGATGATGCCCAACTTAGCATGGACATTGTATTAACATAGCTGAGTTTAAGCAATCCACCATTTTCCATTTCCTGTGTAGCCCATCCTCCCTCCACTGAAAAGGAGAAGTAAAACCTGCAGAATCATAAACCATAAAATGGGGCATCCACAATTTAAATGGGATATAGAGGACGGACAGAAAAAAAAAAATCAAACCAGTCAAAGCGTATTTTAGCCAATAACAAGGACTCCATGATAACCACCATAAAGGATGTTTCGTAATAGGAAAGCCATTGAGTCTTTTGAGAGAAATATCAAAACCATTCTCACTGAATATTCCTTCAAGCAAACACATGCCCATGCTGGCAATTGGACATCAACTCTGAGGATGACATTCTGAGGTCTCAAAAAAGCAGAACTGGAAGCAGAAACTGAGACTTGAAGCACTCATAAAAGAAATAAGCACCAGCAGCCGAATGAATAAAACACATTGATATCGCTAATCAACAAGCGGGAATCAAGCTTGTAACAGTAAGACCAGGCTCCGAAAATTCCATGATTGACTCGCCAAGTAATACCAGATCACTCTGGACCTTTGATTTGGATGGGATTGTTTTATGTGTTATAATGTGTGTTATTGTGCATTGTATTGCAATGGGTTTAATTAATCAAGTAACAAAAATATACCTACGATGAAATCACTTTGAACCAACTAAACAACCAAAATAAAAGAGTAACCATCAATTAGTCAGAGAAAGCGAGGTGAACCTGAAGCAGGCTGAACCTCAACTCTAAGAGAAAGAACATGCTCTATAAGAGAGTGAACTCAGAACGTATATCATTAAGCAAAAGCTGCATTAGCTGTCATAGTCACACGTAAAACACATATCGCAGTATGAATCAGGTAAAACTAAAATATTTTAATACGTATTTACCCCAGATCGAGCTGTATGTCAACACCATGAGTGGCTTATGTATTCCATCAATAAACTTGATATCAAATCAATAAAAGCAGGAGATAGATTATACTCCCATAACATTTATCTTGTAAAATAACCTCATCTTCTCCCTATCTTCAAATGTCCCATCATCATCCTTGTACACTCCTACCCTCTGCTGAATCACAAATACCCCTTATAATTTTGTCATAATCCTTTTTTCATGTCTAACATACTCTTTGAACAATCTCCTCCATCACCAGACTCCCTCTCAGTCCCAGAACTGGAATATGCGGAAGTTTGCTGCCTCGAGTACCCGAATTGCGGATTCAATCAGCATCACGACCCTGACTCTTAAATAAGGAGCTTAGGAGGACGTTTAATTTGCAAGTACCGTCACAAGTGAACCTGACGAGCAAGTGGACATTTTGGAGATATTTGAGTGGACGCCCTCACTTTGTTTGAGGCTCGTCTCGTGTGCACCATACGAGGAAGCTTGCCCTGCCCTCAGGAATAGTTAACATGTGTGGATTATTTTTTCAAGTACCCGTGTCCTGATGAAGCCAAAAGAGATAACTGGCGGAAACGAGACCGCGACTGCGTCGACACCTTTGTGATAAGGAGTCCCCATACATGTGTATTTTTGGTGTTTGATTTCAGGCACCCAGATTAATATATTGTCATTAAGGAGAACTTACAACTCAGGCGCTGCGAGGACTTCCTTTTTCTGTGATATATCACTCTAAATTAGGAGTGAATATTTAACAATTTATTTTCTTTATGTGTAGGGTACACTGTTGTGTGTATATATAGTGTATATATTGTACATGTAGGTTGTGTATATATAGTATTTTGTGTAAATAATTCTTATAATTTTGTTGTTTTGTGCTACCTTGTCCTGTGCCACATATATATGTCCTTATAAATTTGTAAAAGTTGATTCAGACAAAAATAATTGAAAAAAACTGGATAATTAAATATATCTTGTTGTAAAAGTAAATGTTTAATTGATTCCTTAGTACCTTCTTTTCCTACTTCCTCATCTTTTTGATGTTCCTTCCCCAGGTATGGGAGGGTAATTTGGGCAGAACCCCTTCATAATTTCCTAGTAGTCTCAGTCCCAAAACAGCATCACTTTTTCTCATGATTATTATTTTTTGGTTGACTCTTCATGAGTATCGGGTGTTGGGATAGTAACCATGCTGCTGAGTACCCCTGAAAATGGCAAGAGTGGGGTCAAAGGCTCTCTTATCGAAGAGTATTTTGAAGAGACAAAGAACCCTCAGTGTGAAAATTGGTGTCACTGGTACTCCTCTCCCCTTTTCTGCCTCCCCTACCAAATAGAAAACTGATGTGATTGGTGCTTCTTGCCATACTATCTATTATGTCTGGACCTTCCAGCTGTAATTTAAATGTGCTGTTAGACTCTGTAAATGCAATTACTAACTTTGGTAAAGTCACCAAAAGTTGTACATGAGTGGGTGGGATTTCCCTGATTATTCCCCCCAAAACACCCATGGGGCTGCCCCAAAACGACATATAATGAAAAATCTAAGAGATTATAAGGCACACAAGTGTATGTCAGCTATGCTGTCTTGTGTCACTGGTTTACGCCAGGTTTTGAACTTTTATAAATATGGTGTACATTATGCAAGTGTTATTTATGCCTATTTAGGAGAATCAGAAAACGTGCTTTTATAAATTGGGCCCCTAGAGAGGAGACAGATGCCACAATCGGTGTCACGGTGATGTGGGTTGGATCATATTCAGAAGTGACAACTGACATGTGCATTGCTAATTAGGTTTCGTCAATGATTATGTTTGAAAATTGTGGTAATTCTACTGATATGTCTGTCAGGTGCTGATAGTACAAAAAGTGAGCGTCTGCCATGTTGCAAACTTTGCCAAGTTATAGTCAGGAATTATGAATACTGGCAGGCTCTGATGCATTAATCAGAAGATGTTCAGTAATCTGAGTTAGGTCTTGACAAAGTGAGAGACATGTCTATTTTCCTACAAACACTCATTTTAGGCCACAAATCCAAATTAAGGTTCAAAAGATGAGAAGCTAATTATCTACCTTAGATTATTTTCACCAACCCGTCCTCTTCATTTATATGCTTACGGGTCCAGTATTTTAAATAGATATATCTAGATTACCTGGAAGCCTTAATAACTTCAGCTGCAACTGATAAAACAGTATTATGTCATGTAGAAATCATGATGATCTACATAATGTGGGTGCAATGGGGCAATGTAGACAACCGTTGTATTCCACACAAAGTAATTAATGTAGTGCAACCAGGCTTTGTATTTCAAATAAAACCATACACAAATAATGGCCAAGTTGAATATTGCATAATATTTCCATGTGTAAATCATAATTTCAGAAAAAACTATACATTATATGGCTTATCCTTGGGCTTTATATAGCATTAAGGACATTTAAATCATCACAAATACAATTGAGATTAGAAAGCATATGTTAGCAATAAATAACATTTAAAGTGAGCACAAATATTTAAACAGAGACTTTATTTACCGACAAGTTACTATGTTAAAAAAGAATGGCAAACGCACAGCAAATGTATACGGCTGTGAAGATTACAAAGAGTCAAATAAACAGTGGTCCCTTTGGAGTTACTAAAATGCCATGTTAGATCTGGGGATCCCGCAGAGCACACACCACAATTAGGGTAAAACAAGTAAAACAAATGACTGATTCACATAAAAAACATGTATTTTAGGCTGAAATATAATTGACCAACATACTTGTGTCAAACAATGGTGATTCTGGTGTCATTTCAGTGCTAGTGACAAGGCGATATGGTGAGAATAGGTGCACATGTAAAAAATGCAATGGTCATAAATCTAATTATAATTTTATACTCCAAGATATCCACTGATGTACAAGGGTAATCTGTTCATAATTCAATTGCGGTCAAGCAAAAGTGAATTTTAACGTTTTGACTCTTATGACAATGTATCACCGGTCTTCATCAGGAACTGAAAAACAGGAAGTAACCTATAAAAAATTGGGGGAGGGGAGGCTGTGATAAATTATCCACAATTACAGTCAGAGGGAATAACTCACCTCAGATAGTCAGATATAAACTCTGCTGATCCTCTTGTCTGTAAGTATTAAACAAGTTCATTCACTGAAATTAAAAGAAGATGTAGAGCATAAATGTCCTTGGTCCTCACTTGGATAATCAATAACCAATGATTGTTTATGTGCAGATTACCACTCTCAGTAGCACTTTAGAGTGAGAGCTTTATATTCCGCCTTTTCTTCTTATAAAAGTCAAAAGAAAGAAGGGTAAAGTAGTAGAAACAGAAACAATAAATGGATGAAAATATACTGTACACTGTTCCAAGTGTACAGTATACTTATGAATGCCAAGGACTTCTAGACTCTCAGTTCCTGATCTTCGGGGCACTGGTACGCTCCTTGGGGACCCAGTGGAAGGGCAACTAAACCAAGCCTCAAACACATGAGGTTCTGCAGATCTAACTCACCTTTGGCAACAGCTGCAAAATCATATCCTGGTTATACAAGTCGCTTCAGGTGATGACTGCTGTCCCTATGACATAACCGAGGGCATATTGTGAGGGAGCAATATGGCAGGAAATGAGGCAGACAATGAAACTCCATAATGGCTCACCTTCGCAAAGTGTGTGGAACACGGACTTTCGCTACAGCCAGTTTAATTATTTGCACACCACCTACGTCACACCACGTAGACTGAATGTTATTTCCTTATCAATAGACAAATAAATGCCCCAGATGCAAAATGGTGGGTTCAGCCTTTGTACACATGACATGGACGTACTCATCCATGCCATAGCTAGATGTTGGCAGGATAGCAGGTCACCAGGTTTTCTCGACATCTCCCCTTGAGGCGCTAGAGATTATTCCGGTACTATGGTCAGACCATTTGCTCGCTAAATTTTCAATCAAAGGCACAGTTAAATCGGCTGTTGCCGCCCCACAGCAGCATGGTCGAACCCATAGGGCTTACCATCGAGTGACCCCTGAGATGCTGGCTCAGGCTGCCCTGGATCATCCCTGCCCCCTCTCGGGCGACCTGTCGAAGGATCTGGAGGCCTTGCAGGCGTGGCTCTCAGACAGGCTTAACGATCTTGCCCCGGAACTGGCCCCCCGCCTTACTCCAAAACGGGTTTCCGCCCCCTGGTTCACCGCTGCACTGTCGGCTAAGCGGCAGCAGTGCAAGGTGGCCGAAAGAGCTTGGCGGGTAAAATATGACCCGGAGGCTAAGCTGACTTATAAGAGTACGGTTAAAGACTATCACCGGGATATTCGCCTGGGCAAGAAGGCCTACCTAGCAGGGAGGATAGAAGCTGCCTCCAACTCCTGCAAGGAGATTTTCTCTATAGTTAGAGAATTTACATCTCCACGGTCCAACATCTCTGAGGAGAGGCCCTCTGATTCCTGGGCCTCTGATCTTGCTAGTTTCTTTACTAGCAAGATCCAACTCATACAGGATTCTTTTCCATCGGCTGTACCCGCGGGTCTGATTAATTCTGAGGCCAATCGATCGCCCCCTGCCTCGCCAGGTGTGACGCTGGGTGTGCTCCCACCTATATCTACGCCCGCTTCTTTAGCACTTATGGGCAACTTGAAATCGGGCTCGCCCTTGGACCCGTGCCCTGCTAAAATTCTGGCGAAATTGGCCGAGGTGATTAATCCACTGGCTAACCCGCTACTGAATCTCTCGCTGAGCCAGAAAGTGGTTCCGCAGGCTTGGAAGCAGGCAATGGTCATCCCGCTGCTCAAGAAGCCTGGTCTGGATCCAAAGGCCCCAGTCAACTACCGTCCTATCTCCCTGCTGCCTGCTCTCACGAAAATTGTAGAAAAGCACGTGCAGACGGTGCTGTCCAATTTTCTAGAGACGAATGAGATTCTGCATGCCACCCAGTCGGGCTTTCGCCCAAATCTCAGCACGGAGACTGCGCTCCTCGAGGTCTCAGAAACCATCAAAGGGGTTCTGGACACTGGGGGTAAAGCCATGCTGGTGATGCTGGATTTGTCGGCGGCCTTCGACACCGTCCCCCATGATGGCCTGCTCACAAGACTCAGTGAGATTGGACTACGGGGGACGGTGCTCAGCTGGTTTTCGTCCTTTCTAGCCGGCCGCCGGCAAACGGTCTGGGCCTCGCCAGATTCCGCCGTGATGCCGCCTCTGGGAGTGGGGGTCCCTCAGGGCTCTATCTTGAGTCCGACCCTCTTTAATATCTTCAGGACCCCTTTGGCGGCGTTGGCGGAGTCGTTTGGGGCCCGGATCGTATCCTATGTAGACGACACCCAGCTCCTCTTCTCGTGCAAGAGAGGAGGAGACTTTGATGGGGAGAGTATCCGGGATTGCCTTGGGGCTGTGTTCCAATGGTTCCAACTGAACAGCCTCAAGTGCAATTCCGATAAGTCCGAGGTACTCTTCTTTGGGTGTGACACAGAGCCAGACTGGCAGGCATGGTGGCCTACTGGTATGTTCCCCCCCACTTGTTCATCCCAAATGGCTAAGAACTTGGGGGTCAAGATGGACAAGGGGCTGACTATGAAGTCCCAGATCCTGGGGCTGTCGGGCACCTGCTTCGGCCTCCTTAGGATGCTGCGGAGGTTTCTTCCCCTCTTGTCGGAGGAGCACAGGAAGCTGACTGTGCAGGCCCTGATAGGCTCTAGGTTAGATTATTCAAACGTTCTGTACCTGGGTCTGCCAGAGTACCTGCTACAGCGGCTCCAAGTTGTGCAGAATGCGGCGGCGAGAGCGATTTTTGGCCTGAACAGACGTGCTGGTGCAGCGGGCTTACTGCAGACCCTGCATTGGCTCCCAATCCGCAAGCGGATTGCCTTTAAGGCTTTGACCTTGACATACAAGGCCCTTCATGCGACGGGAGCTAAGTACCTCCAAAAGAGACTTGCCTTCTACCGGCCGGCTCGTCCTCTGAGGTCAGAATCCCTGTTTCTAGCGACTGTCCCACGAGTGAAGAGAGAGCGCCGGGGAGGTCGTTCCTTTGGACTACTGGCGCCAGAGCTTTGGAATTCTCTGCCTCTTATACTTCGGGGAGCTACCAGCTTACTAGCTTTTAGAAAAGGCCTCAAAACCTGGCTGTTCACCCAGTAGGCCTTTTGTTTGTTCTGTTCTTTTTATCTGTGATAATTTCTCTTTTAATGTGTTATGTTAGTAGACCGCAGCCCTCCTTTTTAAAAAGCGCCGGGACACTCTTTTTGAGTAGCCGTGCGCTCTACAAAAGCCATTATAACATAACATAACCAAACATAACATAGCAGCACAGCTTTAGTGAGGGATTCAGGTGGGGTAAACCTACTTTCCACAGAGGTGTACTTACTGGGTCAGTATGCTAAGCCGCAGCCATGGCGGGTGAATTCCAGGTTCATGGATCTGGCACTTGTGCTTGCCCACTGCACCATAGCAATGCAATGCAAATTGCGTGAGGAGCCCCACCCATTGCCTTTGGAAGGAGGAGGTGAACACGTGGGCAAGAGCTGAGGGTACAGCTTTTGAAACTGAGGAGCGGCAGGGACTCAGCAAGCATCCTATAGCTGATGACCGGAATGATCTGGTAGACTCTTTTGATGGGCCTGACAACGAAGCCCACTGTAAGCCACCCGATTGGCTATGGTGATGGGGGACTGAGCTAAACTGTACTAGGTGCACTCTGACCCAGAGTCTGACCGTACAGAAGTGGGATGGGGAAGAAGCTGCTGCCAGTGAGCACCATGAATCAGATTCTCATCCCTAAGTAAAAGCAAGTTGTCGGGCTGGGCAAGAGTTCTTGCTTTCTCGTTTCCTCTTTGAATTTCACATTATTTTCATATTGCTGCTATTAAAAATTACTCCCGTAGTACCTCTATTCGTCATGAGCATTGACCAGTTATGGTATGAGTGCTAAGCTGGGTTAAACATTGCACAACGGTGAGATTAATGTTATCTCACCCTGCCACTCATAATGTAACTTCAATACCGTAATAGCAAAGTAAAAAGAAATACTTGTGAGTGCCAAATTTACCAGGCATTTAGGATTTTCGTAGTGATAAATGTTGTCCTCGGAGCGAGGTTCTGGACATCTGTTGGTGGAACCCCCTTTATTAAGTGGTGAAACCAGCACTATACCCCTTTCCCACAATGGTTATCTGTGAAATGCCCTTTAACACAATACCTGCCTACAAGCGTTAGCACAGTGCAATGACAATCCATCTTTAAACACCTGTTGGAATTAACATGTGCCTTTCACAATAGATAGTTAGGTCTATTTCGTTTGTCCTAACTTTTCATAATAAACAGACTAGGCAGTTAGCATTGATCAATATTTTGTCACCGTAACCAACTCATTCCTGCGGTATTGAGCAAAAGCTTTCCAACAAGGCAAAAACTGCTATACAAACACTCTTTTTCAGTGAGAGGGAGCATCTTTTGCCCAGTCAAACTCTCTACTCAAGAGAATCAACATTTAAATGGAGACAAAGCCTCTCCCTCAGTAATCATAACATTACAAATATGTACAAAATGACAGGTGGCTAAGCAGTATTCAGCCCTTTCTAAAATAGCATAAAAAGTATTTTCAGGGTGCAAACTTTCTACCCACAGGATTTGTCACATAGAGTAACCAACACCAAAACCAAAACCCATGCCTTCGTCAGTAATCTGTGAAATTTCTTGTAAAACATAGCTGTCTACTAGCTTTAATACAGTAAAATAACAATCCACCCTGAGCTCAGTGGCTTAAACATCCACATTTCTTAAGAAATGAGTTAGGCCTACTGCATTTGTCATATGTTTTGATAAGAAAAAGATTAGGCCTATAGTCTTGGTCAATAGCTTGTCACAATAATCAGCTCAGTCCTATTGAGTTGAGCATAAACACTCCCAAAAACTGCAATACAAGCACTCTTTTCAGTGGATGCACACAACTTCTGTCCACTCACATTCTTCTTTGGAGGCAACCAACATTTGGGTGGGGTAAAAGCCCCTCTCTTAGTATTGCTGCAGTGCATCTTAAAGTTATTTTGTTGTAGCTTACATAAGGTATGATGACAGCTAACCTATCATGCAAGATCTAAAAACTGAGAGGACTCATTCCATTATGGAACAGACATGAAGAAAGGCCTATGCATGCATATGGCTTTACAGTCTCCTCGGTGCCCAAGACTCAACCACTAAAACTTATTACTAAGCATGTTAACTGGCATAGACTACTCAGCATGAGTGTGTATAGAACATTTATCCTCAAACTCACAAAACTGAATCAAAGTGAAAAATAAAGTGTCCCTTTAAAGGTTGTCACAGCAACACAGCACACAATAAGCATGAATAAATATAAGTAAAAATAACATTTCCACAGTGCAAAATAAGGTAGCATAGACATTAGGAAACAAACATACCTAAAAATATAAAGCAAAATCACCCCTTGTACTCACGGAACTTCAAATAATAATAAAAGAACACAGAGAATATTCCAAAGTAGTTTAACTGTGTGAGGAACACCATTAATAGAAGTGTTCTATTGATTTTGGGTTTTATGGGAAGGACAATGTGGTTTGTTAAAGGAACACAGCTTTGTATTTCTGCTTCTATGGCAGCACCATTACAAGAGTTAATTCATAATTTTAGTCTCTGGGTCTTGACATTAAATCAAATCCAGAATACACTTTACCAGAAATAGAACACAGGGGTATGGTGCTAATTGACCTTTTCTGTATTACAAGGGTCACAGGGATAGTCTGACAAACATACTGATTGGATGGTTTTAATAATCTTTATAATGTATGAGTTCTCATGCCCAAAAAAGAAGTAATTTGTTATGCTGATTGACTACAGCCTAACTCTCAATCAGGCAGATGTAAATGAATATGTTTTGTACGTTTTAGGCATATGAGGGCATGCTGCAGCGCTGGGCCAATCCTCTTACTATAGGTTATCCAATAGACCTTTTTTGCCCTGTGGTAAATAAAAAGCTAGTTATTTACGCCGTTCGGAATTTCTATAATTACCCAAGAAAATGGTAATGCATAAAAATGAGGAGCAGAGTCCGTGGTCTTCGAGTTGAAAGGGTTTTATTCCAGAACTCGAGTTAAGGGAGAGCTCCTTCACCAAGCGGGTTCAGGAGTAGTCTACTTTGCTTGAAACATATCAGCACTTTTATACAATACGAGTACAATCAGAAAGAAGGAGTTTCCCTTAGACTTGATTCAATCATTCATAATGTAATCATACAGAAGACATAGCATACTTGTTCTCGTTTAAAGAATAACCTGAATAGCATTTACACATAGACAAACATATTGCATCGGGGTGATTGAGGTAACAAGTTACAGGGTTGCTAGTATCTGAGGACAGAGAATCGAGGCATTGTCACAGGGTCATTTCTGTCGGAAAGGTAAAGAGGACGAGGCATTGTGCGTTCTTTACTTCGTACACAAGGGCGGTGAGGTCTCACAATGGTATGTGTGTGCAGCGGGGAAGAAGGAGAATGGGCGGTAGTAAACTATTCTTCTTCGTGGCTGTCTCGTGTGCTTGATTATGTTTTCCCTTGGTTGTTAACCCAACCCGTGGCTGTCCTCGCAAACTAGGAAATTATTGACGAGCGAGAGCTGCTCGTTCGGTGACAGAGTTAGGGAGGGGGGGTACAACGGGATTTGTGCTTGAAGTAGGAGGATCGGCTTGCCTGGTCGATGTCAGGGTGGATAGGGTGCATGATGGGACACCAGGGGAAAAGGGAGTTTTTTTGTCAAATTCCACATTCCCTCCTTGTCCCATAGAAACCCTATTACAGAAATTATTAATCAATTTCTATATTCATCAGGTTGTATACTTGCTCCTGTAACATGATCATTTCATTTTTCTTTCCCCTGTTTCGTGGACGAGGAGTACAGGAAGTGGCACACAGTCCACAAAGGGCGGGGCCACACTGGACACAGAGGCAACAGGTGAAGATAGTGGCCAAAACGAGGCCCAGGACTGTTAGTGCCTTCCACCCCCAGGTGGACAGGAGATCCCACAACCAGCCGGTCAGGGACCATGTGCCGGTGTCCATATCCAATTTGTCGGATAGAACATGAAGGCGGGAGATAGCAGAATAAACTGATGGGGCGTTGTCTGGAATAAATACACAACAACTGGACCCTATTACCTTACACACACCACCACGGTCGGCTAACAGGACATCTAAAACTATACGGTGCTGCAGTGTCATGAGCCGGTCTGCAGCTACCTCAGCTGTAATGTTATTTAAGGCGCCAGTTGTTTCATCTATGGCGGCCTGAACTACACGGGTTAGTTGCCGGATGTTGCGACTATTTGCCATAGGTCCCCAGAAAGGGAGAAAACCTTTAAAGAAGTCTCCAGCTTCTTGTCCTGTAGTATCTCCTGCATCTATGACCCCCCTCGTTGTCTTCTAACTTGGGTCAGAGGGTCAATCAGGTAGTAATTGGCAGGGGCTGTGTAAGTTGGTGGTAATAGGAATGCGATGTAGCACTTTCCAGACCAGCCTTGAGGCAACCAGGTGCGCGCATGGGGTCCACAAATGAAATAGGTGTTTGGGGCAGTTACTATGGTCGGAAAATCGGGAGCGGGCAGTGTGTATGTCCTATCACACTCGCTGTTCCCCATTACTTCCCCTTTTCCTTTCCCCCTTATGCAAAACCGGCCGTTTGCGGTACTACCCAACCTCCTTGATCTGTCCGTCTTTGATCGACGGAAAACATTTCCCTGAAAGAAGCAATGTCATGGAACTGAGAGTAACTGATATTTTCGTGATCTTCGGCCCTCCCCCAGGTAACAGTGAGATCCACCATTTTAGAAACAGCCTTTACTATTTTGGTCTTTACCTCGTTCCAATTACTTTCGTTTTTCAATTTGGTCGGGGGAATGTTTCTGACTGAGGCAGAGAATATCATGGCTAAGGCATAGGCGGATCCTGAATAACCAAACGGGAGGGAGAAAAAGGACATTCCCTTATGCACGGAATGTGGCATCAAGCCACAAACCCAACAGTTTGTCTTGTTGACTATGAGCTGGTGTTTATGGAGGGTGGAAATGAATGTATTATTTATAAATTCCTTTCTTCTGTCCTCGAGGTGTGGGGGAAGATCAATATAGGAATGCATAGTGGTATTCTTTACAAACGTGGAAGAATGTGGAGGGAAAACTGTACATAAGATCCATCCTAGACAGGCTGCTACACAGCAAACAAGCAACATTGTAAACAGAAAAATCGAGAACCTGCTATGCAGTAATTTTACATAATTAGTCTTTTTCCATTGACGCACCGCGTCATTTCTCCTCATGATGTCTATGGATTTAGTATCAAGATGTCTCTGGACACGAGATCAAAACGTCTCCCAGCAGCCGCTTCACCAAGAGCTTGTTCCTGGGCTTAATTAGCCACCAGTGCGTTATGATCAGGTGCAATGTCTTTATTCTGTTTCTGGTGAGATCGCAGCCGCGATCGGTATTCCTGTTGAGGAGTGAGTTCTGGAATTGGTGAAATTATATCCGGGGCGTTTGTAGCTGTTGAACAGGGCACAGTGTCTGTGGGTGTAGGTCCAAAAAATTTCCGACAGTGGCTAGCGTGGAGCCATCCTTTACGTCCTTCTACTTTGACGGCTGTCCTCATGGTCAGGAGGACCAGTTTAGGAGCTGTCCATCTCTTCTCCAGGGGGCTGGTACGATCGAAATTTCAGATCAATATCCAGTCGCCGGGCCTGATGGCGTGTTCTCCAGGCGTGGTGTGGTCTGGAAATGCTGCTGTAACCTGTGAACGACAAGATTGGAGTGCAGACATCAAGGAAGCCAGGTAATCTGTCAACATATTAGAATCAATGTCAGTCAGTTTTCTAGGAGAAGGGACACCCCAGATGTTAGGAGGTCTCCCGAATGTTACTTCGAAAGGGGACAGTCCCATCCGGGAATGTGCCACCATTCCCATATAAAAGAGAGCGACCGGGAGGGCAGTGACCCAGTCTATCCCTTTTTCTGCACATACTTTGGCTAGTTTTGTTTTTAAGGTCTGGTTGTGCCTTTCTACCAGGCCAGCTGCTTGAGGGTGTCGGACACAATGGAATCTCCAGGAATATCCCAATAAAAGAGAAACAGCCTCCATTAATTTGGAGGAGAAAGGCTGTCCATTGTCTGAGTAGACGACCCTTGGTAACCCATACCTGGGGAAGAATTCTCTCACTAATTGCTTAGCGGTTGTCTGGGCACCATAGTCTGGGACGGGGTATGCTTCAGTCCATCGTGCCAGTGTACACACTACCACTAGCAAATATTTGTACTCTCTACATCTGTCCATCTGGATATAATCCATTTGGAGGACTTCGAAAGGATGATCAGGAGGCTGGAATCCACCTTGTTCTACTGGTACACCTTTACCAGGATTAAATTGGCAACATATCATGCAAGTTTTTACTTTTTGTTTGGCTGCAGCTCTCAGATGTTTGTTAAACCAGATATTCCATAAACTATCCAGCATACCTTTCTTGCCTAGGTGGGCGGGGCTATGGACCGTGTCAATTATGACTTGTACCATGGAATCAGGGAGAAACCACATTGTTCTGTCTTTGGTCATCCAACCCTGATCAGTCTGGACCCCTCCTTGTTCAGTCCATTCCTTTATTTCCTCTGCGGTGGCATGTGTCTGAATGTCTAGCACATCTTTCAAGGGGTCCCTCACTACCATAATGACAGTCTGTGTGGGTAACTGAGAGTCTGATGTGTTCACTGGATTCTGGGCTGTCTGTTTAGCAGTCTGGTCCGCTAAGTCATTTCCTTTAGATATGGTGTCTGTAGCTTTGGTATGTGCTTTGCATTTCAGAATAGCTATGGCTGTAGGTAGGTGTATGGCATCTAGTAGGGCTTGAATCAGGGGACCATATTGTATTTTGGCCCCATGTGAGGTAAGAAAACCTCTTTCCTGCCATAACACTCCAAAATTGTGAACTACACCGAATGCATTTTGGGAATCGGTATAGATGTTCACTTTCAATCATTTTGCCCATATGCAGGCCTGTGTCAGAGCGATGAGCTCTGCTGCTTGAGCTGACAGAATGTCAATTCTTTGGGTCTCTATAACTTTACAGTCCATTGTTACTGCATAGGCTGCTACTAACTCTCCAGCACTTGTCCTCATGCATGATCCATCCACATAGAGTGTTACATCAGGATCTGGGAGTGCGACATCTGTTAGGTCTTGTCTTGGTTTTGTCACTACGTCGTTCATTTCCACACAGTCATGTTGTGTCGTGTCATCTGAGCTTGAGGGCAAAAGGGTAGCAGGATTCAATACATTGCATCGTCTGATCTCTATGTGTGGCTGAAAGAGCGTTAGTTCGTATCCTGTCAGTCTTGCTACAGTCAGGTGTTGGGTCTGTGTTCTGTTCAGAAGGACTTCCACAGCATGTGGCACTTGTACTATCAGGGGATGTCCTAACACTATTGAATCGCTTTGTCTTATGGCCAGGGCTGTAGCCGCAATGGATTTCAGACATGCAGGCAAAGCTTGTGCTACGGGGTCCAATGTGCTAGAAAAATAAGCACAGGGTCTGTTTCTTCCTGCTTGGTCTTGTGTGAGGACGGATAGTGCTGTTCCGTCACGTTCTGTCACAAACAGGGTAAAAGGCTTGCTATAGTTCGGGGTTGCCAGAACTGGTGCTTGACACAGAGCTAGTTTCAGAGCTTCAAATGCTTGGGAGTGTTCTGATGTCCAAGGGAGAGTTGTATGAGTGGCTGCTTCCACTGTGGTTAACTGTATAAATGGCTTGACTATGTGGGCATACTGAGGGATCCATTGTCTGCAATATGAAGTGAGACCAATGAATGCGCGAACTTCTTTCTGTGACTTTGGCTGTGAAATTGTCGAAATCAGTTGGATTCGTTCTTGTGTTAGTTGCCTACCCTCCTTCGACAGCAAATGTCCTAAGTAAGCCACTTGCTGTGCGCAGAACTGTAATTTTGAGGGAGACACCTTGTGACCTTTGTCTGTCAGGAAATGTAGGACTGTGAGAGATGCTTTTTCACATTCTGGTTCTGTCCTAGCTGTGACGAGGATGTCATCTACGTACTGTATCAATGCTGTGTTGGCAGGCATATTGATACTGTCAAGTTGTCTTTTTAGTGCTTGGCTGTAGATGCTTGGACTTTCTGTAAAGCCTTGGGGAGCTCTAGTGAACCTGAAGCTTCGTCCTTTTAAACTGAATCCGAATAGATATTGACTGTCGGGATGTATAGGAATGCTGAAAAACGCATTCTTCAAGTCGATGACTGTGAAAAATGCAGCTTCGGGATCTATGGCAGTCAATAGTGAAGAAATATCTGGGACCACCGGATATTGTGGGATCACACATTTGTTCAGTTCTCGGAGATCAACCACCAGTCGGTAGACCGGGGGTGCCTGAGGGTCAGTCCTTTTGAGGACCGGAAGAACTGGGGAATTGCAAACATTTGAATCAGTCTCGATCACCACACCATGCTCTATGAGTTCTTGGATTATTTTTAGTAAGGCTTGTTCAGCTTTGGTTGGAATCTTATATTGTCGTATACGGGGTAAGACTACACCCTCCTTGAGCGTGACTTGATGTGGGGTGATGTCCATGTATCCGACATCAGTCGAGCTTTTTGCCCACAAATGTTGCGGGATGTCTTTTAGTCTGGGGTCGAATTCTTTGACTGTGAAATGTCCTTTGAAATCTCATAGGAACAATTTTACTCCTTCCGGTGAACAGCATATCACTGCCCCTAGTTCTTTAACCGCCTGATTCATCATGCTCCCGTTTTGCGAGGCCCTAATAGCGATTCATAGCGAATCGCTATTAAGGACTTGCAAAACGGGATTCATGTAGGAATATGCAATAAAAATGCGATTCCTTACAATTCCTTATTTGCGATTAGCTAATTGCTAATCGCAAATAAGGAATAACTCGCCATTCATTCCTATGGGCCAAAAGGCCCATAGGAATGAATGGGGAGTATTCCTTATTTGCGATTAGCAATTAGCTAATCGCAAATAAGATTGCGATTTGAAGGGTGCCAGGGGTGTCCACAGGACACCCTGTAGCACCCCTCAAATGAAATTTCACACAGGTGTTGCACACACACATGTCCAAAGGACATGTGTGTGCTCAACATGCAACTTAGAAAAATGCTTTTAAAAGCATTTTTCTAAGTTTTTGCTATTTACCGAGAGGTCTGACCTCTCGGTAAATAGCGGCCCGAAATTGCGAATTAGCAATTTAAAAATGGTTGATGAATTGCATTTAAGGAATCTCAAATAGAGATTCCTTAAATGTAATTCCTCGCAATTTAGCGAATTAGCAATTACCGATTTTTGCATTTGGGATGATGAATCCCAAATGCAAAAATAGCGCTCGCAAAGGGCCAGATTCTCAGAATCTGACCCTTTGCGAGCCGATTTCAGCTTGATGAATCAGGCTGCAAGTGTTTTAATTCCTAGCAAATTCTCTGGGCACGTTTCCGTAAGGACTAGATCAGTAGTACGTGTCTGAGGACCCACTCCTAAAGAGACTTGTTCAGATACTTTGTTTATGATCGGTTTTCCTGAAAAGCCCAGAGATATATTATGTGAGCCAGAGAGAGGAACCTCTGGGACTTCCTTATGACTTATGGTAGTCCTGCTCGCCCCCGTGTCGATGAGGAATTTTCTGTCTTGTCCCAGTAAGTGAGCTTGTACATATGGACCTTTCTGATCTACTGGAACTGGTATAAGGGGCAAGTCACTTTCTCTCTCAAGGCTGTCTCATGCACATGGTTCAAACTCGGGGTAGTCTGACTGGGCGTACTGGTACATCTGTGTGGCAGCAGTAGCGGGCGTTTGAACCTGTGGCGGCGTAATGGTTTGGGGCTGCTGAGTGTTACCTGGTCTAGGAGTGTGAGGGCGTTCTTTCGTCTTTCCTGTCGCTATGTTATGTTTCAGAACTGGACATTCTTTCACAAAATGGCCCTGCTGCTTGCAGTAGTTGCAAGTACCTTTATTGGCCCCCACATTACCTTTGGGGCCTGTGTTTACTGGTGCCGTCTGCGCAACCAGTACCTTCATTTTTGTGTCTTTCACTCTCTTCTTTTCCTGTTACTGTTCCTCCCTTATTCTGTTGTAGTGGTACTGTAACATCTGTAACATTTGTGAAGGACTATTTGCTTGCCAGGTACTTTCAATTTTCAACACTCTATTCCTTATGGGGGGTAAGGCGTTGTCCACCAATTTGGACACAAAAAGGTGAGGATATGCCTCGCTGCTATGTGCGAGACCACTATTTATAGAAAAACATTTCTCTAATCTGGTGTAGTAATCACTGTGTCCTCGTCTGGCTTTTGTTTACAGGCAGAAATGGCATCCCAATCTTCCTTTTTCATTGTCAACAACAGAGGCAAGACCTGTATGAGGAGACTGGGCAGTTCTCTTACGCGCTCACCTAAACCTTCCCCTGGTTTTCTGTCTGTCTCTTCTTGTTCTAGGGCAGTCCACGTGATCTTTTTACCACCCACCTCCCAATCCTTTTCCTTCAATTTGTTAAATATGCCTGTAGGTAGAATTACTTTAAGGAGTATTATTATATCTGGATATGTAAAACTACCCATTTGGAGGATATCTTTCAACTCCCTATGAAATCCTCCGGGATCTTTTTCGTGAGAGGGCACCATCTTTTTCATTTCCATTATCTCTAACTTGGTTAGGGAGTATACACATGTATTTGTTGCAGTGTACAATCTGGCTGGGGTATGGGGTGGACTTCTCGTAAAGGATATTGGCCTATACTGTAAGGTTCATGATCTGATGAAGCTAAAGTAAGTTGTAGGAAACGGAGGTGCAGGTCCAGAATGGTGTTGATCAATTCCGGTCCCCGAGACCTCCATCTATCTGTCACTACTTCTTGTAACAATTTGTATAGTTTGTCTGGTCGGTGGAAGTTATTCTCGTGTAAGGTAGCCAGGTGTTGGACCATATAAATACCTGCTGGTCGTTGTTTGGCTCGGGGGAGAGCCAAAAACATTTGCGCTACTATATCTGGGCCGTATACCCGGTGCTGTGATATCCAATGGGTGGCAGACCGGGCCAATTCTTTTTCTTGTTGGGTAAGGGGAGGCTCATTTTCCATCCATTCATCTAGGGCTCTTTCCGTGGACTGGAAAAGATCTTCCGAAGAAGGATCTAATCTTTTAATTTTCTGTGGCACTCGCGGGGTTCGCCACTTGGGGCCAGGACAATGTCGCGCTACACCCAGGAAATTCATTCTATCTAGTGTCGGACTATCATCTTCCTCTGAGTCGTCCTCTTGTGTGACTTTTTCAGAGTGAATAGTGACAATTTTCTTAACCAGTCTTTTAGTTACTTTGTCGATCTGATGTCCCAGATCGTGGACTCCTCTGTGTATCTGATCGCTAAGATCTATTAACTCAGAGTCTACGCTTCCATTACCCGGGTCTAGTTCCCGGATCAGACAATTTATGATGAACCACAGGAGCAGTCCTCTGATGGGGACTTTTCTGTTTTTCATGACCTGGACCAGAGTATCCGGACCTTCACCTGTCCGTATGAATTTGTAAACTCTATCCAAATGCTTCGTTATATCAGGGACCTTTTGGAGTTGACCCACCGCTAGTCTTAATCTCTCTGATATCGTGGCCATTGGGCCATTACCGGGTTCGGGGTCGTAAGGACACTCAAGAGGCGGGACATCGTCTTTATCCTCAGCCCCGTTCCCGGACACTCCTAAACCAGAGGTGGAACCATCGGCTACTAGTTCAGGAGCACGTATGGACGGGCGTGTTCTAGGCATGTTTACATAAGCGGGGGGTGGTTCGGACGGATAGGCAGGGAGGACATTTTCGGGAGCAGTGGGAATTACTTTGACTGGGGACTTGGGGTGTTCTTCTACAATTTCTTCAGACAAAACGGGATAAATACCAGTAACAAGAGCATTTCTCTCTCACTCTACCTGTTCAGCTAGGACTTTCTCACCTTCTTCCTGTAATTGCTTTTCTTTAGCCTGTTCCGACATTCTCTTACTTTTCTCGACTTTCCCTAGTTCTTTCTGGGCCCTCCTATGCGCTTCCTTACGCCATAACTCAATGGCCTCTGTCTGTGAGGGCCTCGCCTTTCTTTTCCATAACTCTTCCTCCACTCTCATAATGCATTCCATATCCCATGTACCTGTGGCAGGCCACCTATATGCCATCTCTAATTTCTCGGTATAGTCTACCCAAAGGTCAAAAAATAATATGGCACTCAACCCATGTTTGTTGTACATAAAATATCCAGGAGTATCTCTAGGCGGAACTTTAACTGGTTTTTCTAACAGATTCTTTTTGGTGCCAATTGTACGTAATTTGGAAAATAGAGGCATTCTTAAACTCAACCAATTATGGTTTAAAAGACTTGGAATATACATAACAAAACAAACACTTTATACACTAGAATATAGAGCAACCATACCGGTTTCACGAATGAAACACGTCTTTACCGTTTTCCAAAAATGGAACCCGTCTTTACACTATCTCAGTGGTACTCACCAAGAAGCAAAACTTGAAGACCTGGTCATCGGACTCTTGACGCTTGCGCAGGAATTCGGGGCTCCAAAGACCTCGGACTCGGCACTCTCACTGGTCAGGCTCTGGGTTGGGACGCTCCGCAATCTTCTTCACCGCCTCGTGTGGATGATCAGTCGCAGTCTGCCTCCTCCTCGTCTCGAGGGAGTTAGCGGGAACACCCCGCTGTTGTGCACTTGAAGTCCGTCGAAAGTATGGAAGGGACAAGGACCCGACTTACATCCCCGGCGCGTAGGGAAGAGGGAGCGTCCCTGTTCAGGCGCCAATTAATGTGGTAAATAAAAAGCTAGTTATTTACGCCAATCAGAATTTCTATAATTACCCAAGAAAATGGTAATGCATAAAAATGAGGAGCAGAGTCCGTGGTCTTCGAGTTGAAAGGGTTTTATTCCAGAACTCGAGTTAAGGGAGAGCTCCTTCACCAAGCGGGTTCAGGAGTAGTCTACTTTGCTTGAAACATATCAGCACTTTTACACAATACAAGTACAATCAGAAAGAAGGAGTTTCCCTTAGACTTGATTCAATCATTCATGATGTAATCATACAGAAGACATAGCATACTTGTTCTCGTTTAAAGAATAACCTGAATAGCATTTACACATAGACAAACATATTGCATCGGGGTGATTGAGGTAACAAGTTACAGGGTTGCTAGTATCTGAGGACAGAGAATCGAGGCATTGTCACAGGGTCATTTCTGTCGGAAAGGTAAAGAGGATGAGGCATTGTGCGTTCTTTACTTCGTACACAAGGGCGGTGAGGTCTCACAATGGTATGTGTGTGCAGCGGGGAAGAAGGAGAATGGGCGGTAGTAAACTATTCTTCTTCGTGGCTGTCTCGTGTGCTTGATTATGTTTTCCCTTGGTTGTTAACCCAACCCGTGGCTGTCCTCGCAAACTAGGAAATTATTGACGAGCGAGAGCTGCTCGTTCGGTGACAGAGTTAGGGGGGGGGTACAACGGGATTTGGGCTTGAAGTAGGAGGATCGGCTTGCCTGGTCGATGTCAGGGTGGATAGGGTTCATGATGGGACACCAGGGGAAAAGGGAGCTTTTTTAGTCAAATTCCACAGCCCACTGAGAGGTAAAGAGAGTTAGCATTCAATCAATTCAATGAAGAGTGAAGCCCATTTGGCTACAATAAGGACCAGAAATCAGTGACTACAGTTAAGAAGGTTTATTACAAATTAGCGGTCAGAATAACAAACAGGTAACCCAACCTCCTAAAGACGTTTAGATGTACCAGTATAAGGCAAACAAAAAGTTCAGTCACAGTAATACAAAAGATCAACAATCGAATTTGGTGCTTGGAGAAGAGTTTTGGATTCTCTCTTCTATACGTGTGCGTAGTCTAAAATCATCTAAGTAAAGTCCAAACTAAGAAGGATGGTTCAGTAACCTAAAAGGATCTAAAAAATCTGGGAAATGCAGAAAAATAAGAAAAATGCGGGGAAGTGAGGGAAGGTGTCAGCATTTCAGAAGCTCGGTCAAGAGTCTTCTTGGGGTGGGGTGGGACCAAGTGTTTGCCTAAGCCACAATCAGCACGTGTCAAAGAGAATTGGCATTGATGTCTAATCCTCCCAAAGGCCAAAGGTAAGTGGCTAAATCTCAGCCAGTGTGAACACTAGTTATTTCCTTCAGAATCTCGAAGGTAAAACCCCTCTGTTCACATCATCAGGAGCTCCACTGTCCTTCCCATTCTCACGTTGTACCAGGCCAAAATTGGGAACAATATTGTCTTTGATTACCTGTGACTTGTTGAAACATTAATAAATGGAAACATTCACTTGACCCTCTCCATATTTCTTGTCAAGGTCCTTTTCTCAGGCTCTCTCTCTATCACTAGTACAGTGTTGCATCTATTCTCAAACTAGCAAACCATTTGAATTGCTCCTGCAAGGAAAAGACATGCAAGCAGAAAATGTAAAACAGTATTTGATGGAGAAAGAAATATAGGCTTAGTATTGTCACGTTAGCGTATTAAATCAATAGTGCACATTTAATATGCATGTGTACATTCAACATACAAATAAATGGAAAATATCAGTACATTAGAGTCACATTACATACAGATTAAATCTTGAGTACGTGTGTATAAGTATGACTAAGAACTACATTTAAATACAAATATGAAACAGTGCACACATTACATAAATCCTTTTTCATTTCTTAAGTAAGGTAATTTTAATATTATAAGGATGGTTTCCATTCAATCATGCAAACAGTAAATATCATTTAATGAATTAAGGCACACAGTATATATATATTCTCCTTTTTTTAATTTTTTTTATTTATTGATTTTTTTGTTGCAAACAAAGCAGATTACATCATTACATATCACATATTCAGAGTACATAGCTACACGTTCTCCAATAGGTACAAAGAAATAAAACAACAAAATAACAGATACATTTCTGAGGGGAATCTGTAAATATTCAACTCAACTTGTATCACATATATATTTTTAAATCATTTCCCCATTGATCCATTGTTGTATTGGAGTCCAGATTTTCATGCCTAGTTGTTTCTTTTTTCTTCCTTTTGTTGCATAGATAGCAAGTTCAAATTTGTATCTAGCTAATAAACGACCCCTCCACATACAAAACGACGGTGGTTCCGGGCTTATCCACTCCTGAGTGATACATGCACGCAATTCAGACATCATGATGAATATCAAATATTGTTGTTCTATTTCTATAGAGTCTTTAGATATGCCAAATATTATTAAATCAGAAGAAAGAATTATTGTTTTTCCTGTAATTCTTTCAATACATTTTTGAATTTCTGAGATTATATCAGCTAATTTAGTGCAAGAATAAAACATGTGTATTGAATCTGCTCCCCTCATAGTACAACGATTACAGTTTATACCAACAGTGACCCCCCATTTCATAACTTTGGCTGGTTTGTAATAGAGATCACACATAGCCATATATTTTTGAGTTCGTGATCGCCCTGAAAACAATATGGAGTTAGCTGTCTTGATTGATTCTTTTATCAACAGATCTTTTATTCCTAATTTCTGGGCAAGATGGCGGACGCAGAGTCCGAGTGAGAAGCGCTGACCTGGAGCTTTCGTCTGGTTCTACTTCGCTCATGACTTTTGGTGACCTGATTTGAGCCGTTATCTTTCGTGCTAGGAGCTTACCTCTGGAGGCGGTTAGAGCTTACGAAGTTCAAGGAAAAGGCCAAGCGAATTCAACGGATCTGGATGCGGGTATGCGGCTATGCGGCTAGATCTTTGGAAGAGCTACTCGCGGACACTTCGCTCGGCGTGGCTACGCCCAACCCCTCCTTCCTCTCCCAGGGACGCACCTGAATCAACTACCCTTACCTCGCAGCGGAATCAACACCAGAGCACACATTTGGAGCTGACGGCGCTATCTGCGGGCTCGAGAAGATCAGCGGAATTGTTCTGTAGCAGCGTCGGATAACCTCATTACATCAGCGGCATTAATGGCACCGAAAAACCCGACAGGAGCGCAGAGGCAGCAAAAGCCAAAAACGAGAGCGGTCACCGCGGCTGCACAGGAGATGACTCAGCCATCGGGGGTAATAGCAGCTTCCTCTCCCGACTAAACTTCTCTTCACTGCGCACATTGTCCGATCTTGTAAATTTGTGCAAAAATATATACATGTCAAAACCATGAATTCAGAGGAGTTTAGAAGCTACAATACCGAGAGAGTATGCGACCGGTACTACATTTCCCAAGTATCTATCTGTTGTTCTCAGGCGCAATCACGTTCTTCGCGTAATCACGTGATATGCCTGATCTCGCGTTGTTTGTTTGCGGAAGCCGGGAGTCCGGGAAGAAATCACCAATCGTTATAAACAACACCGGTTCCAGGCATCGGCACCTCCCCGACGGCTTGGATGACCGTCAGAGGTACCGACGGCCAGGTGAGAGCGGTACTATATTTATGAACATTTGTGAAAGCTCGACGTTGCACTAGAGTTCTCGATAATATATGCCTTACCTTTGCAACTTAAGAGTAAGCTCTTATAACAAGCGGCTTTATGTGCGTTCACAGGCAATGAAAATTGTATTTTCAAGTGGGTTCTAGGACCAGCTGACAGGAGCATCGCCAGGGCAGTTGGATATTTAAATAGCACTTTGCTGATTTATTGAGCATATTACTACCATTTTCAAGCGACATGATCGCGTTAGTTTTTTTCATAAACATCAGAACTTAAGATATGGTTGTTTGTACTAAAGAGCTTAATAATATACAGTTCTTAGTAGCTTACAGTGTTACATTAATCGCACTTTCTTATGCTGGAGTGACTATGGTGGAGTATGATATTTCCCCTCAAACAAACTGGGTCACATCAGCAGCACTATTACACGCTGTGGTGCTAACTGTTAAGGATGACATTTTCCTAATAGACTAAATATACGAAGATTGTTGAGATAAGATAGGGTGACTTTGTTCTTCGAGTGTCACGGAGGACAGAGATTTATGAATAGAATGTTCAGGGTGAACAATCCACCATGCAAATAATCCTTTTGGTGTATTGTGTTCCCCTTCTAGAGCAGTGCTTCCTTTCTCCTGAGTTGTTGCCAGGTGGGGTGAGGTATTTTCTCCACATTTTTGAGGTAAGGCTCGGTGGATGGAAGCCCATTAAGAGGGCTAGTCTGACATGTCAAATTTAAGTGCATAGACTATTTAATGGGACAAATATGTTGTATTCCAAGACTTTTTTTGTATTTCTTGTATCTTTGATAGATCTTTCGAAAAAGACATGAGAATTGAGAGCTGTGAGAAATAAACTGCAGAGTTATATTATTCAACAGTGTATCTTTTTTGGTACTTCATCATTTCTCGTTGCAGTAGCACTAACAATAATTAGGTCCTGAAGAAAGCATCAGGTGTACTTTTGCCTGATTCATGCTGAAACATGTTGACCGATTGATTTGTTATAGGCAGCTATCTGTTGAAACTGTTCCTTTGCACTGTTTTTAATCTTTGACTATATCAGACAATAATAAATTCTGGGTCTGATTATGCCTCAATTTTAGAGTTCACAAAACTGTTTGCACAACACTGTCCCATACACTTTGCCTACATACTTGCTCACATCGGTTTTTGATATTTGAAAACATCCTTGGGCTCCTCCATCATTAGGGTGGAGTTGAAGCCCTGTAAAAGGAGACCCAGATGATGAAGCATGCCACCTGGAATGGTGTGTGATGGGAATCCATACAATTTTTGTATATTCCTTGTATATTTTACTTGAGTCTTGGACTAGGAGTATTTGCGATCCTATTGATTAGACTTCGGGATATTTTTCGTGATTTTGAGCATATTAATATCTGCACATCATGGATTAAAGAATTCAGTTGCTCACCCATAAGTAATTGGAATTTTAAAATGACGAACGAGATTAAATATGGAGTCTGCTTTTGTTCGATTGTCCCGGTATTTTTTATATAGTGTGTGCTATTTAAATGGATAAGACGCACATCGGCTTGCTGGCTCTGTGCAGCTTCAATGTTGTTACTGGTTTGAATCCCAAGCAAGCATGGGTGCTATCCAGCAACTCCAAAGAAATTTTATAAAATTAAGAGGGGGAATAGCTTGTTAACAGTCCTCGTACATTAGGTCAGAGTTTTCCACATAAACTGAAATGAAATGAAATGAAAGCAGGATTTATAAAGCGCATGGCTGCCCGTGAGCGTCCCAACGCTAGTGAGAGAGCTAGTGGAGAGGAAGTGAGGAGTTATGGGAAGAGCCAAGTTTTCAGGAGCCTACGAAAAGCGAGAAGGTTGGGTTCGGCGCGCAAAGTGAGGGGCAGCGAGTTCCACAGCTTGGGGGCATTATAGGAGAAGAGACGACCCCCTGTGCAGACCTTTTTGATCCTAGGTATATGGGCAAGATGTAAGTGTGCTGAACATAGATTTCTGGGGACTTCATGGGGTCTAATCACATTTTTCAAGATATGGGCCCCTTGCCATGAAGGATTTTATGAGTCGTGCAAAGGGAATTATGAGCATATGTCTGGTTAGCACTTTGTACATGAGATTGAGCAATTATGCCATCTGAGACACCTCAGCAAGTCACTACGAAGTAGAAAATAAAAGAACGTGAATAATATTTGACAAGAAATGTAACCTTTGTCTTATTCAGTTTAGTGACAAGGCACCGTCATTTAAAAAAGATGAGGGCATTGTTAACTTAAAGATTTTCAGTGGTGTGAGACAGTGAAAAACGTTAGTAAATCAGGTTCTTTATCAAGAGCTCTGTGCACAGGTGCAACACAGAGCTGTGCACCTGTTTTTAACGAAATTGTGAAGCATAAGGGCGTGCACGATGTTGGTTGCACTTCAAGTTTGTGTATGACCTGTAGACAGCACAGCTTAGGAACGGAGAGAATTAGTTGATGCACTAAGATTCCAAGCTTTTTGTGAGCTGATGCATTAACTGCCAGGATTACTCAATGTGTGCATACAATGTGGGATAGCTTGAGCAGTTTTGCTGAAAATAGATGAAAATAGGCTAACATAATAGAGGAAAATGGGCGAACATCTTCATTCTGCAGTTCTGTAAGACATCCATGAAACTGCTCAAGACCCTCAGGGGGATATTCACAAGGACGTAACTCTGATTTATCCCCACCTCACCGCATCAAAAGCGGAGATAGATTTAACACTCCATTCACAAGCTGGTGCAAACTGCGTACATTGCCAGTATTCCCGCGATAACTGCCTCAAAATTGACCTCCACGGTGGACACCACCAACTAACCCTAATGAAATGCAGAAAATGCGTTCCTGTGCAAAAACGCACAAAAAAACCACAACACCACTTTCACAACAAAATGCAAGATCTGCGAAACACCACAAAAACAGGCGATAAGCCACGGGAGCACCAGCGATTTAACATCTGCCTTTTGCTGGTGCTAAGCAGGATGACTACCCACAGCATGAAAGGGAGCCCAGCCAAGAGCCTCACCTGAAGACCCACAGATGCCACGGAGACAATGATCATTCAATAGCAGAGAATGTGAGGAGAGGCATGGAACAGGCATGTGTGAGAACGGTAAGTGACCATGGAATGTGAAACTACCCAATGCCAGGTGTCACCTGGAGGTGCCTGAAAGACCACAGAGTGCAAACCACGGAAATACCCATGTGGTGAGCAACAGCTGGTGCATGGAGTGCAGTGGCCAGTGGACGCAACCATGTCCCCATAGGCTGTGGGGCAGAAAGCGGAAATGTTGCACGTTACGTCTTCCCCTGCATGCGCGTGCATAGTAGGTTAGACCTTTGTACGCCAGGCCTGCGTAAAGGTGTGAACACAAAAACTTGTTGCACTGCTCGATGGTTCCCATTTTGAAGGTGCAACGTGTCTGCCAGGGCAGCGCCTCTCAGCCTGCCACGAGTCCTGCGCCGGGCGCGGCGGGGTCTGTGTCCCTGTGTGCCTGTGGCAGCCCGGGCCGCTGGTCACCAGACCCCTCAAGATTGCCCCAGCGCACCAACGAGGCTCCGCACACCTGCCCCACCAGCGTGTGTCAAAGAGGGCCCACCACGTGCCGGTGCAAGCTCCAAGCACCAGTGCTGCAACCTCTGAAGCCTCCACAGACCATCGCTGGCGCCCCAGACACTGGCCCACATTACTCATTTCTATTTACATACTCCACCGGCGTCATCATCGGCCCAGTTGGCCCCACATGTGGAACTGTGTCCTGAGTCCTGAATGGCAGTTTCCCCAAGTCAGCGGCAGCGGCCACAGCACCAGACCCCCTTCGATCAGTGAGGCATAATTCCATATGGCAGGCCTGCGACAGATGGTGCCACTAACCCTGTTCAACACAAGCCGGCGACACGTGGTGCCACTAACTCTGTTCAACACAAGCCATCGACAAGTGGTGCCACCAACCCTGTTCAACGCAAGCTGGTGATACATGGTGCCACTAACCCTATTCAACACAAGCCGTCGACATGTGGTGCCACCAACCCTGCTCAATGCAATCCGGTGACATGTGGTGCCACTAACCCCGTTCAATGCAAGCCGTCGATACGTGGTGCCACTGAACCTGAACTACGCACGCCGGGGGGCCATCTAATCTAAGCCGGCGACACTCGGTGAATGGCCTGTGCGGACCGCTGCCTCAGGCCTACACTGCGGTCCAGTAGGTCACACACAATTTTGAATTCGGCCTTGATTCATTAATGGCTAACTTGATGTTATTGTACAGGCCTCATCGCAGACTGCATCCCCTTTCAGCCCTGGTGCCACTAAGTTTGTTTCTCGAAACCTATGACACATTCTGTTTGGCCTCTGGTGGCGACTGAGTCCATGGACTTGGGGTTGTCGTCGCCATCATGCCAGTGATACTGACTTTGTGGCGAAAACGATGCTGTGGCATTCCACTTCTACATTTGCTGCTTCCGGATCGCCTCCACCCTCTTCATCATGCCCTGGAGGACACCTTCCACTGTCCCCAGAAACCCCCGCCACATATACGTGGGACATTGATGAGGACCCGCTCAGGTCGCATGGCCCATCTGACTAAACCGCAAGTCACCATCCCGTGGCGGTGTGCCTGTTCTGGCCGCAGTGCATCTGGGACCACTGACTCTGTGCTGGTCACGTCCGGGTCTGGGACCCCTACTCCTGATATATTGGATGACTTCTGTGACGGTGGTATTGGGGCCATCAATGCCATGTGTCTTTGGCCCTGCGCTGACCACTGCTTCAGGCCTACACTGCGGTCCAGTAGGTCACACATGTGGAACTGTATCTTGGGTAAGATGTGGAGGAGTCCACACCATTGGACGCACCTCATCGTAGGCGGCATCCCCAAAAGCACTGGTGCCACTAACTCTGTGCGCAACGAGTCATGGGCACTTGATGGTTGGACCTTGGTGGCGGCTGAGTCTATGGCCTGGTGATCTCCAGCATCTTCATCTGGCAGGTCCAGACTTTGTGCCTGACATGTGTCTGTTCCATTCATCTCCGCCATAGTGACTATTTCAGCGAGGCCCTGCCCTCTGCATCATGCCCTGGGGGTACTCCTTCAATTGTCCAATGAGACACTCCACGACAAGCTTCTTTTACATCTACGGGAACCTGCTCTGCACTCGTGACCCTGCCCCAGTGCCCAGCGGGTCAGCGTCCCGTGGCGGTGGGCCTGTGTCTGCTGCGGTGCATCTGGGGCCACTAACTCTGTGCAGCACAAGTCTTGGGGCCTTTATGGTTGTATGGCAATGTCCTTTACGATGTAGACGGTTGTTAATTTCTGACTGCACCCAGCAGCCCTTGCCGGCTGGTGTGCACACACCCCACACCCAGCCACACGGGAGTCACTCGGTATGTGTGCCTGCTAATAAATGTGGCGGTGCGCACGTAGCCATTTACACCATCTGAGCAAGTGTGTCTATGTGGTCATTGTGTCAGCATGATGGGCACTGGTCCTGCAATGCCACAGTGTGCTTTCGTCAGTGGACGTTACCATGTCACCTCAGCGTTGGCAGTGACCCTGAACATGTTGCTGCACATCCACCCCCCTGCATGCACAAGCTGCGTGTGCTGGTCCGGCGTACATCAGTTCACTGCAGGGGTGTGCTGATTCGGCAGGGGCAGCAGGGCATGGCTCCGACCTGGCCTTGTTCAGGAAGTGCGGTAAGTGTGTCTCTGTGTTGGGGTGTAATCGCCACCAGGGCCACAGTAGTCGATGTAGCATGCACCAGAACGGCGGGCCCGCGCAGACGGGGACATGTAGGAGTGCAGCGCACAAAAGTGAGGGGGCTCATGGGAGGGAGAAGCTGCTGTGTGGCAACATAACACACAGTGGGGCCACTCATGTGCCACGTGCTGGGCATACCATCCAAGATTCCCAGGGTCGCAGACATCCCACCACACCCACAACAGGCCTCTGTACATCTTCTTTATGCATGCAGATGTTGAAGTTACTATAGGAATGAAAGGTCCTTTGCACTATCAGGCAGAAGCACATCTGCAGCTCAGAGCAGGAACTTGCATGTGGCCAGCACCCCCTGACAGATACAATTGCATTTGCTTGTGACTCCCACACTACTCACTGCCCGACGTGGGACCAATGTGTACACATCCCACACGCAGGAGTCCTTGGTCGTAGTTAGCGTGCCTGAAATGGTTTTCACACGTACTCCCAGCCCACCCCAGACCTGCACCTGTTGCACACAGTCACTGCTCATTGCATCGAGCTGTGATATTTCATCCACAGGTCTGGTGCAGGGCTTCAAGTTGAGCCACTGACGCAATGGCAGACCATCCTGGACACATGCGTGACTCCAGTCATGTGGAGCTGTACCGTGCACGTCTGCTGCATGTCCTGGGGTCACTGCCCATGGAAGTGCTGCGGATCAGTTACCGGCTGAGCTTTCACCTTGCATATTTGAGTTGTCCATGGATGTCTGTCTCTCCAATGTAATGGTAGCTGACCTGGATTTCAATGTGTGTGTGCGCCCACCTGTTGGCCCACGACCAGGAGTGTCACCGTGAAGCCCGTTTATGGCATGCATGGATGTTTGGCATGCAGGCTGGGAACTGGGCCAGGGAGATTGCATGAGTCATCGTGTGCAGTGAGCACATTGAGCCACTACCCGATTGGGCTTTGGGGCACATTGGGTTAGTGGTTGGAGTCAGGACATCTGTCCCGGTCAGCTGATGGATTATGTCGACGAAATGTGGGATGTGTTGGACAATGATCGCTCATTGGAGCTGTTGGCCTACGCTGCTGCACTCCCGTTCATGGACGATTGACAAGGTACCTGCAGCCACGACTAAATGTGACCCAATGCACATGTCCAGATGCCTGTTTGCAGATGGTGGATCTGTTTACATGTCCCAAGACGATCGTGGACATGGCTGCATTGTCCTGGACACATGATCGCGGCGCGGACAACCAACCTGGGTTGGCACTTACTTGTGTTGGTGATGACTCCCCCAAGGTGGACATGGGTATTCTCCTACGTTCCTCATTCAGGTATGCTGCTGCATTGGTCTGCATATTGTGTCACTTCTCTTGGCCGTACTGACACACACTTGTTGATAACGTTTGAGCACTTTACCTTGCCTCCAACTGTGTTGTGTCTTGATTTGTATGCTAATGTGTGTGTCACGGACTCTCTGGCTCCCTGCCATACGGGCATTGCTACCCCATCAGGACTGTGGGTTTGTACTTGTGCATTCTCGTGTCCCTGTTTCGTGCTTTGTCAGGTACGTATGGCCGCATACCGGCCACAGGCGGGTGCACTTGTGTCCTGTGTTCGTTTGTGCAAATGTTGGTGTTTGTACCACATTGTGCTAGATGTTGGGGTGCTCTGCTTCTTATGTGTGTGCTACATTGTGTGGGTGGATGTGCCTTCAACTCTGATTTGGCTCACCCTTTTCCCTTTCGGGCAGTGTGGTTTTCACTTCTGTGTCTGTCGCGGGCCTGGTGGTGCTTATCCCTGCTTTCCTCATCGTGAATGGGCTCATCGCACGCTTTTTTGCATTGAGGTTTGTGTTTTTATCTCCATTGCGGTGGTTGTTTTTTTTTTAAATATCTTTATTAGATTTTATACCAAACAGACAAGACAATACAACACATAATACAACACCCTCCCCCCCCTCCGGTCGGGCAGGTTATATATGGAACAAAAGGAAGCCATAAAGTATATCTATACTACTATTATAAAGAGAGAACTGTGTCCTTTGAGCCAGGTAAACTCAAAAAGTACACCACCAATCCAAACACCCAAGACAGCTTTGAAAACCTCAGGGCAAGCAGAAGGACATAGGCTATATAAAAATAAAAAATATACGTTCTTTAAAAAATTTAGGAATAAAAAAAAAAGTAGCCCCTTGCAAGTAGCGCCGGCCGCGACGTGCGTGATGACATGGGGAGCGCGGGGAGGAGCGGCGTTCAGGAGCAAGAGGAAGAGCGGCGGACATGAGCGCGGGGAGGAGCTGCGGACAGGCGGGGAGGAGCGGCGAGCGGCGGACAAGCAGTGAGGAGTGCGAGAAGCGGAGGAGCAGTGGAGCGGTAAACTCAGCAGCGCGGGGAGGAGCGGCGGCTGGGGTAAGTGAAGCAGCCGTGGGTGCGCACCGAGGGACGGGCGGGGGCCATGAGTGCTCGCAAGCCTTTTACTCAAAGTCGGGACGTCGGGGGAAACAGCGGACAAGAGCCGCGGGTGCGCACCGAGGGACAGGCGGGGGCCATGAGTGCTCGGATGCCTTTTCCCCAAAGTCAGGACGTCGGGGGAAACAGCGGGCACGAGCGTGGGCAGAAGCGGCCAGGACCAACAAAACCAGAGCAAGGAAACACTGTAAGTACACTCTGCTGCTCCTGGCCGCTCTGCTGTGCATCTCCTGCTGCGATGCTGCCCTGAGCCCCCTTTCTGCCCCGGGCAATGCCGGGGCGGGCTGCTAGTACATAATAAAAGTACAAAGTAAACTAATGAATTATCAGATAATCATTCAAATACAGATAAACATCAGGTTACAGAGGTACACGTGACAGTTAAATCATTACAACCCGATTGTTACTATATATGTCACTGAGATTGAGACCATTCTATTAAAGGTGACCAGATTTTTAATCCTTTTATCCTACGCTTCCTACCTTTAGTTTTATATATTGCCATTTCTAGGTTAAAGATTGCTAACAGTCTTGAAAACCACTGTTGATATGAGGGAGCCATAGGATCTAGCCAGGCTGATGCTATGCAAATTCTTAATACAGCCATCGAGATAAAAATCAATTCATGACCGATATTCTAGTTGGTACGATTTATTACGCCCAGGACAACTGTTTGATCAGGTAGGGTAACCACTATTTTGAGAATCAATGAGAGGAAATGTTCAATTTTTGACTTAAGAGGAGTTAAACAGGGGCAAGATGAAAAAATATGTACACAGTCCGCATTTTGTAAATTACATCGAAAGCAGCATGTGCCTCTCCCACTGCCCCATTTGGAGATTCTGTCCGGAGTATAATACAAAAAGAAACATATTTTATAAAATTGTGCTTGTAGTTTCGTTGACATAAGAACGGTTTGCGATAGCCCATATACATAATCAAATTCTTCTGTGGAAATGGTGATTTTACTTTGCCATTTCTGAGTATTTTTCTGCATGTCAGCCGTAAAATGCATCAATAATAACTGATATAACCCCCCAATCCTGAATTTTTCTTGAGAGTGGCTTAGAATGTCGCTATGGCGTCTTTAATCAGGGTGCCCTCTCCCCTTGTACGTCGTGACAGAAAATCTCTTATTTGGAGATATTTGAAGAAGTCTCTTCATTCCAAATGATACTTATCTTTCAAGAATTCAAAAGAATATAGCCCCTCTGAGGAAAAAAAACATCCTATATGGGTGATTCCGGCTGTATTCCACCTATTGATGTAGGTATCTTTAAATATTTCCAGTAGGGAGGGATTATTTTGTATAGGTGTGTAAAAAGATAAACGTCCCAAACCCATCATTTTCCTCACGGATTTCCAAACCTTGAATGCTCCCATGAGTGTTGTTAATCTAACTTTTTTGTGGTAGCTATCGAAGAGATATCTCCAGAGATAGCCAGTGCTTTTATCGCCCAGTATTATTTGGTGAATTGAAGGGGCGTCATTATCCACCGCTGTCCCTATCCCATCAAGATGAAAGAGCTCATGATTATATAACAAAACTGTTGCCCAGTAATATACCTTAAGATTTGGAAGGGATAATCCTCCTCTTTCTTTGGTAAGCGTCAGCAGTTTGTAGGCGCGGCGGGGCTGTGTGTACGACCATACAAAGTTATTGAAGATACGCTCCATTGTTTTAATCCACTGGTCTGAAATTTCCAGATTAATGGCTCTAAATATGTACAAGAGGTTTGGAAAGTAGACCATTTTTAATGCATTCACCCGTCCGATCAAAAAGAGATGTAAATTATTGATACAGCGGAGATCTTTTTGCATTTTATTTAGTGAGGGTTTTAGGTTCAGGTCGACTAGGTTCCCTAATTCAGATGTAATAGTGACCCCTAGATAAGTAGCTGATTCTGTTATGCGTGGATCTGCCAGATCACATTTGTTATTGATAATTATTTGGGTTTTCCCTTGGTTCAGAGCATACCCTGAAACTTTCCCAAATCTTACAGCCTCTAACTCAATGATAGGCATAGCCAAGTTTGGATTAGCAGTGACAATGGCGAAGTGGAGAAGTGTGGCTCAACGGTTAGAGGCGGCAGACCCGGAGGCAGAGGTCGGCCCGGGACCAGGGTTCAATTCCCGACGCGGCCGGGTGCAGGACCAATGTCAGCGGGCCCGATAAATCTCTTCCTCAGCGCCACTCTAACCATGGGGTCCCACGCTGCAACTCTGGGCAATAGCTTGCTTAATCTCCACTCCGGCCCCATCACTGCCGGGGATGCCTGGCTGCACCTTGGGGATGCCCATTAAAGGGACCATCTCACAGGGAAAGCCAGGACGGGTTCCCCAGTAGTACAGCGCTGGGACGCCTCAGGGTAACCGCGCTCTCTATAAATCCAACATTCATTCATTCATGGCTATCCAGTGAGGTCAGGCATGGATGCCCAAGATATTGAGGGCATTTGCAATTCTCTATTGCTGCTTTCATTCCTTTATATGAACTATGGCAGTTACTGGTATTTCTAGCCTACAACAGCTATCTTGGGCATTTTTGGATTTCCTATTGCTGATTTTATAAAGTCTATGTAGCACCCAGATAGTTGGCATGATTCTTCTTCTAGACAGGTTAAGACAGCATCCCTTCATGTCCTTACGTTTAGGATTTAGAGTATTGGTCAGAGCCAATAGCGTCTTAAGGGTTTCAGAGCTTCACATATGTAGATTACTGTGCTAAAGATTCTTCTGTTGTGCCACACCTTCTGCATTGTGCGTCAAGTTCCGCCTTCTTAAGACCATAACAATAAACTCTTAGGGGGATTAAGCCTAAACGCATTCTCATGAGGGCATACTTTGCGTGATATGGGAGCAGCAAGCTCAGGAAATCTGGTAAAGTGCTGGGAGTGTAGCTGTTCGCAGCTCAGCTGCCATGTTGTTTGGATTTTAGATCACTTAGGCCGTACTCCCATGAGATTATTTTTGCTTGTTTTGTTAGCAATTTTGCTATGGTTTTTGGTGGTAAGCTGTTTCTTAGTAGATTTTCCGCACTTAAGGCCTTGATTGGGATTGCCAGGAGCAAACCCCATGTTAAACCGAGGTACTGGAAATTCGCCCACAGCAGATGTTTCATTGTGCCTACTGAGGCCATTTGCAATGTTCGGCAATACGTTATAATGTTTGGCCCTTAGGATCAGTTCCTGCTTTCGCAGTTTGAATTCTAGACTTATTTGTGACTGCTAGTACAATCTGGAAGGGCAAAGATGCCCCGATAGCAGATACATTGCTATCTGTCTAACCACCCATAGAGGTTGTCTTTAAACAGATTGCGCCATATGTGGGCATCACCTTATCTGCCACCACCGTTAGAAGGGCCTCTGTGTTTTGGCATACAATGCTTCTTTTAAGTTGGCCCATCTTGCATGTCAGGGGTTTTGCCGTCCTTTTCAAGGAACCCAGCTGGGCGTTCTTACCCCTAACACTGAGGTACATGAAGCTTGTTTTTCTAGTCTTAACCCATCTGTTGGACCTGGTGACCTTTTTTAATCATGTCTGCCAAAAGTCTGCCAAAGATCATTGTTTTAGTCTTTTTCAGGCTGATGATGATTTCATTTGCTGTGAAATATTTGCCATGTGTAGTGTAAGGTGCTGGTTTTTGGCCTCAACCCTCTCTCGTGTGTTTTACTGTGAAATATTGTCAAGTGCATCCAATAATCTCAGAAGGCCAATTTGAGTGTTGTCCAGTACCACTGTGTCATCTGCATAAAGGTAAGTTTGTCCTCCATAATCCCATGGATCTCTTAACAGCTGTTACTCTCTCTACTGAAGGGCTATGGATCACTCTCTCGAAGAGGAGAGATCCCAGAGCCCTTGATGGTGGTTGTACCATGTGAACCTCCCAGTGGCTGAAGTGGGTGGTATCGATGGGAAACTACATACCCAAGCCTTTTTACTTTTATCACACCAGTTCCCATGCTTTGTGGTAAAGAACAACCATTCCTGCACTTTGTATTTTATTTAAGGTGTGTGGACTATATTCTACATCACTATATCACTATACGGTCACCCAGAAAGGTTAATATTGTAGTTGCAAATTATGTTTAACTTTTAAGTTATGCATCTCACACTACCCGACACTCACTAACCCAGCACCTTGTGTGCTCAGGATCACAGTCCCATACTTTGTTTTATGCATTTGATCCACTGGATCTTCCTAGTGACCATATGTTCCTGACAGAATCCACCCAACTAAAACAGAGTAAAATTATATGGAAATGCTCAGGGATTGCAGATGTCCAGTGCTTAATGTCATCTATCAGTGTGAGCTTCTGTTAGTGATTCTTCTCTGAGCATGTCATTTTTTGTCTACTATTCATGTTCAGTCATGAGGTCTGCAATTATTTTGGTCCGGTCAGTTTTACCTGGGCTGCGCATTTTGCAATAATCCGGTCCCAGGCATGTTTAGTCTACGAAATAATACACAGAGCAAAAAGAGAAACATCTCCATGGGGTGGTTCTCAAATAGAACAGCTCTGAAGGCTATACAAAGAAAGTTAAAAGCAGGCGAAGGCAGTTTAGAAGTAATGTAACTGACCATTTAAAAAAATATTAAAAAATAGTTTGGGAAAAATTAGAACATACACTAATGGACAATAGTCCAATGTATATAGGCTTTGCAAGGCGAAATGCTAGAGTCATTTCTGGATATTTATCAAATGGCTGGGTGGAGTCAACATTAATATTCAAGAGAACAGTGTTTGGATGCATAAGTGGGTGTTATATACCACAATGCTATTCACAAATAGCCCCCCTCTTGAAAGGAGAACCATCCATTTGTTAGTGTATAAAATGGTAGCCGGGAAGGCCAAGCAGAGTTGGTCTCTCCTATCATTTATATTAGTCTGGCAAAGACCAGAAAAGCCCTGAGACGTACTAGATCCTCCGGAGGCCTACATGGACGGCCATGTCCATTGCTTAAATCAGATATTACTCATCGGGAGGCATTGTTAACAACTCTGGTAAGATCCTAATTTCACACAGCACCAGTCTCTGATTATTATAGAGGATACATTTTACAGCAATGAACCAGGAGGGAGATAGAGCAGAACCAACTAATTATCGTTTAATTGTACCCCTTGAAATGGAGGCAAAAAGGTATCCTAAGCTTCTTTTGGAGGAAATGGAAGATTGGGCAAGCAAGACAAATCTGAAGCCCTTCTTGCAAACTGGCTTTAGATTTCAGTGTAGCATTGTAGATAATGTTCTCTCCTTCTCATTTCTGGCTTATCAGACAAAATATACTTTGGGACATACATTTTTGGCATGCTATGCTGAGTACAGTGCTCCATTTCGTGGTATAGACGGGGATCTCTGATGAGGAAATCTAAGCACCTGGGATTCAAAAGCCACTGCTAAGAACAATTCAATCCCCAGATTGAGGCACGTGTGTTAGAGCAAAGGTTGGGAATGGTTCCAGAAAACCTATTCACAAATAATGGTTTAAACCAGGGGTGTATGCTACCAACCTGTTATTTAGTCCTTACACTGCTGATGTAGGTAACACTCTGAAATTAGTCAAAGCATTCCTATAAAACATAGGCTTGCAGCACATCTAAGTACTCAAATACACTAATGAGATAGTCATAATTGATGGAATGCATAGTCACATAGCCCTGAAGGGACTGGCCATTAAAACAGAGTTAAAAAAAGCTGATGGCGAATCAAAGCAAAGTTGGCATAGTTTCTTCCACTCGTGGTATATGGGAGATATGCTGCTTAGTTATGCTCCAGTTTATAACAAACTAGGTGACAGCAAGCATGAAGCTCTTACTCCGTCTTATAATTCAATGACTAAGCAAAACTACTTACTTGAGCCAATAGGCCACCTAAATAGACAGAAAATCATATGTGTCCTTTTCCATCTTTTTGAATTTAGGCGTGGGTGGGAAAAGTCCCAGAACAATTAGTGCATGTAGCTTGTGTCATTCAAGTATAAGTTCATTAAGTCTTTAATCGATAATTTCAATCATAAAAGACACAATACAAACATAAAAGTGTCATTTAAAAGATATCACCCTAAAACTTACAGTTCTCACAATTTTGTTAAAACATTATCGAAGTCTCAATCAGTTATATAGTAAAAAGATAGGTAAAAAAATTAATAATTCCTTATAAAACAAAAAACGTTTCTTACATGATCTACAATGGGAGTAACTATGAAACTGTGATATACTCATATACTTGATCCTAAAACAGGGAGATTTTTTCTTCGCAATGCCCAGAACCAGCTAAGGAATTTTAACATAGCAATAACATTATCTGGTCGAGTGTTAGTTAACAGAATGCGCAGGGCTGTCACACCCGATCTAGTGCCTAAGTTTAAACACAGCGGCTTCAGCCACTTCCGGCGGGGACCCTTATAGGCCTGGCACACAAACAGTATATGGATTAGTGATTTCACCCTAAATGAACACGATGGACAATTAGTTTCTGATGCTTTGTTCCATTTTGCAGTGAGAGATCTTAACAGAAAGGTGCCCACTCTGAATTGGTGATATAGTTTCCTGACACCAGGTTTCGTAATCAAATTCCAGTAGGTCTCTGCTTCCGCTACAAACTTGTGTTACAGGAAAATACCTGTAAGTGAGTTGCTAGCCACCACCAATAGGTTCTTCTTAACCTCATGGGCGCTATGGTAATTACGGCCGTATGCTGAGATTTAAAAAAAACCATTTTACATGACGAGCTGGGCTCGTCATCAGTGTGCGAGGAGGCTACACCATGACGAGCCCAGCTCGTCATGAGCGTGGAAGGGGTTAATAGTCATGTGCAGATAGAGAGCTTTATACTCATTTTTATAGGGAAATGAATTCCCTATCGGATTGTCCCACAGGTGTCTGAGCCCCATATCAAACAGGTTGCACTTCATCTTCTGCAGCCATTTAATTTTTGAAGACAGATCAGCATTCCTAATATGCATTAAGGCAGTAGCGTAGGACGCCAACTCTGGGGTGGTCCAAAGCCTCCTCCATTAAGCTAGGGGTATGAATCCCACCGCCTCATCAATGGTACTACAACCCAGGTCCAGTAGCAAAGGCTTAATTGGAGTGGATTGGGGTAGGGCCGCCAATGTTCTCAGGAACTTATTTTCTGCCTGAACAAGGGGTGCTAAATTTTCAAGCCCCCAAAGTTCTGCACCATATATAATGGAAGCTCTAATTTTACCATTATAAATCCTTATAGCCGGCCCTACTGGTTTAGTAATTGACAAGCAATGTTCTTTAAGTAGGGCTCCTGCTAACTGGTTGTGCTTGAGAACTAGGACGTCTAGCTGTGGAGTCCAGTTTATCCTCCTGCCCATAATCACTCCTAAGTATGTAAAGGTATCAGTTTGTTCCAATGGAGCTTTTTCCATTTCTACCCAGCCTTCTATTGATTTACGTTTGTACAGCACCATGAACTTGGTTTTGGTAACATTTACTATGAGTTGGTGGTCGTTGCAGAAATCAGTAAATCTATTAAGGGCTCGTTGCAGACCGGATTAAGTTTTGGATAAAATTAAGGTATTGTCTGCAAACATTAAAAGGGGAACCCTTATACCGGCTAGAAATGGTGCATCAGTTGGAAAGTCAGTGTAATAAGTGATTACCTTATTTATGAACAGGGAGAATAGGGTAGGGGCAAGTAAAGTACACATCCTTGCCTCACTCCTTATTAACTGGGAACCTCTTGGTTAGTTCGCCCTGCTGTCCGCACCTTACCTGGGCATAATTCTCCTTGTGCAGTTTAATAATGAAGCCTAGAATTTCTAGAGGCATCCCTGCCTCCTTTAAAGTGTCCCATAGCTTATGGCGTGGTACTAAGTCGAATGCTGATTTTAAATCAACAAAAGCTGCATATAAGGTCCCCCCTGCAAGGATTACGGTGTTCCAATAAATCATCATAAATCTGAATACTTGATCGATTGTGCTAACGTGGGGTCTAAAGCCCGCTTGGTAGGTGGATAGGACTTTCCGATCTATGACCTATTCGTTAACCTTACTGAGCACCAGTCTAGCAACTATTTTCTGCAGTGTCAATTAAACTTATCGGCCTATAGTTGCTAGGACAGGCGCAGTCACCCTTTTTGTAGATGGGAATAATTTCATCTCCCGCCAAGTGTCAGGAATTGGAGCACCTCTAGCAATTGCATTTATGATGTTAAAAATGTATTCTGTCCAGATCTTCTTATCATATTTGTAAATGTCAGCCGGGATACAATCTGGGCTGGGGGCCCTCCCTGCTGAAACCCCGTCAAGGACTCTTTCTATCTCCCTTTTGTCAAATCTTAAAACCACCTTGGTATTAACCTCAGGGTAGGCTTTTTCATCAATTACCAGAGAAGCAGATTGAGATTGGTAATGCTCAATCCAGAGTTCAGGGGGTACATTATTCCCTGGTGTAGAGTCGTTCACACCACTACCCCATTTAACCAATTGCCAGAATTTGGTCCAATTCTTCCCATTACTGGCATCAGTTAAACTTGCCCATCTGTCCTCATCAAAGGCCTTCTTTGCCTGCATTTGTACTCTTTTATAGTTTGCCCGTGCTATTTTAACCTCATCAGGTACTCCCAGTTTAATTGCATTAGAGAGGTGCTTGAATGCAACTCCACATGCCTCATTGTACCATTTAGCAGATTGTTTATTATGCCTATAGGGTCTTCTATTTTTTGTAAAGAGAGATTTTAATTTAACAAATAGGCCCTCATGAGCTTTCATGAGGTCTAAAAAGGAATTGTCTACAGTGTCTATTGAGCCAATCAGTATTAGAGTTTGTTCAATAATAGATTTGATCTGTTTTAGGGCACCTTCATCTTCGGAGACTACTGCCCATTTTAACCTACGACAATCCAAGGTCAAAGTTACTTCACCTATTGTTGTCCTCAGGGGATCCTTAGGGTGAGGTGCTTTCGCAATAGCGGGTCTCTGGGGTCCGCCGCCCCTTTTCCTTTTTACTGCTGGTTCGGGGGACAATTGATTGATGGTTTTATTATTTTTAGATGTGGATTTGGCCGCTGTTCCTTTTGTCACACTGGTGACAGTTTTACTTGTGGCTGTTGGTTGTATGTTTTCCTCCCGTACCTCAATTGGGGTAGTCAAAGGACTATTCGCCTCACTGTTTGTGCCAGGTTGGTTGGAATTAACAATTGGTTGCACGGGGTAACAAGCCGAGGCAATTAGACCCAAGGATGATCTCTTGGTTTGTAGCGGATCCAGAGATAAGCGGTGCTCAGTTAACGCTATCTCTTTTTCTAGAACGGACGTGGCTCTTAGAATAAATTGGTCTAACTACTACCATTAAGTGCTGCCATCCGCCTCCCGTCGCGCTTGGACATCCTCAATTATCTTTTTAATTATCTTTTTAGTATCAAGCCTGCGCAGTCACTTAAAATACAAGCTTCAGCAAGCACGTTTTGGTACAGGTAAGCGAGTAGTTAGCAGACTGACCTTGTAGTGAAGCAGTGTTCAGAGGGGGGGCCCAGCCTCGTCCGGTCTCTGACGCGCTCAGACGGCCCGCCCTTGGCCTGGGCTTCGCCCGCGCGCACATCCCACGAAGCGGGAGCCCTGCAATCCCTTTAAGCGCCGCAAGTGGTGCCAGGAGATAGAGTCCTCGGGGGTCCGCAATGCAAGACCACCTGTGGCGGCCCCTGAATATCAGGAGAAGCAGTGGCGGCAAAAGTACGGGCAGAGTAGGTGGCAAAATCCAGCATTCAACTCTCAGCCCCATCGCCAAAAAAATAAACAAAGCTCCCCAGGATCCATCCACAGTGGAGCAAGTGGAACTTCAAGTGCAAATATACTGAATACAAAAGTGTTTTCTGCTGCTGCAGCCTTCACTCGCTTCCAAATTGCTCTCTCCTCCCTTGCTCTAGCCCAGCCCAGCCCAGTCGAGAGTGGAAAAGTAGGATATAGAAGGATCGCCTGGGTCTTACTGGTGCCGATAGCAGTGACAGCTTCAAACATTGATTATCGCTCAATAAACAGACCACGCAGGTGTTAAGCGTAAAAGGCCATTTATTGGGACCAAGCTGCACAACTAAACAATAACAGAATAACATAAACCTTAATAACAGCAACCCCCACACCATTCTTCCGTTCTTCACTCTCTTCACCCCCTCTGCCTCATGACTCCAACCACTCCGTGTCCCTTCTGTACCTCATCCATATCCACAAATCACCTAGCATCCTACCCTGATATCCTCTGGCATTCCAGTCATGCCTCCAGCCCCCCCCTCATTCAATCTCCCACCCCGAGGGATGGGTGCGCCCGCTCTTGCCCCCCCCTACCCCTCCAAAGTATTGCCACCGAGGGAACACCCCGTAGGGCGGTTACCTGCCCCACCCTCCTACTAGGGTCCCTCCAATGCATCTTTCAACCACCTCTCCCTCAGTCAGACCTGCTACACAAAATCGCCTCATTCCAGAGCTTACTGACCACATCCCTCATTTCCATCATGTAATAAGCATTCCCTAAGCGTGAAAGATGCACTCCGTCGTCCCTGAACAGTAATGGCTCCTCAAGTCGCAGTCCAGTATGAGATATCACCTTAATATCCTTGTCCCAGCAAAACAGTCTAATTGCTCTGTTGAGCTTCCTCCAGGCCTTTTCAATAGCCCCATGTTTCATCGCCCCCCTCCAGACTTTCCTGGGGACAAACAGTCCAGGCAATGTAAGTCCCTGAAAGCCTGACTTTCAGCACTTCCAAATCCCTCTGCATGAGCTGCAAGAGTGCCAAACCCGACAGCTTCACCAAATCATTCTCCCCCAAGTGTATAATCAAAAGGTCCGGGCATCCCTTCTGGGGAACCATCTTAGCGAGCCAAGGCAATAGTGCCCACCATCACATCCCCCTTTACCCCACCAGTGCACCTCATGCTGTTGTCCTTTGAGTCCCAGGTTACGGCCGTACACCTGTTGCTCCGCATACTTGGATGCCCAGTGAACGAAGGAATGCCCCATGATCCAAGTGACTGTCCTGGCCCCCGGTCCACCCACTCAACCTATGAAAGAGAAATATGTTAACAGGAAGCCAAACAACACACAACTCAAGACCGATACTCCAACCCACAGCCCCATCACTTCCTCACATACCTCTCACAGCACCTAGACTTCCACCTCCCAATCTGCCGAATCCTATCCCAGGACCACCTCAAATGGGCAGCCCCTGTCGCTGCCTCAATGCGGAAGGAGTGAGTCCCAAATCCAGCCGGCTCTATCCCCAAACGCCTCAAGGCCATGCGCATAACTGCCAACAACTGACCTGATGACACCCGTGACCCAGACCTGTGACAGAATATCTCACCAGACGCACCCTGCGATGCCGCAAAAAACAGCTTTCACTCCGAAACCGGACATACAGCATTCCCACCTGTCTCACTCAACCAGACCCATTTGCCCCTGTCCAACTGATCAGTCTTCGAATGTTCTAGCCAAATCCCCAGCCGCACACCGTCCAGCCAGACCTCCTCGAACCGCCTGCCACACACCGACCTCGTGCCCAACAATTCAGACACCCGAAACGCCACAAAGAACATCCAAACCATGCAGAACCGAAAAATCCGTACCTCAAAAGAGTCATAACAACATTCCGGCAACACCCCAACCAGCCAAACCAGCGACTCGAACGTAATAGCCTCCCGCAACGCCCCACCTCCCCCCTGCCTCACCCTACCCCAACCCTTGGGCATCCTACTCAAAATCACATCTTTCGTTGGATCAAACCCCAAAAACAGGCTACAGTAAAAGGCTACCCCTGCCAACTTTCCAGAAATAGTTGCAGCCGTCAGCCCTTTGTCCACACACTGCAACACGAACTGTCGGACACCCTGCTCAACCACCACACGATCACCCAGCACAGAATTCTCCGCCCAACCTATAAAAGAGCCAAACTCTGCCCAAGCCAGCTGGTACGTCCTTCTTGTAGATTCAGCAATAGAATGTTCAACCAGACCCGTCACTCTCACTCCCCCAAGGCCTAGATGCCGTCTGGCAGCCCGGTCTTGCCTTGATCCGCTCATGGTGCCAAAGCCGGAACCGCTGCCACTGCGAACGAGACAAAGCATCAGCAATGTCATTATTCGCTCCAGGGACATGTTTGACTCTAAAAACCACATTCAAGCACAAGCATTTCAGCATAAAACTCAGCAGCCTCAACAGTCTCACATCCCTGGCCCTCTGACGATTAACCAGCTCCACCACAGTCATGTTATCCACTTGAAAAAGCACTGTCCTGTTCCGAAATTCGGGACCCCACACCTCCAACGCCACCAACAGGGGAAAGAATTCCAGGAAAGCAATGCTCTTCCCTTGTTACATCCAATGAGCCGGCCAGCTCTCCTCGCACCATCTGCCATCCCAGAAGTTTCCAAAACCAGCCGCCCGCACTGCATCTGAGTAAATTTGACATTGCCAAACTGCCCTCTCCTCATCAAAGTCCAGAGACACACCATTGAAATCCTGCAGAAACGTCAGCCAAGTCCTCAAGTCAGCCCGAACCCCCAGGGAGATCCGGACTCTGCGGTGTGGAAGCACTGCCCCCGACATGGCCATGCCGAGCCGCCAACAGAAAGTCTGTCCCGCCCTGACTACTCTGCACGAAATTCAGAAAACCCAACAACCTCTGCACCGCCCTCAAAGCAATCCTCTTCTCACCAATCGCCCACAGAATGGCACGTCTGAATTTTCGCCGACTTCGCCGCAGGCAGCCTCCCCAGCCACTGAATGGAATCTAGCTCGATCCCGAGGAATGTCAGGCTACAACTGGGGCCAGCCGTCTTTTCCCGGGGCCAGGGGAACGCCAAAATGTCCTGCCACATTCCCTAAGAAGAGGAAATCATCTAGATAGTGTGTGACGTCCCTATGACCACTGAAGCACATGAAAGTAAGCGTGGGCGTAAAATCTGTTTTGTTCGCGAAATTTGAGGATTTTTGGCAAATTCATGGTCCGCTAATCGCGCAAATTTGCCCAAAAATCCGCGAATTCAAAAGCTGCGGATTTTTTTGCTTGGTCGCGCTTGAAAATATACAACATCGCGCGCGCTGCGTTGCCTTACCATGAGTCTGAGTTCGCTGAGTTGTTTTTCCTCCCGGTTTGCGTGTGCTGCGCCATTTTGGATCTTGCTGCGTGATCGCGCGAGAGTTTTTCGACCGCGATTACGTCATTGCGACCCGCCACCTTGCACAGCGAGAGTTTGACAACGCGAGTACGTCATAAGGGCCCGCGATCACGCATCGTGGGAGTAAGGTAACACGTTTATTGTTTGTACATGGTTAATTAAAACCTTAACAAAATTGTAAAAACACCAATATATACATTTTAAAAGACGTGTGTACTTAGGCTTATCAGATTAAATTAAGTTAAAAAGGAAGAATTAATTGAGATCAGTTTGTGCTTGTCCTCGGGCCTTGTAATGTTCGTCAATCACTGTTTAGTCTTTTCTTTGTCGAATCAAAGAACCTCACGACCTGGCAGTTTAATTTAGTGTTATTAGTGTTAAAACACAATTTGACTGCCTGCCTGCAGGACCGAACGGCATGTGGTTTAAAAAATGGTTACAAAAGGTTATGCCTCCGGTCTTTTAGACTGGGACAGATGCAAATCACATGGACAATGTCCTCCTTGGCGGTTTTACACAGGCGACACTGCTGTAAAGAGTTGTTTCTTTCCCAGTGTGGGAGGTGGGAGAGTATGGGGATCATGCCTAGGCGTAGTTTTAGAAGCTTTTCTTTGAGTTCCCTTTTCATACCGATGTTGAGGTATGCTTGCAGTTGTTTTTTTCCATAGTCACCCAACGTTATCCAGCCTTGGGCCCTGTTTGCTAGATCCTGCTTGTCTTCGATCACTGAGATAATGCGCGCCAATTTTTTGGCGATTTTTTTTAGGGACAAAAGATCTATTGATGTTTCCCAGATGTCCGTCACCCCAAGGACTTGGAGTGATTCCTTACGTTGGAACTTAGGCAGCCCGTCTCTACTATGATGATCTTGTGCCAGCTGGCTATGCACACGCTCCGCCTTTCTAGGGTTTGTTTAAGGATGCCGAACTCTACTCGAATTTGGGCTGGAGAAACGTATTTTGGGAGATTGAAAATAGCCCTGTATGTGTTGGCTATGACTGTATCCAGTAATACGGCATCCTTCCCATGGAACGATTCGCTGCCGTATGTGAGAGTGGGCTGTAGTTTTGCACACAAAATTTCAAGGAGCGGTTTAAAGGTGAGATCAGGTAGTTTGGCCTTTAATGGTTTTAATGCCAGGTAGATCATCGTCGCCTTGCCTCGTAAGGAGTCAAGCTGTACCCTAGACGTGTTTTTGGAGTCCAGGATAACTCCCAGGGATTTATAAGACGTCACCCATTCAAGCTGTTCTCCATTCAGATGCCAACAGAGGTTCGTTTTTTTCCCTGTGATTCACGGCCATGCCCTTTGATTTACTGAAGTTAATTTGGAGGGGTTTTTTGCTGAAAAGGTGTGAGTTGCGTTCAAAAGGTGCTGGAGGCCCGTCGGTGTCCGACTTATTAGCACCAGGTCGTCCGCAAATAGGAGGTTGGAAAGGACGATTTTCCCCAGTTTGGGTGCGTGGTTAGGACATTTATCGAGGACCCCTGGTAGGTCGGCTAAGAAAGGATTAAATAGTAGTGGTGCTAATACGCACCCCTGCTTTAGCCCTTTTGTTGTCCTCATGGCATTCGAAAGGTGTGTACCTGCCCCAAGTTTAATTTTGATCCAGGTTTCTGAATGGAGCATAATTAGCGCATCTAGGAGGCGTTTCGATATTCCCTAGTGGTCCAGTTTCTGCCATAGTTTGTTGCGGTCCACATGATCGAATGCTGCAGTATAATCGATAAACTAGAGGTATGAAGATGACTTAATCTCTTTTGCTGCTCCCATCAGCAAGGACAATGCCATGATGTTGGTTGTGGTCCCTTGGCCTTTCAAGAAACCCGTTTTATTTATTGGGATAATTGAGTTTTCGGATGCCCATGAAGTTAGTTCCTCCAGGATGACTCCAGTGAAGTATTTAGCCTCCACATCTAGTAGGGCAATAAGCCGGTAGCTGCTGGGATGCTTCTTGCTACCGCGTTTATAAATCGTGCTGATGACTGACCTGTGCCATGACTCTGGGAGAGTCTGAGTGTGTTTTATATTATTAAATATTGGTGCCAGCGATTCGCTCCGGAACTCCACATCTGATTTATACAGTATTGGTGGGATGCCATTCGGCCCCGGTGCCCCAGTGGGTCGCCCCCTCGATATTTTTCATTTGATATCTACCGCCAAGATTTCATACGATGGGCCTGGCACAATAGCCTTTGCAGGATCTTCATCCGTGTTGGATTTGTCAAATATTAATGTGCTAGTGACTCTGTGGGCACTCTTTCCCTGGGCTTCTATGCCCGTGTTATTCGAATTTCCTTTTGATTTTGCCCTTATGGGTTTTGAACAAGGATTGTTTATAACGGCGTCCTGCATGGTGTCATCATTATTGAAATGCGTCAGTAGGTATTTTGTCCATACCTCCTCTGAAATATTTGAGTTTTGACCTAAATGATCAGGGTTCTGTAGTCTTTTGACCATTTGCCAAAACTTGGAGCTGTTTTTCTGTTTCCCTTCGTAGAAAAGTTTTACCCACAGGTCTTAATTTCTGCTTTTCCCATTTCCACCGTTTTAGTTGGCTTTTTGCTACCCGTAGATCACTTTGTAGGCTCTGGTTTGTCTGATCCTTCCGCAATTGCCTCAATTTGTGATTTATTAGTCGTTTTTGTGTTTTCATTTCTAAGGTTGGTTTATTCGAATTTCCCTTCCCTCGATGTGAGTTTTTAGGCATAATTTCTTCAATTTTTTCTCTGATGGCATGAATAAAGTTTTGCCAAATATCCGACACCTTGGTTGAAGAGCTGGCAATTACATTGAAGAGGGTTTTCGCTTTGCGGCTTACGGAGTCAACATTGCTGACGTTGCACCGAAGCCGCTTTAAGTTTCAGCTGACTTCTGTGTCGGGGCCTGTAAATGGTGCTGTTACCAGTTGACAGTTTGATCTTAATTTGGCTTCTAGAGGCAAGTGGTCACTGAGGTCGCTCGTCCCTACTCTTAAAGTTCTTACCCAGCAAAACCTGTTTAGAGATATAAACATGTAATCGAGATGAGAAGCTTGTTTGTTGGAGTGGAAGGTGGCTACTGGTGGATCATCCTCAACGTAGCGACCGTTTAACGCCCTTAAGTTAAGTTGCTCCAAGGATCGTAATAAGTTTTTTGAGTGCTTTGTTGATTTCTGATTTTTTGTTGGTCCTTGTGTTGGTACGCCCCATGCTGCATTCAGATCTTGTATGAGGTCATTGTCTTCATCTTTGTTAATGAGGTGCATGTTGAAGTCGCCAGCCAAGATGAATGAGTCGAACTCCCTTGCTTCCATTATTTTTTCCAGCGTTTTTGCCAAGTCTTCCACCGCTTTTTGTTTCTGCTTGGGGTGGATGTATGTGTTAATTATAATGACACCCTTAACCTGCTTTTTTGACCAAAACATGATCTTTACCACCTGTATGGCACTTGGGGAAGCTATGTGAAAATCCATTATCTCAAATTCGCCTATTGTAGGTATTGAGGCGAAGCATCGCAGGAGTAAACAATGCCGAACACGTAGATGGGGCGCGCAGCTGACTTCCGGCGGGAGATTTGAACAGCTCGCTTTCCAGAAATTGCAATTTGCACAAGAAATCTACAGCAGGCAGCATAAGCCTTCTGAAAATGATGATTTTGATCAGAATAACTCCTCAGATTGACATTTGGCTGCACTTTTTGGTGCAAGGAGTCCATTTGGGGGGGGGGGGAGGAAGTGTCCCAGAGTCCCCAACTTCCTGTTCCTGTCCAGCAGGCTCCTCCCAGTGCTTTGTCCATGTCCTGGTCACTTTTCATTTGTATCTGGAGCTGGAAGGATTAGTTTTTGTGGCTGCTGCTGGATATTTGTATTTGAGGACTTTTTGTTTGGATCACTTTTGGATTACTTTTGGATTTGAGATTTTACAAGTACGTTGGTGTTGTTTGCTTGGGTCATTGCAGTTGCTGCAACTATAATTGTTAAACTTTTTCCCAACTTTAAAAAAAATATATTGTGGGTAGCCACAGTATGCAGTAGGCCCAGGGTTAGTCATGGGTGCATGATACAACTGTTTCTGTGAGTGTTGTTCAACTTAAATATCATTTATGTCATGGAATTGAATAGCTCACTGATATATGTGGATTTTCTTTTTTAATTTTGGGGTGTGTGTAAAGCCACACTAGCCAGTAGGCCCGGGGTAGTGAGTGGTGCATGGACCAAGTCTTTCTGTGGGGTGTCTTGAATTTAAACATCATTGAGGGCATGGATGGCATTGGATTGTGGTGATTTCTGTGTGTTTTTCGACTTTTTGGGGTGGTGTTAGGGCTTGGCCATGTGGGTGGGGGCCATTTTGAGGCCTGGTTCAGGCAGGGCCTGGCCATGTGACTGGAGGTCAAGGGACCATTTTGAAGCCAGGCAGTGTGCTCAGGCCTGCACCCAGTTTGCCTTGCTTTCTTCCATTAGGCCCAGGGGTAGTGAGTGTTGCATGGACCAAGTCTTTCTGTGGGGTGTCTTCAATTTAAACATCATTGAGGGCATGGATGGCATTGGATTGTGGTGATTTGTTGTGTGTTTTTTGACTTTTTGGGGTGTTGTTGGGGCCTTGCCATGTGGGTGGGGGCCATTTTGAGGCCTGGTCCAGGCAGGGCCTGGCCATGTGGCTGGGGGTCAAGGGGCCATTTTGAAGCCAGGAAGTGTGCTCAGGCATGCACCCAGTTTGCCTTGCTTTCTTCCATTAGGCCCAGGGGTAGTGAGTGGTGCATGGACCAAGTCTTTCTGTGTGGTGTCTTGAATTTAAACATCATTGAGGGCATGGATGGCATTGGATTGCGGTGATTTTTGTGTGTTTTTCGACTTTTTGGGGTGGTGTTGGGGCCTGGCCATGTGGGTAGGAGCCATTTTGAGGCCTGGTCCAGGCAGGGCCTGGCCTTGTGGCTCGGGGTCATGGGGCGGTTTTGAAGCCAGGCAATGTGCTCAGGCCTACACCCAGTTTGCCTTGCTTTCATCCATTAGGCCCAGGGGTAGTGAGTGGATCATGGACCAAGTCTTTCTGTGAGGTGTCTTGAATTTAAACCTCATTGAGGGCATAGATGGCATTGGACTGTGGTGATTTTTGTGTGTTTTTTTACTTTTTGGGGTGGTGTTGGGGCCTGGCCATGTGGGTGGGGGGCATTTTGAGGCCTGGTCCAGGCAAGGCCTGGCCATGTGGCTGGGGGTCAAGGGGCCATTTCGAAGCCAGGCAATGTGCTCAGGCCTGCACCCAGTTTGCCTTGCGTTCATCCATTAGGCCTAGGGGTAGTGAGTGGATAATGGACCAAGTCTTTCTGTGGGGTGTCTTGAATTTAAACATCATTGAGGGCATGGGTGGCACTGGATTGTGGTGATTTCTGTGTGTTTTTCGACTTTTTGGGGTGTTTAACTGATGTTCCTCTGGCTTCCATTGCTTCTAGGTGCACAAGAGAACCACCAGTGCCAGGAAGAAGTCCTGCAGCGGTGTGTGCAGCACAACATCACGTGGCGTCACGTGTGGCCACAGACAAGACAACTCTGCAACTCTTGCAACTGCGGCCTGCTATTCTGACATCTGAAGAAGATAGGCCCAAAGAAAGGTGGCCGTAGCGCCTCAGCGAAAAAAGTTGCCAGTGCCACTGCCAGTAAGAAGGAGCAGAAGAAGCAAGTGGCACCACCTACCAAGGAGGCTGGTGGGCCCACCAACACCTTTTTTGGTAAAAAAAAACTACGCCTTCAGCAGCTGCGGTGTGCGCCGGGGACTAAGCTGGAAGCAGCACCTCCGCTTCATTGGGCTCAGTGCCACCACGCCATGTTAGGTCCAAAACCATGAGTGCTGCAGAGGCAGCCACTTTAGTTTCTCAATCACTATCGACCGGTGATACTGGCTCATCACAAGAAAGTACCATCCAATCAATGCAGGGTGTAACTCAGCTGACGAGTGTTCAACAACCACAGCCGCAACGACAACCACAGGTGCAACTAGTACAAGCGCAAGTACATGGGCAAGGAGAGGCGCAAGGAGAGGCGCAAGGAGAGGCGCAAGTAGAGGGGCAAGTAGAGGCGCAAGTAGAGGCGCATGGAGAGGTGCATGGAGAGGTGCAAATAGAGGTTCATGGAGCGGCACAACTGCCTACAACGCTTCTTCCTCCAGAGGTATGGGCACATCAGGAAATTGATATTCAAGCGGAGGTATCATCCGAGGAAGCCACTCCTCCTGATGATGATCCATTGTCTTCCAGATCCCCAGCAAGAAAAAGGTAAAGGAGGGCTACTACTACTACTACAACAAGTTCTTCTTCAAGCCCCCTTCATTCTGATGACCTTGATTGGAACCCACCAATGCACTCTAAGAAGTGAGGCACGCCATGAGCCGACAAAGGTAGCTAAGCCTAAAAGGAAGGTTCCCGCAAGGCTTCCACTTATGAGTGATGACAACGAACAAGAAGTGGTGTCTTCTGCTGCTGATGAACAGTCTGGCGACGACCCAGTCATCACAGTCGTTACTCCAGCCCCAGCGGGCATGCAGCAGACAGACATTTTCACCCTATCCCGAATGGCTGTTGAGCGGGATGTGGGCGGCGTAGCACTGGTACCACCACCAACGCAGTTAACTACAACACCAACATGACCTACAGCTTCCATATTTTTTAGGCAGAAGGGCCGGCAGGGACCTCCATCCAGCTCGACCTCCATTTCCTCAAGTAGTGGTGCTGTAAGTGAACAACAGAAACAAATCCAGCCACGCCCATCCTCCACTTCATCTGGCATTGAAACTCAAAGTAGCACCTCCACCACCAGTAGACATCGCCAGTCCCTAGTTTGGGACATCTTTACTGTTAGCCAAAAGGCGGAAAACATGGTTGTTTGTTCGATTTGTAAAACATTAGTTAGTCGGGGTAAGCTTGGTACCAACTATGGTACCGGAGGCCAGTGAGGTCATCTCAAAAAACACCACACTATCCAGTGGGAGGCGCACCTAAGTAAGATCCAGGAAACCAAAAGAAAAACAAATCCAAATGTATCCATTCATATTGCATCTGATGATGACGAGGGGCTGATCGTGCAGGGGGGAAGTGAAGAAGCGACAGACATTTTTTCTGGTACACCCAGTACCCCTGGCAGCAGCACTGCAGTAGTAGCGCCCACACCCTCTACACCTGCAACATGTATGAGGCACACTAAGAGTCTGGGAGAGACACCTAAGCGAAAAAGTACATCACTGAGCCTAACTGGTTTGAAGAAATCATCATCATCCTCACGTAAAACGGTCCAGCCCACCATTAGCTGAATGCTTTGGTCGAAGGTGCCATTTGAACGCAACCACCCAATGGCACGTCTGTATAACGCAAAGCTGGATAAAATGTTAGCGCTGGACCTTCTCCCTTTTTCTTTCGTGGAAGTGGTGGGTTTTCTAGAATTTGTGGCAACAGTCTGCCCTAAATGGAAGGTTCCTAGCCGGTCCTATTTTGCCAGAGTTGCGGTTCCAGCACTACATCAAGATGTTCTGGAGATGATTGGGGCAGCTTTGCAGAACAGTGCTGTTCACACTATCCACCTGACAACAGACATGTGGACCAGTTGCCAAGCCCTTGATTACATGTGCACACTGGGTCTCTTTTGCAGGGGTTAGAGACAAGTTATCTGCAGGTGTTGACAGTGCCACAATTTTTCAAGCTAGTCGGAAACATGCAACAGTAGCCATGTTTGCCATGGAGAAAACTCATACTGCACCTAACCTTTTGGAGGAGTTTAATAGGAAGGTCTATGAATGGCTGCATCCAAGAAATCGCATAGTTGGTTATGTTTCGACAGATAATGGCAGTAATATAGTTAAGGCCATGCAGCAAGGTGACTATTTCAGATTGCCGTGTTCGGCGCACAGTATTAACATTGTGGTGCAAGATTTCTTGAAAAAAGAAAACACATTCAGCAAGTTACTGACCACCTGTTAATGTTAATGTTAAAGGGGTACTTATATAGCGCACGGCTACTCCGGGGAGTGTCCCGGCGCAGAAAGAACCTCACAGACTCAAGGAGGAGGAAAAGGAACGAGCGAGAGAATGTAGCACAGAAGGAGCGGGTTATTGCATGAAAAGCAGGGTCTTCAGATCTTTCCTGAAAGCCAGCAGATTGGTACTAGATCTGAGAGAAAGAGTAAGAGCGTTCCATAGCCGAGGGGCAAGATGTTTGAAAGAACGCCCCCACAGCGAGCAAGTCGGATCACAGGAGTGACTGCCCTGGTAGAGGAGCGCAGGGATCTGGAAGGCCGATAGAAGCTGATCCATTTCTTGAGATAACGGGCACCTGTACCATGAAGGGCTTTGAAGGCAATGGTCAGGGCCTTGAAAGTGATCCGCTTCTATTGAGGCCAAAAATGGCCCAGGCCGCAGAGTTTTGCACAACCTGGAGACGCGCATGGAGGTAGTCCGGGAGGCCTAGGTACAGCCTGTTGGAATAGTCCAGGCGAGAGCCAATCAAGGCCTGTACCGTGGTCTTTCTATGCTCTAAGGATAAGAGCGGCAAGAATTTCCTCAACATCTTCAGGAGCGCAAAATACCTGCCGGCCAGACCAGATACCTGGGCCCTAAAAGAGAGGCTGTTGTCAATCTGGATACCCAGATTTTTAGCAGCCCCTGAATCGCTGGCAGGAGGGAACATGGCGGCAGGCCATCACTCTTTCCATCTCGGGTCCGCGGGACAGCCGAAAAAAAGCACTTCGGACTTGTCGGAGTTGCACTTGAGGCTGTTACGACTAACCCAGTCAAACACAGCCCCAAGGCAGCCCCGAATAGCCGCTCCATCAAAATCGCGACCCTTGTCGCAGGTGAACAGAAGTTGTGTGTCGTCCGCATACGTCACGATCTGGGCCCCAAAATCCTCCGCCAGTACCGCCAGAGGGGTCATGTAAATGTTGAAGAGCGAAGGGCTCAAAATTGAGCCCTGCGGAACTCCGACCTCCAAAGGCGGCATTGCGGCAGAAAAAGGTGGGGCCCAGATTGTTTGCTGGCGATTGGAGAGGAAAGACCTAAACCATCGGAACACCGTCCCCCTTAGACCAATCTCCCAGAGTCTAGAAAGGAGGCGGTCATGGGGGATGGTGTCGAAGGCTGCGGAGAGGTCGAACATCACCAGAATGGCTTTGCCTCCCCTGTCCAAGGTTTCCTTAATGGCCTCGGTGACCTCAAGCAAGGCTGTTTCAGTGCTCAGATTGGAGCGGAAACCGGACTGTGATTTATGGAGTATATCATTCATCTCAAGAAAGTGGGACAGGGTGGTATGGACGTGTTTCTCGGCCACTTTTGCAAGTGCGGGCAAGAGGGAGATAGGTCCGTAGTTGGCATGGGATTCAGGGTTCAGGTTGGTTTTCTTGGTGCCGAAGAATCTGCACACATTTCAGCCATTTTTTTAAGGCCCGGAAGGAGCTGAGGAGCATTCAACATGAACGTAGACTGCCAGTCAAAGTACTCATCCAGGAGGTGGCAACACGTTGGAACTCAACCTTTTACATGCTTGAGCGTCTGTATGAGCAGTGGGGTGTAATAAATGATTATGTCTATAAACTGGGTTCTACTATGAAAGACATGAGGCTAGAGTTGGAGGAATGGAAGCTAGTTGCAAGCCTGACAGACATGCTTCGTCCTTTTGACGTCTTCACGCGTGAAGTCAGCAGGGAGGACTGTTCTTTGGCCAAAGCTATCCCATTGTTGGTCATGCTAGCACACCAAATGAAGGCGGTGTCTTCAACGTTCTGAGATGATGCTGAAAAGCAAAACGCATATCAGTTGGCGGAGAGGTTATTAAGCCGCCTAGTTGCCAATGAAAGGCTTAAAAACATACATACAGAACAACATTACATTTGTGCCACTATTCTGGATCCACGGTACAAAAAGGCAGTGGCCAGCAAAGCATTCATTCCTTTTGATAAAGCAGATGTTTCAAAGTACAAACATTGGCTAGCTGGGTCAGCCACTCGGTTCGAAAAAGAGCGGCAGAAAATTCAAGGAACCGGCAGAAGTACAACTGAATCAGCAGGACATCCGGCGTCAAGTTCCACTTCTGAATCTGTGGCCGAAGGGAGTCACTTTCCCTCACAGCCGTTAACGACACCAGCAACCGTATCATCATCCTCACCTGCACCAGGCCCAGCCATAATATTGTCAGAAGCGGATTGGCTAACTCATCAAGGCTTTGCTCATTCCAGTGCTGCAAAGGCGACAGATGGTACGCAAAGTGGAGCAACTGTGGAGAACCCTGAGTTGATGGTGCAGGCCTATCTGGATGACCCAACAGAGGTCTTTGTTAATCAGAACCCATTGCTGCATTGGTATAGGAAACGGCCTCTATGGCCACTGATCACCAACCTTGCTCTAAATTATTTGTCTTGCCCAATCGCAAGTGTGTCTTCTGAACGTGTTTTCAGTGCTGCTGGTGCCATTGTAACTTCAAAAAGGACCCGCCTCTCGCCCGAAAATGTGGAGAGGTTAACTCTGATCAAGATGAATCAGCACTTCATACTACCAGATTACAAAATATGTGAATGCACGCAGGAAGAAGAGGACACCAACTTAGGTGACGGAAGTTCTTCTCTGTTAGCTGACATACTCCCGTCAGGAGGGTGAGTGGCAGGGCACCCGGAGTGATAAAATAATGTTCTCACTAGAGGAGATAACAAAAGCGATCAGTGGGTTGACCCCTAATAAGGCCCCTGGTCCAGATGGTACCCCACCGGACCTATATAGAAGTAATATAGACCTATGGGCACCGATCCTAACCATGGTCTTAAATGCGGCCATTAAATCAGGGCTACCACGCTCCTGGTCCACTGCATTGATCGTACCCATTTTCAAGAAAGGGTCCAGGGATGATCCTAAATGCTACAGGCCGATTTCGCTCATAGATGTCTCCGCCAAAATTTTGGGTCGAGTGATCTTAAATCGGTTCATGGAGTGGACTGAAGAACATCAAATTATAGTTGACATACAGTACGGGTTCAGAGCCGGCAAATCGACCAGTGCCTAGATTTTTATCTTTTAACAGCTAAATATACAAAAGCCAGTAAAGGCACGGTCTATATGGCATTCATGGACCTGGCCGCGGCCTTTGACAATGTCAATAGGACTAAACTGTGGTCCATGATGCATAAGCTAGGTATTGAAGAGGGGTTGATAAATATCCTGAAATAGTTGCATTGGAACACTACTGCCAGGGTCCGTTTTAGCCCAGAGGGGGGGCGAACTGACCAGTTCCTATGCTCAGGAGGAGTAAGGCAAGGGTGCATACTAGCCCCTTTTCTCTTTTCACTCTACATCAATGCCTTAGAGAGTGCCCTCACCGCCCTAGATGTGGATTGCCCCAAAGTAGGACCGCGTCAAATCCCAGTACTATTGTACGCGGATGACGCGGTCCTGCTGGCCCGGACCCCGAGGGCTTTACAACTTTTGGTGGATGGATTTGTTAAATTTATGGCTGACTTGGACCTATCTGTCAATTTAAATAAATCGTTTGTCATGGTGGCTGGCAAAAAACCCGCCAATAAGTGTGTGTTCAAGATAGGGTCACATACCTTGGGTAAAGTATAGACTTTTCCCTACCTGGGCTTGCTATTTGATGGTAACATTCAGTTTAGCCAGCTGCTCGAAGAACATTGTACCAAGCTTGTCTCTTCGACTGGTGCCATATTAAGCTTTGCCCGAAGGTTGGGGCGTTGGTGTCCAGAACAGATAATGGCACTATATGGCTCAATCAGTACAGAAAAGGCCTTGTATGATGCTGAGGTATGGGGTTTCATGGACGGCAATCAACTGCAACAACAGGAAGATACATTTTTCCGCAGAATCCTGAAAATCCCACATACCATCCCTGCTGAAATTGCCCATGCCGAACTGGGGATGCCATACATTTCAGACAATGCTAAGCTGAGGCCAATCATGGCATGGACTAGAATTTGGACCAACCCGGAGGCAGCCTTAAGCAGGGAAATCGTGTTAGACTGCTTGCAGAGGGACAAGGGGCTACAAATTCCTTGGCTAAAATATGTGAAAAACTCTTTAGTGAACATTGACCAGTGCCAACTTTTTAATGATCCATCCTCGATCTCAAATAGTTGTAAACCAAGGGTGAAAAAATTGCTCTTAGAAAAATTTGAATCTGACAGAAGTGGTCTTGGCTCTGTAAAGAAATCAATAGCAGCTCACGACCTTGTAAGAAATGGGGTGGGAATGGAACCATATCTGTTTCTGATGTACAGCCAAAATGACCGATTTTTAATGTGCCGTTTTAGGCTCAATTGGTTACCCAACATTTTAGCCTATCCTGCTGGTTTTACGGTAACAATTGAGCAGAAGGGTGCCTGCGGCTGCGACAATAGGTCTCCGCAGGACACCCTTCATTTTGTACTTTTATGTTCATTTTATAGAAACCCTAGACGTTTGTTCTTGGTAGACATTCTTAGGAAACAGAATTTTCGCATGCAAGAGCTGCATTGTTGTTCCTACAGAAAGCTAGTGATACCCATACTTTATGTGCCATTTTAAGCTTTTTAAAAGTAGCCGTAAGATTGAGGAACACAAGAAATTAATTCATCTTTGTAAATAATCAGACTCTCTTTATGAAATGTACCCTCTCTTTTTTAAAGTTTTTATTTACAAAACGTTCAGGAATGATATATAATGAAATTTTATTATGTAATGTGTTTTTATGAGGAATTGTATTCTTCGAAATAAAGATTTACTGAACTGAACTGAACTACTCCTGTCTCAATTCATAGAGTTTAAGGACGAGCTCTACTTCCCTGACACCGAGGCCTGTAAATGACTTCCTTTTTTTTTCGTCCTTATTCACTTTTATTCCTGTGTGTCTTTCCTCGTTTTGCAGCTTTTACTACAACACAATTCTAATCACCTAATCACAACAAGTCCATCAGCAGCACTGTCTTCATCTTATTTTCCTTATTGATTTGAAGGTGCTGCAGTCTGCATTCCTGAGGTTCACAAGTTCACAACTCAATCATGGTCCTCTATCCTCCTCCTCCAGACTCCCTCTATCCATTTCCCTCAAGGCAGATGGATGGATTACGAAGAATAAAGAAACTTTGTCTTCCTAGACGAGTCTCCTCAAGTGGGACTGAAATTACTGACTGACTACATGCTTGCTGATTGCTGACAGAGTTACTTCTGAAATTGACAGGAGAGGCTGCTCTGTGGGCCCTCACTTTCCGAAGAAGATGCGGACAAAAAGTAGAACAGGTAATGAATAATGAGAAGATGGCATGCAGTGGACAGCAATGGCTGTCTGGCTCTGAGAAAACCAATTGCTGTTTGTTTTTTGTGCATGAAATGAATCACATGTCTTGTCTTAGTTATTATTTAATCTTTTATACAGTAATTGTAATTCAGGTCTACTACTCTGTTTTTTTACCTTGTTTAATTCAAATTGTACTTCAACTTCATGGGCCACTATGTTGCATTTTCCAATATGCAAAATGTCCTTGGAGTGGACTCACTTGCCAATATACCATGATGATTGATTAAATAATATATCTTTTTTCTTTACAGTCACTCACTGGGATGGATGGATCATCAGCGTCGGCTTACGGAAGAACTATGGCCAATTTGTGAGTGGCAAAAAGGTAAACCAGTGTACAACAACTACTACAGCAGAACTACATGTCTCTCTATTCATGGTATGTAGTGGTCGAGGGCTAGGCAGTGTACTGTTGTTGTTATGCTAGGCAGAGTCCACTCCACTCCAGACAGCAGTTCATGTAAAATTGGGGCTATGTGGCTTGCTGCATTCAATTAGATATGCTTTGTTTGTCTGACAAAGAGCCTAGGTATGCTACATCAGGTTGCTTCACTCAGTGGTGCCTGTCTTGACCGTCTGCATGGCTCTGCCTCAAGCTTGGGCCAAACATCTGTTATGTTCGCGAAATTTGCTGGTTTACGGTTTTTCACGAATCTCGCGAAATTATTACCGAAAATTCACACATTCTTGAGCGGTACGGATTTTTGGCCCATGCTTGCGGCAGGGCCATGCAGACGGTCAAGGCAGGCACCACTGAGTGAAGCATCCTGATGTAGCATACCTAGGCTCTTTGACACAGACAGACAAAGCATATCTAGGGTTTAGGGTTCAGTGCGATTTAAGTTGGTAGTGTTCCGCTGAGTCTAGGGCTCAGGGCCCGATGCAGGCTCGTTCATAATGATGTTGGCAAGGTTTTAGGGGGGGTTGGCGTTCTTTGGTCCAGAATTGGCAGAATTTTGGCCTTTTTTGGTGTTTTGCGGGCGCGTGTGTTGGGGTGAAAAGTGAAAACTAGTCGTACACCTTCTTCTTCTTCTTCAAAGAGCGCAGTGGTTCGATTTTGTTCTGCCTTGCTGAGATTCTTGGGAATCGCTGGAACAAGTGTCCAGGTAAGTTTCAAGAGGATCGAAGTAGTGGAAAGCTGAAAACAGCAATTTTTTGTGAACAGCGCAATTTGCCAGTATTGCGTGTTTTTTGGGGGCTGTTTGGGGGGTTCTAGGTTTTTGGGGGTGGTCCGGGGGGTCTGGGAGCACTGCTGGGATAGTCTAATTTTGATTGCAAGTGGTTTGAAGAAAATCCATGGTGGAAAAGGGGAGTTAGGGCCTAGCTGCAGAGCGCGTTTGGAGTGATTTTGAGGTAGGCCTCAAATTTTCTAAGTGTGACATTTTCAATTTTTGCTTTGGCCTGTTTGGGGGTGTTCTACTTTTTTTGCGGGTGGGTTGAGAGGTCTGGGGGCATTGCTGGGAAGGTCTAATATCGGATGCAAGCGGTTTGGAGAAAATCCATGGTGAAAAAGTTTTTCCTTTTTAGCTCACTTGCGTGTTTTTGGGGGGCTGTTTGGGGGGGGTTCTAGGATTTTGGGGGTGGTCCGGGGGGTCTGGGAGCACTGCTGGGATAGTCTAATTTTGATTGCAAGTGATTTGAAGAAAATCCATGGTGGAAAAGGGGAGTTAGAGCCTACCTGCAGAGCCCGTTTGGAGTGATTTTGAGGTAGGCCTCAAATTTTCTAAGTGTGACATTTTCCATTTTTGCTTTTGGCCTGTTTAGGGGTGTTCTACTTTTTTGCGGGTTGGTTGAGGGGTCTGGGGGCAATGCTGGGAAGGTCTAATATCGGATGCAAGTGGTTTGGAGAAAATCCATGGTGGAAAAAAGGGGTTTGGGCCTAGTCCTAGTTGCAGAGAACGTTTTGGCGCGGTTGAAAGTTAGGCCTAGTAGTAGTATCGCATGTTTTTGGGGGGCTGCTTGGGGTTGGTTCTAGATGTTTGGGGTGGGTTGAGGGGTCTGGGAGCACTGCTGGGAAGGTCTAATTTTCTTCTAAAATCGCAGTTTACACTTTACACCTAGCTTGAGGGGAAAGATCCGTAAATTTTGCCCACACTTATTTATCCTTGAAAAGGAGACTCAGAGTACGCACTTCCGAAATGATGCTTGTATGTATTGTAATACTATCGACTCTGAAACTGAAAGTGTTATTTTTGCACTACACAGCGTACCTTATATTTTTTTCTCCGTGGTGTTTTAATATCACTTCCTGTTTTTCCATCAATAATTGCAGGCCGGCTTTTACCCTGTGCAATGGCAAAAAGGATGAACTCAGGCTTACAATTAGCGACCCGCAATTCAGCATCCGCCAGGCAGGCAGTGGAAAAGGTGACTTCTGGTCCCCAACATTGATCGACGGAGCGTCAGATGGAATGGTGGAGTACCGCGAAAAAGAGGAATGGCTAAATGCATGCAACTTCCCAAATTCAACAGGACAACTACAATAACATACAGTTACAGTATCCATCTTCATTTCTACTTATCTTTTAAGTAATGTTATTGTTCTGAACTTCTATGAGTGTGACTCTGTGCATTTGTTTGCTCTCTGCTTCAATTCATCCCTCCAGCCATTGTATACTTTTGTCTTTGCTATTTTTTAAACTAATGTAATGTACTAAGTGGTTCTTCTCTATGAGGGCAGATAGGCAAGTGAAATTGTGTAATTACTGCAGCCCTGTACTGTCACATTGTTTCTTCATAGTTAGTACATTGTAGAAAGTACTACTTACTTTTTAGTAACCTATCCATTTAGCAAACAACTTCATGCATGCAGTAGTGCATGCACTTCCTTTATGTCCCTTAAGAGATGTATGGATAGCTTCGTATCCAAAGATTTGTTTATCTTCTTTTTTTGTTTGTGCATGCTGTATTTTTTTTTACTCTCTCCACAAAACTTTCCCCACAAACCCCATTCCCATCCAAGTTTCAAACCCTAACCCTCTTCCCCCGGGCTGTGTGGTTTTCATTGAGGTGTGAGTAAATTACAACAATAATTCCACACACTTGCTGGGGAGGATAAGGTGGAAGCAACCTCCTCAAATCAATTTTAAAGGAGCTAGATGAATCCTAGGATATTGTAATTCTGGTGAAAAATAACAACAATGAGTATTTTAAAATAAATTCTGAATTTCATGCCCACCATCGATTGGATCCATCGTCAACATCATCCTCTTATATGTCAAGAAGACTTGTTGTTACGCTACTGTGTCACTGTTCTTGTTGTAGCAATAATCATCCATGCAATTCTTTTTCCCCATACTTATCTTCAGCATTGCTTAGGCTACTGTTCCTTCTAATACTCCCCTCCGGCCAATCAATGTCTCATTTTTTAACTTTGTTTTTCATATGCTGCTACTGCTAGTGTTGTACCACTCCTACTAACACCACAACAACGGAATTTCGGTCCGGGGGGACGTAATCACCATTTGTTATGCAGCCAGCGCTGTGCCTAGCTCTATTCTCAAACACGAATCACAGGTAAGATAAGCATTTTGGGGAGGTAGAATAATGGGCTAGGACTCGGAGGAGAGACTGACAGTAGTACTAGTAAAGTACTAGTAGGCCAATTGAATTCACTAACTCAGTTAGTGGCACTTTTGAACATTTTTGGACGTTTTAGATAATTCATGCTGGTAAGTTTGAGGAAACCAAACGTGCCGTAACCCCCGCCCACCACCCCACAAAATAAGATCAACGCGTACACTATGTTGAAGTATGTAAAATGAATAATGATATATTTTCCCTAACAAAAATAAACTAGTCCCACCCCTCCCTACCCCAAACAATTGTCCATTTCAAATAGTCCAGTAGTCCCAAATAATCCCCAACTCCCGCTTCCCACCCACCCAACAGTCTTTAAAAAAGGTGCAAGGGACACAGTCACTTCCGGCGGTGTCTGGACAGACGGTCCCGCCGCTCCTTGCGGAGGTCCCGGAGCTGTTTTTCAAGGTTGTCCACCTTGCGCTCCAGGTAGTCCACTTCCAGGCTCTGGGGGGGCCAGCTGCTGGTGTTCGTGCAGCTGAGCGGCGGCGGGGGCTGTCTGAGCACGGCGCCGTGCTGGAGGCTGCTGGCTGGTGGGCACGGGGCAGTGCTGGAGGAGGTTGTTGACACCCCCTCCTCCTGTTCTCGAGCCCACAGCCAGGAATATTCCACCCGAATGGCCTCCAGCTTCAGGGCCCTGGCCCAGACAGCAATCTCCCTTCTGGTGAGGTTTTTGGTAGCATCTATATGAAGAAAGAAAGAAAAAGAATGTAACCAATACTCTTTAACAATAATACAAAATAATTCAACAGAAAGTTGTCTCACAGTAACACTAGCAATTTGCAAGCACAGGATAACATTTTGGCATGTATCTTTCCGCCGTCTTTGTAGGCCTGTAACAGTGGGAGTTTCAGGAATTCTACTACCAGGCAGCACTATGGACTCAATACATAGTCAGAGAATCAGAGAGTACACCAGTATTCTTCTTTTATTCTCTAGTTTTGCGAAAGAAATTACTTGTACGTTATCTTGTGGTAGCCGGCATAATGCCAGCTCAGTCAGCTTGCACCCAAGAAAAAGAGACACAAGCCATGATGACGCAGACTTACATGCATTACTTTAAGCAGTACATGCAGGTGGGGATAGGGAAGCTCTTACTTTTGTATAGGGGTGCCACTGGCCATACTCGGTTACATCAAGGGCCACTGCTCAATGTAATTTATATTTCACATTGCCCCCCCCTGGGCCTTCAGTACTACAAAAGGAAAATGAAGATTATTCATTTCTGATCATGTATCCAGCCGATCACATGATCTCTTTGCTTATATGATGGATGACTTTAGGTGCTTTGTTGTGATAGATCGAGTGAACAACAGCGATAGTCCACCCATGATTAACACAGCAGAAAGAAATTTATGAACATAGGGAGTGAGTGTGGTAACCATAATTGCCGGAGGAAGGGACTTGACTTGATATAATTGTCAACTATACAATACATACACAATATATGCTGTGCTTGCAAAGTAAACTACTGTACTGTTACTTTGGGCAAGGGAGAGTTTCTGAACAATCACAACTTGTAGTATTTGGATTTCCTCTGCTTTGCTACTCTGGCACGGACATGCTGTTCAAACAAAGTAACACTCTTCATGCACTGAGCGTCTGCTCTACATACACCTCTGCTATGTATGAGGAAGACGATATCATCCAGGCTTCCAAAGTAAACGTCTATCATTCTTCTTAATGTCTCAACTGTAACAACTTTACTTTTTCTCAACAACCAAATAACACCCTTTTCATTTTATTTGGTAAACCACCGTCTTGACTTGCATTTGAGTTTCACCAAAATGATGTATTGCAATGCACATCACACATGAATTTTCTGATTGACCCACACAGGCAGTCATTTTTTCTTTCTCCTCCAACCACCCTTGCTTCAAGCAGCCATGCATCTGATTCCTTCCTATCAGCCACCTCTGCCTGCATTCAAAAACACGTATCATTCTTTAGTCATAAATGTTACGACTCGCTAGTCTTTCCATTGACCCTAAGTTCTTTCCCTTTTTGTTCATCACATCCCTCAAGTTCATATGATATGACTTGGCTTCACGATAAAAGTTTCCCAGCTGATTTGAAGTCAAAAAGAGGGGGCCATTGCTTACTCGAGAACTACCACCGCTAATGCTATTGCTAAGTCAAGGGTGACTGTCTTCTCTGTGATTGGCTAAAAAATTGTAGTTCTAAATCATTAACTGTTCTTAACAGTACAGTGTACTTGCAGTAGTGTACTGTCTACTGTACAGTACATCATACACTCCTTTGCGAGCCTACTCTAAAATGTCAATAAGTAAGGAGTATAATAATAACTTAACACCGTCCGCTGCTGCTGAGCCATCCCCCTCAGCTCTTCCTGGTGGTGCCGCCGCATCCGCCCCTTGAGTGGACCCCTCCACGCTGCTGGCCCCGGCACTGGTGGTGGCAAGTGCTGCATCCGATGTTGTGACGCCTAGAAAAAACATGTCATATTTTTAGATGCCATACACTTCGTCTCGTAATGGAAGAAAAAATGTTAAACAATATTTAATTATTGGGACTGAAAATAAGTCACGGTTTTGGGGAGGGTGTTAACTTATATGCTTAGCCATAACATGTAACTCTTTTGGCACAACTGATGAATGCTTGCTCTTTAACGTGCAACATTTTTATAATTACAGACAGAACCAACTACTCCTCATCACCACCAGGAGGACTTGAAGTTCCAACAAGGTGAGGGCTCCTGAGTCCCGCACAGTTATTTCTGACTGAGGTATGTGGAAAGTCGAACTGCACCTATCATCAACAATGTCCTATTTCTCTTGTCCATACTTCTGTATGTGCAGAATAGTCCCTGAAACACTAGCGTTATGGTATGTGCTACTATCAAATCAAAAAGCCAACCACTAGCTTATTCTTGGTGGACATAGACATTTTGTTGTTGGAAATTGTCAAAGCACTAACATTAAGAAGACTGGAATAGACAGCAAGGGCAACCCAGAGGACTGCACTGAGTGCCTCTAGAGCTATTGCTGGATCAGAGTTTTGTTTAACACCGTTTGCCGACTGGGCAAGCTTAGCTACCTACACAGACCGACTCATAAATAATAGTAAATAGTAGTAGCACAGAGAGTGATGGTAGAGAGGCAGGATAAGAAAGTAGAAACAGTCTACAAGAAGATCAAAGACTATTTTGTAAAAAATAGAATTAGGAAACAGTTTGGGATGAATAGGAGCTGTAAAAGTTAGGGAAGTAAATTATATTAACAACAGAAACTGGTGCCAGCAGAAGAGCCTGCAGAGGACCGTTCCTGCCCACTCTGTTCCCCCGGAGTCTGGGATGTTGCTGCCTTGCCCCTGGGAGGTACTGATGATCATGAAATAAACACAAACATGGATGATTGTTTTTTGGAAATATTTGATTTCTTTGACTACAATCTAAAATTATCTCGAGAAAACAAATTAGCAACAATTGCACTACATGTATTGACCTATCTGATCTGGTCAACTAGGAGGATACTAGTACAGTATTGCTGGATTCGCAGACCGTCTACTTGGAATGTTATGTAAATCACTAACTAAACCAACAATAAAAAGGTTCTACTACGACTGCCGGCACTCAGCAGCACGCGACGTGACAGACACAGTCCGTCATCATGATTGTAGAGCACTAAAAAATGTCCTACTACTAATAACAAGTCATAATATACTCAACCTATCAATCCATCACTATCTCTTGTTCTTAATGGAAGCAGGAGTACAAAGGAAGGACTAGACTTGAGTCTCTAGTCTCTCTAGCATTACGCAGTTTTGTAAAGTACTACACTCATACATATTCAGGCCAAATGAGCACAAAGTTGCAAACAAGTAAGCATAGTAGCAACGCCACTGAGGAGGGGAGCACCTGCAATCACAGAAGCTATGTAAACACTATTTTACCTGCAATTATTTTACCTGCAATGTAATCGAATAGGCAGCATTCTTGCTTTTCGGGAAAAACATATATTAGCAATATAACACAGAGCAGAAGAATACAAAGTAGTTATTAAATAGCTACTCACCAAGGCCAGGGATCTCCACGCCTAGCAGGTGGAGCAGGTCCTGCTCCCGGTCAAGGACGTCGGCCCACCGGTACGTCGCTTGGTCGTAGGTGTGCTGGACCTCTTCTCCCTCCGCATGGCCCGGCACACCTTATCCCACCGCTGGTGACGCTCCCGGAGGCCATACCCTTGACCGGGCCTGCCCCCTGCTGCCACTGTCTTAGGGAGGTGGCGCAGAGCAAAAAATATATGGGCGGCCACCTCCACCGTGGTGAAAATCTCCCTGGCCACCACTTGCACCCCCCTCAAACGCCCGCATGGGAGCCGGGTGCGGGGTGCGGGACCATTCCCCTTACTCTTCCCAGCTCCCTTTGGCATGGTCCTGGACAGCTGAAGAAAAAACATAGGGAAAAAGTAAAGAAAAGTAAAGAGTTTTAAAAAGTAGCTTTAAAAGTAACGAAAAGTAAAAAACAAAACAAAATATGGATGTAGAAAAAAAGAGGGATAGATAATGAGTAAAAAAGATCAAAAAAAAGTTCAAAGAAACAAAGGATTGCAGAGATTAGGGGAGGATAGGAAAAGCATGTCCAGAACCATACCAAGGAATGAAAAACAAGATGGCCGCGCCCATTCAGGACTGCGTGGGTAAGTTTGCGCTATATTTCCCCCGCGAGCACGCAAAAACACACGCAAACTCGTAATAGTGCGCCGCACACAACGCGAGCTTGCCAATAGCACCTGGAAATAGAAATACGCAACGCGCACAAGATGGCCGCGCCCATGTACGACCGCATGGGTAACTTCGCGGTCAGTGCGCTGCAAGAGGCCCGTGAATATGCAAAAAACCCCGCAAACATGCACAAAAAAAATCAGCAAATTCGCACGAAATAGCGGATTATGCAGATCGCAAATTCGATTTCGCGTGAATTTGCAAATTTCGCCCATACTTACGTGAAAGCCTACTGCAGGAAGGTGCTAAAGAGTTCGAAAAGCGCACAGGAAATCGCACATCCCATGGGCAAAACTTTATCCACATAGATAGCACCCTCGAATTGCATCCCCAGGAGCGAGAAGTCAGCGGAGTGTATGGGCAGCAGGCGGAACGCAGACTTTACATCACATTTCGCCAGTTCCGCCCCGCCCCACACACCCGCACCAGGCGGATCGCATCGTCTACGAAAGCATACAGCACCCTCGAGTCCTCCTCCGCAATGAAATCATTCACAGATTGACCCTCAGGCCAGGTGAGATGGTGAATCATGCGAAACTCCCCCTCCTCCTTCTTAGGCACCACCCCCAGCGGAGAGATGATTAGGCCAAGCATGAAAAGGACCCACTATTCTCCCGTCTTCCACCTCTTTCTTCAATTTGGCAGCCACCACTCCTAGAAACTCCTTAGCAGACTTCAACTTTTCTGCCCACCTCATCTCCCTCGAACCTTGATAACCCACTCCAAAGCCCTCCGTGAAACCCCAATGAATACGTAAAGCAGCCTCCTGATCGGGGTAACACGAGAGCCAGTGAGCCATTGCCTCCACCTTAACTGGTGTAGGCCCCTTTCTGTCCAGGCTTTCCTCTACCTTTCGCGTCCCGCAGCTGCTCTGCGGGGGTGACCAGAGTAAGGCAGGTGGAGGGGGATGGTCCCAGGATGAAGACTTCTGTCTTGTCTGAGTTCAGTTTCAGACGGCTGAGCTTCATCCATTCCGTGACATCTTTCATGCCCTCCTGGAGTCTGGATCTGGCGGCGGCGGGGTTGTTGGTGAGGGGGAGGATCAGGAGATGATGTTGAGGTTGTGTTGACGTGCAATGGCTGCGAGAGGGCTCATGTAGATGTTGAAGAGGGTGGGGCTGAGTGAGGATCCTTGTGGGACGCCACAGAAGACTTTGGTGGCCTCGGAACGGAACGGAGGGAGGCGGACTCTCTGGGTTCTTCCGGTGAAGAACGAGATGATCCACTCTAGGATGCCGGAGTTGCTGAGTCGCTGTATCAGTGTGCGGTGGGATACCGTGTCGTAGGCTGCCGAGAGGTTCAAGGAGGATGAGGGCCGCTGTTTCCCCATTGTCGAGCATGGACCTGATGTCGTCGGTGGCAGTGATGAGGGCGGTTTCGGTGGTGTGGTTTGCTCGGAAGCCAGACTGTGAGGGGTCGAGATAGCCATTCGTCTCGAGGAAGGCGGAGAGTTGTTTGTTGACGGTCTTCTCGATGACTTTGGCAGGAAAGGGGAGGAGCGAGATGGGACGGAAGTTCTTGAGGTCCGTGGGGTCCGCGGTCGGTTTCTTCAGGAGGGCGCTGATCTCAGCGTGTTTCCAGCTCTCCGGGAAGGTGGCGGAAGCGAAGGAGCTGTTGATGACGTCCCGGAGATGGGGTGCGATGATGGAGTCGGCTTTGTTGAAGATGTGGTGTGGGCAGGGGTCAGTAGGGGATCCGAAGTGTAGGGGATGTCCTCCATCTCCTCCGCCTCATCCTCATAATCCAACTCCACCACCGGATCCACCTTCACAGTCGCACACAACACCTCCTTCACAGCCCTCTTCACACCTTTGCACTTCACCGCAGGCGCTCCTCGCCCACCAGACACACACGCCGCCGTTGCCTGGACCCGCGCCAGAGGGATGGCCGCCACGGACCGCCCTGCTGCTTCAAACCGGTGTCCGGGGGCCGTCTTGTGCCCTGCCGGACCACCCCGACCTCAGCCGACAGCCGCCGGCTTGGAACCCCACCCGCCCCTCAGGTCGCTCCAGCCTGAGTGGGCCCCGGCACCATCGGGCCTCAAAGCAGTCCTGGCCGTCCCTAACTTGGCCTGCTGTCCCTTAGTCCCCTTAGCGCTCCCCTTCTTGACCTGCACTACCCTTGCCGCCTCCTCTTACTCCTCCAACCGCTCCTCCTCAGACGTAGGAGTGGAGGGGCCCCTCAACCTCAGTCCCCCAGACCGCACCAACCCAGGTCACCGTCTTCGCCACCCATCTAGCCTCAGCAATCTGCGTCATCAACCTCTGCTCCCTGAGCCTTGTCCTCCCAAGCCAGGGGCCCCCAACTCCGAAGGGGCGGGGTGGGGGTGGGCAATAGCTCTGGAACCCCACCCCCGGCGCCAATAACCAACCATGTGGCCCCCCATCGCTGAGCAATCCCCTCCCCCACCCTGCTCCCTGGTGGGGACTCCCACCTGGGCACCTGCCTACCTCACTTCCACTGTGCCCCCTGTCGGGGCTGGGGACTGAATCCTGGAGCCCACTGATAGGTCAGCGTAGGAGATGATGTTGAGGTTGTGTTGTCGCGCGATGGATGCAAGGGGACTCATGTATGAGTTGAAGAGGGTGGGACTGAGTGATGACCCTTGTGGTACGCCACAGATGAGTTCGGTTTCCTCTGATTTGAATGGGGGGAGGCGGACTCTCTGGGTTCTTCCGGCGAGGAACGAGATGATCCAGTCCAACGCTTTTCCTTGTATTCCGATGTTGCTGAGGCGTTGTATGAGGGTGTTATGACAGACTGTGTCGAAGGCGGCGGAGAGGTCAAGTAGGATGAGGGCGACTGTTTCTCCGTTGTCCAGTAGCTTTCGGATGTCATCTGTAGCAGCGATGAGGGCGGTTTCGGTGCCGTGTTTGGCTCGGAAGCCGCCTGTAAGGGGTCAAGTGAGTTGTTGGATTCAAGGAAGGCGGCGAGCTGACTATTGACGGCTTTCTCGATTACTTTGGCCGGGAAGGGGAGGAGTGAGATGAGGCGGTAGTTCTTAAGTTCAGAGGGGTCCGCTGTGGGTTTCTTCAGAAGGGCGCTGAGTTCGGCATGTTTCCAGCTTTCTGGGAAGGTGGCGGAGTTGAAGGAACAGTTGATGACATCGCGGAGATGGGGTGCGATGATGGAGTCTGCTTTGTTGAAAATGTGGTGGAAAATGGGTTGGTTGGCGATCCTGAGTGGATGGAGTTCATCAGGCGGATGGTGTCTTCAGTCGTGCTTGGGTTCCAGGGGCAAAGGTTGTGAGAGTGCTGTTTTGGTTCGGAGGTGGGTGGAGTGGGTTGTTCTTCGGACAGGTTTCCAAAGCTGTTATAAATGTCGGCGATTTTGTTGTGGAAGAAAGAGGATAGGGAGTCGCAGAGGTCTTGGGAGGGAGTGATGTCGTTGGTGCCGGTGGTGGGGTTGGTAAATTCTCTGACGATGTTGAATAATTCTTTGCTGTTGTGGGTGTTGTTGTCGAGTCGATCCTTGAATGCTGATTTCTTGGTGGATCGGATCAGTTGGTGGTGTTTGCGGGTGGCGTCCTTGAAGGTGGTCAGGTTGTTCGTGGTTGGGTTTTTTCTCCAGGTTTTCTCGAGGGTACGACATAATTTCTTGGATTTCTTAAGGTCATCGTTGAACCAAGGGGCCATTTTTCTACCTTGTTTGATCTGGTGGTTTTTCAAGGGTGCTAATTTGTCAGCGCTGTGGGTGATCCATTGTGTGAGTTTGGTGGCAGCTTGGTTTGGGTCCGATGATATGGCGGGGGGGTTTTGGTTAAGCGATGTGAGGAGTTGGTCGGTGGTGATTTTGTTCCAGTTTCTTCGAGGAATAGGTTGTGGTGGGATGTGGGTCGTGGTCTTTTTGTAGCTGAAGTGAACGCAGCTGTGGTCCGTCCAATGGAGAGCCGTGGTGTGGTCGAAGGAGATGTGTTTGCTGGAGGTGAAGATAGGGTCGAGTGTGTGTCCAGCAAGGTGGGTGGGGGTGTCAACAAGTTGTTTGAGTCCGAGATTGGCCAGGTTGTCCAGAAGGGTGGTGGTGTTGTTGTCGTTATTCTTTTCCAGGTGGAAGTTGAGGTCTCCCAGTAAAATGTAGTTCTCGGAGGTGAGGGCATGTGGGCTGATGAAGTCAGTGATGTCTTCATTAAATTGAGTGCGGGTTCCTGGTGGTCTGTAGATTAGGGTGCCTTTAAGTGTGGTCCTGGGGTCGGTGTGGATCTGGAAGTGAAGGTGTTCGGCGGTCGCGAGGTTGTCGTCGGAGCTGGTTGTGATTCGGATGGTGTTCTTATGGGCGATGGCGATGCCTCCTCCTGTTTGGTTGGTGCGGTCTTTTCGGATGATCTTGTAACGTCGGGGATGGCTATGGCGATGTCGGGCGCTGATGATGCGTTCATCCAGGTTTCTGTAAGGAAGGCGACATCTGCTGATGTGGTGTCGAGTAGGTCCCAGAGTTCAGTGGCGTGTTTGTGGACCGAGTGGGTGTTCAGCAGGATGCACTTCAGGTGGGTAGGGTCGGAGCTGTGTATGGAGGAGGACGATTTGGTGTGGGTCCTGATGCAGGCGAACTTGCATGAGTGGCATGCAAATGGTCCGTGGGTGTGTCCTGGGGTAGCTACGCAGCATTGTGAGGTGCGTCCGGGGTTAAGGGCAAGGAGAGTAGCGGCGTCATACGTTGAGCGAGTGGGGTGGGTATTGCGAGGACCAGGGGGTCTGGCGCTGGGCGCGGTCCAGGCGCGGACGGGCGTAGACGGGCTTACTTTGGCGCACCTTCGGCGTGCATGGGGCGCTTCCGCTGCGCGTGAACGCTGCGCGCAATAGCATCTGTCATAAGTGGATATTTGGAGGGGCGGGGCGGGTCAGCTGGGAGGCGGGAGCGGGGTGGAGATCAGGGCAGGGAGGCTCAAACAACAACAAACAAAATGGCTTCAAGCCAATAAGGAAACTGGACTGGGGCACGATCGTCAATAGCGCGAGGCAGATGGCAGTGGCGTCGGCACAATCAGGCAAATTCAATCTGCAGGCAGCACAAGTTAAAAGTTGGACTAGCGCACCTTGGCAATAAGCGCTACTATCGAATATACCTCAGCAAAAACGATATAATTATGCAGGCTATCAATTTAGATGAGATTATTATGCAGGCAATCGATTTACAGGAAATAAATTGTGCAGGCTCAAGCAGTGCAGTGCGAGATCGCTACTATACCAGGTGAAGGTGTGGACTCTGGAGCAGCGTTTGGAGCGACCGCTTCTGCTGGGAGCAGGACGGTCCAACTGTAACCACGTTGATCGTGGTTTATCTGTCACACACACACCTTCTTCTCAGAGCACTCAGCTTTTTTCACATAGGTATCTTTATTGATATCACTGAGGAACAATTCGACTAGTCACTTTCACTTTTATTTGTTTTTTCGCGTAACCATCATTTCTAGTTTTTTCATTCACAACCCGAGCACGCCCATTTCAATTAGTATTTTTCACCTCCAACACTCCTATGAGTTTTTTTACGAGCTCTTATGATTCTTGTTAGCATTTATTTTCACATCGCTAAGCAACGCGACCAGCACTTTTTTTAGTTAAAAGAACATCCCAGGTCATTCCAGACTCCTACCGGTTCACAAGGGAGATAGAAGAGCGAAGATTCAAACGGTAAGCCCGCAACTAACAGTCTTTAATTTTGTCGACCTAACCTTTTTGGCTTAACTGGCAGAATCTCGGCGCATTAAACCTTGGTATAGATTCACGGGTGCGACTATGATATTTGATTAGGCACGCCCCCACAACCGCATGCGGTTTACATTTACAAAGAATGCTAACGCGTTCTTGTACCTGCTCAGACCTTCGATCACCACGCTATCCATTAGAAACGTTAGTTGCACACGTTTGAACCGGCGGCATGTGTTTATAACAGAACCACTTGTTTAATCTCGGTGTTCACAATTAGCATCTTTATCTTTGGCACACCGTCACTCACTTACACATATTCTCTTCTTAAGTTGCCCACCAGTGTAAGCTTACAATATCCATGATGATTAAGGCTATTTAACTTTATAACTCTTGATACACAACATTTTGGGGACTATGCTGAGTGCATTGTAATTTCCTTTGTTGCAGAGACATCCCTTGGAAGAAGGCAATTCCATTGCCAAAATGCATTGGGAATGTAAAATGTTTGGAATATAATGCACAGATGAACCAAAACATACAAATATATTACCCTTGTGATGATAACAAGATGAATTAAATACAAAGAGTTTCATCAGAAAGACTGTGTTTATATTATTGACCACCTTGAAGAAACGTTCCTAGTAGGACATCTCAGCGGCGTCACTAGGGGGGTGCGGGGGGTGCGGACCGCACCGGGTGACACCATCACGGGGGTGACACCAAAATGCAAAATATTACCATTCCCATTACTAAAGCGTTCTAATCTGCCGAAAAGCCCACATGTTAAATTTTACCCAAAAATGTCCTCAAGGGCCAGACTTTAAAAGCAGTCTTTTATTCCCTCACTATTGATAGAACTGGCCTCGAATAACAGCACAGAATGCTATTGCAACTCTTCGTCCTGGGCCCATTGCATTCTGGGATTTCCGGAGTCCATGTATTCAGCGCGACTGCGCGAGGACAGCACGAGTTAAACTCTTGGCACCGCCTGGCACTCTCGCTCCAAAGGAAGGGCACAAACTGAAACTGTGCAGTGCATGTCATGATGTCACATAAAGCTGTCCCTGGGCTGGCGCGCTGCACTCCCGTCCCTTCTTTCCCGGTGCTATTAGTTAAACCGGCGGAACGGGCCCAGCAATTAACACAAGCCAGCAGCAGCAGCAGCGTCATTCCTGGTGACTGGAGGCCTTGCGGGACTTCGTGTGGCGCGGGCCTGCGCAGAGGCGGCCCTTTGCTGGGAACAGAGAAGTGTCACCGGTGAGAATAAATTGCAAAAAAAAATACGCCTACTTCCATTGCCACTGTCTCGTATAACCGCATAATGCATCATTTGTTAAGGTGCACAAGTGAAATGTTTTTAATTCCAGTACTCGCAAGTTGCCATTTTTATTTTGTGCCTAAAGTTCGATCCACATCTTTTTTCAACTGTTTCTGATTTATGTTGAGAAACTGAGCACTCGTGTTAAAGTACTTTTCTCCCCCGCCGACCTAAACTATTATCTAATGCTACAGCTTCTTACATTAGAACGTCATCAGAGTGACCACTAAAAGATACGTTCTTCACAAAATATTTTCCACCCCCCCACCAATCCACCTTCTAAACCCTTTCTAGTAAGAACCAGCATACATGTATTGCCATGAGCGCGAAAATATATATTTTTACCGCTCTGGAGTACACATGAAGGGAAAAATTGCACCGCTGTAACAGTACCTGTTCAACCTTTCTAATGTTACCCAAATGCGGCACTTTTCTCTTTAGCGGTCCCTTGTATTCATGTGACATTGAGTAGGCGGCAAGCAATGCAATAACACAAAATGTAATACATGCGCGATCATACAAGGGCTTTGATTGTGGCATGTAAATATATTATGTAGTTTGAGAATGAGTTTCGAGCATATAGTAATCTCAAGACACAGGCAAGGTCACCATACAGAAAGAGGGCAAAGTGCAGTGACTTGAGACACATGGCAGTACTGTATTCCACCAGAGTTTATGGAAGTTAAATGCCGACAAATTAGGCCAAAAACCGTAGCTAGCTGTAAAGCTCGCAGTGAAATGTCTGGAGCAGCTTTCTGTTGCGAGCGCATCCCAGCTCTGCAAATTTTCAGCATTTATTTTTCTGAGCTGTCTACTTGATTATCTCTCCGCAGAACAGCTCAAAGATCAGGGGCCCCATGGTGGGCGCAGGAATCGTACCGCCGAGTAGGCCGGGATATGAAAATCCCTTCCATCAGCTGTTTATTGAAAGGTGCTCAGCGCGGGAGCCCACCTTCCGATTTATGAGAGCAATAAAGCTCCAAACTCTCTCACACTTGCGGACTCGAAGGAGGTCCATGGGGTAAGTCGTGAGGGGGTGACACCATGAGTTACCGCACTGGGTGACACCAACCCTAGTGACGCCACTGGGACATCTACTGGAGCCCGGGGGACACATCCCACATTGGTGGGAGTGCAACCCTTCAGTATTACGTTTCACACTCCCCGTCAGAGAGTGATACCCCGGAGCACCGTACAACTCATACCACCAATTACCAACCACAGTAGTGCACCTAGTTAACTTTTTCTTTTCAAGAATATCTTTCCTTTTCCCGTAAGCCCCAAGCACTTTCCACTCCCTTAATTAGGTTCACTTCCAAACTCCCTGGCACATGTATCCCTCAATTCCAGAAACTCTTGACTCTTTTATTGAATCAACTATATGGCACAACAAAACTTTCTTAATATGCAACAAGCCTTTTTATTGGAAAACTTGGAGGCAGCATGATTTAATATGGGTCCATCAATTATTCTCACACTCAGAATTAATTTATTTTTCTTCACTTAGTCAGCTATATAATATACCCACTTCATTCATCTCCAAATACCATACTCTTAAAAAGGCTGTGCTAGACATATACACCCAATTGGCTAACAAATATTCCATGATTCAAACAGGTGATTTACCTAAGGATCTGTCCACGCTACTGCACACTCAACCCAAAGCAGCTACTATATATTGTTTTTTACAGTCTACGATTAGGCAAAAATCCAGTATTGAAACAGCCTGGGAGAAAGATTTCAATACAGTTTGGTCTTTACCTTTGTGGAACAATATTTGGACCAAAATACGTAAATCTTCAGGAGCAGCTAGCTTAACACAAACACTATTTTACATATATAAAGGCTTTTATAATCTCTACATGCCTTAAGTAAAAAATTCTCCAGTATACCAGATACATGTTGTCCTGCGCATCTCCAAACGCTGATCTGTTTCATATGTTATTTTCATGTTTGTCAGTGCAGAATTTCTGGAAACGGGTCTGGTCTCAAATTGATTCAATTTTTGGTACCAATATCTCATTTTCTGTTATAAAAATCTTTTTAGGTAATCTATCACCAATTTGGAGTAATTCTGCTGTCAATATCAAAATTATCAATTTGTTAATAGCGGTTGCTAGTATGATATTTGCGATAATCATAAGTTAGACACATTCTTTACCTTTCCTATACACATGGCTACGAAGCGAATTCAGTGAAGGTCACATGTCACAACGCTCTTCATACTTGTGCCAAGCAACATTACTCATTACACCCTTGTCCAGCCAGAAGTACTTAAACCCCCATGAATTTTCCAAATGTTCCTCTAATTTTCACTCGAATATTTATTGTATTTTTCCTTGTCACCTCATTATTATGTTTTTTTATCTTTTATTTCCATTTGTGTATTTATGCTGGAGTATATATGTGATGTTTTGAGTCACGGTTAATCATATGTATTGCATATGGACGCCTTTTTACCTTTAATAAAATTCTCTATTGAACTGAAAAAATGTCCTGCTCAATGTGATCTCCCAGACAGCCGATCAGGGCGAGTGAGGTCTGGCATTAGTCAAAAGAAAATTTAGGCTGTTTAGAGCTCAGAATTATATGGTTGTCGTATGTTCCCATTCAGCCTTGGACCAAAAAAGACAAGTAGGTGCAACTCTCAAACAGCAATTCTCATGCAGTTGCTTTCCAGATGTCAAAAATGCACTGCAACCAATTTATGACTTGTGTGCACCCAAAACTCATAGGAAACATTTAAAAGCTTGATATACCGCCTTTATGTTACAAATTTATGTAAATTAGTTTTATATTTTTATTATAAATGTAGAACAATACAAAAAGAATGTTACAACACTATTTGAATTAATATGTTATACATTTTCATATAGTAAATTAAATAAAAAATATTTTTTTGAAGTTTAAATTAAAAAAAATCCCACTTTAAGTAAAAATATATCATTTTTTAAATTATGTATTAATCATTACAAAAAAATGGTGCATTTGGATTTAAAGTAAAGATGAAAAAACCCTGGGTCAAGCCTTCGAAATGCTGTATTCCTCTGTAAGGGAGACTGGAAGGAATAATCATGCTTTGGAAAAAAAGATGCTAAACAAATCTGACAAACATCGTCTTCAGTGTGTTTTACTGGCCAGGCAGACAGTGCGTAGGCTGTCTTGCTTATACAAATAGATTCTTTCTGTTGCCCTTTCATATTTTCCTTATAGTTCAGAGAATGAGAACCGTCCTCAAATGAACAGTGCACCATAAACAGTAATTTTGACACGATTTTGTGACCTACGCTAATGTTACTCATTTGCTTGTGCAGATTACATTCCCAAAAAAAAGACACAAATTTGGTATTGTCAGGCTCCAGACATTCCGAGCAACATTACCTGGGTTAGCATTCAAGGATTTATGTTTATCCATATGAGAAACGCGATAGCACATTGAAGAGTGTTAATTTCTTTTTTTTAATTTGCATTTTTCACTTTTTATTCACCTCAATGAGATATTGATCTTGGATTTGGACCAATACATGATAGCCCTGAATGTGCTGTAAAAAGAAATCTATTGATTGTATTGGTGTACACAGAATTAAAAGGGGTATACGTTTTTAAAGGACCTAATGCTGTTTTTTTTAATAAGCTCCAGCACAGAGATGCACAAGCACCCTAACTATGAACGGGTTAAAGGTTTACAGCCAAGATTTAGTTACACTAGCAGCACCAGTGCTTATGTAAAAATCATAATATTCATCAAGCAAAGCTGAGTTTTGAGAAAATGATATACAGACTTTAAATCAAATGAATGACTTTAGAAAATGACCTTCCTAAGATACCTGGAAGAGTATGTTCTGCTTCTGAACTCACAACATAAGCTTTTAAGGCTGTGAAAGATACCTCAGAATCTTACATTAAGTAACAAACAATAGATGCCAGTATGCTTTACAGACACTGAAGAATCATCGAGTGCACTGGAGTAATCTCCGCAATACAGTTATTTTCCAGTCAAATGATTCAGAATAAAACGAATGAGTGACCAGTAAAAGGCACACTGGTTCCAGTTTTACCAAGCGAAAAGCTCATCCTTTCTTGGCTAATACATGGCATAATATTGCTACTTATACATGTAAAGAGATTTGAGGGTTGTTCAAGATTAAATACTTTGGGGTTGTAATCCAACTTGGGAAATAACTGACAATGTGTTATAAGTGGAAAACACTATAGGATCTCTACTGCATGATCAATGACTCACCAGTACCATTACACACACTGGAGAGTAGCAGTCTATTAGGGAACTCACTCATATGTAAGCAGGCCAAGTTATATTCAGAACCTGATCTTGGTGTCTGATCTTGGTGTTCTACCAAGAAAACATTCCCTGACTTTGAACCAAACCTTATCATCACTGAAACGGACACGTTGCTCTCTGCAAATCAGTTTCATATGCATAGTAACTGTTAAAGGTTGTTGTGGTTAGGAACATCTTCCATCACCAGAAAAAAGCAATGTAATTGCTTTATTGGCTTACACTAGCAAGTTTTCCTATGCTACTCCTGACATATTGAAACAATATTGTTATTAATGAAACAAGACGTACAGGTAACTACTGCAACATACAAATATACATTACTCAACTGCATAAAGTGCAACAAAAATTACACAGTTACCACAGCTTAACAGCCTAAAGTTCATGATGCACTAGGGTCCAACCTACATGCCTCCAACATTACATGGGTAGCTACCAATCACAAATGAGTGATGACAGGTTTACTGCTTTTCATCATACTTCTGGGGCATCCTATAGGGCTCTAGCATTTATTGCATCCACAATTTTCTCTAGCATTTTAAATTGTCAGAGAAATGATATATTGTCTATTATTCACTCAAAAGTTATTCCAGTGCAGTATGGCAGGCAGTAGCTGCCCGTGGAGGGAGTTCCGTGGGGCGGTGAGGTGGGGCGGTGAGGTGTGGCGAGAGAGGGGCACAGTTGGGGGTAGTAAACACCGGAATATGGATGAACGGAGGTAAGTAAATATTCAAATAAATAAAACTAATTTCGTTACGTGCGCTGCAGCGCCTAGTCCGCATTATTATATAGATGGACCATTATCTGGGATGTTGTAGTACTGAGATGTTGTTAATGAGTTTTTTCTGATGTGTTTTTATCCTTTCCATCTCTATGTTTTTAATTGTTTTAATGCTGTTGTTGTGCTCATATTTTTACCCATGTAATACCTGATGTAGTGTTTTAATCTGTGTATGCTTTTACTTTTGTAAAATCAAATAAAGTCTTTGACCGGATTCCAGTGCCGCATACATCAGCTCAACTATCCTTGATGGACAACACTTGTACTTCATCCGTCTTTGATGGACTTGTGAAACAAGTGGGTCCGGGATTAATTTCATTGCCATTTAACATGCACAAATAGTTCTCACGTTTACAACTTGTCTTTTTCAAGCTATCAACATTAGAACCTGCCAGAAATACAAAAGATCATATTGCAGCATGGGCAGTGGTGAAATGTGGCATGGTCAGTCTACAGACGTTTTACACTGAACATGCCAGCGTGTGTTTCCTTCATGGTTGCTTTTATCAACATTAATTAACTATAGTGAATGATGAACCTGCAAGTTGCTGTACAAAGATTTATGTCATTTATTTAGCATTCAACTTTACCAAGGAGAGGTAAAGTCTGTTTTAAGTTTCCCAAGATTAGCATCAATCTTGAAGGCTATCGCAAACTACCAGTAGCTCATAGAAACCTTCAGAGTAGCTCCCAGCCTTGGAGTCATTTTTAACTAAGAAATGCAACAAATACCTGTTGAATTTGCCTTTCAAATTTAACAAAAGGCTATGTTTATTTTACATTATTATCAGGCTGCAGATAGCAAAGCATGATAATGAGCATTGCTCCAATCAGATTTATAACCTATGTGGGCCACAGAGGTTCAGAACCCAAGCACTGAGGTATTCAACTCTTAAATATAAGTTGATCTCAACTCAATATTGGAGCATAAGAATACAATTATATTTCTGAATGATTTTAAATGAGAGAAAATTAAAATGAAGTGTTAACTTAATGATTAAGTTAACTTTCATTTTGATTTTCTCCCTTTTTAAAGTGTCACATTTACAAACAGCAGGCATCTTGCTCCCTCGCTTTGCCTTTCCAATCGTCATTAAGTATATATTCCACTGTAGCCGTTGTCTTTTCTTAAAATACTTAATCACCCTGGTTCCAAATTGAGTAGGGTTCACTTTTTTTTCCTTTCCTCCCTATGGTTGGTAGGCACAGTGCCATATTAGTAACTGAAAAAAATACAGTCATTATCTTTTACATGGGAGAAATTTAAAGTAAAGAAAATAATTTTTATGAGACATTGCATTAATGTTTTTCTCTACTTTAAAATATGTTTTAGGAAGCATGTTTCTTCACCCTAACTTCCTCACATTTAAACAAATGACTGCATTTTCCTGTAATAAATATGGCACAATTTGAACAGGCCACTGGGAGTAATATGCCTGCTATTTGTAAAGACACTTTGCCATGTGAGAAAATTAAGAAATGATGACTTGTATGTAATGCACATCAAAATAAAGTTAACTATTCATTTTAGTTTTCACCTTTTTCAAAGTGTTACATTTACACACAGCGGGCATCTTGCATACAGTGGCTGGTAGACACTTTGCCATATATAAAACTGAAAAAATAAAGTCATTTTCTTTTAAATAGGAGACATTTTAAGTGACCAAAATGTTTTCTATGAAACATTCCCTTAATGTTTTGCTCTACTTTAAATTAAATTAAGTCCCAATGTTTTATGAAGCATGTTTCTTCACCTTAAATTCCTCACATTTAAAAAATGACTGTATTTTCCTGTAATAAATATGGCACCATTTGTACATGCCACTGGGAGTAACATGCCTGCTGTTTGTAAAGACACTTTGACCTGCAAGAAAATTAAGAAATTATGAGTTTTATGTAATGCAAATAAAAACAAAATTAACTCTTCAGTTGAATGTTTTCCAATTACAAAGTGCTGTATTTACACACAACAGACATTTTGTTCCCAATGCCTTCTATGTTATACTGCTTAACCATGTGTGCAGTGGATGAACCGTTCATGTCCACCACACTAACTTCACAGTGTGGTGAATGTGAACGGTTCCTCCACCACCCTGCAGGAGAAAACCCTTCTGGTCCAAGTATCAGAAAGATTTCTCTTTAAAAGAGAAAATCAGAACATGAGGGAAGAGCTTCTTCTGTTTTCTGTATTTTTCCTTTTTATCACTGTGATCAGCGCGTGCAACCTCTGAGGTCATAGTGTCAAAACTGAAAGAAGTCGGTGCCACTACATGCCAAACACTTTGACTAGTGGTTGCAGGCATAACTCTGACCCCATGCACAGGTCATTCCGGTAGATGTACCTGGACAATGTCCCCTTTCCTAAGATACCACTCCCTAATGGTTTCCTCGTATGCAATCCCCATGCATAGGTAAGTGCTCACTCCATACCCCCCAAAAAACATGTTTTGTTAAAAACAAAATGGAGTGTGGAAGCCCGCTTTGACATAAGGCCATGCTCCTACCCTGGGCGTATTGTAAGCAGACCCAATGATGAAGCATGTCACACACTTCGGTGTGTGAGTGAGGGCAGTATTTTCAAAACAATTATATTTGTGTTGTTTTGATGGGGTTGTTTGTGGGGTTTTTTTGGGAGTCTCTCCACCCCCCTATGTGTGTATAATTGTGGCTTAGGGGGTTTGGGGTGGTAGAGTTGTAGATACGATTGACCCTATCCCCTTACTTGTGTTGAAAAAAAAGATCTCATTGATACCACATTTACTTCACACAGTGCAAATTTTGACTGATTGTTGCTGTTGCAGGCAATTGACTCAGCCACTCAAGTGGGGTATGGTTTTTAATGTGAGAAGTGTGGGAATAATGGGTGATAAGTATGTTGTAGTTTCCCAAAGAATCCAGAACTTTCCCTCACAGAAATGTACCAGAATGTCTCATTTTAAGCAAAATGTAAGGTTGTCAGGGCCTTCGGCCTTCATGGTATACCTACTGTTCTATGGGAGGGGCTATGGGGCGAGTAAGGAGGGGTTTTAAAAGATGCAGGAGGGGATTTAGGGAGAGACAAAAAAAGAGTACGACTATTGCTATTCACAAACTCCACTTCTAAAGTTAAAACAGCCAAATAGGCAGGTTATTTTAGATTACTGCTAGGAAGACTCAGTCTGTCTCCTCACAGAATTGGCTAATAAAGAGCATAAGTCATCAAAGGAGGAATTAGAGTTCTGCCTTGCCAGAGTGTGATATCTTGGTCATGAAATCTCTACTAGCAAGCGCTACCTGTCTCTAAATGAGTTTAAACTATTCATAAGTTGCCTCATCCTACAATTGCTTCCCAGGTATATACTATTCTAAGGATGGGCACTACAGACAGTGGATCCTGGGCTACGTCGAAATAGCAGAGCCTTTGTAAGATTATGTCAGAAAAGATACTCCCCGAACATTTGCCATAGTCTAGTGAAGCTGAAAATGTATTGTAAACATTGAGCAGGCCTTGGTTTCTGTATGCACCTTAGGACCATCTGATAATGCCAAACCTTTCATCTTTACTGTCTTGAATGTAATCGTTTTGCACTTGGAGTATTGGTACAGAGTCATAGGGTCCAGAAGAAGCCCATAACGTATTATTCTCTAATTCGGGACCGGTTTGCTGCTGGGCGCTCGCTATGGTTAGGATCTGTGGCAGTTGCCGCAGATCTTGTTGAAGCATCTTAAAATATTGTGTTGAGTTTTTGCTCCCGCTCACTTGAACATTTGCCTTTATAGGCCCATTCCTACTCCCACCATCGCGCCCCGATCCCACCCCATCATAGACCCAACAGATACCGCTTTGTGGAACACTTTGCTAGCCCTCACAGGTAATACCTAGTTCATAATAAACTACCCCATAGCCTATCCAAAAACACTGAGAGAAACTTCAAACTTAAGATCCTATACCTTAGAAACAAAACCCTTTTCACGAACTGCCACTTTTGCCACATCTTCTCAACCAACTGACGTGCTAAATGGAGGAATGTTCTGTCTTCTTCACACAACACCACCATATCCATGGCCATAAATTTACCATGGCGCCCTCCATGCTGTTCCACGGCAATGCCTCAATCTCCTGCTACATTAATGGCAACATACTCATTCAATCTTCTGATCTTAACCTGAACTCTTCAGGAGTCTCTTCTCCTACCTCATACACAAACTTGACACTGCCACTCCCCTTCATCACCCCTCACCTAAACGCTCAGACTACTCTTCCTTAGTTAATCCCCCTTCCCTACTACTCTACCAGTCAACCATACCCCCACTTTCACTCCTGTCCCAAGGTGGCCACACGCTGATCCATGGACACAGTTGTCGCCCATTACACCCCCCAACTGGTGCCAACTCTGTCTCCCTCATCACCTACTCCAGTAGGATAGTACCACTACCAATTCCTACTCTCCCCCCCATCTACACCGGTCTGACATCATCTCTCGCCACTCCCTTAGAGCCCCACATATGCACACTTTTATCAATAGATTGTACCAATCTTCCAGAGCCTTCATCCAACCATTACCAAGGCTCCGATGGTGAACCTCACCGAAGGCAGCCCCCTAATCACTCACAGTCTCCTCCACACTTCAGCGCTTCCCCCATTCTGAAACCTCTCAACAAACTGTCTTATGTCTCAGTGCTCAACACTATAAATTCCGAACTGCATCTGATCCAGGCAGACATTCTCAAACTATTTTGTATGACCTCCAACCTCGAACACAAATGGCCACCCCCTCATCTCACCACCTATCTAACAACCCTCCCACTATCTCCAACCACTACTCGGACCACATCCCTGCCTACACTAGGAGCACTCAGCATTCCTGGATGACCGTACCCATCGTTATTCATTCCTCCCAATCCAATAGGCTAGTTGGACAGCTATCAAATGACAATATACTCGACCTTCTAGACTCCTACAACCCCTCCTCTACAGTTCTCTCCCCGACAGATCATCCTGCCCTAAGACTAGGTCTATAAACAAATCGAACCTCACCCCAGTGCTCATTTCCCACATGCCCTCTAATATGTCTACCTCTAAGACACCCCTGAAATGTGCATTATAAAACTGCCTCTCAGCTGTGAAACACGCGGCTGATAGATCTGCTGTTATCCTCGACCAGGTACTTGACATCTTAATGCTCACAAAATCCTGGTTAAAGGATTCCTCCACTCCTTCCTTGGATATTTTGGTCCTCCTTTACTATGGCATCATCAGACCATCCTGGTCACCCGTAACGTGACCTTGCCTGTATTTACTGAGCCTTACTCTTTGTGAAACAATCTCACACTTCTTCTCTGCCCTCCTGTGAGTACCTTAAGATCGACATCCATACATCCAGCAGCTCAAAGAGCTCCCTTCACTCGTTCGACACCCACCAGGTGGTAATCGCTCTTCCATTGAACAGATAATGGAGGTGATCTCCTCCAGCACTGATGATCTTTCCATCTAGATCTTCCTTGATTACTTTAACACCCATTGAAATAAAATCAATGATAACCCACTCGTAAACTGTTTCAAATCCTTAATCCGGGACCACAACCTCATCCAAGCCTGCAACGCTCCGACCCATGAGAAAGGAGCCATCCTTGACCTAATCATTGCTAACCAGAACACGTCGCATTTTAACTCTATTCTTCTCCGCTATTGGAATGACCACCCCTGCGTCACTGTCTCCCTAAATACAAAGGCTGTCACCTCCAAGAGCCAACCAAAGAAAGTCAAACATTGGATCTGCGACATCTGCATCATTAACTCACTTTCTTTATCTTCTACTAGTTACGAATCCTTGCCCCCGCCTCCCATCATGATTGAGGTCCACGATCTCGCTAATCACTATTTCAATTCAATTTCAAATATCATGGACACCATAGCTCCAAAGCAACAAAAGAATCTCTCCAAAAGTTCCAACCCCTGGTTCAACAGTGATCTTAATAAAGAATGGCAACTCCTCAGACTTTCCGAAAGAGCATGGAGACACACACCATGGCCAACCTCAGACTCCTGCATCAAAGACGCATCGCCTACAACAGGCACATTAGGAACCCACTTTTAAAACTAACTAGACACTGCTACTAATAGACTTAAGAACTTGTTCGAAATTATTAGAAACCAATCTACTTTCAAAAGCTATCCTGCTTCCACAAACAACAAAGCACCCCCTAACTGTGAATCCTTTGCCTCCTTTTTTGCTGAGAAAACGTCGTTAACCACTAATGACATCCAGACCTCTCTCAATCTTCTTCCACCTTTAACCCCCAGGACCTTTTTTATCTCCTATACTTGCCCATTCTATGGCAGTTGTGAAACCTTTAATTGCTTCTTCTAATTCAAATATAGATATTATTTCACAATCACCTATCTGATACAATAAACGCTTCAAGCTAGCTAAACAATGGAGCTCTTTTTGGAAAGAATGGATCGACAAAGGTATTATAACCATCGGCCATATACTTACAGATGGCTCTCTATTAGGTTTATCAGAGATTCAAAGAAAATATCATATTTCCTCTCAGCACGTCACACAATTTCTGCACCTTAAAAATTCCCTTCTCCTCCTCCTCACTCAGGACTCCTGGTCCACAAAATCAGCCCCCTCTCACAATTTAGATTTCTCATCTCAAATAAAGGCATCTGGCATCTATAAAATGTTGTCCCGTCCTTCAGAATTGAGATCAAAATCCAAGGTAGAACTCTTATGAGAAAGGGACCTTCACCATGAGTTTCCCTTCCAGACCTGGAGCTCCATATGGGCTAAGATCCACACTTCCTCTCGTTCCGCAAGCACAACACAAACAACAGGCTCTTCTTGACCCCTGAGGACCTCCATAAGTTCCAACTGACTAACAATGCAAATTCCTGGTCTTGTTCTCACGATAGAAGTGATTTTTTACACATGTTTTTTTCTTTGTCCTTTGGTTAATAGGCTCTGGCTGCTCATTTGGAAGAAACTTAATGAAATTCTGGCCATGTCATTCTCTTTTGATATTTCACATATTTTTTTAGGCAGCTATTTCTCCCTGTGGCGCTCTCAAGGGAATATAGTAAAGTCTGATTTGGCTATAGCTTTTGCCCTGCAGACTATGAATTAGAAAAAAAACACTCAAATTAATTTTATTGCCTGGTGGAATCTTTTATGTCATCATCACAGATTGGATTGCACATATGCCACTTCCACTCCTTTACTGATCAAAAAAGATTTACTATGATTGCTACTCACAACATTCCTATCCAGACAAGCTGTTCTATCCAATTCTACGGTCACTAGTTATAAACCTCCATAAATGTTGGTAAATCTTCTTTAAGTTAACATGGTTAATATTGCAATGCTGTTATTGCTTATCATTTCATTTTCCTCTTTTCCTCTCTTCTATTTCTTTTTTCTTCTCCCTCTTCTCTTACAAAATCTCCTAAAAATGCATATTGTTTCGTAAATCGTTTATATTTTTCAATTTGAACTCGTTATATTGAACTGTTAAGCTTGCATATATTTCTTCTTATTCACCGTGCTTGAATTGTACTGTTTTGAATATTGTGTTTACTTTACATTTGTCTCTCCATATAAGTTCAATAAAGCATTTTAAACTTAAAAATCTTCTTCCACCTCAAACCCTCCTACAACCCCTACACACCAGACCATGAAGCGTGCCCATATAATCGCCTCATCTCGCCCAAAAATGATGCCACCTGTTCTAGCTTCATAACCCTCAATGAGATTGGCTCCCTAAATATCTTGACCCTCTTGAAATACTCTTACCACTTCACTGATCCCCTCTTCTCCACACACCTAAATGAGTCCATTCGCCTCCTACTCCCACTATAGACTAAGATAATCAATGTCTCTCTCACCCAAGGGTCCCTTCCCAACTGCCTTAAAATTGGTCAGGTTACCCCTATCCTAAAAAACAACCCAATTTTGACCATTCAGACACCAACAACTACTGCCCCATTTCCAACATCCATACTCTGGCCAAATTCCTAGAAAGGTTTGTGCACTATACAGCTCCACAGTCACATTGAACAATTCCAACTTCTAGACCATTGCTAATATGGCTTCCGTTCAGGTCACAGCACAGAAATTCCTATGGTCCACATTGTCGTTGATGCCCTGCGCTTGCTTGACATGAATCAATCCTGCCTATTGATTCTACTAGATCTGTCAGCAGCCTTTGACCCCATCAGCCATGCTACCCTGCTCAACCTACTAGAACACAGGATAGGCCTCTCTGGCACTGTGTGAAAATGGTTCTCCTCCTTTCTACACAACAGGTCGCAGCACTTACTAATTAATCGCACTGTAACCGAGCCAGCCCCACTATCACTGGGCATCCTCCAAGGCTCTATCCTCTCACTGACATTATTCAACCACATACATGGAGCCCCTCACTGATACTCTCAAATGATCCCACATCTCTTACCATATGTATGCTGACAACAACCAACTCGACATGAGAATAACCTCCCCGAGGACATCCACACCCTAATACCAACTTTACAATGGCCGACCGGCAATCAGCTCAAACTCAATGCCCTTAAAACTCAATTATTACTAATTGCATCACCCTCTACCACCTCTAACACCAAAGAATGTTTCCCCCTTCTGTCCACCCTGAATTGTACCAAACACATTTTCTACTCCACCAAATCCCTTGGTATTACTTTAAACAATGACCTCACCATGCAAAAACATATCAGCACCATCACAAGAGGAGCTAACCATCAGCTGCATATCCTTAGGAAACTAAAACCTTTTCTCCCCGTGGCTGACCTCACATCAGCGACTCGTGCACTTGAACTTTCAAAACTAGACTATGCTAGCGCTACCTTAGTGGTCCTTCCGAAAACTTAACTCGCTCCACTTAAGAATACACTTATTGCTGCAGCCAGGCTCCTCATGGGTTCCAAAAAGTGATCACATCACCCATGATCTTCGAGCTCTGAATTGGCTACCATTCGAGGCCAGGATGCTTTTCAAAATTGCTTGCACAACCCATAAAGCGCTGCACCATAATAACCCTTCCTACCTGTCCCAGAAGCTGACCCTTTCAAGCGAACACAGACCCCCTAGAAGTACAAGCACCTTACTTAGCAAGCCATAAAAGTAAAGAAAAAAATAAAATCTACAACAATTCTTGCTCTTGAAGGCCCCAAACATTTGTAACCCTCTCTCAACTGAGATAAGATGCAACCCATCCACATCCCACTTCAGGAAAAAAGCAAAAATATTTCTCTCCTACAAATTCCTCTCTCACTGAGGAGTTGGCCTTACACCCACTCTCTGTTTAGACCCCCGCCCTCCATCTGTCCGCTGCCTCCAGCCACTCTGTAATTTGCCTGAGTCCTGTACCTATGTTGCACGAACTCCTCACATAAATCTATACATAACTACCTCTGGGAAAACTGTGCTCTGACTCTCCTCATCCTTACATTCCCTTCCTCAACCACCTCAACACTTTTATATACTAGATCATTTGCATTCTTCTTTTATTTATTGTCACTGTATACTTTCACTCACACTTTATGTAACTCTGATTTTGGCTGCTTCTTGCTTACATACCCCACTGTATTTTGTCTACTCTTTTTTTAACATAAGCACTTATTTGTATTTGCTCTCTTTACGTTTCTGCTGCTGTGCTTACTCTGTAAAGTGCTAGTTTCATGATCTTAAGTGCTATGTCGCCATGCTCGTTCACTACCTCAGAGAAATACTGTGTACATACTCTCTCTACCCTTGCAACTCCCTATTATATCTACCTTAGAACTTTATGTCCTCACATCCCTCTGGCTATTGGATTCTTCTTTTATATAATGTTGATATATATTTGTATTTACGCTTTATGTAACTTGGGCACTTGCTGCTATTTTGCCTACATATCCCATTGTTTACTGTTTTCCCTTTTTAGTGTTACTATATATTTTTATCTATTCATGATGTATCTCTTGCTATTGTTGTTGTTTACCCTCTAAAGCGCTCTGATACCTTTGGGTCTAGTTTACGCTATATAAAACTCACAAATAAGCGTTGCTGTGCTTTAAATCTGTGGTTGTGCTCCTCCTCACTACAAAAACCCAGCACCTTTCTAAAGACCGTCTGTCCCAGTCTGACATTTTGTTGTTCAGTTCTCACTTGTCCATCCTCACCCAGTGCTCATCCCTGAGCATTGCCTCTTTAATGCCCACCAGTGTCGAAGGGGACCCCATTATTGTACCATTGGCACAGTCCGTATGACCAAACCCCATATGGACTCAACTGATGTGCCTATTCCTAACTGTAAGTTAACATGTTTTTTGATGTATCAGGTCTCAGAAACAATGATTTACTGTTTGCTGGTTATTTGTAACCATCATGTATCCAATTGTGGAAAGCTGCCACCTGTCAAATATGAGATCTGTTCAGGTTGCAGCGCTTATAGCTCCCACCAGAGCCTGCAGTTTAGTCAAGAAAAAGATTATGACCATTTACACTGACTCTAAGTATATGTTTGGAGTCACGAACGACTTTGGGATCCTATGGATGCAAAGAGGTTTCTTAACGTCAGCCGGGACCCCTATTAAAAGTAGACAACATGTTTAAAACCTTTAGGATGTCTTACAGTTGCCTAGGAAGATGGCAGCAATAAAACATGCTGTGTGCCAGCAACCTCATGATGATGTCTCAGGTGTTTGCAGCTTAGCTGCTTCAGCCACTAACAGTGCTGCTTTGTCTAAAACCACTGATGCTTCAATGCACATTAGAAGAACTAGGCTTGGGCGGAGTTTGTAGAGTTCTGCGGGCCGAAAAAACTCTGTTGCGCACCTACAGAGTTATACAAGCAGTGGAGTCAGGAAAGTCTCGGTGATTTTTAGCACCGGGAGTTTGTCCCTCGACCCTCGCTGTAAAATCTGCACGAGTGACAAAAAGAGCAGCACAAGAGGGCCCAGCTTTTTCCTGCTGCTCGAGTAGATGTTCTACTCGAGCATCAGCTTACTCAACGCGAGCAGCATGTTTTTTCAACATGAGGGTAGAGAGACCCGCTGCTACCGCCTCGTTGAGAAATCTCTGGCCGGGAGATGGCCTAGCATAACATTTTCCTCGCACTCACCAACTTAACGTTGGCGAACCATGGGAGAGGAAAATCTCTGCTACGCAGAGTTTGGAAAAACTCTGCAAACTCCATAAGCGGAGTAGAATTTTACACTCCGGCCTAATAAGAACTAAGCCTCAGAAGCTAAAAAACAAATCTGGATCCAGCAGAAATGTAAGAGACCATGTGGGGGTATGGAGAGACAGGACTCATTGTGAGGTCGCTTCAAAGCGGCCTCACAAACTTCCCAGGGTTTTTGGGTTGTATCATGGAGCAGCCCATGTTAATAGGGTTGGCATATGTGCCGTAGTAACCAATTAGCATACGCCCTTCTTATCTTTTAATAGCCCAGAATTCTAGCCAGTCCAGTCCAGTTTGTCTGTCACTCAATGCCAGAAAGGGTAAAAAGTGCCGTAGTAACCCATTAGCATACTCCCTTCTTTTTTTTTAGCCCAGAGTTCTAGCCAGTCCAGTCCCGTTTGCCTGTCACTCTATGCCAGAAAGTTACTGTGTATGGTTTCAGGATGGGTTGAAGCATACCTCCATGCCAGTATATATGCCATCATAGTAGCTAAGCGGTTACTCTGAGATTTTACTCCTTGATTCGAAATACCATACTGGATCACAAGTGACTCCAGTGCACACTTTATGTCAGCAGTAGTACAGGCAGTTTTTAAGGATTTAGTAACAGACCACCACTTCTACTGAACAGATCACAGGAGTGAGCAGGTGAGGTAGAGTAGAGTAACGGTACCCTTAAGAGTACAATAGCTATGTTCTGAGATTCAACTAAAATGGACTGATGCACTGCAGATAGCACGATAGTCTTGCAGAGCAGTTCCCTCTCAGAAGACTCAATTGAGCACATATGAAATAGTCATACACTGACCCATGATGCTGCCCTCGAAACCCCACTCTCAACTGCTAAGTTGGATTTACAGTTAAACAATGATGTTGTTTTGCAGTATTGCAGAGCAATTATACAATCTCTCTACAATTACTGATCTCATGTTCAAGTGGCCTTACCTGAGCATCTGCCAAAAACCTGCCATTCCCTTCAGCCTAGTGACTGTGTGCACATTTTTGTACACTAGAGAAATACCGCACTCCAGTCTCGCTGGTGAGAAGATCCGGCTCATCATCAACACAGCCGTCAAATACCACAGACTGATTCATTCATCTAACTTTAAAGAGCTGGAATGGAATGGAACTTATGGAGCACACTTTCACCCAAGAAAGGGATCTTGGCACTGGAAACACAAGCAGAAACAGCCCATAGAAAAAAGCAGACCTTAGAGTTGTTTCTCCTACGGAAAACAGTGTTACTGCCTCTGGACCTGTGCCAGGCCACTTGTCCTCTACTGGAACAGTTTCTGATACTACCTTGCTGTCTTTTGGTGGGACTAGTCCCCAGTCCACATTCTTTGCATGCTCCACCACCACATTTATGCTGCTCCTGCAACCTCACCAATACCACCTTTTTTGGAGGTAAGAAGTCCCTGTCTCAGCTACCAGATCCCTCTGGTCAGGCCTGCTATCTTTGCCACTGGGTTGAAGAATACATCCTCGCTGCAGAACATGGAATCATTTCAAGGCCTAACTGTACTGAACCTGTTCCCACACAGAGCTGCTGTCCTCCTTAGGAACTCATATGTGCTGTTGCTAGAAAAGTACAAACAACTAAGATTTTTTTCTAGCTGGATTTGCTCACACATGTTTTTGGATGCAGGGGTTAGTATCTCTTTGATCAGTGTTCCCACGTTACAACATCACATGCCTTGATTTCTTCTACCGTGACGGTCTACTGCAAGAGTGTGCCTGCATATGCCTTCATTCATATCAGGGCCTTGAAATGCTTAATAATCCAATGCCACATATGGCTCACTCATCTTGCACCAACAGAGCTCAGGATTTATCTGCAAGCACAATAAAGCAAACATCTCCAGTGTTTTTGTTGTAAACAGTAAATGTGACTTTGTTGTCGAGAACATTTCATTCAGATTGTCACTTCATGAATTCTGTTTCTCATGTACTGTTGTTTCACAATTGCCATCAGTTTATGCATACTTTATTTGTGGATCCCAAGCCTATCCATTGTTGCCCCTAGATTGGACTGGAACTTATCAGGGATGTTTTATTCTACTATTGAAACAGTAGAATAAGTCGGGCTGGCGCACAGCGTTTTTTCTGTAAAGATATTCCTGAGTGTTTAGGGTGCTATACAAGTGATGTCAGGCGTCCCTCGACATCATTATTAACAGTCCATGGTGTGTGGTCAGTGGGTCACTGGCCCCATCCTTGTATGCACACTGCTGTTCCTCTACGTGTAATAGAGGTTTCAAAAAAAGTTTCAAGCAATGAATGTAGTTGACTTTTTATTCATAAGTTTCCTTATTGTAAATCAATAGTTTTCTTCATTATTCATTTTTGTGACATAGTACCATCCTTTGTATACATCCAATGCATTTCGGGGTTGTGATACACCCCTTCATCAGGGAAAGGATACTGTAAACAAACAAACATTCGAATCATAACTCATGTATATGTAAATCATAGGTTCAAACTACATTGGCGCATGCATCATGTGGACCTGGTGGGTAGGGGTAGGGCGAGTGAAGGTAATTAAAAAGGTACACCCGTCAATGTTCCAGTTGGTCCCAATGTGAAAGGAAACAGTATACTGGTTCAGCGCTGGTATGCTTACGTGTCTGGTTCGCTGGGTTTACATGTGTTCCTGTGAAATACAAATACGGGGAGGTACGTTAGTACCCGTGTAGCGGTCTACCGGGTTAGGTGCTATGGGCTCGGTTCGTGGGCTAAGACTGACCTGATGTATGTTATTAGGGTCCTCCTTTCGTGGACGCAGGCTCTGGCGGAACGCCATGGACCGCGCTTCGAGAGCTTAAGGGAACGCGATCACGTGGTTTTGTCAAGGGGGCGTGTTCCTGTGGGTTTAAAGCAACAGCGTGCTGTGGTCGTGTAAGCTGTGAATGGTATCTAGCGCGATGCAGTTTGGGCTATGTAGTTAAGCGTGGGTGAGTGGGATGCAACCGGGTGTATGTTGGCATAATGGGTCCGCGTGGACGGAGTGCTGGGCCATTGAACCTAATGTCACCGAAAAAACATAATCTAGCTGAGAAAGTATGAAAAACCAATAACATGCAGCTATACATGAAATTAAGGCAAAACATGAAATAAAGATGCACAAATGATCCTTGGATCGATCAGGAGTCACTGACTCAGTCCTAGAGCAACTTTACAGGTAGCAAGAGAGTTCAATCCTTTCATTGAGCCCGTTTGGCTTCTGGGTCGACAATTTTTGGATCCATTCATTTTCTCTTTGGAGCATGAATTTGGTGTTGTCTCTGCCCTCCAGTTTGGGGATGGTTTCCAGTATCATGAATTTCAGTTGAGAGATATTGTGTTTCTCTTCATTGAAATGTACTGCTAGGGTTGACTTGGTACTTTTTAAACGGATGTTTGATTTATGCTCTGTGAGCCTAGTCTTGATTTTGCGTTCTGTCTTTCCGATGTAAAGTTTTCCACATGGACATTTTAAGGCATAGATAACATTGTTGGTGTTGCATGTGGCATTGACATGAAGTTTGATCTTGTTACCCTTCATTGGATGATTAATTGTATCACCTCGGATTATGGAGTTACAGTTCCCACAGTTAAAGCACGGTTTTGTTCCTGCGTAATTGGTTGGCTTAGTCGGTTTGTGTTGCACTAGTTCACCCAGATTACGTGCTCTGGTATATGCAAATAGTGGAGGTTCCTTAAAGATCTGGTTAAAATCTGGTTCTAAGTTCAAAAGTGGCCAATGTTGGTAAATGATCTTTTTGAATTTATTGGTGATGGTAGAAAACTTGGAGACAACCACTAGGCGTGTCTGTTGTTTTTGGGCGCTGGGTTGTAGAAGTTTCTGTCTGTCTATATTGTTGATCCTCTGCATGGAGTCTTCAATAATGTTTTCAGGATATCCTCTTTTGCGAAATTTGCAGGCAATTTCTTTGATCCTTTGTGTGGCATTTTGAGGATTGGATGTAATTCGTTTAGCTCGTGCCATTTGTGAGAAGGGTAGATGTGTTTTCAAATTGCTGGAATTTAATAACATCGACCAAAGAATACAACTTACTTGGGAAATTTCAAAAAAGTGCGTCAACTTTCTTGATGTTAAGGTTTCTATCAAAGGACAAGTCATTGAAACAGATCTTTACACCAAACCCACCGATAGAAATAACATGCTACACTATAGCAGCTTCCACGAATCAAATTTGAAAACACATCTACCCTTCTCACAAATGGCACGAGCTAAACGAATTACATCCAATCCTCAAAATGCCACACAAAGGATCAAAGAAATTGCCTGCAAATTTCGCAAAAGAGGATATCCTGAAAACATTATTGAAGACTCCATGCAGAGGATCAACAATATAGACAGACAGAAACTTCTACAACCCAGCGCCAAAAAACAACAGACACGCCTAGTGGTTGTCTCCAAGTTTTCTACCATCACCAATAAATTCAAAAAGATCATTTACCAACATTGGCCACTTTTGAACTTAGAACCAGATTTTAACCAGATCTTTAAGGAACCTCCACTATTTGCATATACCAGAGCACGTAATCTGGGTGAACTAGTGCAACACAAACCGACTAAGCCAACCAATTACGCAGGAACAAAACCGTGCTTTAACTGTGGGAACTGTAACTCCATAATCCGAGGTGATACAATTAATCATCCAATGAAGGGTAACAAGATCAAACTTCATGTCAATGCCACATGCGACACCAACAATGTTATCTATGCCTTAAAATGTCCATGTGGAAAACTTTACATCGGAAAGACAGAACGCAAAATCAAGACTAGGCTCACAGAGCATAAATCAAACATCCGTTTAAAAAGTACCAAGTCAACCCTAGCAGTACATTTCAATGAAGAGAAACACAATATCTCTCAACTGAAATTCATGATACTGGAAACCATCCCCAAACTGGAGGGCAGAGACAACACCAAATTCATGCTCCAAAGAGAAAATGAATGGATCCAAAAATTGTCGACCCAGAAGCCAAACGGGCTCAATGAAAGGATTGAACTCTCTTGCTACCTGTAAAGTTGCTCTAGGACTGAGTCAGTGACTCCTGATCGATCCAAGGATCATTTGTGCATCTTTATTTCATGTTTTGCCTTAATTTCATGTATAGCTGCATGTTATTGGTTTTTCATACTTTCTCAGCTAGATTATGTTTTTTCGGTGACATTAGGTTCAATGGCCCAGCACTCCGTCCACGCGGACCCATTATGCCAACATACACCCGGTTGCATCCCACTCACCCACGCTTAACTACATAGCCCAAACTGCATCGCGCTAGATACCATTCACAGCTTACACGACCACAGCACGCTGTTGCTTTAAACCCACAGGAACACGCCCCCTTGACAAAACCACGTGATCGCGTTCCCTTAAGCTCTCGAAACGCGGTCCATGGCGTTCCGCCAGAACCTGCGTCCACGAAAGGAGGACCCTAATAACATACATCAGGTCAGTCTTAGCCCACGAACCGAGCCCATAGCACCTAACCCGGTAGACCGCTACACGGGTACTAACGTACCTCCCCGTATTTGTATTTCACAGGAACACATGTAAACCCAGCGAACCAGACACGTAAGCATACCAGCGCTGAACCAGTATACTGTTTCCTTTCACATTGGGACCAACTGGAACATTGACGGGTGTACCTTTTTAATTACCTTCACTCGCCCTACCCCTACCCACCAGGTCCACATGATGCATGCGCCAATGTAGTTTGAACCTATGATTTACATATACATGAGTTATGATTCGAATGTTTGTTTGTTTACAGTATCCTTTCCCTGATGAAGGGGTGTATCACAACCCCGAAATGCATTGGATGTATACAAAGGATGGTACTATGTCACAAAAATGAATAATGAAGAAAACTATTGATTTACAATAAGGAAACTTATGAATAAAAAGTCAACTACATTCATTGCTTGAAACTTTTTTTGAAACCTCTATTACACGTAGAGGAACAGCAGTGTGCATACAAGGATGGGGCCAGTGACCCACTGACCACACACCATGGACTTATTCTACTATTGAAACACTTTGGTGATGGAACTTTGGTGATCACCCTTGGCGGAGGTATTGGCAAATGGGAGATGCGGGTTGCCGCTACTACGTCTAGATTAATTTCTGCTTTAATTCCAATGTATGGAATAACAGTTACTTGATGAGGGTAGATGAAATGCAGACATGGAAAAGATTGCTAATTTCATCATATTACAACTAGTGGTGGATCAATTAGACACCCATGTCAAGATGCTGACTCAGGATTGCTTTATATTACAGATCATAAGCAAATACTGCGGACGGGTGGTTCCATTGCAGGTTATGGATGCTGCACTCATCTGCCCAAAATCTCACTGAGCATACATTAGTAGAAAGATCAGGATCAGGGGGAGGCGAGGGATATTGCGACAGAAGTCTTGTGTGAAAAGCAAAGACACTCTCCACTTTTCAATGTTGCTTCAGGGTCAAAAATATTTTGTTGCAATGGAAAGGTAAAATAGGTGTAGTTTACAGATGGGTTTAACATGCAGATAGCAGCCAATCAATAAACTGCAACTTTAAAATCTTGAAAGCAATTTGCACTGCAGATAACCTCTGTGTACCCCTGCAATACCAAAATGCATTTAAAAGCACATTAAAAAACACACTTCCTCAGGTATTTCCAGGACCATACGTTTGTACACATCATTCATGTTATTTGTAATGGTGACATGTAGCACTGTTTTTTAAAGTTTTTTCTTTCACCACTGACATTGTATAGTGACATGCTTATGGATCACTTACTAGAGTAGAGAAAACATTAAAGTTCAGGACAGGTTTCTTAAGCAGAGAGTAAAACTTCTTAACTGGCTGACCCTTGTATCACAGAAAACAGCAAAGGCAGCAAAGTAGCTTTTGGACTTATGCTTTTTAAGTTTACATTCACAAATGCTGTTTACTTGGATAATTTGGAATGCTTGAGACGAACGATTAGTGTCCGTTCATGAATTATTTTTATTTAATGCAGATTAATGATTTATAAGAAACCAAGTCAGTATCCCATGCTCACACTTGGCAGAAATAATACATTTTGAGTAACATTTTCCCCATGGCACACTCCTGTAGTCTAGATGCAGAAGTGGGTTTAAAATTACACTATTCAAAAACTAAAAAGAAGAAAGAATGGCTAATTGAGCTCTAGTGATGGGTGAGGATGAGCAACTGCACAAGGGAATTGGAGTATCAAGAGCATGTGGGATAATTGAGTGAGGAGACCTTTGGTTACCCAGTGTTTTGTTTTGAGAAAAGAGTGATGAAAGAACCCCAAGTAAAGTAACCAAAGCCAGACATATAGAAATATGTGACAATGGAGTGAACTAAAATGAAAAAAGGGTTTTGGTATATACAAGGATATCAGAATGCCCATTTCTTAATTCAAAAATGATCAGTCAGATTGTTCTCTGGTGCTTTCGCTGTTAGACTATCCTTTAGTTCACAACATTAAAGGATAGTCTAACAGCGAATGCACCAAAGAACAATCGGATTGATCTTTATTGGATAAAAGAATAGATATTCAGACATCCTTGTTGTAGGAAGCTGGCGCTGCACATACTATACCAAAGTAAGGTATTATTATATTCCTCAGTAAACTCGTTACCCTTCAACTATATTCTCTCCCTACATCACACTGGTCATGGTTTACAGGGACTGACCTTTTACCTACATATTACAATGCATTCAGAATGTAGGTTTTCCCTAGTTCGAAATCTCTTACATTATGCAAGAGGATTCTTGGAAGAACAGCAGGACTACCATCTCCTGTATAAAATCTATGTACAAAGTTCAGGCCTAATGTCATCCTTAGGCCGACACAGTAAAACAGCAAGGAAGGACCCCTGGGGAGACGTATGGGTATATATACATCATGTCTTGCTAAGATAGCTAGAGGAGATCGAGACTTCCCGGCCGACACACTGACCAGAGATGCTGAGGTTCCTGCATGCAGACACTCCAGCTCGCAGTGGTCTAACATCCCTCACGGGGTGTCCAACTCGAGACCAGGACGGAGTCCCACAGCCTCACTTAAGGTAATGGGGTTGACTAAATCCTAGAGGAATTCTTGGCTTAACACCTACACCCATTCTAGGTACAATTAGATACATCTATAAAGGGAGGTATCGTAGGAGTGCTACCTTTTATCATGTGTTTTATATACTTGAATGTATTCAGGATTTTAGTAAGATGATACAACTATACTATCCTTTTACTTTCATAGTACTGTTAATCATTTATATCCTATACTGTCTAAAGGTTGTTGCAGCACATTTATTCTACACCAGAATGACAACTGTTCAATAAATGATTAATGAACACGCCCAGCTTGTTTTATTCAGTGTATCTCTCTGAGACAAAACTGAGTAAGCACAAGTGACTGAGCCAAAAGCAGTATATTATTTCCATGTTCTTGAAGGAGTAGGGTTGTCATGTTCTGAGGTTGCCAGAAACTATTCTCTCCTTGCTTAGAAGAGATTATAGTGGCAACAGTAAGCTAGCTGATACAAAAAGGCCAACATACTTAGTGCGGTTGACCAGAGTTCGTCTGACACCCATCCTACAGTGCATGTTAGCTAAATGCGCAGAACCTCATATATTTTCTATAGGAACTACACAACATGGCGCCCAACGTTGTTTGGATACTTATTTAACAGTAGAATCTGAGAATTTCTGCTATTCTCAGAAATCCCTATCCACAAAACACCACAGACGTAGGAGTGGGTAGGCTAAAATCCGCCACAGCTGAGTAGGCAAACACCGTATTTATTGGCTGTGGGTTAATCAAGCTTGAAGGACAAAACGTTCCTAAAACTGTGCAAAAAACCTTATCTTAGTGTCCTTCAACAGTTCTTTGGTGTTCTGAAAACACAATGACTAACACAGACATAAACCCACTAGAGCATGCACTGCCCCTCTCAGAAGACGAGGAGGAGGATGCAGCCGCAATACAAATTGCGCCTAATTTTAAGCATACAATCACCCTGAAATTGCTTGCACATGGACTAACAGCTAGGGGTGGCATAGTGGCTTTCGTGATTGAGGCACACAAATCATACAGAACAGAGGTATTTTATTCATGGGTTACATTCCCAGCAGCAAATGCAAGAACAAACACATTTCACTCCTACACAGAAGGTGATGCACCAGCGGAATATTGTCAGTTTGAAAACATTGAGGTTCTGCTTACGAACCAGGAACACTTAAATTGGTTTAAAGGCACCGTAAACCATATAAGAAGAAGATTAAGACTTGGTCCTCTCGGAAGAGAAGGAGCGACATGGCCAATATTGGCAATGTATACACCACATCCTGACATTGAGACAATGCCAGGACCAGACTTACTCATATTTCACAAAGAATTAATAAAACTTTACAGAAACATGACGCAATACGTCATGAGGACATTTAAAGTCAAGCCAGCAATGGCAAAAACAAATACAGCGCAATTTCAAAATACAACAACTAAAATTACAATGCAAACATTAGACACAGTCATGGGTAAAATGCCCGTAAAACGTGAACAAATGCCATTCTCGATAGCTCAGAAAATAACACAGCTAGAAGCAGTATTCTCGATTACCAGCCCTTATGAAAAACACAGAATGCTAACTATCTGCTTGTCCATGGGGATCACACCACAACTAGAGGACTGTACCAGAACTCATGGTATCCCGCCATTAGCAATAGTACCAAACGTATTAAGACAAATACAAAATGAGTAAGGAGCAGAACCTGCTCTAAACTTAGGGATGAAGTTACTAGGTAACTATGTCCAGGTATCAGCGATAATACTGGTAAATATTAAAGGGGAATCAGCGTCAGTGGCCATCCGCCAACGCCTTAGGGAGTTCAGTCCTTTACAACAGGAGCAGGAACTTCCCAAAATAATTGAAACTGCATATGCAGAATTAGGCAGGGATAGTTTGGTTGGGAAAGCATTAAAACCACAACTCAAGGGGAGCTCCAATGAGACTTTCAAGCATACCTTTACTCCTTCTAAAAAGAAGTGGGATAATAACAAAAAACAAAAATTTAAAGGAAACAAATCTCAATCCAGAGGTAGATCTCCTCCAAAGGAGCCCTCCGAAAGGAGGTATAACCTTAGGAATAGAGATAACATTAGGAAACCTGACAGGTATCAGGATACTGATACACTACCTGTCGTTCCGTTCAGGGTTCATCGAAAAACTCAGAGGGAAGGACTGTCAGAAAGACAGGAAGAGTGTACAAAGTCCAGAGACAAGCAGCACGCTCAAAAATATACTTCTAAAAAAGAAGATAAAGCCAAACCAAAGCCACAGTTCAAAAAGAAGAAGGTTGCAGGTCTAAAATTCAGATATGCCCAGAATTCTGAGGACTCGAATACTGAAAGGGGGATGGGCTCTGACGATGCTAGACAGTGTGGCAGAATTAACAATAGCACGGCAGAACCTGATTGAATTTCTGGTGACAGCGGACTTGAATGATTATATCACAGTGGAAACACCTAATACTAGTGTAAGTGTCCCGCATAAATTGTATGAAATACCACTCCAAATGGAGGGGACAAATGTAGCAGGGTTAGAGGTCTCTTTTTGGAGAACCTGCCGTTTGGCTAGGACATTTTGTTAGCTGAACAAGATTAGCCGCCAGCATTTGTCATGGATTGCCCTAGGGAAGAAACAGTGATTCTACCAGCATTGTCGGACCACGATCCAAAACATTTAAAATATACATATACGCGGGAGTGGGCAGTATCCCAAGCTTTAGCATTATACAAAAACAATGTTGGATGGAATGAGTATTCCACCCACCACATTATTCCACAAAAACACTCCACATGCACCAAGACAGTTCCCCTTAAAGCAAGAAACTAATAAACAGGTCAGAGAGATCTTAGATCAACTTGAATATCAATGGAAACTTGCACCTCTCAAATGAATAACCATTTGTTTCCGTTATCAAAACGAGACAACTCATACGGTTTAGTCTTAGATTACAGACATTTTAACACTTGCACTAAGACATGTGCAGTTCAAAATGCATACAGTGCCGCATTGATGAATAACATTGTGTGGAAAAATACAAAACAATAGATATCTCAAATGGATTCTTTTGCCAAAATATAGCGCCTGAGAGCAGATACCTGACAGCATTCTCAGCGCTAGGGTTTCAGCAGCAATTTTGTCGACTCCCCAGGGGTATAAGAACAGCCCGGGGTTGCTTTCAGCCAGAGTAACTGAATTACTTCAGATCCTGGAAGAAGAGGCATTGTCCTATGTGGACGATATGTATCTAATGGACGATGACCTGGAGGAACACTTGATTAGAGTGAATACCATCATTTTGGGATTTGCCTCTGAGGGTTACATATCCAACTTTAAAAGAAATCAAAAATAGCCCACCTAAACGTCCTTTTCTAAGATATGAACATTCAAGTGCAGGAAAAAGCCTGGCAGCTAACTTTTTAGAAAAGTGTGCGCTGCTCCAACCTCCGAAATCATTAAAAGACTTACAATAAATACTGGGATTCCTTAATTTTGGCAGAACATACGTTTTGGATTACGCAGAAAGAGTAAAACCTTTCTACGATTTAATAAAACCTGATTTTTCAGTTACAAACTAGACACATGAACACACAGATACACGTTCCTTACAAGCTGACATGATAGCTTCAAACCACTTACATACACGCGTAAACATACGTAACCTGGTGCTCCGAATAGTTGCGGGTCAATCAGGGTACACCTATGTAACATATAATGAAGGTGAAACAGTACCAATAGCATATAAATCTCACTTATACACAGATGCTGAGATGCGTTTTGCATCTACATAAAAAATTCTAACAGCAGTACAGACTGCTGTAGTCAGAGAAAAAGTCCTTGCTTAAGGGAAACAAATAATAGTCGTGACCCCGGTTTCAGCCTTAGAGGCTGCAACAAAGGCAAGCATTCCCAACGCTGAAGCCTTACGTCCAAGATGGATACAATGGGCCAATTCTCTCACTGCAACAGATGTAGCATACAGGTACGACCCAAACTTAAAAACACAAGCATTTCTGCAATACGAACAAGAATATCCTCTACCAAATGAAATAATGCCTCTAGATCAGTATGAATACATTATTTATACTGATGGTTCTGCGCAACCGGCCTAAAGGGAGTAAACAGCAATATAGCGCTGCATGTGCTAACGTTAAAGGACGGATGCAGGATGATAAATTTCATCCAAGTTGCACACAAACACAGTTTCATGGAGACTGTACGGCGCAGCTGGCAGAACTAAAAGCACTAATACTGGCACCGGTAAATACGGATCTAGAATTCCCCACACAACTGTGTGTGATTCCTTTTACTATAGACGGTCATACAATGAATATGTACATCATTGGGGACAGAATGAGTTTAAAGATGCAAAAGGTGGCCAATTAAGCACAAAATGCTGTGGCAAAAGGTAGTGGAATTGTAAAACGAACTACCAAAGCTTACGTGATACACACACTGAGTCATCAACGTGATGACATTCATGTTGAAGGGAATTCATTGGCTGACAAGGCTGTGAAGGGGGCTGTATGCACAGCTTCCGAGGCTGCAATTACTCGTTCAAAAACGAGAATAGACGGTCAAATAATGGTTGCAACTATTGCCACATGCAATGACTCAGCTGTACTGAAAAGGTTTCCACTCAAGTACTCCTACTTCCGGAACAACAGCACTATGCCTCAGGCAAGTTGACGTACAAAGTATTTAAAAAATAATCGGAAATAGTCGACAAGATAGCGTCCCAGGCCCAAACGGCGTTCCGCAAGCCATCTTCAAGGAGGATCCACAGTACTGAGCTAGCAAATTTAACTTACTGTTTCGATCGGTAACCAACACAGGCGGCATCCCCGAGAGCTGGAGGGGGGGGGCGATCATAACTCCCATCTACAAAGGAGGAGACCGCAAGGATCCGAACAATTACCGTCTGATCGCCCTCCTTGACGCAGAATCAAAATACTACGCGTCATTGATTCTAGCAGATCTGATCGAATGGTCTGAAATGAACAGTAAAATACCACTGAACCAGACCGGATTTCGCCGCGGCATGGGAACAATGACGAATGCATTGGCCCTATGCCGGATCGCCGAGAAAAGTCTACAGAATTCCCAGGAGCTTTACACGTGTTTCGTGGACTTTAAGGCAGCTTTTGACCGTGTCAACAGACAAACGCTATGGGCAAAACTAAAACATCAGGGCCTACCGGACTCAATTCTCTTGCCCATCATCAATCTACACACGGAACGTGGATGCAGGTAAAAATCGACAACGCGAGCCACTTGACCAGGGAGATCTATACCGCTGATGGACTAAAGCAAGGCTGGGTCTTGGCTCTACACTTATTTAACTTATTTATGAGTGATCTGACAGAAAGCTTAGACAAGGTCAATGCACATCCTCCCAGGCTAGGTACCCTTCGTCTAACGCACTTATCATACGCGGGCGACGTGGTACTGTTGAACCAGACAAGAATCGGCCTTCAGCGCCTGCTACACGACCTGTCCAGCTACACAAAAAGGAACCTGCTAACAATAAACATCAGGAAAACAAAGACATTGCTCATAACACGACGTCGCAAAAATCAGCCAACATTCCGAATAAATAATGATCATCTGGAAGCCGTAAACAGCTACAAATACCTGGGGGTACATCTAGATAAGCGCCTAAACTTCCAAGAGCACTTTAAAGTCGTAGAAAATAAGGGGGCAACCCTAGTGCACGCCTTCGCCAGACTGGCAACCGAGCTAAAGGGTCCTCTCGTATCCCCTTTGCTAATCGCAATGAAAGCAAAATTACTGCCCACAATAGCATACGGCAGCGTCTTGCACCATGGGAAAAGCGCCACCCTCGTGGACAAAATACAAACTAAAGTCTGCAAACGGGTTTTTGTGCTACCAAATAGTTCTTCTCCAGCGCAAGTTAGACTTGAATTCGGACTACAATCTCAAGTTTTACTGAAAAAATACGAAGACATCAAATTCTGGTACAATGTCTGGAGGAACAAGGAGAATATAATGAACGGCGCACTCTGGGAAGCAATCCAGAATAGCCCGAACTCTGACTATTCTAAGTACCTCCGGCTTCCGGCTTCTTAATTTACCGCCCCCCGGGTAATGGCAGTGTATGGGCTGCAAATTTGGTTAACCTTATTTCCCCGTATTTTCTAAATGCCCAAAATCTGACCATATTGGGGGACTTAAACCTCCATTTTGAGGACAAATCTAATTGCATCGCTTCCAATCTTCTGGAAGATTTTAATACTTTGAATATGTCCCTGAGAAATGAGGACCCCACGCATAAAGCGGGGCACCTGTTGGATCCTATTATCTCCAATATACAGGAGCTAAAATGGGTAAAAACCGACCCTATTTGTTGGTCGGACCATTTCCTAACACTCTTTAGTATTACGCTTATACAACCTGAGAAGCTAGGTTCTGCCCGGCCCCCAATTTCCATGAGAAACTGGAAAAAGATAGATTTGACCGAACTGCAGAATGCTTTACGGGTATCCCCCCCAGTTTTAGGTGATGATATGGAGATCAATGCGCTGGAAGCCCACACTTGGCTACAAAGTGCAGTGGATATTTGCCTACCCGTTACAAGGTGCAGAGGGAATCTCCATCGGCCCCCGGCTCCCTGGTATACAGAAGAACTGAAGCTGGAAAAAACTAAGTGTAAGGGACTTGAGAGGAAGTGGCGCAAGCACTATGATCCCCAATCTAAGGAACTGTACCGTAGGGCTAGAAACCTTTATCATATGGCCTGTTCCAGAGCTAAGGCATTTTATGTAACGGAGACCATTAATATGGCTGCCAATAAAGCACGGACCCTTTTCAGTACTGTAAAAGACTTAGCCGGAGCAAATTCTGCGGCGGTCGCGTGCCCCCTGACCCCTCAAAAATGCCAAGATCTTGCTACGTACTTTGTGGGAAAGATCGACACTATTCTTGCAAACATTAACCCCTCAGTGAGGGAGGACAGGGAAGCCCTTCCTTCAGAAAGCCCACTAGGAAATCGGCTGGATTCCTGGCCTTACATTTCCGTGGGCACTTTAAAACTTTTGGCGACCTCCATCAAATCAGGTCCTCCGTGCGATCCCCTCCCTATTAACATTCTGTGCCAACTGGATGACGTTGCGTTAGGAACTATTGCCGAGACACTTAATGCTTCCATCCGTCTGGCAACTGTTCCGGCATCGTGGAAGCACGCTATGGTCAGCCCTCTGTTGAAGAAGCCATCTGCTGACCCAGAGGTTCTTGCAAACTATCGCCCAATATCTCTGCTGCCTGCTTTCTCAAAAATTTTAGAGAAGCATATCCATGGCGTGCTCTCATCGTACACGGAGAACAACAACTTGCTCCACTATTCCCAGTCGGGCTTCAGGGCAGGCCATTCCACCGAATCTGCCCTCCTGGGAGTTACGGAGAAGATCAGGGGACTTTTGGACGACGGACAAACGGTTGCTCTCGTCCTGCTCGATTTGAGCGCGGCTTTCGACACCATCTCGCACAACAGACTGCTTGCCAGGCTGAGTGGGGATGGTGTCGGAGGGATCGCATTGGACTGGATTAGATCTTATCTGAGCAACCGGACGTTCCAGATCTCGTCCTCTCATGCCCAGTCGGATATTTTTCCGTCATCTCATGGCGTGCCCCAGGGCTCAATTCTAAGCCCATTATTTTTCAATCTTTATCTCCGCCCCCTTGCTGATTTAGCAGAGCGGGTAGGTCTTGAACTCATGACCTATGCGGATGACTCACAGATTATTTTTTCCCTCACCAACTCAGAGTCTTCATCCCCTTCAGCTCTGAAACTTGGTCTTCAGGAGGTCTTCAGCTGGATGTCAGCAAACCAGCTGAAGCTCAACGGGGAGAAGACGGAGATTCTTCTCCTTGGAAAAAATCGTGATCTGTGGCAGGAGAGGCACTGGCCGCCATCCCTGGGCGCCTTCCCCAGTCCAGCTACCCAGGTTAGAAATTTAGGGGTGTGCATCGATGATTCTTTATCGATGAAACAACAGGCTAACAAAGTGGCTGGCATTTGTTTCACGATTATTAAATGGTTGCGGAAGATTATCTGGATGCTGCCTGTGGATACCCAGAAGACCGTAGTCAATGCGCTAATAACATCTAGGCTTGACTACGGTAACATTCTATACCTGGGCTCCAACTTAGCTGTAACCAGGCGGTTACAGCTGGTCCAGAACTCCGCAGCCAGGCTGTTGTGTAAGATCCCTAGGACAGCAAGGATCTCGAGTCACCTTAGAGACCTACACTGGTTGAAAGTTGAGAACCGGGTCCGGTTTAAGGCCTTGACCTATATGTTCAAGATCAGAGCGGGAACCGCACCATGGTATCTGCAGAAATTGGTTAGGCCCCATGTACCTGTACGGAATCTCCGCTCTTTAAATGGAGCAACCTTCACGGTACCCAGATTCAAACTGGCCCGAATGGGAGGTAAATCCTTTTCCCACCTGGGACCAGTTCTTTGGAACTCCCTTCCTTTAGCCCTGCGCAAAGAGGAGAACTATGCCAGTTTTAAGAAACAAGTTAAAACCTGGCTGTTTAATAAATAACTGTTTAAATAAATAGCGATCAATGTGTTGTCAGCAGTTGCTTTCTGTGCCTTGTTCTCTTAGCCATGGCGCCGGGAAACCCTTTGTGGGTATCTGTGCGCATTACAAATGCAAAAAAATAAATAAATAAAAATAAATAAATACCTAAAACTTTCACTAGAGGCAACCGCGCTGGGAACCTTGTGGGAAACAAAACTGCCAGTTCCTTCATTCAACCAGGTGGTTAAAAGGATTGCTAAGAAACACTCGTTCCTCATTGACAAAATAACTTTTAGCACCCGAACCCATGCCTGGATGACTATTAAATCGTACACAAGGCCCGCCTCAGCACCTTACATAGACACCGTATTCTCGTTGACTCTTAAACGTAAATTCCTCCATTTACAGCTGGGCATTCTGCCCACAAAACTAGATCAACCTAAATGGAGACCGCAAGAAACAAGGGAATGCGATCTTTTTGGTGCAGGTAAACAAGACATCATACACATAGTTTGCATCTGTCCTGCCATGTACCAAGGTTGGCGGCACTGGCTAAAAGACCAATTTAACGAGCAAGGAGTCTGCACTTGTCGATCCGCGATAGTCCAGATTTTATGTTCAGCGGACCCTCAACTGATCTGCCGATCAGTAAAATTTCTGGACAGTTTTGTGAAAAAAATGAGGCCCACAGCCATAGGCCCGATCCTCGTCGAGACCTAAGAACACTGTTTGAAAGACAAATTTGTGCTTCAGCAAAGCTCACCTAAACCAGTGACAGCTTTTTTGTAACATACTTTTTATACTCGTCTTTTAAATTCTCTTCCCCTCCCCTTTTCCTATGTATTATTCCTTCCTCATTTCCTAAAAGTGGTTTTAAATGTCGCAGAATGTCACACATTGTAATGGTTTTAATTAACCGAGCAATAAAGAATTTACTTACTCAAAGTACTCCTACAAGTTAGATGCAAACAATGTTCCATTTCCTCACATTCCTGGAGTGGGGGAAAGAGTAATACCAAATATGGATCGAAGGTTCAGATTAATTCTAGCAGCACACGAGGGTATAGGTTCTGCACACGCAGGAGTTTCGGCTACTGCTTCCCTATTGGAACAATGCTTCTTTTGGCTAGGGCTCAGAAGACAGCCTAAAGACTATGTCTTGAAATGAGACATCTGCCAGCAGATAAAAGGCTCCACCGTAACACGTCCAGCGCAGACTCCCTTATTAATATCAGACAAACCACTTATGTGCATTTATTTGGACCACTGCAGCCCCTTACAATCCAATGGGGCTTACAAGTATATCATGGTTGCAGTGGATTCCTGCTCTAGATTCCTATGGGTGTGGCCCCAGCGCTCGGCTGACGCTCAAACTGTTATAAAAGATTAGCAAGTCTTCATAGGGACATACGCAATAGGCACACTTCTTTCTGACCGTGGCCCTGCGTTTAGCTCTCAGACTTACAAGGAAGCTATGGGAGGTCTGGGTGTAGCATTGCTGTACTCCTCTCTGTACCATCCAGAGGGAAATTCGGGTGTGGAAAGGAAAAACCATGACTTAAAGCAATCTTTAACAGCTAAAGTATTAGGCTCGGGTGGCAACTGGCTAAAACATATGTATAAAGTCCAAAGAGTGTTAAAAAATCAGCCAAGAAGCTCTCTAGGGGGTGTCACTCCTTATGAGGTCCTATTTGAGACGAGAATGCGGGTACCTGATGTTGATTGGGACGTCCCAGTCACCAAGGAGATGGAAACAGTACTCCTGGAGAGAAAATACCATGACCACATCGTAAAACTGCTTGGCACACCTCGCCTAAGGGAACTAAGTGCTTCTTGGTTCTTGTTGTTTAGACCAGTCTGGATGGACTGAATCTTACCTGTCCTCCGATGCCAGTTTTGCGGAGAAAAACGTGTGTTGGATCTCTGTCTAACACTCCCATCATGTGCGCGACCCGGCATTCACGCTTTACTGGACCCGATAACGGCCCATGTTTTGCAGTGTCCCCAGCATATTCCTATGTTGCTGTCAGCATTCTTAGAGCCACCACAGGAAGCATCAGCACCTGTTGGTACAGACACCAGCTCCTACTCTGACACCCAGGCCTTGGATGGCCTGTGGAGTGTATGGAAAATCATCTGTGCTCAACAGACATAATCTGCGAGGTGTTACAGGGACTGCCAACTATGGAAGCAAGCAACGAGAATGTTGCGTCTACCAGCCAGGACACAAACATGAGAATCATTTGGCCCATCATGTGCTGGGAAGAAATGTGCCTTTTTAAAAACAAAACAAACAAAACTGAAACTTTGTATCAAAATTGACATTCCTCTCATGCATGTATGGCTTTCAAAATGCTTGTGGTAGTTCGGACTATATCTACGGACATATTAGAGCAATAGCCTATCTGTTAATTTTCTTATACTTTCACTTTTTTTTAAAACTTTTTTGATTTTTTAGAAAAACATTTTTTAACGAACGTTTTTAACAAAATAAACTAAGGTTTTGTATATTTGCATACATATATCTAGAACACCTAGTAGTATGTGTAGAATTTAAAACTATCTTGTCCATTCAGAAGAGGAGTGGTTGTTATATTCCATACAGTTACTATAATATAGGCCTCAGTAAACTCATTACCCTTCACCTATATTCTCTCCCTACATTACACTTGTCACGGTTTACAGGGACTGACCTTTTACCTAGATATTACACTGCATACAGAACACAAGCTTTCCCTAGTTCGAAATCTCATACATTAGGCATGAGGGTTCTTGGAAGCACAGCAGGACTACCATCTCCTGTATAAAATCTATGTACAAAGTTCAGGCCAGACGTCATCCTTAGGCCGACTCAGCAACACAGCAAGGAGACCTATGGGTATATATAAAATACGTCTTGCTAAGATAGCAAGAGGAGATCAAGAATTAACAACACACTGACCAGAGACGCTGAGGTTCCTGCATGCAGACACTCAAGCTCGCAGTGGTCTAACTTCCCTCGCGGGGTGTCCAACTCAAGACCAGAACAAGGTCCCACAGTCTCACTTAAGGTAATGAGGTTGACTAGATCCTAGAGGAATTCGAAGCTTAACACCTACACCCATGCTAGGTACACTTAGGTACATCTAGATAGAGAGGCATAGTAGGAGTACACACCTTTTATCATGTGTTTTATATACTTGAATGTATTCAGGATTTTAGTAAGATGGTAGAACTATACCAACCTTTTAATTTCATAGTACTGTTAATCATTTATATCCTATATTGTCCAACGGTTGTTCCAGCACATCTATTCTACGACAGAATGACAACTGTTCAATAAATGATTATTGAAAACGCCCAGCTTGTTTCATTCAGTGCATCTCTCCGAGACAATATTAAGTAAGCACGACTGACTGAGCGAAAAGTAGTATATTGTTTCCACGGTCATGAGGGATTAGGGTTTTCATGATCTGAGGTTGCCAGACACTAGTCTCTCCTTGGTAAGAGGAGATTATAGTGGCACTGTGAGCTAGCTGATACAGAAAGGCTAACATACCCGGTGGGGGGGATCAGAGTTCGTCCAACACCAATCCAACAGTTTATGTTGTCTATACGCGCAGATCCTGTATATTTACTAAAGGAACTACACAACAGTATAGTGTGCACAGAGTCCAATGGATCCCCTGAGGTACAGCAGACGCTAAATTAAATATTCACTAACAGATCTATTTGTGGTAGTGTGATCGAGCAGTTAGGCTAATCAGGAGGGTGTGTTAAGCATTTATTGTATTCACTCAATCAAGGCTGATGTCACACACTCAGAGACCAAATCCAGACCAATTAGGAAAGTATAAAAAAAGGTATGCTTATGGTTTATTTGCAGAATCAAGCAGGACGTGGTACAGGTAATTAATACATACTTGCAAATGCACTGCTGTCAAGGAAATCCAGATGTTCTTATAATTGTAACAGTTAGGGGTTGATATTACTTTTCAGAATACTTGGCATTACACAGTTAACGCCTTAACCGCTGTGAAAATTTCGCAGCGGTGCGGGGAGTTCCATTGAGTGGGTGGGGCCGCGTCGGCCAACGGCCGTGCGCAGCACTACGGAGGTAGTGCTCGCGACGGCCGTTGGCCGACGGGTGCAAGGAAAGGGTTAATACTCTTTGATTACTTTCGGATTACGTTACAATAGTGCTCACTTTTGCCCATACATTAGCAGTTATACAGAGAATAGTTTCTACACCCAAAATCTCTTACTAGGAGTGCCTGTGGGGAGAAAATGGTTATCGGCTCGGCAGTAAGTGTTGGACTTATGAGGTTGAGGTTTCGGGGTTAGGGCCAAGGTTCCCAAAGGTCCAAGGGATCACTTTAGTTGCACCACCAGCGGCAATGGGGTGGCCGGGTGCAGAGACCCAATGCAAACGGATTCTGCTGGTAAGCAGGCCACTCCGGGTTGGGAGCAAAGTTCCTAAGGTTGGGGTGGGCAAAGCAGGGGCCAACACTTGTCACAGGAACTGAACAGCCAGCGGCACCGAGGCGGGCGGTTGCAGGAGGTAAAGCGGACGTCTCGGTCCATGGGCTTCTCAATGAAGACTGCCGGATTCTGAAAGTTGCAGGCTCGGTTGGGAGGACTTCTTGGAGGTGCCTAATGACTAGGAAGGGGACTAGGGATCTGGGAGGATGCTTGGACACTGTTGGTTGGGCCACCCAAGGCCGGGAAAGCATCTACGGCTGAGGTGTCTTAGGTGTTGGTTTCTTTAGGGTGCAATCGGTCATGGTCGGCATCAGTCAAACAGACGCAGTCGGACTTCCTGGACTGGTTCAGTCAAGGGAGATGTTTTCTTACCGCCTTCGGTCGCGGTTTGGGGGACCCTTCAAGTAAAGGCTTCAGGTTTAGCGCCGATGCTTGCGAGAGGTCAGGGGTCACTGGATCCCAACTTAGGATAGCCAGAGAGACCTCTTTGGAGTATAGGGCTACTTGACCTCGGGCAGTGGCGGTCGGGTGCAGAATCGCAGAGTTCAGACTGACTGTTTAGTCTTTGGCTTGAGCGAAGGGCAGGTCCTCCGGGCTCTGTTGCGACCGGACACGCCGGTTTCTTAGGTGTAGGCAGGTCATAGTTGGGACAGGCCGGTAAGGTTGGGACCAAGTCAGTGGTGTCTTCTGTTTATTCTTGGGTCAGCACGGCTCTTCGGTCCTTCTTTCTTCCTAAAATCTCCCTTCTAGGTTCAGGGCTGTCCCCATAATACAAAATTGTCCTCCCACCGAAAAGGGAATGAGACAGGAAGGGGGCCTGCGCCTGACAGCAGGAGAGGCTGGGGGTCGCGTTACAAAGGCAGCAAGGCCTTTGAAGCTCCCCTGCCACAGATGGCTCTTCCTGACCTGGGAGAGGTGTGAACACCTCCACCCAGGAAAGTATTTGTTTATATGCACAAAAAGGGAAGGCTCCCACCCCAGTCATCCAGAAACATGTCTTGTGGTGGCAGGCTGGCTTTTACGAGTCAGGGAACCCACCAGAGGCTGGTCGTTTTTCAGGGGGCATCTCCAAGATAAATTCTGAGTGCATTGTACAATACATCCTACACCGGCATCAGTGTGGGTTCATTATGCTGAGAAGTTTGCTACCAAACTTGCCAGAATTCAGTAAAGCCACTATGGTGCTGTGGAGTTCGTAATGACAAAGTCTCAGACCATACACTCTTTATGGCTTTACTGCACTTACAATGTCTAAGAATGGACTTAGACATTGTTGGAGTACAGTGTTCATGCAGCTGTACCCTCACCAGTGGTATAGGGCACCGAGCTAGAGTGCTGTCTTACCTACACCAAAGGCAGTGGATTGCAGGCATGGCACACAGGTATGTGTTCCATGTCAACTCTTCACTTTTCTCTGCACCTACATAAAAGAACAGAAGCACAAAAGAGAAACTGAACGGTTTCACAGTTAGAGAGGGGTAGAGTGAACAGAGTCAACTTGTGTGAAAGGAGAAAAGGAACATAAAAGAAGAGACTACATACAGGATTAGAAAAACTGAAGTCGGAGTAGTTGTGTTTTCACCAGTATCCTGAAGGTTGCATCCAATGTTCACTCAACTGCAAATTGCGAGACAGGCTCTTCTTGTGTGACTTGAAGAAGCCAAACTACAACAATTTCTGTTTTGATTCTGGCAGTAGGTTCTTCTGGTTTAGAGAAGTATGCTGAAATTCCAGGGTAGTGAATATAGTAGTTTAAAAAAGTGTAAGGAGGCAAGGCCTTGCAGGAGACACTCCAGTTCGTACTCACTGATTTTATAAGTAATCTGAAGAATATAATATGCTCTGATAGAGAAATGTCCTAAATGGTAATGCAGATCACAACAGCAGCTAATGTCACAAGGTTGAGGATTGTATCACCTTGAGTAGTAAAGACTGACTTGGTGGGGTGTCAACAGAAGGAGCTCGCTGTCTTGCTGACAACAGCTCAGGACTGGAAAACATGGCGGCCGCTGGTTAGGGCGGTGCGCGCCTCTCTAACGTACTACTACTAGCCCTTACCGATATGTGGTAAATCACCGGCCGATTCCTGTGGCGGTGATCCCTGAAGGTGAGGACTTGTTCCCGTTTTTGTTTCTGTCCCCCTTCTGAGCCCCCGGGCGATGCGGTGAGACGGGCTGTTAGCGGCCGGTCAATTGGAGGTTTTTCAGCCGGGTTGGTTCCAGCGCGGCTGATGTGTGTCAGCCCATTTCCGCCCCTACCCCTCTCCTACGGTGGTCAGAAGCAGCCGTGGAGCTTCCGAGGAGCCGCAGGGCGGCGGCTCGCAGGCATCTCAGGGTGGCTGCTCAGCGGAGAAGTGTGGAGGTAAAGGCGGGGAGAGGGCTGCCAACCGGGAGGTCGTTTTTGGCAGAGCCTGCTTCCGGAACAAGTTCTGACACGGATTCGGCTCTGAATTACGATTTTGACCCCAATCGCGATACAACTGCGGCTGGAAAGATCAAAGCTACGGATAACAGCGAGTCCACATGAGGAGCTGTAAAGGGGGGTGTGTGCCTGAAAGATAGCGTCGGCCACAGCAAAACCCTGGGAAAGAGGGGGGGTGGAAAGGACAGAAGACGGGGGAAGGCCCCTGAGCATTACACTTTGATCGACAAGCATAGTGGAGATAAGAAGACAGTAAGCCACAGTGAGCCTGCAGGAGAAGGCAAGGGGGGGGGCATGAGAACCCAGGCTTGACCCTTTGGCAGAGTTAGAGCTCCAGTCTGTCGCTTTAGGGTCTATTCAAGGGGCCATAGCAGGAGAGGGGTCCGCATGTCCCAATTCCAACACAAGTCTCAAAACGCAGTTGATGGGAAAAGGGAAACACAAGGGTCTGCGAAAGACCACAGCCCGAGTAACACCGTCTTTAAAATCATATTTCAAAGTCTTACCCCAGGTACTTAATGTTGTGCAAACCTTAGAGGGGGAAAAAAGACACCAAGACCAGGAATATGACTACCCCCAATGTCTCTAATGCTCCCACCTCTCAGGGTCTTTTTCCTTCCAGCCCAGAGGGCACAATGGAGGTGGATATGTCCGTGCCAGCAGAAATCCCTGAGAAGCTCAACTTGGTGATGGTGGAGGCTGCAGGGGAGAGCGGCGAGATAGATGACCCAACACCTGGGGGCAGTAGGGGAGGGGGCTCCCTTGAAGCACTTCTGTCAACAATGAGGAACAAGATCAAATGTGCCTTTGCGGAATCCAAGCAAAATCAGAATGAGATTAGGGCTGTCTGTGAGACCCTCGAAAAGAAAGTGGACGGTCTCTTTGAGAGAACGGAGAGCCTGGAAGGCGCAGTGGGGGAGCTAAAAGCTAAGTTGGAGTACGCAGAGGTCAAGATTCAGACTCTGCGGAGAGAAGGGGATGCTACGAAAGACAGGGTTGAATCCCTGGAAAACTACTCCAGAAGAAACAACCTGAGACTCCTAAAGATCCCTGAAGGGAAGGAGGGTGGCAAAATTAAGGAGTATGTAGTCTCCCTATTAAAGAACGCCCTCAACTTGGATGAGACTGCTGCCGAGTTGGAGAAAGACATTCAGAAAATACATCGGGATCTTTTTCGTCTGAACTCGGGGAGAGTGAAGCCCAGGAAAATCCTGGTGAACTTCCTCACCTACTCCATTAAAGAAAAGATCTTGAACCTTGCCCTTAAGGCTAACTCACTGAAAGCCACAGATTTCTCTTTTGAAGTTCGATCCAATCTGTCTAAAACCACGCTAGATAGACAGTGGGAGCTCGGCCAGAGAATGGACAAGTTCAGGGCTCTGGGGGCAACTGTGCAGATGAGGTTCCCTGCTTTTTTAAGGGTAATGTTTAATAACAAAATACACAGCATTCGCTCGCCCCTGGATGCTGAAGAGCCTCTAGACCACTCTCCGAACCAGCCCAATCTTTTACATGGCTACCCCATTATTCTTCCCGCTTACCATTCCCGTCCTAAGCAGTGTACTGATGGTAAACGAGTAAAGGTACAAGTGACCTTAGTATTATTCAACAAATAAATAATGTATCTAAATATCTATCTAAAGATAAGGCAAAAATACATTGAAAACAGAAATAAAAAATAGAAAACAGAAAGTTCTGGAAAGAAAAAAAAATACATGTTAAGCAAAAAAGTAGAACAGGGAATGAGAAAGGGGGATCAAGGAATTAAGGAATAGGAAAAAACAGAAGAAATTATAAATGTAAAAAAATACATATTAAATATTAAAGAAAGGAAAAAAAGGGGGGAACACTTCACTTTAAATATACACTCTTTAAATCTTTTTTTCACACAACACGGAAGGTTCTCCTCTTTCCTATACGCCTTCTGGGGCGTTTACATGATTTCCTGCGCAAACTTTTAGCGTTACAACGTAATTACTATGGCCGGATAAAATTTCTTATTTAAGGTAAACAGGGTTACGTTAGAGATGCAATCTGGCAATTCATCTTGCCAGACTAAGTATGGGGTTTTTTTCCAGGGTGGGGGGAGAGAGGTGGGGGGTAAAGCACCAAAAAGTCCTTATAAGCCGGTTCTACTTTTCTTTTTTGTATATATTAACAGCCACCTTACCCCCCGCAAGAATTATACTACCCAGGTCAAGAGCGGTCATTATTGGTTCCCTACAGGTTTGATGAGCATACGAGTGGGAAGGGGTCTGATAAACAAATGATGGGGTTACAGGTTTTATCCTGGAATGTCAACGGCCTGCGTATGAGGGGTAGGAGACACAAAATTTTCCAATACTTGAGAGACTCCCCCGCGCAGGTCGTTGTCATCCAGGAGACCAATTTATTAAAACAAGAGGTCAATGAAATTATGAAAAAACAGAAGCGGGTGGACAAATTCCTCTGTACGGATCCCAATGCCAACATCCGTGGGGTCCTTATTGTTTTTAAGAAACAGGCCAAGGCCCAGGCCATAGACTATAAGGAGGACACCAGTGGTAGATGGCTACTAGCTAATGTGCAGTTAGACAGGAGGGACTTCACTTTGGTGGGTTACTACGGTCCCAACCACGATGACCCTTCCTACCTTAATATAATTCAGAGCCACCTGATTACCTCTCAAGCACCTGTGATATGGATGGGAGATTTTAACTTAGTTTTAAACCCCAAATTGGATAAATCGCCCAACTCTAGAGCACAGACCCATGTAAAATCTAGGTCATCCCTTATAGCATGTATGACAAACTTGGGGTTAGTGGATCTTTGGAGGGAGAGAGCAGGCACCAAGTTAGGGGTGTCTTTTCACAACCTCAAATATAAGCAAAAATTATGCTCTCTTCAGCTATGATCTTAAGAATGCCCTGAAAGAGTTGGTCTATCTCCCCTCCAATTTGTCCGACCATTCGGCTATTTTCTTCTCATTATCACTGTGCTAACAGAATAAACATACTTCCTGGTCCTTTGATCGGACTATTCTGCTTGAGGAGGAAGAGACGGACTTCCTTTCACGCGAATCTATCCCTTTCCTAGAATCTAATCTAAACTCTGCCTCCTTGGCTACCGCGTGGGATGCGCTTAAGGCATACCTAAGAGGCTGTATTACCAACTGAGCCTTATATAGAAGGAAGCAATACAGAGAAGAGATATCAATCAGAGCGAGAGCTGAAACTCCTAGACCTGAAACTAGGCCCTGGTATAACACCATTAGTAGATCAAGAGAGAAGGAAGGAGCTAAAAGCAAAGCTGGATAGTACACTACAAAGTAGGGTGGCAAAGAGATGGGAGGCCAGCAAGCTCTCACACTTCGAGTATGGAGAGGCCACAGGAAAATTTTGGCCTGGAAAATTAAATCAGATCAGGCCAAAAAGTACATCAGGGAAGTGAGAGGCGATGGGGAATTCACGCCCAGGACCTCAAACATAGATATAGGAAAAGCCTTCCAGGACTTCTTCCAGAAAATTTACAAAGAAGAGAATATAGTGAACCCAATGGTCAGGGATTCGTGGTTAGAGAAGGTTGGTCTTGCTACGCTCTCCTTGGAACAGGCTGTTCGACTGGACAAGGAAATAACAGAGGAAGAAGTCAGCAATGCCATTAAACAATTGAAGCGGGGGAAGGCCGCTGGGCCAGATAACATCCCAGGCGAGCTCTACTGTGCTCTGGGCCTTGCCATCGCCCCAACTTTGACGAACCTTTTCAACAACATATTATTAAACGGGGCAGTCCCAACGAAGTCGTGGGGCGAGGCATACATCGCTCTGATCTTAAAACCTGGTAAGGACCCGGCTACTGTGAGTCCTATCAGCCGATTTCGCTCCTAAACAACTATTATAAGATCTTTGCCGCAATTTTGTCTGCACGGCATGGGAGCGAGATCGGCACAATTATCCATCAATATCAAAAGGGATTCATACGGGGGCGCCAGTTCGCAGATCTAACCTAGTAGGTGCGATTGATATCGCTTCAACCTTCACCCTTCCTCTGGCCATTATGACCCTTGATGCCACTAAAGCATTAGATAGGGTCAACTGGCCCTATCTGATCGCAGTAATGAGTAAGTTCCATCTCGGGGACAATTTTTGTCGTGCAATCAATCTTCTATATAGAGATCCCAGAGCTTGTCTCTTGGTCAATGGTACCTGCACTGAGCCCTTCCAAATTATGAGGGGCACTAGACAGGGCTGTCCGCTCTCTCCACTATTATTTAATATGTATGTTGAACCCTTCGTCTAGACTGAGAAATGAATGCAGCATTCTGCCTTTTAAATTCTGTGACTGGGAGAAGAAAGTCGGACTTTATGCCGATGATATCCTCATCTACACCACAGACCCAGGCTTTCCCGTTGGTTATAAGTAAGGCGGAGGATTTCGGGCGGGTCTCCGGGTACGAAATAAATGCGGGGAAAACTGAGCTTATGACCTGGAATATTGATAATTTACATCTTCCAGTCACCCCCTCAATTCGGTACCTGGGTGTTAGAATCACCCACAACATCGGTGCGCTGGCAGTGTCTGGGAAAACAAACCTTGTGAAACTGTCCATCCGCCCTAAATTTACGTTTATCTTTAATTCCATTCCACTTGCTTTTGACTCTAAACAGCTCCATAAATGTCAGCAGGAAATCAATTCCTTTATTTGGAACTATAAAACAGTAAGGTTGGCATGGAAAGAATTTAGGAGGAAGAGGGAGAAGGGAGGGCTTGCATTGCCAGAGCTAGAATACTACGCCTGGGCATTTCAGCTGTCCCACTCCAGGATGCTGCTGAAGACCCCTGAAGACAATTCCAATGGGAAAATGCTTAGGGCCATGTTGACTGGGGTTAATCTTCCACTGGACGGATTTTTGTTTAAGTTTGGACACCAGAGATTTTTTTTAAAGGCTAAAGATCTTACAATCATTGGTGAGAGAATGGGTTCAAATCAAAACTAGAATTGGGTTGGCTTACTTTTACAACTTTGCCCCAATCTGGGAATCCCCTGGGCTCCCCCCTGTCTAAAAGATAGTCTTGCAGTCCCCCTACTAGAGGCAGGGGTTCTAAGATGGGGAGAGTTGATGGCAGGAGGTTCTTTGGTAGAATGGGAGGTGCTCTTGGAGAGGGTCGGCCCTGCTCCATCTAGATTCAAATATTTACAACTAGATAGCTGGTCCCGGGAGCAGTTAAGGAAAAATGCTCAGGTTGGGAGATATAGCTTTCTAGAAAAACATCTGGGGGTAAAGTGGTGGCCTTTTGGTACTGGTCCATAATGGAAGAGGCAGATGGTGAATTTAAGCTCCCGTTGGAGTTGTGGGGAAGTGACTTAGGCGCTCAGGGTGAGGACCTATGGGTTAGATCCTTTAGCCTCCTCTACAAAACTGTTAAGCCAGTATGGTTAAGACGCAACCACCTGTTTACTGTGCATCGAGCATATCTATCCCCCGAAAAGCTTTCTAAATTCCAGCCAGGAAAGTGCTGCAATAAGTGCCTCCTCCCAGCAGCCTCTGATATCCATATGTTTTGGGAATGCCCCAGTACCATGGTGTATTGGGAGGAAGTTAAAGCTACCTTGGAATCAATTCTTAAAATACCGATTTCCCTCAGCTTGGCCTTAATCATATTTGGTCTGGAAGACAGTATTACAGGGTTGGCAAGGACTTTTATTTTTTACGCAATCCTCCTGGCAAGACGGCAAATATGTAAACATTGGGCCGACTCCAATCCATCAACCCACGTAGACTGGCTGTCATCCCTCTACGAAACATCAAGGGTAGACACAGCTAGATTCTGCAGCTATCGGAGCCTTGCCTTTTGGAACCTGTTAGTCAAGTGGAGATGATCAGCTACTCGGACCTCCGGGTTTTTTTTTTTCCCCGGGTCCGATGATTATGCCTCTACACTCCATGGTCCAGACGGAGGTCTGCTGGATCACAACAACATATCCAGGGCCAACAGGCTGAAACATGCCTCGATGGAGTAAGATTTTCATGAAAGTACCTCCCGCCAATTTGGTATGTCTGTCCGGGTGCAGGATGGGACCACTTTCTGGTCTCTCCCTTAAAGGACAATAAGGCGGTTGGCTCTTTCCTGAAACGAGGATGTGGCAAATGAGGACAAAAAAAACAACAGCTCAAAACTGAATACCTGGGGGTAGATGTAGGTAATTCACAAATACTGAATCGTTATTACCGATTTTTACCGAATTGGTAATAAGGAATCGGTATTTGCGATGTAGGTAATAATTCAGTAAAATTTACCGATTCGGTAAAATTCAGTAATAGAAATCGGTAAAAATATTACCGAAAACCCATTACCGAATCGGTAAAATACCGATTCTGTAATACTGATTCGGTAAATACTGAATCAGTAATTCAAAAAAACAGGAATTGTTGAATCAGCCAATCCAGAACAAGCACATGACTCCCAACCAGGAAGTGGCCACACCCATGCAGGTGCACTGAATCAGTAGGTGTTGGAGAGACTGGGAGCAGCAGCAGAGGAGCAGAACAGCCAACACCCAGTTCACAGAGACAAACTGAACAAAGGCCACATCTGATAAGAGCAAGGATTCTGCAGCTGGGAGAAAAAGAAAACTCAAATTCAGTGAGAAGGAGCTGGAGGTCCTCATTGAGGAAGTGGTAAAAGACCATGACCAGCTCTTTGGCAAGAGGTCACTAAACGTGCCTGAGTCCCAGAAAAGGGGCATTTGGAAGGAAATCCGAGAAAAAATAAATGCAATTGGGGTCACACCATGGAAAATGGAGGACGTGAAAAAGCGGTACGACCTTAGAGCACGTGCAAAGGAAAGGAAGGCTGAGCGCCAGAAACTGTCTGGAAAAACTGGTGGTAGAAGCTCCACAGCGCCTGCTGCTACTGCCCTGGACCAACTGGTAGAATCCACCCTCCAGCTAGAGTGTCCGTGGAATTGAGGATGTGGATAGCTCTGCTAGACCTTCCAACACACAAGGTAAGTTGCATTACATCATACTGTTTCCCCCGCCCCTAACCCCAATCCCCCTGTAACAATCCCACTCCAGGCCATGATTTATGTAAGCTGTGCAATGCATCATGGGAAATGTAGTCCCTATCAATGGGTAGCAAAACAGCCACTCCCCAATATGCATAGGATATTGTTACACATCTTTAGATGAGATAGCGGAGGTCAGACAGCTAGGATGTCAGTTGTGAAATTTATTAGCACACATTTGCTGCAAGAAAAGTGAGTAATGATACATTCTGTATCCACAGGCGGAACAGCGCCATAGGCTTCAGAGGGGGAGACTGCTGATGCTCCCAGGGAGAATAACAGAAGTGATGAGGAAGTTCTGTCAACTCCACCCATTGCACCAACTACTCCACCACCACCACCTCCAAAGTCAAAGTGCTACAGAGTTGCTCCACTTCCGGAGATTAATACCACAGAGGAGGACAGGCAGAAAGTCCAGCATACATCACCAGGCGCAGACACACAGCCATCTGGAGCGCAGTCTCCCATGCGGGAACGCAGCTCAGGTATCCATAGATGACGCCCAAGGTCAAGAAGTCCAGAATTTCAAGGCCCAAATGTCTTTGCAGGCCTGGAGGGCCAAATGCTGATAGTACAGCGCCTGCAGGGGATGACAATGCGGACCATTCAGAGGCAGATGGTGGCAAACAACAGGAAGGTGGATGAAATGAAGGAGGCCATATACTGCCTCAACAATACAATGGCAGAGGGACTGAAGAAGGTATCGGAGGCAGTGAACAAATTAAGTGATAGAATGGAGGGGGAGCGTGCTGCAAGGCGGAGAACAGGCAGGTGATTGCAGGCTTAACGAAGTCTGTGAACAGACTGTGTAATGCAACCCACGTGCTGAGTAGAAGATCTGTGGCCATGCAACTGGAGATGACCAAGTGCATCCGTGAGGTTACCCAGGGCCTGGTCACAGTCACCAGTGCCGTGGAAATCATGCAGACAAACCAGATTGCTGCCACCGGTTCCGGGGACTTTGAGGAAAGTGAGGAGGCAAGCAGTCGTAGCACTGAAACCCCCCCCCTTGCTAGAGAGTAGGAGGCGCAGTGTGAGGCATGGCTCTGCTGCAGGACAGTGCTGCTGAGGACAATGTGCAAGCAGGACGCGGCACTGGTGTGCGGGGCGCAGGAGATAGGCACGGCCCTACAATTCAAATCTGTAGTGGGTGAAGTAACCCTTTTGAACACATAGCTGGTGTCATGGTGTGCTGGTAATTTGCCTGATGAAAGGTCTATTAAACACCGTGACACGAATGCATTACCTGGCTTTGTATCATCACTTACTCAAAAATAATTATTTGTGATCTCTGACCGTCTCGGTCTCCCATCTGCTGCAGCTGCGCCTCCTGCTGCGCAGCGCTGTGGCTGTGTACCTTCCTCACCTCATGTTCAGAATCACACATTTCAACAGGTGTACCCTTCTTAATGGCAAGGTTATGCAGCATGGCACATACAGCTATGATTTTGCAACACACCAGGGGCTGGTACCGTCGTGCACCTCCACTTTTGTGCAGGCAGCGGAACCAGCTTTTTTTATGGGTCCAAATGTTCGCTCAACTACACTACGTGTCGATCTATGTACAACATTGTATCTCCTTTCACTTGGGGTGGATGGGTGCAGGTGCGGAGTCAGGATGAAAGAGCGGACTGCATAGGCACTGTCATCTGCGTGTGAGATATAAGTATTACACAGCGTACAATCTCAGCAACAGTTGTGTAATTCAGGGGGTGTCACATGTACTTACCTAGCAGGTAGCCTTCACCAAATTCTCCTGCAAGGAGACGGGTATATATCCCACTGTTCCTGAATATGTATGAATCGTGGGTGCTCCCTGGAAACTTTGCAACTATGTCGGTGATTATGTTCTTCGCATCGCATACGACCTGTACATTGATGGAATGTGTGGACTTGCGATCAAGGAAGATGCACTCAGTCACAGCAGGGGGGCAAATTGGTATATGTGTCCCGTCAATGCAACCTATGATGTGTGGGAAGTGGGCCTTCTGATAAAAGTCCAACTTGGTCTCCTGCAGTTCTGCCTGTGTGCTGGGGAATTTGACGTAGTGCGCCATCCTTTGGTCCCCGGTAGCTTGTCTCCTTTCTGGTGAAGAATTGGCTTGGTAGTTTAGTCTGCCCTGTTCCCATGATGCACTGGGCCAGGGACAGACTGATTTGCATATAGCCAGGTTCTGAGCTGGGATGGGGCAGTGAGATAAATAACGGTGATGGATCAAGCCCTGATCTTTGGACTGGGTAAGAGTGGTCTGTTTAACTCAGACACTCTGTTCATCACCACCCCCTTTTTGTAAATCCTTTGCTACATGGCATCCAGGAATTTGCAGAAAAAACACGACAGGCAACTTTGTAAAACTCCACTTGCCACAGATATTACCCCTTGGTAACTGCCAGATGCCAGGAGGTGCAGGCAACAGAGTACCTGTACATGAGTGGGTATTGGGTGCGCCCTTGGTGTATGGTGCTCCAGGAGTAGGTGCAGGTCCCGTATGAGGTCCAAGATGGTGTTTGGGTGTAGCCTGTAGCGCTCATGGATTTCAGCCTCAGTCAGTTAGAACAGTGTTATTCGCACTCTGTACACGCGCTACTCCCATCTCCAGATCCTCAGTCCTGCTGCACGCAAACGTAGCCGCCTTGCTATCACGTACAGGGCCGCCATTGTGTTCACACTGAAGAATTTTGGGGCTGTTTTTATGCAGTGCACCCGATTACCACCTGCTTTCACTTAATGTTAAATACCGATTCGTAACTACCGATTTTTGACAAATTCGCTATTAACAATTTTCGGTACATGGCATTACCGATTTTTTACCGATTCCTTATTTCCGATTCGGTATTTTTTTTTCGATTCGGTATTTTTTTTTCGATTCTGTATTTTTATTCCGATTCTGTATTTTTTTTCTCCGAATCAGTAAATAAGGAATTGTTAACTGTTTTCCCTTATTTTTACCGATTCCTTATTACCGATGCCAATCGGTAATAGCTACATCGCACATGGCTAAAAACCGGTCGGTACAATGAAATTTACAGAATTTCACAGTTACCGACCGGTATTTAGCCACCTATATCTAGCCCCTAGATTTTTATAAATTATCTTTGTCTGGAAGATGTGCTTGAATTATCTTTTTAGCAGGTCATATTAACACTAGAGTATCCTGAAATCCCTTTCTTTCATAGTTCCAAAGGACATTACTCTACAGTGAAGATACTGCTATAGGTCATCTGTACTGGACAGGTAATAAAGTGCACAGAAGAATACCTGTCCGATTTCTCATATGCCTGGCTTTTGATGATTGGTGCCATGATAATTAAAAAGACTAGTTGTAGACATGCTTCCAGAATCCTGAACGAAAATTATTACTGCAAAAGTACAAGAGGCAAAGCAAAAAATAAGAGCAAACAGTTTGGAAAACTGTAACAAACATTGTCGGGGGGTGTTAGACCTGGCATCTTTTGGCGTCTTTCTCCTGTCTTTTTGCTTTCTGGCGTTCTGTTTTCAATGATATGTTGGGTTTTGTTTTGCTGGTTTAGTGCCTCTGCGCACTTTGTCACTGCTGTTCAGTGTTAAAGTGCAAGTGCTTCTCCTATATATTGTGTTTATGGATTGGTGTTTCCATGTTTAGCTTATTTTGTTAACTACTAAGTGCCTAGTACAGTGCCCTGTGTGTGCTCAGGGCCTGTAAATCAAATGCTGCTAGTGAGTCTGCAGCACTGATTGTGCCACCCACACAAACAGCCTTTCAAAGGTGTCTCAGACTTTCCACTACAGTATCTGAGTGCAGTTGTTACTGCCATGTTGACCTGAAAAGTGCCCCCATTTGCCAGGCCCTAACCTTTCCTTTTCTTACATGTAAGGCACCCCTCAGGTAGGCCCAAGTTACCCCACCATGGGGAGGGTGCAGCGTATGTGAAAGGTAGGGCATGTCCTGCTGTGTGTGATACTGCCAATTTCGTTTTTCACTATTGACAGGCTATCTCTCCCATAGGCTAACATGAGAGTTGTTTTATAACATCTTACAAGCGTAACTCTCCTTTGGGACAAGATGGTGAACTAGAGTTTAGTATGCCTGAACTCAGGATTTAAAAATACATATTATATTATGTGTTTGAAAATACCACTTTCAGAAAGTGTGTATTGTCTTGCCTAACGATTCTGTGTGCCTCTGCTGGTTTGCGTATTGACGGTTCGGTTTTGGAGTGACAGGGGCTTAGATGTGCATTTACTGTAGACAGCCACAAGAGGGGTTGAGGTGTGTCCTGCCTTTCCTGGGTGACTCATTATTGGGCTGAATAGGCCTGGTCTGCATTTATATTGGTGGGAGGAGAATCCACTAGCACCTGAATGGGCAGTGTCTCCTATGCACAATGCTGTCTCCACCTCCTGAAGTGAAGCTGGGCCAGAGAAGGTAGAACTGGTTTGGACTGGGCTCAGAGACCCTTGCCACAAAGAGAAAATGTGTTATAAATATTGGGGCCCTGACCACAGGATTTTACAACTCTTTTGGATCAAGTAACCTGCCAAGAAGAAGTGACGATGCGGTCAGCCAGAACTGTTTGGATTTGTGGTTCACGACGCCGTGATAGCCCCGAATGGAGCCATCAACTTCAAGGAACTGTATTTTAGTCTATTTTTGCTTATTGATATTCCTAAGAGCTGTATGGTGGTTTTGTATTGTTTCGGGTCTTGTTTTTCACATTTTTCTAAAACTGGTGTGGTGTACTTTTGTGGTGTTTTCACTTTATTACTGTAGGTTATGTGCAAATGCTTTACACACTTTCTCTAAGATAAGCCTGACTGCTCATATTATGTTATGTTATGTTATATTAATTTATTATGCGCACAGCTACTCCAGCCAAGGAGCGTCCCGGCGCAGAGACAAGGAGAAACATAACACAACAGGAAAAGAAAAAACCTAAAAGGAACAGCTAAAACAAGAATGTTTTTATTGCTCTCCGAAAAGACATCAGATCCTCTAGCAGACGGATTTCAACTGGGAGGGTAGGGTGTTCCAGATTAGTGCAGCTTTCACGCTGAAAGAACGACCCCCCATCCGGCAGAGTCTGAATCTGGGGACCACGGCGAGGGCCTGGCCTTGGGACCGGAGATTACGGGTGGGGACATAGAAAGAGATGCAGTTGGACAGATTTTCGGGGCCAATATCTCTTAAGATCTTGAAGGTCAAACAAAGGACCTTAAAGAGAATACGCTTCCTTACAGGAAGCCAATGCAGAGAGCGGATGACATTCGCCACCGGGCAAAATCTGGGCAGGCCAACAATGGCTCTGGCCGCAGCATTTTGAACCCGCTGCAGGCGAGTAAACTCAGCCTGGTTAGCCCCAGCCAGAAGAGAGCTAGCGTAGTCCAGGCGAGAGATGATGGTTGCCTGAACTACAAGCTGTCTCGTTCGGGCGTCGAAGAATTTAAGTACTGGTCTTAAGCCTCTCAGCAGACCAAAACAGCAGGCTGCAGTTTTTTTGGTATGCCCTACAAAGGTAAGGCCGGCGTCCAACCAGACCCCCAGATTTTTCACCTCCGACACAGGGGTCGGAGTGGGTCCCAGCTCAGCAGGCCACCATTGAATGAATGAATGAAATATTATTTATAACGCGCAACTATGCCCAGTGGGCGTCAAGGCGCCTAAACCAAATAAAAAGCTGTTAGCAGACAGAAACAGAGCCTACTGGTATGCCTTAATAAAGAGCCAAGTTTTCAATGACTTCCTAAAGAGGTCAAGGGAAGGAAGTAATTTGATTTCAAGGGGGAGTGAATTCCACATCAGAGGAGCCAATATGGAGAAAGCTTTGGACCCCCATCTAGCCTTCTTGGCTCTGGGAATTACCAGTTGGTGTTGCTCGCTGGATCGAAGACATCTACTCGGAACATATCTGGTAAGTAATGAACCAAGGGCATCAGCCGAGCCTGCAGTTAAAGCCTTATATGTAAGGCAAAGGAGTTTAAAAGTGATCCTTGAAGGAATGGGGAGCCAATGGAGGTTCTTCCTCGCTAGGGTCATAGATGCCAGCCAGGGCAAAGCGAGAGCAAACCGCGCTGCAGCGTTCTGTATGACCTGTAAACGCTTAAGCAAGCCCTTGTTGGCCCCGGCGTACACTGAGTTACAGTAATCAAGCCTTGAGCCAACAAGGGCAATCACCACCTGTTTCCGCGCCTGTTCAGGGTCTTGATGACACCCCAACAGGTCGCCACCGTTCTGTTAACCTGTAGCTCCATGGAGAGCTGGGTGTCAAAGATGACGCCTAGGTTTCTAGCAGATTTGGTAGGTATAGGGCAGCTGCCTAAAGAAGGAGGCCACCAGTCACCTGACCATATGTCCTGGTCCTTGCCAAAGACCAGGACCTCTGTCTTGTCCCCGTTCAACTTTAGGGAGTTGGAAACCATCCACTCTGCAACAAGTTGCATGCAGGCCCTAAAGTTAGAAGCAGTTTCACTAACAGAGTGGGTCAGGGATACCATAATCTGCGTGTCGTCAGCATACGACACTACCTCCATCCCCCGAGATCTTACCAGTCTTGCAAGGGGGGCCACGTAGATGTTGAACAGGGTCGGACTCAATGCCGACCCCTGTGGCACCCCACATTGCAAAGACTTGGCAGGGGAGAGGTATTCACCTAGCATGACACGCTGCTCTCGATGTTGTAAAAAGGAGCTCAGGAGGCTGAGCGCTGGTCCAACTACCCCTGCCTCCCTTAACCTAGATGTTAAAGTCAGGGGAGACAGGGTGTCGAAAGCTGCTGAAAGATCAAGCAGCACCAGTACGGTGGTGAGACCCAAGTCTACTTTTCTGCGGATGTTGTCCATGACTTTCGTCAAGGCAGACTCCGTGCTATGTAGCTTTCTAAAGCCATGTTGGGACCCATCCAAGAAGCCAGAGGCGTCGAGGAAGTTTGAGAGATGGAAATTGAGGTGGGTCTCCAACATCTTAGCAGGGGCTGGCAGTAGAGAGATGGGTCTAAAGTTCTTCAGCACTCCAGGGTCTAAGGTGGTCTTTTTCAGAAGCGGCTTTACGATGGCTCTCTTCCAAAGTGATGGAAAAATGCCCTGTTCCAAGGCTCCATTCATTACCTCAAGCATCGGGGGAAGAATGATCTCTCTGCAGTTCTTGAGTACCTTAAGGGGCACTGGGTCAAGGGGGGATGAAGATTTAGTTTTATCCAGCAGGCTATTAAGATCTTCTAACGTAAGAGCCGGGAAGTGTTCAAGGGACTGAGGGGAGTCTTCATTCCAAGCTTCCAGTCGTGTAATTTGCGAGGAATCCTCCAAACTGAGCAAATTCCTCTGCGACTTTAGGGCTATGTAAATGTCGTCAATCTTTTTGTAGAAAAAGTTTGATATGTCATCACATAGCTCCTGGGAAGCAACTACTGGGTCAGGAACCTGAAGAGAGCAAAGGGAGTCTACAATTTTAAAAAGTTCTTTGGAGGATGTTAACGAACAGGTAAGGTTGGAAAAATAGTCCTGTTTTTCCTTAATGACTCTCTTTTTATACTCCCGTAGTAGACTCTTATAGCCTTCTCTATCTTTTTGATCCCAAGATTTGCGCCAGCCACGTTCCTTCTGTCTACATTTTTGTCTGAGCAGCCTCAGATCGGCAGAAAACCAGGGGGCAGATGGCTTCTGTCTAGCTGCAGGTTTCAGGGAGGGGGGGGCTAGTTCATCAGCGGCTCTAATAATGGCATCAGTGAGATCCTGAGCCGATTCATCCACCTTCTGCTTAGTTGAAATACTGATGTTACGGATAAAAAGGGCAAGAGCCTCCTTAGTAAAATTTTTGAAGCTCCTTTTAGCTTGTTTTTTGCCAATGTCAACCGTAGCATCAGGACTGGGAATGTTTAGAGACAGCGGGACTGCTAGATGGTCAGACCATGTAATTGGTACCGGTAGACCGACTTCTAGTCTGGGATCGTTGGAAAAAATCCCGTCAAGGGTGTGCCCCGCCTGGTGGGTCGGGTGGAGAACGAGTTGGACAAAATCACATGCCTCCAAGGAATTAAGCAGAGAGGAGGTATCTTTTGAAGCAGAATCCTCTAAATGGAAATTGATATCGCCAAGAATGGTAAAATGAGGCCTACCAAAATAAGGTTCTAAAATTCTAAAAAGTTCTGGGCAGAAGTTGGCTCTAGACCCAGGGGGCCTATAGAGTAATATGCCGGAAAAGGAACTCACCGGAGTGTGCGTAATACAAAAATAGACCGCCTCGAAGGGATCCGTAGAGACTGATAAGGGTTTTATTGTGCAGGAGAGAGTGGATTTAAAAAGAATGGCTATTCCACCTCCTCTACAACGTTCTCTGTCTAACCTTAGGAAGGTGTATCCTTCAGGTATGGCCAGGAGCAAATCATGGCCAGCGGACTCAGAAGCCCAAGTCTCTGTAACAAAGACCCCCATTGATCGCCCCATAGCTCTACTCCTTTCCCGACAATCATTACCTCCGTTTTCGTGGCATTGAGCTGGAGACAGTTTCCAGTCAGCCAGCTAGCCACCGCCTTCAGTCCAGACTGAAACCTGGGGGCATCTTGCTCCGCGTCCCCGCTGAGAGTAACCGCCAGCTGTGTGTCGTCGGCATATGAGACCAAAGTTAGGCCCCACTGCCTAGCGACATCAGCCAGCGGTCTCACGTAAAGGTTGAACAACGTGGGACTCAGCGAGGACCCCTGCGGAACCCCCATGGCCAGAGGCTGGGAACTGGACTTGAAGGGAGGGATGGCAACACAGAAGGAGCGACTGTCCAGGAAAGAGCGGAATCATTGCAACGCCTGGCCACCGATACCAATCTCCTCGAGCCGATGCAGGAGGATGCTGTGGGATACCGTGTCAAAGGCGGCGCTGAGGTCTAACAATATCAGCGCCGCCGTCTGACCAGCATCCAACCTTGCACGGAGATGTTCCACCATCACAAGAAGAGCGGCTTCCGTGCTGTGGCCAGCACGGAAGCCATTCTGTGTGGGATCGAGGGCGTTGGTCCGAGCTAGATGTTCTGACAGGAGCAGATTGACTTGGGCCTCTGTTAGCTTTGCCGGCCAGGGTAGCAGAGAGATGGGACGAAAACTTTCAGGCTTAGACGGGTCCAGGGAGGGTTTTTTAAGAATTGGGGACACCACCGCCTGCTTCCATTTAGTTGGAACTACCCCCGTCTCCAGGGAGAGATTGACAAGGGAACGCACAACGGGGCGTCCCATAAAGGTCTGGTCTCGAAAGAGAGCAGGTCTCACTGGGTCAGATGGGGATCCAGATTTAACTTGCAAAGCAAGTTTATCAAACCCATCCGAGGTGAGAGGGGGGAATGAGAGCCAAAGGGTTGAGTGGGAGTAATTTTAGAACTGTGTCCCTCTTATCCGGACTAGGAAGAAGGATCACTACTTGGACAGGGTAACACGTGCCAACTAGAGAGCCCCATTTCTAACAGGGAGAAATAAATGTAGCCTTAAGTAGAGAAAGAACTAAGTAATAGGCAGGATGTTCTTGCATCCTCTTGCAATATTCTGAAAACAGAACTAAAATACCTGCATAACAACTACTGATAAATGTTTGTTTTCACTGTTCTCTTTACCAAAACCTGCATTGTTAACAATCACCAACAGCAGATATTCCAGAAGGTTCCTTTGTTCAATGGTAACAGCATAGACCAGTTTGTGCTTTTTAACATATTGTGACATTTACTGGATCGCCACTTTGAAGAGGTAAATTGATACAAACATAGAGCAACATATCTAAGTTTGGCACTTGCTGGAGACGCGAGATGGGTAAAAGTAAACAGTACATGTTGAGTCTATCACAAACAATCACAAGTTTGTTGGGAGCGAATGAAACCAAAATGGCTTTCTGTGGTGCAACAATGGTGAGGGTATAAAACTCAAGGAAGGACTTACCCAGTACATCAAGAGGCAACCTGGGTAAGATGGGCTTTAACAAATAAATAAAAAGTCAAAGTTCTTCCCTAAACTATCTAGAACCGTTCAGATGGGACTTCACTGACCTAATACCCATACCTATGCTTGCAGTCTTGTTATGCTAGACCTTAACATGACACATGAAAATGTGACCATTAAGGTCAAAATGTTGACAAGCCAAGCGTGTAAATAAGTAATTGAAACATTGTTTGGTTTTGGTTAAAATACAGTAGTGTTCTCCTCTCCACTGTGTATAACTGGCTTATCATTTGTGTATAATTGTAACTAAGTCCATCACTGTTTCATTTGCACTCCCGCACAAACACACTGAGCACTTCACTGCTATTCACTTTTTTATTAACATTATTGATGGATTCTGTGATTTTCAAATAACATTATGTAATAATGTAACAGATTTTTTGTGTTTGTGATTTAACAAATGGATGAACTTGGATTACTATTAAAGTCAGGCCCAATAAAATTTTGGGTTCACTGAATAAGCAAAGATACAAACGCATATGGCAATATCAGACAGGACATCTTTATAACAAGGCATCCATTACCATGAAGAGGGTGTAACAGTAAACAATGTGTTCTGGTATTAAACTCTAAAAGACCATATGAGAATTCTATACAAGTCAAAATAAAGTTACATAAACTGCCCCATCGCCCCCTTTTCTTTAAACATACTTCACCAGTGGAAAACTCTTTGGCATGTGCTGAAACTTTCAGCAGTGGGCGAGGGAATTAAGAAGAGGCAGCAAACTCATGATTGACAGCACAGCTCTAGTATATTTATTTCTCTGAAATGTATCTAGCGTTGCCACTGGAAGGTGGAAAAGTCAAGAATGTCTATTTATAGAGGAGGCCTAATTGTAGAGGTGCCGAGTTAGAAATAAAATTGCTAGTTCTACAGCTATGTGAGACATCTCTGGGGACAAACTCCAGAACCAGCCCCAAACAAGCTTAACATGCAACAACGTTTAAAGCTTCCTCCCTCTTTTGCTTCCTTGCTTTCTGTTCCCATCCTGAACAACAAATGTATTGTGGTGTCTATTGTCCACATTTGGATTTGAACACAAATGATAAATGACCTGATCCTGCAATTTGTAAAAATAAAAATACACTTGACAATTAATGTACGTGTATAGCTTTTATATAGTAAGAGGAAAGAGTGTTCTTGTGTCTGTAAATACAAAGTCGCAAGGGGTCTATTAAGTTCCCATTATATTTCTTCTGCATGGTAAAAGTTCTGAGATGATGAGAGATGAAAACCTCTTTCTGCATAAAAATACAAACAGCAATATTTACATGAAGGCATTTTGGTAATAAGAGATCTAAAATATATTTTTGAAAGGAGGCCAGTTTTAATGCAAGTAAACCTACCTTGGCTTGTATAAGCCCTTTACACCTTATGTGTGAAGATCACAAAAACACAAGAACATGTATTTAAATCAGTTATAAATTAGGAAATCTCACAACTGTATTGTGAAACACATCTTTAAAAGTAGAAAAGCACTGATATCATTCCAGTGATTTAACAAGTGCAAATTTTATATCATTTTCAAATTGGTCCATTTGTTTGTTTTCCTTCCACAAAGGGATTTAATGTTAACTATTAAATCAAGAAGCAGTACAACTAGCTTTTGAACAGAAGTGATTTCAAAGAACTGTCAGTTTACCAAATTAGAGAATTTCCAATAATGCATATATTATGTAAATAAACATTTGTGAAACAATACATCTTTCTATTTAAAATATCTTGAATAGCTCAATAATACAATATACTTTACAAATCCATAAAATACATCAACCATGTTTAGGTTAAGGATGCCTGTACAGTACATTACAACAAAATAATTTACATTAATTCCTACTAAAAACAAATCTACTATGCAGTACTGGAAACAAATAGTGTTGATTTTGCAAATTAATATTATCTGATTTTTAAAGCATTTATACACATTGCTGGAGTATCTAAGCATCTATTGGTAATTAATAATTTCTCATTTGAATGTTACTGTACACGATGGAATGTCTTGAGATGAATAGACGTTAAGTGGAAAGTTTAATGAAAAAGTGTTAGGGGTTAATTCCTGCAGATTTAATAGGACACACCAAAGTGTTTTTTTACACTAATAATATTACTCTAGTTTTAGGTGTTGCAACGTAACATTTAAAAGAATTTCACAAGAGACAACAGTCAATCTCAGACATCTGCAAATTAGAGACTAGGTTATTGTCAAGAAGAATTTAACTAACAAATCAAGCACTGTGAAAATTGTGCATGTTTTAAATAGAAGATGAATTCTACTCGGATTGTAAACATTAGTTTACAGAAGTAAAAGCTCTTTTTTCAAATGGGAACTGTGCTTGCACTCCACCCTTTTATGCTGGGGGATTTTGAGGTACAGACTTAAAGAACAAGAAAACCTTTTATAAAAAAAATTGTCATTATATTATTAGTACTTGATTTCAAACATATATTTCTCAATAAAAAATGTCTGAATAAAACATACAAATTTGTACCACAAGCAGTTACTGAAAACGCACAGCTTTACTGTTTTTGGAGCAAATGCTGATTGTGCTGAAAATATAACAAACAAGGATGCTTTATATATTATTTAGCTGCAAATCAATTACTGTAATGGGGAAGCCTGCAACTCTCATTACAAGGCTGTACCAAGCCTTGTGCAAAATCAATTGCACATCTTCTAGAAATTGGTGGTACAATTTCCCTACATGTGTCTAATCTCATTTATACAGTAGCCTCAACAACTGCCTGCAGAGTTTCCCATTATTAAGTGCTTCTTAAAAATCAAATAATTTATTATGGAAGTCTCAACATGCCTGATTAAAGTGAACATGGAAACCTACGAGTAAATAACTTAACTTCATTGGAAAATATGTGAATTGGCCATATTTCTAAAATCAGTGCTGCTTTTCTGATGCGATGATTTACTTAAAACCTGCAGGTTTATTTTAGGGTTAATTCATGCTATATGGATTTGGATATTAATATTTGGAAAAAACCTTGAATAATCAACTGCAATAAAGGGTTCAATTTAAGATGTGGAATTATTAAAAAGAACAATGGTTATGACGAGTAGCAGAATAGGAAGAGTGTACTGCAAAACGGCTCAAAAACTGCAACCTCCTGGAAATAAATACAAAACATGAAGCATCATACAAACATCTATTAATACTTAACACTTTGTGGTATTCATAGTTATTATCAAACTCAGCTGACATAATGTTACAAAAGGACAATATGAAAAACAGTTTTTAAAATGTCAAACCGTAAAAACATTTTTATAGCTGTACATCACTGTTATACCAAAATAACTGACATTTACTTGCCAATAAAAGGCATTTAATTTTTAAAACGCTGGCTAGGAAAAGCTTGCTGAACAACTCCTTATTGGGAGCATTCTGTACCAGTAAGAAATATTTATACAATTTGTACTAAATATGTTACAAATACACGCAAACACATTAAGCGCCTGCAGATTATCTGCAATTGTGTAAGAAGTCAAAATGAACAGGCTTCAATCATGAAAAAATAGGATTGTAGAAACCTCTATAAAATAAATGCAATTCAACTAAAAAGAATAATTATGGTTCGAAAAATATGTGGACACTGATAGGCTTCCCGTCTCCCATAAACATTTAACAATAAAAGAAAGAAAGGAAGAAAATAAAACAGCATCATATCAATTGACGTCACAATATATTTTACAGTCCAGTAGGTATTTTGAGCCATTCACAAAATGTCCCATGAAACGGACAATTATTGCGACTTTAAAACTCAAAGAAACTTTATCACTAGTTATAACTAGAACCAGCACATGGCCATTACTGTTTCAAACTATCAGTTCTATGAATACAAGTACTTTATTTGAAACCAAACCTCGTTTTGATTTCACAGCTTCAAAAAAGTTCATAAAATGTATAGGACACAAAGCTTAAGCTTAAAAAATGTTTGTATACAAAACCTGAACATGATACTAAATTATACTATAAGATTACTTGACGTAGTGAGTTTGGCACTTCATAATGATGGCATGTCCAACAGCACTGTTCACATCTACAGCAGCACATAGCCTAAACACGTGGACAAACATCCTGCACTCTCTTTACTGTCAAGTCTTGCAATAAAGAAGAGGAGTAGATAATAATTCAAATAAAATGGGTGACGAAGAACATCTTTGGGCTTCTTATCGTAGTACTGGAGGATGTTGTCGCCTTATTTTCAAGTGTAATCTGTGAAAATGTAATAGGATATGTATGATTAGGTTGCCAAATAGTACAATAAAATATTTTTGCACCAGACAGACAATATGTAGCTTTGAAAATGTCATGCAGTGATTATAGAAAATAACTGAAAAAGAAAAAAACAAAAACGAATTCTCTGCACCTAGTCTTCCATGATCAGCAATGAGGACTCCTATTACACCTATGTTGAACACTCTCCAATGTTTGTCAATTGAAGCCAGGGCTATTTACAAGACTACCTGCATCACCCATTAAACTCTGTACACATACACTCCCTATTCCCTGGCAGACCAACTCAATCTAGCTGCCATCTCCAGACAATTGCAAAACGCCAAAGCAATGCTGCTAGAACCCCCATCCTTTAAACAGGAACGGCTAATCCTTTGCATGTAGCGCATCGTCCATCCAGAATGTCCAACTCGTTACCTTCAAATCTACGCACAACCCCCTCACTGACGACTTCCAAACTTGACCTGAAATCCCTTCTCCTCCAACGATATTTTACTTAGGACACTGCAAACAACTCTTGGTACAGATCTCTAGACTACCTCAATCTCTTTACTGCTGTATACACCTCTTGAATATTGTTTGTTATGTAATAATCTACCATGCTGTATTCTCGACCTTTATAATTAGTTATAGTACTATTTGTTCATCTTAAACCATCTGTAACTTCCATGTAACTAAATAGTTTTCTTTAAAAGCGCTATAGCACCTACTGGTCATGTCAGTGCTATATAAATATGTATAAATAAGTAAGAAATTAAATAAATACCTTTGACTAAGGCTTTAGATTTTAAGACTGTTGGAAATGGCCCTTATTGCAGGATTGTCCCCAAACGTTTTGCTTCTTGCTCCTTCATTTTTCCTGATCTGTGGTTGTTGGCTATAGGACTCTACCACTGCTGATCAGTGCTAAAGTGCATATGCTCTCCCTGTATATTGTTACTGTGATTGGTTATCGATGATTGGCATATTTGTTTTACCAATAGGTCCCTAGTAAAGTGCACTGAGTGTGCCAGGGCTGGTAATTCAAATGCCACTAGTGGGTCTGCAGCACTGATTGTGCCACTCACATGAGTAGCGCTGAAAAGAGGACTCAGGCCTGCCACCGCAGTGCCTGTACGCAGTTTCTTAACTGTCATGTCGACCTGGCCAGTTCACCTACTTGCCAGGCCTTACCCTTCCCTTTTCTTACACCTAGGACACACCTATGGTAGGCCCAAGGTATCCCCCTGGGCAGGGTGCAGTGTATGTAAAAGGTATGACATGCTTGTGTGGGTAACATGTCCTGATAGTTAAATACTGCCAATTTCCCTTTTCACTATTTGAAGGCTATCTTGCTCATAGGCCAGAATGGAAAATGCTGTGTAACATGTTTACCTTCATATCTTCCCGTAGGAGCAAGATTGAAATTTGAAATCTGGTACCCCTGAACTCAGAATTTAATAACACATCTTTTAGGAAGGATGGTTTCTAAATTCTGTGTTTGAAAATAGCACTTTTAGAAAGTGGCTATTTTCTTGTTCAACCTTTCTGTGTGCCTCTGCCTGTTTGTGGATTGACTATCTGGTTTGAGATTGACAGGGACTTGGGTGGCTCCAGGAGTCTGGATGAGTCAGCACTAGGCTGAATAGGCCGATCTGCATTTGGAGTGGTGGGAGGAGTAGCACCTGGCCTGAATAGGGTTGTGCCTGCCTTCCACAATGCTGGCTCCACCTCCTGCTGCCCGTCTGATGACCCTGGCCCACACTAACAAAGGAAGAAGTTGTGCACTGGCAGAGTGCCCCCAGAACTGGTTTGAACTGGGTCCAGGACCCCTCACACATACAGAACAAACACTTTTGGGGTATAAATATGAGAACTGAAACCCCTGAAAGTTAAGACAACTTCGTGATGAAGAGGAATGCCTGCCAAAGAAGATCAGCTGAAGAGACTGAGGAGAAGTACTGCCCTTGCTGTGTGTCTGGGGTTGGCCTGCAGTTTGCTGTTTCTACTGAGGAGAGAACTAAAGGTCTTTGCTGTGTTTGCTGTATCTCCTACTTGAAGAAGGACTTTGCGGTGTGCTGTGTCCCTCTGAAGAAAAGTCTCCAAGGGCCTGAGAAGAGCTGGCCTCCTGTTTCTGAAGTCCCAGGCACAAAAGGACTTCACCCCAATCTTCCCTGAACTTCCTTGCTAGGAGTTCCAGTCTGCCAGGAGTGTGTGAGGCCTTTATTTTGCTGAAGGGAGCTGGAAGCTTGACGTGCTGAGAGAAGCGTGACACCGCCGCAGCAGCCGCTGTAGAATCATCGAGGAAGCATGCCGTCGCCACCGCCGTTGTTCGCCGTCACATCGCTGAGGAAGCGTGCTGCTGCTGATCGCCGCTGCAACACTGAAGAAGCGTGTCGCAGTCACCGAGGGTGTCATTGCATCACCAAGAAAGTGTGTTGCAGGGCCTGGCGCGGCTCAGAATACCACTGAGTTTGCTACACGGCTGTCGGTCATGCACGCATCCGCTCTAAGTTGTCGCATCGCAGTAAAGACTCAATTTTCTCGCTTGGCACCGGATCGTTGCAATGCAGCGATGCGCCATCTTGTCGCATCGGAACCGGAGCGCAGGAAGAATCAGTGTATCGCCTTCTCTGCGACCCTTTTGTTTCTTTTGTGTTACCCATCCAAGATACTTTGTGAGTAAAGTGTTGCATTTCCTCATCTACAAGTTTATTTTTGAAACAACCTTTCTAAAGACATTCTACTGAATTTTTGTATGTTGGATTTTTGTCGTTTTGGTTTTGTTCAGTTTAGATAAAAATATTTTATTTTTCTAAACTGGTGTGGTGTTCATTTGTGGTGTTTTCACTGTGTTACTGTGAGTGTTGGTACAAATACTTTACACATTGCCTTTGAGATACGCCCGTCTGCTCGTGCAAAGCTGCCAAGTGGGTGAGCAGGGGTTATCTAAAGTGTGGATCCCCCTTACCCTGACTAGAAGCAAGGGTCCCCATTTGGACAAAGGTACCTACTACCAACTAGAGACCCCCATTTCTAACAAAGAATTATTGTAACATCCATTTCTAAATGACCCTTTCAAAGGCACTTACTCTTCCAGTTCTGTAACTAACTTGATAGGATTCAAAGTTGAACTGTCTTAGTTTAATTTCTGGAAGAAGATTTGTGGAATATGTGATATCCTATTTCCGTACTAGTGTTCCTATCTCGGAAAAACCTACTTTCTGCATATTTATCAATAAAGCACATTTATTATCTAGTTCACCCAGACATCCTGCCACCACACATGTAACTACTATGTGAATCAGTCAATCTTCTTTAGCTGCAAGGAAATCCACAATAATGACACAATTGGCCACTCTCCTGCGTGTATTTACTGCCTTCCCTTTCCAGATCAAAGGCAATTTACGGTGCTCTTCTGTGGTAAAATGTATCTCCGGCTAGAAAAGCAATCCCTTGTGCCTATATTGGGCGTATGAGATCACTTTGAGTTAACAGTGGGTAATGCCTTAAACACTGTAAATACCTATCTGAATCTGCCACCTGACTATATGCATGCATACATTTAATTGCTTATGGACCCTAACCTTGATCACTTCTGTTTTTTGTCCAGAATAATTGCACGAGCTATTGCCTAGTTATATTAAGTTCTAACCAGCTCTTACCATAAACCTACTCCACTCAACGTGGGTTACTCAGCTAAGCATCCAAACATCTTACAAGCGAGCATTTTGACTTCAGTGCAGGTTCTCCTTTGCCCTTCTAGTCTAATGTCAGAAAATGTACAAACATTTCTACTGTACATTCATCTTAATGTAACCCTCATTACAACAAACTCAACAGTGGCCTGCGGTCTTGGGACTTTGGTAATCACTCCATTTTCTACATCTATGTACTTTCATGCTTAAAAGCAAAGGACAAAAAAACAGCCCATTCCAAATCTCTCGCTCTTTAAAATGTTGCATCTTTTTTGCTTAAATAAACAAAATACACATTTTAAGTAATAACATCAGCCTTAGACTCACCCTCGTGATAGACTCCTTATGTCAGGCAAAGAGATTACTTCTAAACTCACTATAGGTAAACACATTAGTTTGGTCTGTTATTATGCATCAGGCTACCACTGTGGAAAGCTCTCCTGTGTCATTATTGGGATCATACATTATCATATCACATGACAATACATTAACCCAATTCCAGGCATGCAAATTTAACCCATTTTACAGTCAGCCAGAAAAACTGAATGTTTTGGATTTCTCTACAGAATACGTACAATGTGATAAAAACAAATGTCACTAATGCTGTTTAAATGCCATAAACACCTTCAAAAATAGGCCTAAAGTGCCCCAGCGCCTTTTGGCTCACTGGAGAAAGAATGTGGTCAATATTGCATAGATACATGACTGATGCCGGTTAAACAAAGAGAAACCTTCATTAGTTATGAACAGGTGTGTGTGGTTGAAGGACTGTATAGGCTGGTACACACTAATGGGGAGAGAAGTGAATTTGGCCCACTTTACATCCTCCCTCATCTATAACCAGATAAACTAAACAGGTGACCCAGTGATATCATGATGGCAAATGTTGCAAATATGTGTAGCGAAGGAAGCGGTCCCCACTAACCCAGTAGGGTATGCATACTTAAAGGATGCAAGACCTTCACCCACTCTGATGGCACGCTTCATCATTGGGTTTGTTCCTGAAGATGTTTCATCGGGACAGGCTCCAATGCACGTGAACAAGGAAGTCAGAACTATCCTTGTTACAAATCTAAATCTGGAAATTGTATTTTGCTGTAGAATCTTAGATGTCATCACTCAGATCACAGAATTATCTTAAATGCCTTTTCCCCCACACTTTCTAGCATACTAATGATGTTGTAAATATTGCTGCCGTGTTAAAGAGGCAAGAGTTTCTGGCAATGATCACGAAAAGCATGGACCCAGAGACCCGAGCCTTGTGGAATTCCTAGGCAACACTCACTTCACAGAATGAGATCCAATTAGTGGTATATTGTTGCTTCATTTAGGTTACACTGAAATCTCTACTCTGGAAAAACAACCCTCATAAGCAGTGTTTGAAAGGTCTCAAATGAAATGATTTTTCAAATTAAAAGAAGCAGACAGAACCGGAGGTTGATTGACTTTCAGAGCTGACAATTCTACTATGTCAGCACTTTACTTCGAAGCTGACCTAATACAACAAGCATTTGTAATGCAATAGGTCTCATATTTGTGCAAGTTTCAGCTATTGGTTAGTAAATGACAATGTCTTTTATTTGTATTCAGAAAACCTGCAAGCGGAGCACTGCTTGCAGGTTTTTGAAACACATACATAAAAGGCATTATCATTTAAAATTTTAAAAAACCTTAAACTCTCGCAAATGCGAGACGAATGTGGCTCTCGCGCTTTAGCTGTAAATATTGTAAACTAAAGTGCAAGTGCCGCGATTGTCAGGTGCAAGTATTGTGGAAAGTGGCTTTTTTAAAGTTTTTTGTTTTCATTTTATGTTCCCTTTGTGTCCGCAAGAAAATTACAATGGTAAAACTTGACACCAGTTGTACTGGACTTTTGGCAGTAGTCTCCTTAAATTATCGACTTTTCTCCTGTTACTTCCACACCCTTGAGAGCTGGATGGCCTGTGTGCAGGAGGAGCGTGTGTGCTGTAGGAGAGGATGTCCATAATAATAAGAAACTGTGGAGACGTGGACAGACAATTGCGGACGTAAAAAGATGAACCCCAATGACAATAAATGACAAGGATGCACTTGCTCACATCAGAAGCGTAACATTTTTAGTAAAAACACAAGAAGCAATAGCGGTCTGCTTACGAGAATAACAGCACTCGGAGCAGTAGCAGTACCCGATATTACTGGACGTGCAGTCAAGGAGCCCTGCCCACAACAAGGCGGAATAAGAGGCACAGCTGAGAATGACACCTACGTGATGAAAGCACAGGCTGTGTGTCTCTCTGGCGACAGGTCATAGCGAAAGCGGAGTTTGGCTTCAAGAAGATCAAGCTTTCCTTGGTTAGGAGCCCATTACCTGAAACCTCGTTCATAAAGTCACTGGTGTTTCAAGTGTGGCCTCAGATCTGGTCACTGGCTCTGTTAGACGGAGTAGCTGTTTGAATCCCAGGCTGCATATTGCCTAGCAGAACAGTCAGCCACTGAGTAATGGGCCATCATCTCTGGACTCGTACAGGTGGAGCACGCCCACCTACAGAAGGTGGCCACGGTTAGCAACTAAATACAGTGCAACATGGGCTCTGGTACAGGAGCTAAGGAGCTGACCCGATTTCTACCAATCCCAAGTCTTGGTCCTGACCAGACGGCCAATAAAAAGTTGACCATGCTTCCGAGCTAATCCTCAACATGGCGAGCTTCCTTTAGCTAATGAATGGCTGATAAGTTTGTCAGGCCAATTGTATGAGAGGTGTTTCCTCCCTCCACACATGGAATACCAGGTTCACGCATATTTGTGATCTTTAGTTGAATTTTATTTTTTCTGCATGATTGAGTGGGACTTTCAGTTGGGACACCACCTGAGTACTACGTGTTATTTAAAAAGTACAGAAATAGACTTTTGTTTTCAATTTCTTTACTTTTGATGCAATCTCGGCACCTGTGCGGGTGCCGCGATTGGAACTAAATTAAGCAAATAGAAAAAAGCTGGCGGCCGCATGCTTTTTTGTTTACTTTTCTATTACAATGACGCCCCCAGCGCTTAGTCTCTGAACATTTTAAGCTAAAGCGCGGGTGCTGCGATTGCTGCTAAAGTAAAGATTTTTTCTATTTCTTTACTTTTGAAGCTATTGTGACACCCGCGCTTTAGCTTAAGATGTTTAAAGTCTAAGTGTGGATGCCGTCATTATAAAAGAAAAGTAAATAAATAAAATAAAAAAAAGGTTTGCGCTAGCTTCCGGGATCGCAAGGAAAATAAGCATTTGTGCATTTTGGCGCATGCGTATAATGTAAGGTTGCATGCGCATGTTAATATGCACTATTGTTTAAAAAACAATTATGCTGTGTAAGCGTAACGAGACTGAAGTTAGCCGGTGCTGCTTCCGGAATAAACAGAAGTTACGTATCGGCTGAAAAGCCAATAATAATCCTGCTAACAAAAAAAATGCAAAAGTTAACTAATGGAAAGCGGCGAGAAATTACCCAGCAATAGTCGGAGTTTCACCATGCATATAGATTACTAGATGTCTCGGAGAGACAGCGCATGCGTGCTGCCTAGGTGAGTCCTAAAAATGGAGCAACTAATGCATGACTCGGCATGGACTTGACCCTGAACCACGCTTCGCTGACTCGTTTTTGCAAGGCACTTGCTTTATAAATGACGCATACATATATAAATAATCCAGTGGGGATATAGATATATATATATATATATATATATATATATATATATATATATATATATGTATATATATATATATATATCTATATATATATCTATATATATATATATATATATATATATATATATATATATGGGGCTACTTTATCCTAAAGAAATGAGAAAGTAAAAATAATAGGTGGTAGTCTATAATGAACGTCTCAACAAAAGGTGAGAGTTGGATCAAAGCCCCCAACTTGCACTGCCCCTTAGAGAAAGTTTGGAAGAGCTGGAAGTCCAGAATGAATCTGATGTTTTGTTCTTTACCACCGTCAAAAGATAGAGTAAATAGAACGGGTTCCCTTTCCTGTCCGGTAGCATCTCTTTCAAGAGTCTCAGGGACCAGCATCATTCACCCTTACAACTAAAGTAGTAGGCATGGCAAATTTTGTTTCAAATGTGTGAGTCCAAATAAAGAAAATGGTTTGTTTGAAACCCGCATGGACACCTTTTTATAGCAACATTAGCGAGGTAAAAAGCTCTTCCCATAGAGGGAGGTGGAAGAAGACTTTCAGTGTGTGCATCCTTTCCACAATCGCCGCATGAGAGGTGATTTAAAAGGTAATTAGGCAAAAGGAGTTTTTCTGCACCACTCTTTGTGTGAATAAAAAAATCCGGAAACGATTGTATAGCAAAGCTGTTTTATAGTGCTTAAGTTATTTTGGTACAGAAAAAGGAGCAATAACTGAATTATTTTGGAAATAAACCTTTGCTACTTAGAATTCTCAAATTTCAATCTGTTTTTCAGGTTAGGTCAGAGGCTACACACACTACGCAGACATATCTTATCAGTTACTCCTTTTGTCACAACCCTGGGTTGCATAAGTATAGAGTTTGTTTCAAAATGTGTTTTCACAGCTCAGTGTTCTATTGCACAATCCGATCAGTATTTTCCTTGATTTTAGTACATAAATTAGGTCAGCTATTATGACAGGCGACAGGTTGCTAGTAGCTTTCCATTAGAGCACTCACGCTCACCACCTTTGTTTAGTGCATACCTCTATTGTAACCTTTCCACCCTACAAAATCCATAACTTAGATTCTGTCAGCGAAAATAAAGAAAGCATCAAAGTAGGGCGTACATATTATATTTCACGGCCGTAGCTCTGCGTGATCAATGGGCTTTTTAATCAACGGAGGTCTATGTTAAGGTATAATCTTTTGGACATCAGTAACACTGGTTATTTCAAGGACAAATGTTGCCGCACTGTAGCAGCATGTGTATTTAGCAAGTACTCATTATAATAAGACTGCATTATATCTTTGCATAGAATCAGTGTCGGCAGTGACCCTTGTACTGCCTAATAATGTACTTTTTAAAGCTTTGGTGTGGAATCGCCACCTTGCAAGGATTTCTCCTCTAAAAGAATTTAAAGTTATTTAGATCAAAACTCACAAACATGAAAAGAGTTGGCATTTTAAAGCCTAACATTATTCAGTCACAACAAAAATAAAATCACCAAAGCAACTGAGGTAGGCGCCTGGGGCAAGTGACTGAAAAGCAACCATCGAAGCATCAGGTATAACACCAGATTGTTCTTTGACCTCTGAAGACATTCTTTAAGATCTATGAAGTAAATGCTAAAAGCTACATATGAGAAGTGAGTACTGTAAAGCTTTGTTTTCAGTTTTTAAAAAACAGACAGCGGTAGGATTTGGCTTAAGATATTGCCAAGTTGACAGAGAATGGGAAGCCAATGACCAGGGCATATACAAAACAGCATTGCAAATTGCAGAGGCTGCTCCCGAAGGGGGCTCGAGAGCCGGCGCCATAACCTGCGCCGTGCCCCCCCCCCCCCCCCCCCCCCCCGGACAAACTAGTGGTGGGGCGGCGTTTGGCGCGAAAAAGACAAAGAGGCCAAAAAGCCTCCCCCTCTCTCTTCCCCCCGCAGCAGCCACCGGACTGGTGCAGACACCCCAGCCAATGGGGGTCATGGCGGGTTTCAAACCTCCCCCAATAGAAAGGGGGGCCTAGCGGGAGGGAAGGCAAGTCAGGGGGCATATAAGGACTGCTCCCCCAGGCATGCTCCTATCTTCACGGAGCGGGGGGAGCAGCAACGACAGCGGAGCCCAATCTTGTACAAGGCTGTACCTGGGACGTAGCGAAGACTACAGAAGGCGAAGCTCTGCCGTGCTGCAACAAAAAAGGAAGAAAGCGACCAGGTAGCCAGGTGCTCTCCAAGGGAAGCTGAGCCTGTACATGCGCCTGAATCCTGGGCGGAGAATCGCGGCGGAGAACTGTTGGAGCGGGGAGCACAAGCAAGCACCAGTGGAGAGGGCGCAGGACCAGGCCCCCAGAAGAGCACACGCAGGTCCGACTACGGCCTGCCTGAACGACGGCGCCATGGATAAGGGGGACTAGGCCATAGGCGGTGAAATGGCAGAAGACCAAGGCGGCAACAACGTTATGCGGGCCACAATCGGCGGAACCGGGGCGGGGAAGCTGAGAACCGTCGACCATCAACCAGCCCAGGGCAAGGACCTTTAGCGAGCTGGGGCTAGGAATCCAGAGCTACGATAAACTCTCTATGGTTGGCTCGGCAAGAAATGGAGCCCGACCAACATAAGGAGACACACCCTGCATCAAGGGGTTACCGGTCATAATCTAGGCCCCTCCCACACCAAACAATGGTAATAAATAGCATACTGCATTCTGTGCATCTGCATGTGGATAAATCATGTTATCCTTTGGATTATTACCTGTTCTTAAAACATATTTTGAAAACCATTCTCAAAGGCTTGGGCTATTAGCAACCTCACAAATAATTTGTACATGTAGCCCCTTGTGTCTAAGAATGCTGTGAAGATACATGGGTCGTTATCATGACACCATACAGGCTGTTCACCTGGCAAACTGTGAAATTAAGCTGTTTGCTGCACAAGCACTAAGTTGAAAAGTTTTGAACTGAAAGCATGTCCCAATGAGTTTTGCCATGTACAGAAGGCAAAATGCAACTTGGTAACTTGTTACCGTGTTGCATTTTGCTTTTGCTCTTTGGTATTAGGGAGGGGAGTGTTTAGGGTGTTTGTTCCTAATACCAAACAGCACTGGTATGTATGAATATTTTGCGACTGGGATTTGCACCCACATTCCTAGTCGCAGCCGCAAAACATTCATACATACCAGTGCTATTCGGTATTAGGAAGGCACGTCCTAAACACTCCCCTTCCTAATACCGAATCGCAATAACAAAATGCGATATGGTAACAAGCTACAGAGTTGCATTTTGCCTTCTGTAAATGACAAAATGCATTTTACCAGTCGCAAACCGCCCGATGGTCCGTCTGAGACCAGTAAAATTCTTCCTTCATCTGGTACAGAAACGCACAGTGATGGTCGGTACACTGCGCAGTGCTTCTGTGCAGGTGCCTCCTATGCTCCTTGATATAGGAACGCCCTTAATGGCCCATGGGGCCACCTGCAGAGAAATGGAGAGAGGACAGTGAGTTATCTTCCATGTGTCCGTGTCGCACTGTCTGCATGCAAAATTTTGCGCGTGACTACATAGGCTGAAAACATTGCAATTTCTCTTTTAACCTGCAAAGAGAGGCAGGACGGACCCGTGTTGCTTTCCGTATACTCCCAAATGGAAATGTTGCAGATTTGTTTATCATCGGCTCATGGAGTAATGGTCGGAGATGATTACTTTATGGAAGCAGCTTGAATACCTTGAGACATAGGAGTGCAAGACCAAGACAGACGGTGTACCAAGGAAGTACAAAACTAAAGAGGCGCACAACTTTTCTAGTTCTCCTATGTTTATTTCAGTTACATTGTGGAAGGTGGGTGGGAATTGTGCGATGCTTGATTTGTGTGTAGGCGAGTGCTGCAGCACTGAGTGAGTGAATAGAACTTTGTTTTTTTAATCGTGCTCAATAAAGACATGCTTCAAAGCTCCAGTTTTCTAAAAAAAAAAAAAGGGTGGAACGATCCGTAATGGAGCTGTAATGTAAGGGGGGCTTATATTTTGGAAACTTTGATAAACTTTCCGAATTACTGTAGCCGTTGATTTACTCATCTGTTCACAATCGCACATCAAAAAGATACTGATATTCATGACTATTTGATACCTTGATCGAAAACTAGACTGTTAGATGCAATATATTACTAGACAATTTAACTTGGATACCTTTTATTTAAAAAAAAGGCAAATATTTTACGGAAACAAATGATACATTTCTGGTTTCTATTACTATACAGTACATTCGCTGTTGGGAAGAATATCAACTTGGCAGGGGTCAACCGTCAACAATCTGTTTGTTCTATATGTCAATCAGTTAAGCTTTAAGTGGGGACTGTGTTACAGTTTCAAGCTGTTCAAGGTTTAGAAAGAGTAGCAGGATAAAGACTTACCTATTCAGCGAAACCTAACCTGACACCCAACTATGTGTCGTTGTCTTTACGTTGTGTGGGAAACTTTGGTGGGGCAAAACGGTGTCAAAGTTAAAATCTGTTTCTCCATCCATGAGGTCATTTCGAATAATTGAATCCATGTCACAGTCCAAGCGTTCTACTAGCATGCCATCCAAGTCACTGGGGAGTCTATCCTGGTGAACAGAAACAAAGCCCACTCTCCCAAATCCATTACAGCTGTTAACAGTAGGGTAGGGGTTCACAGTTGTCATGTGAATTGAATGAGGCATAGGCACTTGTACTGATGTTGTAACTGTTGACAGTCGATTTAAACCAGCACTATGTGTCAGTGTATTCAATGTGTGCGACAAAGCTTGGGAATTAACTGCAGACTGTTGGGCATGTGCTTGGCGTGAGTGAGCACTTATGTTCATTTTGTTGTGAGATGGCCGGTTTCCATATGCTGACAATGTAGCATTAGTTACCATCAATACATTTTGAGTCTGCACTCTGCCATTTGACTGTGAAACACAAGAATCGACTGATGGCAGTATATCACTGTGTGGGGGTGAATCAGATGTAAGCAGTTCTTTAAGGAGTCCTGCGGGACAATTAAATTGACTGAGTGATGCATAACTTGATTTACCGTCCTGAAGAGTTTGTATAGGAATCTGGGGAAGAGTGTTCATGGAGACTGAACCGTAAGGAAATTTTCTGTAGTCTGGGTTGGTTGATCCCATACTTGTATTTGGTGATGTATATGAGTAGCCAACTGTTTGTTGCATCAGTGATGCAGATGAAGATTGGGTTGAAACAGTCAATGATGTGTTAGGTGACAAAAGGTTGAGATTATCCAAAAGGTTTTCCATATTCTCTGAACTTCTCATTTCGGAAAGGCTAGGTAATGTAGATGACATTTTGGCTGATGAGGTAGGATATACCAAAGAGTGCACATCTCCTTCCCCCAAATCGTCTTGTTCAGGCATGATTGGGGAAAGCCTGCCACTAAGTGTACTAGCATTTGAACTAGTACGTGGTCGAAATGTGCTCCATGCATCAAAGTCATCATTGCTGTGAGAACTAGGACTTCCAGGCCACTTTGAATACTGAGAGCCTGGGCTGTCGCTATTACCTTCCTGGCTGGCCTGAAGAGCTGCTTTTTTCTTAGCAGCTCTGCCTCTGCTTTTTGCAAACTTGCTATTATTATCCATTGAGGCAGCTCTTCTTCTTGGGGATTTACCACTTTTTCCACCTTCGGGGTTAAGCATCCACCAAGAACTTTTGCCAGTTCCTTCATTCTGAACTCTGATGAACTTGCTGTGCAGAGACAAATTATGGCGAATTGAATTCTAAAAAAGAGAATGGAAAAATGTCAACATTTACAATGATAGACAGATGACAAACACTATAAAAATATGTAATTCACCAGATACAAAATTCAAAGATCACAACATGGTAGAGCAAATGTACAAATCACGTTATTTTTCAGGAAATACTGGATTTCTTGGACACTTTTAAAACAAGGCCATCGCAAACTACTCTGCAGTTTGAGTGCACCAAACTAAGGTATCCAAAATGAAAATGTAATGTTAACACTGATAGTGTAAGCATTACAACCCTCTACTCGGTATAGAATAGCAAAGTTCCAAAAGACACGGTGGTTTAAACGTTCAACTATGTATCATAATTACACATTGTATTGTACAGACTAACACATCAAATGAAAAATAATTTAAGATCATTTATGCTTGCAAACAAGCCACTGCACACATTCTTACACTACTGGTCTACTGGCTTTCATACTTCAATACCAAAGCCACCAAGCCTGCAAGACTGAACGGTTTTGTGTGGCTTAGGGGGATCTCTGGGTCACAGGTCTCACAACACGAATGGGGTAGGGTTCAAGCATCACCAAGGACATGCATGCAATTGAACATGTGCTGTAATGGCTGGCGCACACACATCAGATCCAAATCGCAGTAACTATGGCCAGTACACTGTTGGACTGGTGAAACCAAAGAGAGCACTAAAAGGCAGTGCTGAGCTGTCTAGAGCAAGTATATGATGATGATGATGAAGTATGTAACACCTACTTTGCTATCAGTCGCGTCGCTTATAAAGCAAAACAGCTTTGAATACACCTTACTAGGGGAAGCAAGTAGTCCATCTTGGTTTCTTGACAGGAAGAGTACTGATTGCCGTATAAAGCTACTGGTCGAGTTGTACCTATTTAAGTCAGCTATTCCTAGATGTAAGGGAATAAAGATCCTGGCTCAATTAAATTACACAAATGGGGATTAACAAAATAAATTTAAAAATAAAAACGACTGAATCAACGCTCACACATCACAGGATGATTTGCGATCTGTGGTGGCTCAAGATAGCCCAATCAACGAAAATGTCCTATCCTTGGCTTACATGAAACATGTCATTGTTTTTGATTAAAGCATAGCAAAAGGAAAGTTTGTTTTTATCTGCCTTCCAGGGGCGGACTTAGGCATGTGCAAGCTGTGCACCTGCACAGGGCCACCAAACCCCAGGGGCCACCACTCCAATATATATCCTTAATATAATAATCCTCTGAGGATGGATACATATTTGCGTGGCGGCCTCTGGCAGAGATTTGGCGGCCTCCGGCTCTGTTCCACTTCCAAACACCCTGACCCCCCCCCTCTTCACAGGCCTCTGCGCTCTGCCCCGCACGGACCCCCTCTTCCGGGGCCCCCTATCTATGCTCCCTGCCCAGGGCCGCCATGAGCCTAGAGCCGCCCAGGTCAAACTCTACCTTTTGTCTCTTAGCACAACGATTTGAAAGCTACATGAGTTCTATGGTTCCTCAAAATGACAGAATGAGAAAAAGCAGGGATCAGGCATGCAAAAGGTAGGTTTTCCCATAATTGGGCAGCCTTAAAGAGAATATCGGAATCTGGCATCACTCTTTATAGTGAGAGAAAAATCAAGGTGTTCTGGGTTGGATACAAAATTCATCTAATAAAAAGGTTCAATAAAATAATGTGCCTTTTCTGTTCATGAACATGCCTATAACATCAGCAAGAGGAAATAAACGTCTATGAACGGCAGAAAGATAACATAACAGTGTGGGGAAGGGGTTTAAGAAAATGATGGGTCAAAAACCAACTTAGCATAACAGAAATTCAAAATCTGTCCTACAAAAGAAGATGCACCAATGGGATCCACAGGATTCAACAGTCCCTGACTACTGGAAATGATGAAAGCTAAGTATGGCTTAGGCATGTAGTATGATATGGTGGCTATGATGGACTGGGCGCACATGGCATCCTATGGTTTTTGCATTTTGAAGAATGCCTCACCTTTGTTCAATGCATAGTCTGACTATCAAAAAGGAGAACACTACATGACTGATAGATGTTTGTATGTATGTGGTATTGAACCTTGCGAAATACAATGCCAGACAAAGATTGCTACAAAAACAATTGCGCAAACACCAGTTTAATCATTCAATCTTCCCCAACCAAGTATGTGGGTGTAGCTAATATAACTAATTTATCAATGGCAATGTGCAAAAATTAACTTAGGACCTTTTCAAAATCCACTTCACAGATAGGGAACTGCGTGGTCAGTGAGGAACCTATGGTTAGAGTATTCACCAGAAACAGCATTACCAAAAGAAAGTAACATTTGTTCTGAATAATATTTCTAAATGTGGATTCCTCAACTTGTAAATGGCAAAAAAGCAATGCTCCATCCAAGAAGGTGGGTCTTGGAAATGGACATTTTTTTGTTGTTGCAGTTTTACATAGCGCAAACTTGACCCGAATCGTGTATCAGAGCGCTTTACATAGCACCAGTTACCTTACATGACGACACACATTCATTTTGCCCAGAATCACAGGATGTTCAGCGTCCTTGCCGAGACTCGAACCCAGTTCCCCAGATTCGAGGTCGACCGCCATGCAGGACCGAGTGAGCAAAAGGACATTCTCTGCAAACTTATAAACTGGTGCAGCAGTGACTAAAACCTTTGTGGACCAATGACTCTGTGGTGGCCTGCAGATGTCCCAGACGGAGCACCCCATACTATAATAGTTGTCATGGTGTTTGCTTTGGTGAAATGAGGCCAGAGGACTTCGGGAGAATTCTTCTTGAACAGAGCATACCAAAGTTTCTTTTCTTTGCACAAGCAAGCCCAACAAACAACCAATATCACATATGGTATTACTCAGTCCGATTAAAGTAGAAACTAGGGGGCATGCCGTGGATTTGTTCTGAGAAGGCTCTCTTCCCCTTTCGATGGCTGTGGCTGAAAAAAGATCATAGGAGGAGTGACAGACTGCCCACATGGAAAGTTGACACTACCTTCAGGAGAAAGGGTTCACAAGTCCTAAACACTAGTTTGTCAGAAAAAAGGTTACTATGTGTAGGCTGAACTGATAAGGCAAGTAGCTCACTAACGCAAAACACACAGAAGTCATGGTAATGAGATACATGGTCCTCAGAGTTAAAAAATCTCAAAGTACAACTGCAAAGACGTTTGAACGGAGCACACATACAAACGTTAGAATATAATGTTGGGGGAGAGGAAAAATTGTGAAAGTCCATTCAGAAAATACATCACTATCAATCAATCAATCAACCAACCAACCAATCAGTATTTGTTCAGCGCGACCACTCACCGGGAGGGTCTCAAGGCGCTGATGGGATTTTTGAATAATGAGAGCTGATCAGGCAAACATAGGGAGGACAGAACAGCCAATAAACAATCTTTAACAGTACCTACAGTAAAACCTAGACAGGCCAAAGATAATATGAACAAAAGCAGATCAGACTATTAGCCAGTAGAGGGTCTTCTACTTCTCCATGAGCAAAGCCAAATCTTCCACCAGTGGTCCAAATAATATAATATGGGGGAAAGGTGTTGAGCACCCAGAATGGCATTAACCACCGCAGGTGGAAGACTAAAGCCCCTCAGTTTGTGCTCCTCAAGCTCCAAAGATGAAGATGTAGAGTGTGATCTTCGGGTGCAGCACCCTACCCTGCTACTGGGAAATTGGGTCCTCATGAAGAGGAAGCCAAAGTGGAGGCAGATACTCATGGTCAGCAGTTTAAAAGTACAATACCCTTCTGCCCAAATCCAGGGTCGCCAGACTGAGTTTATTCAGGACTTGTGGGACCTCTAACAGAGGCGAAAACATCCACAGAAGTGTGGAGTCCCACCAAAGGCAGAAGGAGTCTCCTTGAGAAGGAAACTCCAGAGCACAACAGGATGAACAGGGAGTATCTTCAGAGGTACAAAAAGGTCTATCGAGTGTAGTCCCACTGAGTAAAGATACTCTTGTGCCACCTCTGTGTCCAAATGTCACTTGTAATCGACTAGAGGATGCCAGCTGAGCATATCTGTCTGACGGTGTGTCCAGTTTATTGTTATGAAAAATGTGGGAAAAGTCTGTGAAACAGCATGGAGGCCCTCACGATGAGTGGAGGAAGTGAGGACTCTCCTAGGCACATAATGCTCCATTAGAAACACACAACCTATGGGTTTTTTAACCTGGCAAGGGAACCTATGTATTAAACTTAATTCTTCCTGGTATCCCTTAGGAGAGTGAGTGAGTGAATGTTAAAACTAGCTATCTTCCAGAACCCTTCATCTCACATCCTCACTCATCATACGGCAGTACCAATAAAAGATCTCCGCTAAAGCGACCTTTCAGGAGACCTGCAGGGCACTGCAGCACCGGCTTGATGAGGAGCAGCACCCGATAATGAAGCATGACATCCCTCTGGAGGGCATCAAGAGACAAGACTTGTGCTTGCTCTTAGTCTGTTTGGCTTAGACCAAGAGTTTTTCTTGTTCACACTTCTTTCTTTCTTTCTTTTTTTTCTTTTCCTTTGATGTGGATGTGGACTATTGTGCGCATATTTGGAACAGTTACCCTCTGTTTGGTTTGAGACCAAATACACCAACCACTGCTGGCAGAAATATTTCACAAAATTAATCTTGATAGAATTAAAAACTTTAAAAAATTCTTAAAGATCCGGCACAGGCTTTTAAACATAAGTACAAAGAGTTTGAGAAGCAGGGCACAGAAAACAATGATCTTAGTAAAGACTACTAAATATCTGTAATGAGTAACTTTTAAGATGTATTATGGCATTAAGGGGAAAGTAAGCAGATGTTCTCTTCTATTTGTTTTAGATTATTTTAGAGATGTTCCCTATGATAATCCAGCTTGGCCTCAGTGTATGTGGCATGACCACCATCTTGCACTCTACCTGGTGCTTGAGCAGATATGATTCGGTCAATAATGTCTATAATCAACTGGGTTTTCCTCCACACAGAGGGAAAAATACTTCACATGGGAATGGCAGCGTAGAGTGGCCAGTGCAAGGATTTGGAAGCTACTAAACTTGTGCATTTACTGATGTCTAAAAGGCATTTGAAGTGGGAAAACTGGTTTCTTCATATTGATGAGTAGTATGTGGGGAGCTCTGCCTTTATTTTATTAAATAATGTGTATTCGGTACCGGAATTGTGACACACCAGTGATAACTCTGCAACAACTTTCTCTGGTAGACGGCATGAACTTTACCTCATTTGAATATCGGCTTACGAATAGGATTGTTTTCTGTGAGTAGAACAATTGACAAATTCGTCAGAGTAATTGGCATTCATGTTTGCAAGCAGATACTTCGAAACGTATTAGTTACTGAGCCCGATACCTGGATACCGTACAACCATCTGGTGATTATGGTCCAAACGCATGTCCAAACTTAAGTCAAACAGAAACCCAAACAAGCATTGGCATAGCCAATAGGTCTCGCCTTTGGGACCTTTTAAGTGTTTGGTTATCCAACACAATAACCTTAGTGCAACAACATCAACTGTTGCATGGCTAAACATTTATAAGGTTAAAAATGGGGATGATAACCAACATTGCTCATGAGGAAGGGAAGCCACAGGAACAGGCTGCATTAAAAAACAAGAAGTATGATCTTGGCCCAAACTTCTGGGCATGCGAGTCCTTTGCCCAGGAGGCATGCCACTCTGTTCCACTTAGAGATGACAATTCAGAGGATTTTTGAGGATCAGATTTCAGTATAGACAACTAATTAGGCTCTTTCGTACGCTGACTTTTCCTGTACTTATTTCTTTAGCTTTCGGCAAATACTTTACTAAGATCTAAATATAACTCCACATAGAAGAGTCGGCAGCAGCTTGGCTCCAAATGAATGCTCCTAGCAATAGGTCTCAGGGAGTGTTATCAAAGTGAGGCCACTGGAAGATGGCAAGGCGGGCAGCTTGTGTGGCTGTGGGCAGGGTGTTCATCAAAACAGTACCCGTTACTGCAAAAATAACTTCTTACCAAAGTTAAACCTTAACATGGGCACAGCGCTCCGATGCAGAGTTGGCGCTGTATAAACCTGGGAGAGTGGGAAGCTGGAGGGCGCCTCACAGACTCATGCAACCAATAACTGATGGGCGAGTCGATTCCATCACACCAACAGGGGGTGAATAGTTCACCCCTTTAGACACAGCTTCCATCACTCCCTACTTTACTGAGTATGATGTTATGGCTTTGCATAGAGCTTTCAATCCTTATATAGCATCAGTGTGTTTGTCTGCGGACTCGATAATTCTCGCCTCAGCGCCTACTCTAATCATGGGGTCCCTCGCTGCAACTCTGGGCAATAGCTTGCTTAATCTCCACAACGGCCCCTACAACACTGGGATGCCTGGCTTCACCTTGGGGGTGCCCAGGAGGGGCATCTCACAGGGAGAGCCAGGAAGGGTTCCACAGCGTTATACAGCGCCGGGACGCCCCGGCGATGGGCAGCTGTGCGCTTTACAAGTATCCTACATTTACATTTTCATTTTCTTCATCTGGGAGTTCTTTTGTGCTTATCAGCTAGAGCCAACCTTTTACAGTGACTGTTTATTGGCGCATGGTTGTGGGATTTTATTTGGGAGTATGTTACGTGTTTGGAGGTGATTCTGGAGACGTAGTGTGGTGGGTTGTGTGAGTCAAAGTGGAAGTAAAATGAGTTCGATTTTAAATGACGCATGTGTCTATACAAAAGGATAACAACAACACACTCCAAACCCAAGGTCATATTAGCTTCACACCAGGAATTCTGGAGTTGTTTATATATGCTTTTTCATATAAAAGGATTTTGCACACATCTTCATGCTCTTGTGGTCGCACATATCAGAGATGACCCCCGAGGCCCTAATACTGCCCAATAGTGCAACATTGACAGCTGATTTCGTAGTGTACGCCAAACTGATATCATCACATTGTGCGTCCCCGTCAAGCGCTATATCTTATTAAAGCCCCTTCGAGGCGGGCACTCGAATAGGGCCGGAGATTGTGGGTCCCGGTAGAGGCCTCTGAAATGCAACGCCACAAGTGTTTACAGCAGGACACAACTTTGCTTCCGGTGCTTGCAGGACATATGGAAATGAGCACGCAAATGCAGGTGCCCCGATCCCAAGCCAGGCGCCCCTGGAGGTTCATCAACTGCTGCTGCGAGAGAGGAGCTCCCTGGTCTGCCTGAGGTGTTAAGTGTGCAAGTGTGATCAGAGTCTGTGTAGAGATGCCGTGCAAGAGGTGTGGGGGTACCTCTTTTCTGGAGTGCAGCAGCTGTGCCTGCTAGGGAGCTGAGGCGCCTCCCTGGGGACCAAATCTCCGCATCGCTCCTTCAAAACACCTCAGCCCTCTCTTCTAACGCTAACGAAGCCGCCGCCAACCTCACCCTATGGTTATCCAACACCGCCGACACCTTAGCTCCACTGAAAAAACGTCAAAGTAAACCTGGCAGCAAGAAAGCCTCATGGTTCAACGATGATCTCAAGAAGTCCAAGAAACTCTGCCGTTCCCTTGAAAAGGCCTGGAAAAAAGACCCAACCACCAACACCAAGGACGCCTTCAAAAGCGCCACCCGCACTCCCCACCAACTGATCCGAAAAGCCAAAAAAACAGCATTCAAGGATCGACTTGACAACAACGCCCACAACAGCAAGGAACTTTTCAACATCGTCAAGGAATTTTCCAATCCCTCGGCCAATTCCAACGACATCACCCCCTCTCAAACCCTCTGCGACTCCCTAGCCTCTTTTTTCCACAACAAGATCGCAGACATCCACAACAGCTTTGACAACCAACCCGGAAACCAACCCACCCCACCATCTGCTGACCATCTTCCCCCCGTGAACACCCTTAACGCCTGGAACCCAATCTCCACTGAGGACACCATCCGCCTGATGAATTCCATCCACTCAGGTTCCCCCACAGACCCATGCCCTCACCACATCTTCAACAAAGCAGACTCCGTCATAGCACCGCACCTCCGAGACGTCATCAACTGCTCCTTCAACTCCGCTACCTTCCCAGAAGACTGGAAACACGCTGAACTCACCGCCCTTCTGAAAAAACCAACAGCGGACCCCACCGAACTCAAAAATTACCGCCCCATCTCTCTTCTTCCATTCCCGGCCAAAGTCATCGAGAAAGCCGTCAACAACCAGCTCGCCGCCTTCCTCGAAGCCAACAAATCCCTCGACCCCTCACAATCTGGCTTCCGAGCAAAACACAGCACTGAGACCGCCCTCATCGCAGCAACAGACGACATTCGAACTCTACTGGACAATGGAGACACAGTCGCCCTCATCCTCCTCGACCTCTCTGCAGCATTCGATACAGTCTGCCACAGCACCCTTCTACAACGCCTCAATAACATCGGAATTCAAGGAAAAGCACTTGAATGGATCACCTCGTTCCTCACCGGAAGAACCCAGAGAGTCCGCCTTCCTCCATTCAAGTCCGAGGCCTCTGAAGTCATCTGCGGCGTACCTCAAGGATCCTCACTCAGTCCCACCCTCTTCAACGTATACATGAGCCCCCTCGCGGCCATCGCACGCCAACATAACCTCAACATCATCTCTTACGCGGACGACACTCAACTGATCCTTTCTCTCACCAATGACCCCAGCACCGCCAAAACTAACCTACACGAAGGAATGAAAGAAGTTGCCGAATGGATGAAACAAAGCCGTCTGAAACTGAACTCAGACAAAACAGAAGTCCTCATCTTAGGCACATCCCCCTCTGCTTGGGACGACTCCTGGTGGCCGGAAGCCCTCGGAAAAGCACCCATCCCGACAGACCACGCACGGAACCTTGGCGTCATCCTAGATTCTTCACTCTCAATGAACAGACAAGTCAGCGCCGTATCCTCTTCCTGCTTCAACATTCTTTGCATGCTCAGAAAAACATTTCGCTGGATCCCCTCCGAAACAAGGAAAACAGTCACCCATGCTCTGGTCACGAGCCGACTGGACTACGGAAACACCCTCTACGCAGGTACCACCGCTAAACTCCAGAAGAAACTCCAACGAATGCAAAACGCCTCAGCCAGACTCATATTAGACATCCCACGCAACGAACACATCTCTGGCCACCTTAAAGACCTCCACTGGCTACCCGTCAATAAGAGAATCACTTTCCGACTGCTTACCCACGCACACAAATCACTCTACGACATCGGACCAGATTGCCTCAACTCTCGACTGTCCTTCTACACCCCCTTCCGCCAACTACGCTCTTCCAGCCAAGCCCTCGCCACTATACCTCGCATCAACAAGACCACCATGGGAGGCAGATCCTTTTCATACCTGGCTGCTAAAACATGGAACTCACTCCCCGCTTACCTTCGCCTCACCCAGAACCACCTAGCGTTCAGAAAGCAGCTTAAAACGTGGATATTTGACAAATAATCCTCCTCCCCTTCCTAAGCGCCTTGAAACCCTCTGGGTATGTAGTGCGCTATACAAATTTTTTGACTTGACTTGACTTGACATGCCAGGGCACTGGACCCAGACAGTTATTCTGATGTTTGTGTAACTTTCTTCAGCAGGGAGAGTTGGTACCATTCTATGTTGGATTGTTCTATTATAACCAGGGCCACTGGAATTTTGCGATTATGCGGCCGGACCACTCATGCGTGCAGCTCAGGGAAACAATCTGCCATATCGTAAATAATATTAAAACAAACAACACGTATATATTTAAAATTCCACTTAACCGATCATGAACAAAAGTGCTCGATTTAAGGTGCTACACTCACCAGATAACACCAGAATTAAACTCCACAAAATCAGGCTGCCCATGTTAGCAGCTGAGGGGTCTCCTGTGCTTTAGGAAGCGCTAGGTGCAGCTGCTTCTGTCTGTGGAAATGTAGTGCAGGCAGAAAGTAAGTAACAAGTGAGTGGGTGAAGGGAGAGAGGAGGGCGCCTCGCTCTGTACAAAGTTTAAACCTGGGCAGTCACGTGCAGAGAGGGGAGGGAGCCTAACTTTCTACTTCTCGTGCGGACAGTGAGAAATGAAACTGAATGAAAGTGGTTTGAGCACCCGTCGCCCACCCCTTTCCCCCTATGCTTGCATTGCTAAATACTGTTGAGAACTGATGCAGTCAGATGCAGTATGGTCCTGTGTGCCGTCTACCGTTTGCCGGTGCCATGTCCGAATGCGTGCTCCTTGGGTTACCCAGAGACTCGCCGTCTGATCTACTCGGCTTCCGTTCTCTTTACAAACCACCCCTGCTGGCTATCAATGTCCTGTTATAAGAAATGCTGCCAGAAACGAGTCAGACTGAATAGAGGATGCGAGAAAAGCCCACAACCGGGATGTTGACTTTCGCTGGGCTTTACTCACCGATGCTCAATGAGGGAGACACCATTTGTGAAAGAAAGTCACACTTTCACGCTGCGGTCGCGAAAGCGACACTCCTGAACCACTTTCTTGAGTAAGGACCATGCATGTTCCCCCAGGCAACCCTTCTTCCCTGTAGTGCCAGTTTCTTAGCACTGAGCATTGAGACTCAGTTGATGCCTATATGTTCTCCGGGATTTCTCAGCACGTGGAGACAACTTTAAAAACAAGCGCGCCCCTCGCGCTACAAGCGGGAGGGGTGGGGCAAGAGCACACAAAGCGTTTCCTTTGCGTGAGCGAGCCAGGGGCACCATGTGTTTGTAAGTTAATTACAAACATATGATGTGAAGCTCGTTCCCGCAAGGGAAGCGCCAGACGTGCAAGCGTTGCCATTGAAGGCAGTGGAACGCGTGCAGGTTTTTAGGGCAAAAGCTGCATCAATGGCTAAAGGTCTTTTTCCAAGCAGTGCATGCGCAACTATCTGCCTGGACAGTGCACACCATACCTAATCTGCCAATACTAACCAAGGGTTTCAATGCCTGTTCCCTGGCCAACACTAGCTTACAGACAAAAGTCAAAATTTAACATCATTATACTGGTCCTTCGCAGCCTTTTTGTCTTTGTATTTAACATTTAACATTTTGTTTTGTTTGTGTAGAAGGTCAGTGGTATTGTTTGCCAAATTAACCACTCCATCTTCACCTAGATTCACAGAAGTTCAGTCGCAGAACACTTGGTTTCATGATGTTGATATGGAGTGCAAGTTCTTTTATGGACCAAAGACAACTATTGAGAGGCCACAAAATTAGACACTTTAGCCACAATTTCAGCAATCAGCCATGGTCTGTCATCCTCCTTCACAGATCCATTGCTCTAGAATTAGGAGGTCTGTCGATCAGACAAGATTTGGGGGCCTTGAGGAGAGCACAACCCCCTAAACACGTTTAATCCAGTATATTCTGGAAGGCAGACATACAGGAAACCAGATCATAAGTGTTGCATGAATCTCCAGTCCTTATGACAGGCAATAGAGTTATGATCATTGCTTTGACAGCACTGACAGTACTGTTTTCACCTCATGGAATAACAAGATCTTGTCAAGGGATGTTTAGCCTCTCTATGCAAGATGGGAGGGGATATAGATCCCCAGACTGTCTGACTTCCATGCTGTCAAATTCAGCGAAGTTATTTTCACACGTTGGACTCGCCCATGAAGTCTAGTTAGTAGATTGGGTAAGGGGGATAGCCTTATGTGTGGTCTGATGGAAATATGCAGCAGGTCTGGGTACCACCATAGTCCCAGTGAGATGGAGCTATTAAAATCATCTTTTCTGAAGACTTTCTCAGTTTTACCATTGCAGTGGAAATCAACAATATCAGGGGAAAGGGGTAAAGAAAATCTTCCGACCCCATCACCCAAATGGCACTGGGCCTTGATCCCTGTTCTAGTGACTTGGATGCAAAGACGTCTACAGAAGGTGTTCCTCACTCTTCAAAGATATCTTCCAAAATCTGTCCGTCCAGGACCCAGCCGAGGTTCTCCTTATAATGGTAGCTCAAAGTCTGCTTGTTGGCTCATCACCCCTAGGATGTGGTTACCTAAATAGGGTTCAATGCCAAATTGACTTAGTTTTCATTGAAAGTGATTGCAATCTGGTGCCACCTTGCTTGTTGATCTAGTCCATGATGATAGTGTTGTCTGTCTGAATCAGGTTGTTGTTTTCAAGTGCAGGAATGGAAGAAATGCTTGGAAGGCAGAGGTGTGAAATATACCCTTGAATAAGACAGACAACGAGAGGAAGTTGAATGTGTCTTATGTTGTGTGCCACTGAAAATGTAGAAGTGGCTCTGTACACAATCTTAGGAGGAGAGCATTACGAAGGCTCATGAATGGGATCATCAAATAGGACGATTGATCTCTAAGGCCTTAGTGGCAGAGGATGAGGATCCATAGTGAAATACCTTGGTAAAGACTAAGGGAGTCTAGATAGACTCTCTGTCATTCTGATCTTCTTTGATGTTTGAGTGGGAGTCATTCCAGGTGAAATATATCTTGGTGGGTGGGGAAACTTTACTGAGGGATTTAAAAATGTAGAAGGCGGCAGAGAGTCAAACGCCTCCAAAGATACTGATGGGAGAGGTGAGAAAACCATTCTAGATCTTCTCAATGTCAAGCGAGTGTGATTTTGTTAGACATTGTTTCTTCAACGGTAGCGGTAAGGACTACCGTAAACGAGAGGAGTTTCCTCTTAGATGTCGGCAACCAGGATAGCTTTGTCGATGTCAGTCGTTGACTCTGCCTCAATGGTAATGTCCGTGATGTAGTCTGGTAATCTTTGATGTCAACGCAGTAGCATGTTTGGAAGGCAGATGCCCCTGCTACTTGTGGCGGCAGTGGGTTGGTGGTGTTGACCCCACCTTAGATGGTGAGCAAGTGAGCGATCAAGCCCTTGACACCATAAGTCTAAACAGGTAGCTTGAAAGACTGAATGAAGACCGTGATGGTGTTTTTTCATCCTGCTTTTTGTACCTATATCTACCTCTAAAGGAGGTTTTTTTTATAGGCCGTCTTGCTTACAGATTGGGCATAGGAAGAGTTTATCTTCAAACTTCTGTTCTTTTTCTTCTGCTCACCTCCTTTCATTTCTTGGACGCTTCTGGTTTGTAAGTGAACTCTTCGAAGTTTTCTGGCATAAATCAAAGTCCTTCACAGATAGTGAAGCCAGGAAACATACCACACAGACCTTTGGTGAGACTGACACCGCCTTTTACTGTCAAATGAAAGGCACTTCTCAAACAGAAAAGGCATCCAGACTGGAAAAATAATCTTATACAGAAAAACAAAAATAAAATCACTTCACTCGATAAATGTAAAAACTGGCGAGTGAAAAAGTTCTGTTAAAAAAAAACAGGCCCTGAGGTTCTACTCACAAGAGCTAAAAAAAAAAAACTGACTGAAGCAACTCCAGTATATCATGGGTAGAAGAAGCTACTAGGATCTTAAAAAGGACAGGATAGTTTCTTCACAGTTCTCAGAGCAGGCCTATCATATTGCTTTTTCCTTCAGGGTATACACTTTCAACACCTTTTGCAACTGAGATGCAGCAATACAGGCTTCAAGTTGGTATTTTTTTCAATCTCAAAAGCTAAAGTCACGAAAACAAACTTTAAAGTGCTAGGCCTCTAAATCCTGCTATTCTTCATATGGATCGTGGCACCCTGTATTCATTGAAATATAAAAATATCACTATATAGCTATCTATATCTCTCTCTATATAGATCTATCTCTCTCTCTCTATATCTCTCTCCCGCCATGAAATTACCAACTGCAATGGGCACCCTGGGACATTGCTGGAGCCGGCCTTGAGGGGAGCCTGTCCCCAGGGCCATGTAGGGCTCCTGGAGGGGGGCCATGCAGCCCCCCTCCTTTGTTTACATTTGCCCCATGGAGGTAGTGGTCCCTGAGGCTGGGGGTCCGCAACAGACCCTCTTAATTACTGCTTTTGTGCCACGGAAGGTGGCGGTTCCCGGGGCAGGGGCAGCGGCGGAGGCCATATGGTCTCCCCCACATTACTTTAAAAAAACTGTGTTCCCAGGGAGGTTGCAGTCCCCAGGGCAGGGGATGTCCATGAGGCCTCCTGATTTTGTTATAATTAGCCCCAGGGAGATGGTGGTCCCTGGGGCAGGCGGGGTCTGCGAGGCCCCCCTCACATAATTGCAAATAGTCTCAAGAAGGTGGCGATTCCAGTGGGCCCAACCGCATTCATAATGAAAAGTGCCCCGGGAGGTTGTTGATAAGCCCTAGGAGGGTGGCTACAAGCCCCCCTCTTATATTAACCATATGACCCCGGGACCTGGATCACCCATGGGGGTTATTTTAAAGCAAGCGTGAGTCCGCGCTTGCCTTTTTGTTTTTTTGTGGACTTTTGCCACATTTTAAAAAAAAAAGCTTTTTACAGCCAGCAGGTTCGCCAGGGATCCCCACACCATATCTGGGGGGTCAGGGTAGTCCTACCCTGCCCTCTTTTCTTTTTTATTTACCTTTTTCTGGGACTCTGCTTTCAGCAGAGTCCAAAGAGGGCTGCTAACACTTCCTGGTTGAAATATTGACAGCAATCAAATTTTAGTAGGATTCAGGAGTCCACTGCAAGGACTTGCATCCACAGACGTTTATATATTTTTTAAAGATAGATATCTCAAACACTACTGAACGAATTTACACCAAATCGAGAGCATGCTTTCTGGAACAACATCTAGCTTTCTGCCAAATTTGGTGGAATTCTGTTCAGCAGTTCGGGCTACAGTCGTGTTCGCATCACATGAGGACCGGTCCTAAATCCAGCATTTTGGGCATCCTTTGGAGCAGAATCTATGTTATGTTATGTTATGTTATAATTTTGTTGAGCATACAGCTGCCCCAGTTAAGGGGCGTCCCGGCGCTGTCAGTCTAATTGTACAAAGTAGCAGAAACAGAACAAAGCAGAGTCCCTAAGTCAGTGGAAAGAGGAAGGTCTTAATGGCTTTCCGAAAAATCAGTATGTCCTCTATACCACGAATGAAGACTGGCAGAGAATTCCACAATTTAGCCGCCAAGAGCCGAAATGAACGGCCCCTGATACGTCAAAGTTTAGTCCTAGGTATAATTACCAGATGATGACCCGAAGAACGCAAACTACGTTGGGGGATATAGGGGGTTAGAAGATGGCGAAGTAGCTCAGGGCTGGTACCTTTTAAAATGTTAAATGCCATACAAAGAGTCTTAAACTGGATTCTTACCTCAATCTGTAGCCAGTGTAAGGCTCTAATAGTGGCTTTGGCTGAACATCTACGTGGGAGTCCCACTAGTGTGCGGGCTGCCGAGGTTTGGACTTGAAGCCGTAAAATCTCGGCTTTGTTTGCGCCTAAAAGTAGAACACTCGCATAATCCAGGCGCAATAAAATCGTAGCCTGGACAATGAGCTGCCGGACTGGCGCATTAAAGAACTTCAGGATAGGGTGGAGACCCCTCAACAAGCCCATACAAGTCGCTGCCACCTTCTTCGTGTAGGCCTGAAAGTTGAGACCCGCATCCAACCAGACTCCCAAGTTCTTAACCACTGGCTTAGATGTTGGCATGGAGCCCAGCGAGGCCGGCCACCAATGCTCATTCCAGAGGGAGATGTTTTTCCCTACCAACATCACTTCCGTTTTACTGGCGTTAAGCCGTTAACAGTTGTCAGCCATCCACTGAGCAACTGCAGCCATCCCATCTCTGAACCTCGTAGCTGCTATAGAGGGGCCTTCTGCTAAAGTATTAACCAGCTGAGTATCATCAGCATACGATACCAGCGTGAGGCCCCAATCTCTTGCCACAACCGCAAGCGGTTGTACATAGAGATTGAATAGAGTCGGGCTCAACGCAGAGCCCTGCGGAACCCCTTGGCTGATGGAGTGGGCTTGAGATAGAAATGGCGGAGCCGAAACCCGGAAGGATCTGTCAGACAGGAATGCACGAAACCATTTCAGAGCCCGGCCTGTGATCCCTATTGCCTCCAGGCAGAAAAACAAGATGTCATGAGACACTGTATCAAAGGCAGTGCTAAGATCTAATAGTATAAGCGCTGCACTCTGAACGGCGTCAAGAATCGTTCTTAAATGCTCAGTGTTGGCCAACAAGGCAGACTCGGTACTGTGACCTGATCTAAAGCTGTTTTGCAACGGGTCCAGGATGTTGTTACGGGTCATGTGCCGAGATAGCACCTCGTTCACATGTGCCTCTGCCAGTTTGGCGACCCACCGAAGCAAAGAAATAGGCCTGAAGTTATCTGGAGATGATGGATCCAGTGTGGGCTTTTTAATAATAGGAGAGACCAGAGCCTGTTTCCAGGCCAGGGGTCCGTTGGCCGTGGCAAAGGATAGATTAAGTATATATCCTAACGGCTGCTGAACAAGCTCCATAGATTCCATAAATTGCGCCGGCCTCATAGGATCTGATGGAGATCCCGATTTGACCTTTTTACAGAGTTTCACGAGTTCCTCACACAGAATCCCGGGAATAGCAGTCAAGGTAGAAACCCCCTCACTGGCCATGACAGAACTCGGGACAGAGGAGAGCTGCGGGAATGTAGCGTAAATGGTTTTAAGGCCATCTTCATAATTCCTTCTCCAAATCCGTTCGGCTCTTTTGCATTCCTTTCTTAGAGCCCTCAGAGCCTCCGAGTACCAAGGGTTAGAGACCGTGCTGTGCCCCTTAAAACATCTAGCTGGAATAAAGGCATCAAGCCCCTTTTCAATCCAATCACAGAAGGCGGTATAAGCTACCTCAGGATCAGTCAAACCCCCAACAGGGGACTCACCCAGAAAGGCGTGAAGCTCGTGTAATTTGAGTTTATGCCAAGGCTTTTTAAACGCCAAGACGGTCTTATCAATCCTAGGGAATTCGACTATCTTCCAGCTGGCTTTAATCAAATAATGGTCTGTCCAGCCCATAGGTACAGGCTGGTCCATCTGTACTGCTGAGATATTGGAAAAATAGGATCCAATATATGTCCTGCTGTAGGAGTGGTACAAAAGGGGGTGGTGATGGACGGAGCATCTGAATCAAACACTCACACCCAGTCAAAAGATCTGGGTTTAATCCATCACCGTTCTTTAGCCCACTCTGCCACCCCAGTTTAGACATGGCTATATGCAAATCAGTCTGACCCTGTGCCTCATGGGAACAGCCCAGCCCGAACTGCCAAGCCATGTCTTCCCTGGACCGGAAACCAGCTTCCGAGGACCGGTTTCCGGCATTCCAGCAGTCTTCAGCCTGGCTTGCTTGAATCCAGTGTAAAGTGAGCAAGGGACTCACGTCTGAGCATACCCTGCCACACTTATGGCGGCCAAAAGCGGTACAAAAGGGGCTGCTGTATGAGTGGCATCATGTACCAATAGATCAAGTTGAAAGGCTGCCAAGTCTGCTAGCAGGTTACAAATAGCCTGGCCCAGAATCTGATCAAAGTGAAGATTCAGGTCCCCTAAAATAGAGAAATTGGCGGATCTCACCACTAGTGAGCTGACTAGCTCTAGCAGAGCTTCGTTAAACATAGAGGCAGGACCCAGAGGACGATAGATGTAGAGCCCTGAGAATGAGAAGTGCAGGCTTATTTCAAGCCTAAAACGAGCACATTCACAACCGCATAAATTCTCCATCACAAAGGAACAGGGATACTGTGCTTTGTATATGACCGCTATTCCGCCTCCCCTAGAGTCCCTGTTAAGAGTCTTAATCAGGTACCCTTCCGGAAGAGACAGACCAATTATCCCTGACGAATCATCACACAGCCACGTTTCACAAAAAAGGACATCAGGAGACTCCTCACTAATTAATGTGTAGACTTCCATATAGTGTTTCGGGAGCGAACGCACATTTAACTGAAGAACAGTAAACAACATTTGTCTCCATAAGACTAAGGCCTGTTGAACCCCAGAAGGAGTACATGTAGAAAATGCACAAGACTGACAATGCAAACTTGTCTCACCTAGCTGGGGTGGCAACTCAGCACAGATCCCATCAGTAGACTGTAATGCCATAAGCTCCTCTCTGTCACATTTACGGAGGGGAAGCCGGCCACGACCAGGGGTACTGGCGAGAGGCGATGGAATGGCGATGACGGGCGCAGTCGGGCTTGCCTTTGGCGCGCCCGCCCGCTGCGCCGTCTGAGCCACATACACATTATATAGAGTCAGGGGAGCAGGGACAACGAACAACTATAACGCTGCCCTGGTATCCCCCCAAGATAGTACATAGAAGATTCCTCTTAGTAGGAATCAGAATGGAGGTGCAGGTAAAGTGCTAAACATAAAATTATGGGCACAACAGTTAAAATTGCAAAATTACAAAAACAGAATCGAAATGAAGATTTTTTTAAAATTACTCAATGTCAGCCTAGAACCCCCGGCTCACGCCTCAGGGGAGCAAAGTACAAGTATGAGTACTATAGGTGGTGGTCCAGCCGGCAAGAGTGCACCACCCCATCATCAAGGGGCCACGAGGTTGGATATTCATCGAGCCTTCTTGTGTGGGGCCAAAGTGCTGGATTTAGGACGGGTCCTCATGTGGAGGCCCATACAGGGCAGGAAATAACAGTACAATACAGAGCCTCCATTTGTGGACTATAAATTCTCGGGCACTTCTACTTCCAGAATGCCATAGCACAGCAGCTGTACAGGACAGCCCATCTGAGGGCGTGCTTTAAAAAGGATATGCAAGGGAGTGACTGAGATTGCACACCAGGTTCCGCCAAGCCTCGGAGGAAGAATAACGAAACGCGTCGGGCACGATGCAAACTATTCGGCATGAGAGACTGCGTTCATACCCAATAAAAGCATGTTGCTTAGCACGATGGTCTGAAAGCTTCTTACGCTTTGGGCAACCTTTGGAGCGTAATATATTTTATATATATATATATATATATATATATATATATATATGCTCCCAGTTTGGCTCCGGTTTGGCAGACCCCTGGCGCTGCTTCTCTTCGGTGCGTGATCCTCGGCTGAGCCCAGCCTTAATTAATTGTAACACAACTCTCCTTCGAGGAAGGAGAAATGAACACGCACTCACGGTGTCAGCATAGTTTCCTTCCGATTTTATTTACCAAATGGCATTTCAGTCTTTCAGCAAAAGCACCGACGCGTTTCGCTGTGTACACACAGCTTTCTCACGGTCAATACTATTGACCGTGAGAAAGGAAACTATGCTGACACCGTGAGTGCGTGTTCATTCTCCTTCCTCGAAGGAGAGTTGTGTTACAATATATATATGACACGTGATCAAGGGCTTACGGGCTTGAAACGCGTTGTGTTGGGTCACTGAATAAAATATTGCCCACTTGAAAAGCTCCGGAGGTCTGCGTCTCTTTCCTCGCCTGACTGCCGCTGGGAGAACTCAGGAAGTGGTTTGAGGGTTTCCAGATATATATATATATATATATATATATATATATTATATTACCTACAGGCGGTTGCCAGTAGGTAGTTATAGTTAGGACCTAGTTTCCATAGGAAATCGGAAAAATTCTATTTGGAATAACTTTGGTGCCGGTCGACGAATCTTCGCGAAATTCTCCAAGATGGCTTGCTCCGCTCCGCTCCTTCCCTGAAAGTTGGAAAAAAGGGGGTCCCAAAACGTGTTTCCCCATGCAATTTTCCATAGGGACCTTTAAGCGCGTCTACAGCCCGAACTGCTTAACAGAATTACACCAAATTTGGCAAAAATGTAGAGTTTGGTTCGCAGATTACGCTTTTTGTTAAATAGTGTAAATCTGTGCAGTAGTTCCTGAGAAAATCAAAAGTAAAATCATAGATATATCTATGGACGAAGTACGGTACGCGTACCCTCCCGAGCACGAGCTTTTTGCTAATTGGCTGTCATCACTCCAAACCAGGAAGTGTTGGCAGCCATATTGTGCCTCGGTAGAACTGAGGCACAAGAAAACAGCAAAAGAAAGGCGAAAAACATGAAAAGAGGGCAGGGTAGAAACACCCTGCTTAGGGGGTCCCACAAGGACCCCCAAGGCCCCCCCCCCCCCCAAAAAAATAGTTTTTTTTTTTTAAATCGCGGGATATGCGTAGGGTAGGCGTATCCTGCTGATCCCCCAAAAAAACGAAGTACGGGCTTCGCGCTTTAATGTTAATTAGCCCCCGGGGGGGGGGGCAAATCCTGGGGGCTTTATAAAATAAAGTTTGGGGAGGCCCAATCCCCCCCCCACACTGCCCTGAGGACCGCCACCACTCGGGGCAAAGTATGTATTATAGCGGGGGCACACGGCCCACCCACAGCCCCGGGGACGGCCACCCCCTGGGGCTTTTAAATGTTGAGGGGGGCCACGCGGCCCCCTCCTGGAGCCTTGTGGTGGTCCTGGTGACCGCCGCCACACGGTCCCCAGGGCCGCCATCCCCCAGGGTCGGCTCCTGCAGTGACCCAGGGTGCCCACCCCGGGACACTGAAGTTTGCTGTGATGTGATGTCATCGGTGATGTCATTTGAGATATCATGAGTGATGTCATGAGTGATGTCACGAACCATGTCTTGAGGGATGTAATATGTGACGACATCAGCAGGGCATTGCGGGCGCACAAGTTATAGTTAGCTGAACTAACTATAGCGGGGGAATTTCAATGGTTTTGTATGAGTGAAATGTCCAGCTATCTATAACGTGTGAAACCTATGGTTTTTTCAGTGAATTTCTAAGGTTTTTTAAATGCTAATTCCAAACTATAAGGTGGCTGAAACCTATGTTTTTTTCAGTGAGTATATATATTGTTATATATATATTTGTTTATTTCCGGTCAAAAAGAGGGGCGATCAGGACACTGCATGAGCTGGAAACCAGGTATATTCTGATGCTCAATAGCAGAACACCCCACAAGCTTATCTGCGAAGAAGAATTGCACTCATGTCTGTAAGTGGGTATCTTCAGAGTGTGATTTGTTGTAACTCATTAGTAACAATCAATGCTCCATGTGCGCTTAATCCAAAGAGGGAAAAGGGAAAGTGACTCCTTGTAAAGTTGGCCAATATCCATGTGACAGTAACGCAAGCCTCATCATTAGGCACTAGCCATTAATTAGAGTTATGGGAAGTGATAGATGGTTTTGAGATCAACTAGGCACTTGCCAGCGAAACGGAGATGTTTAAACAGCAACGTTTTCGCAGAGAAAAATGCATACGTTGTACTCCAAACAAATGAAGGAAATATACTGTGACAGGTGTCCTGTATCGAACTGATATTTTAAATCTTATAGAGTTTGTACAGGGATATTTCCAAAAATGTTTGGCCACATTAAAATGGATTGTATGCATTGCATCTAATAACCATGATATTGTATCATTATTTTCCACTTCCTATCCGTTAGTATTATTGAGTGATATTAACTGGAATGGATAGGAAAAACCATTGAATTAATTTTGTAAAATGGTAGTTTGTCCTCGTTGCTAGTCTGACACATGGCATGTAAAGACTATCCAGTCAATTTTAGGGCAATCGCCCACCCAGGTAAATTAATGTAGACCATGTGATAATGGAGGGTCGGTGCAGCCTGGTTGACCCTCCTGAGTATGAGGGTGCCAAATATACCTAGACTTGCATTATTTGATTTGATTGAAAATTTATAAAGCGCGTGATTGCCCAAGGGTGTCTTGCACTGGTTCCGAAGCCCAATGGATTCCTGGACATAATAATGTGGTGCCTTAGCAGGTGAACAGCCACGTTTTAATGGCATTTCTAAAAAGCAAAAGTGAAGGACAGCTTTTCATCCCAATCGGGAGGAGATTCTAGTTTTTAACAGTCCACAGCAGGAACCTTTTCCCTCTCCACCTCACCTGCTTAAACCTAGGGACTTGTACAAGCTGTGTGCGCCGATCTCAGGATTCTGGTCGGCACATACCATTTCAAGTGTGATATTAAGAACTGTGGTCCAGACCCATGCAAGGCCTTAAAGGCCAGGCACAGAGATTTAAACATAATCTTTTTTTTGTCATTGGTAACCAGTGAAGGCCCCTTAATCTATGGCCAATTGGGTCATATCTGGGAAGATCCAGGACCAGCCTTGCCGCAGCATTCTGCAGACACTGGAGTTTTGAAAGATGTTGGGCTTGGATACCTGCATACAAGGCGTTGCCATAATCCAGTCTGGATAAGGCCAAAGCTGTGACCAGCGTTTTACGTGACTCAAGGGGAATGTAAAAAACGCTTACCCCAAGTTTTTCAAAAAGCGAGCCTCTTCGGGTCCCGCAAAGATGAAGTTTGGCCCTTAACAAACGCTGGATTAAACCTCTGTGGGTCTGCTTTACATGACTCAGTAAAAACAGAAAATAGACTATAACGCGCTAAGGTAGCTTTTTGAAAAACTTGGGGTAAGCGTTTATAGTCTCTTGAGCAACATGATACGTAGACTAGAAAGTTAGATGGAGTAGACAGTCAAACATATTTTTATTCAACAGCTGACCTTGTGTCGAACAAACTAAAGTACGGGACTTTAGGAGCTACTAAATATGATATCCGTGAGTTTTTCTCCCTTTTTTTAAACAGCATCAACTGCACAGGAGATGTGCATGTAATTGTCGGTATTCTTAGGTTTTCAATAGCGTTTTTTTGTCCATTATTTTATAGGTCCCATATTGTCAAGACTGACAATCTCCTTTTCAATGACTCATGGGTTAACAGACAAGAAATGTAAGTTACAGTTTTTTCGACGATTGAGCAATTAATTTCTGGTGGCATTTTGACCACTTTTGATGGCAAAATAAAGCACAGGATACATATAAAGTATTGTATACTGGTGAATGTACCCTAAGTTGCAACATGTCACCATTGGTTCACCGTAACATCTTCACATCGTTTTCAAGCCACATTCACTCTTGTATTAGATCTTTGCTGTGCACGATCCATCTTTTTGAAATTCTGTTTCACGATTTCCTCACCCACCCTTCTTTTTAATGAAAACTTTATCGAGCCACACACACCACTATTGAAATCGAAACATTATTGTAAGGAATGTTTCACTTCTGGGCTATTAGGTATCCACCAGTGATGGAAATATGAACTTTTTTGTACATTAATGATGGTATAGGCACATAAATTGAAATGTTAACGCTGTATGTTTACCTATTGCAGAAAATAAGTCCCATGAAGAAGGGCACTGAAAAAACCATAGGTTTCACACCAGTTATAGTTAGCTGGAAAATTTTACTGACATAAAACCATTGAAATTCCCTCGTTATAGTTAGTTGGACTCACTATAACTTGCGCGCCTGCAATGCACTGCTGATGACGTCACATATTACATCACTCATGACATGGTCAGTGACATCACTGATGACGCCATCCAGTGAATCCTAAAAATTGAACTAATCTTGCGGGTCTAGTGACTTGAAAAATCTCCTTGTACTGTAACGCACTTGATCTCTGTCTCTGAAAGCCGAGCAAATGTGACAAGATAAGATTTAAAGGCATCTTTATTACTCATTCACTTTGTGAGCACTAAAAATGACTTTAAATCTTCTTAGCTTGTCACATTTGCTCAGCTTTCAGAGACAGAGGTCAAAATTCAGTTTGTCTTCCTATTCGCCAGAAAGGGCGAGTGGCCCTAAAAATAGCTAGTCCTAAATACATCTGGCCCACCGTAGCGAGAGGGCAAGTGGATTTTTCGAGCCCTGATTATATCATAATAATGAATAACTGTGGCAGTATTTTTTCACTGTTTACTGGTCACATGACATATCACGTCAATGTGAGGGGGTGTTCCCTATGAAATTTGCATTAAAAAAAAAGCATTATGTCTTTAGTACATGTTGCAGCGTGATCAAGGGCATAACTTGCCAGAAACGCGTAGCTGCTTTTTGTGTACTGAATAAATCGTTATGCTGAAGTTCTGTGGTCCGTCTCCCTTCTGTTTGCTGGTGTGCTAAGCTGGAGCTGGAGACACCGAGAGATTCAGAGGAGTCACGTGGTACATATATATATATATATATATATATATATATATATAAACACACACACGCACACGCATACACACACACATATATATATGTTTTGCACGGGAAAAAAAAGGTTGAAGTAACGTTATAGCTAGATGTGGTAAAAAGATCCGTTTTTGTTCCTGAAAACCCCTTAGAAATTCACTGACAAAACCAAATCTTAAAGTGACTTTATAGTTAGGTGAAAATGTCAGTCACAGCATTAACGTTCTGCACTTAAAAAGCACAGATTCAAGTCCTAGTTACTAGAGCTGACTAGAACTTGCACCCCCGGCATGCACTGCCTATGACCTCACATACTATATTACTGATGACATGTTCTATAAAATCATTTATGACATCACTGATGATATAGTGTATGACCTCATCCAATGAGTGTGCAAGTTTGTTTTGTTTTATAATTTACATAATGGCCGGTAACTACCATAATACTTTTCTAACTAGTTTTGAGCAGCCTGCGTCTATCTAGTCGGCATAAGTGCTTAGAAAAGGTGTGTGCTCCTAATGCACCATACCTGTGAGGCGGTATTGAAAACGTTATAAGTGTTTGCATTCAAGAGTAACTCTGTGTGCAAATGACAGCGGACTTGGATTCATTACATTCCGCACGTTTTAGTTTCACACAAAAAGTTTCCAACAGGAGAGAGATTGTACGTAGCAGATATTAACTTTTTGTAAGCAGCCTTGAGTTACTAGAGAGAATAATTTTGGCCCTGGTGACCCTATCCCCTAGGGCCATTTGTTTTTTAAAAAGGAACGGGGCTGCACTGCCCCCCTCCCCGAGCCTATTTCGGCCCTGGGGACCCCATCTTTCTGGCCTCCATTATTTATTGGTGGGTGCTCAGGTTCCATTTCGGGCCATCCACCAAACACAAAGTTGAGGGCCATGAGGGAAGCCCCAGGGCCCTACAGCTCCAGCCGACTCGCCGCATGGTGTGGGAACCGGCAATACTCCTACCTGGAAGGAGCAGCTATTTATGCTGCTCCCTCAGTGCAGCAGCAATATGTTGTTCTGTTTCATTTCCCGCATCAGTACAGGCAGGGAAATGGAACACAAGTCTGTTCACCGACAGCTGGAGCATTTTTACATTTCCCGCCGGCTGGAAGCAGACTTGTTGCTTGCTCTTGTTTGGCATCAGATTTGAAAATGCTCTTGGCAGACAAGAGAAAAGGCATGTTTTCTTGCCCGCTGTACTGCGGGTAGGGAAACTACTGTGTTCTGTGGGTAGGCTCCCGGGACACAGTAAGTAAGCTTACCCCAGGAAATGGGGTCCCCAGTTCCATTAAAGGCTCAAAGTGGGGGGCCTCGCAGACCCCCTTCCACTAAGTAGATTGGGTCCCAGGGGATGGGGTGACTGAGGCCAAAAACAGCACGGGGAGCCCCTCTCCCCATAAATCGGGGCCCTAAATGGGCTGGGTAGGGGAGTCCTACTGGCTTCCCCTCTCCATATATCTATACATATACATACACACATATTAAAATGGCAGCCGGATTTCTTTTTTTATTTAATCCCTCTGGGTGGTCAGTTTTGGAGTTCCTGGGGCAGGGTATCCCTTCCCTGCCATCTTATATGAAACAAAATATTTTAAACTTCAGGACAAGTGACAAAGTCCTGTAATGGCTGCAATAACTTTTTTCTCATATTGCTAGCAGCCAATCAGACCACTTGCTCCTGCCGGAGTCTGACTCCCATATGAGCGAGATGACTTGGGGGGAAAAAGCTTTATGGGCCAATCAGAAAGCTCTATTTTTAAATTGCCGCTCCTGTGAAACTCATGAGACTATCCTGGACCCAGCCGTCCAGATATACAAATATTTTTAAACCTTAATTTCTCCAAAACATTGAACAGATCTACACCAAATCACAAAAAGCACAATCTGCGAACCAAGATCTAGCTTCCTGACAAATTTTGGTGAAATTCTGTTCAGGAGTTTTCACAGTAGCACGGCCTAAATAGGTCAAAGGAAAATGCGTGGGGAAATTTGATTTTGGAACCCTCCTTTTTTCTCAGCCCCGCTTGACACATCACCCCAAAACTTTCCAGAAAGGAGCTGAAGTGAATTTGCTTTTTTTTTTTTTACAGTTTCATGAAGATTAGTCAAGCGACGCCAAACCAAAAACGCCATGTCTATGGAAAAGCAATCCTACCAACATGTATCCGGTTGCAACTGCCACTGGGTATATATACATATATATCACTGAATTCATCCCATATCTGTTCATATGTAGGCATCTGTTCAACATTAAATAACATTACTTTCTTGTATCTAGGCATCAATATCCTATTGGTAATCTGTTCTTCAATCTGGGGAGCAACTGTGGTTTTCCATGTTTTCTGAATAGCTTTATTAACGTTATTAACTGTATCAAAAGCTTCTGAAAGTCAAGATTGGTGTTTGTTCCCAAAGCCCAGTGCCAATAAAGAGAATTAATCCAGGAATAAAAATATATATTTATGGAAAATACAAGCTATCAGATAACATATCAAGGATCATTTTATTAAAGACCTATTCTTAGCTCAACAAGAAACTGGAACTTAATTTAGGATATTTTGGACCCAAACACAAGTGAACCATTTGAACCCATAGCAACAGATAATTGCCGAGTGTTTGGATCAGTGAATGGGCCATGCAGCCATTTGACGTAGAAACGCTTGAAAGCAGACGAGGTTTAGGACATAGTGGCACTGGCCCTTGGGAAACATTTGGTACACGTTCCGTTACTGGAGGTGTCAAAATCTGTCATACATAGTTTAATTTTGTTACTGAAGGGAAAAAAGATAGCTTTCAAGAGCAATGCCAATTTGGCTGCCAATGAACAAAACGGGTTTCCATTAGGGGTGGGCGTACTTCGCGAAGTAGCGCTACACGTAGCTACGCAAAGTGCAATTTGCACTACGCGAGCTATGCGTAGCACTACGCGAACTACGTAGTAGCATGTTCGCACTGTGCAAGATGTCGTTTTCAATAATTGCACAGTGCGGACAAGCATCCTGCACTGCGCAATCATTGAAAACGGCACCTTGCACAGTGCATGCTTTTCTGCTGCTCGAGTAGATTTTTACTCGAGCTGCAGCTTTCTCAACGCAGACTGGTAGTTTCTCATTGTGAGCGGTTGCGAGAATGCGCGACCACTCGCAATGAGAAACTTGACCTCCCTGCATTGAGAATCTCGCCGGGAGGTTTATTTTCCATGATCGCGATCAAGAAAAAAGTCTCGCGAGGATGTCATTTTGCTTGCTCGCGGTCGCCAACTTGACGTTGAGGACCGTGAGAAAGCAAAAAATGACCGCTGCACTACGCTACGCATGCTGCACTGTGCTACGTGCTGTTCACGTAGTGCAAAGTTGCGTAAACTTCGCAAACTACGCGAGCGTAGCGTAGTGCTTTGCCCAGGGTTAGTTTCCATAAATTGCAGAAATAAAAAGTTCATTAACCATAACTTCCTACACAGAATACATCAGACTCCAATGAGGCTGAATAACTTCTCCATGCAAAATGTCACTGTCTATGCTGTATTTAGAAAGACCCAGATTCCCTAATTTTAGCATGATTTGCTCCACCAACACCAACACCAACTGTTACTGGAAAAGACCTTTCTGAATATGTTTTGAGATTGTAAAAGAAAAAGTGCCCAGACACAGACAAGGCAGAACTCTGCTAGGAGACAAAAAGGGAAATAGCACAGCCATGGCTCTCATAAACAAGCATTTGCAATGCAAAAGGTCTCGCATTAGGAAAGTTTGAGCTATTGTTATTGTAAATGACACATTTTTTATTTATGTGTTGGTTTTGAAAATAGCAAAAATAATAGCTTTGTCATTTACAGTGCCAATAGTTATAACTTGTGACACCTATAGCATTTGTAATGCAATATGTGTTGTATTCACGTGACTTAGATGTATTGATATTACAAATAACAATGGCTTTTAATTTTTTTAATAATTAAAACTTAAATAAAAGTTATTGTAATTTACAATGGCAATAGCTTAAACTTTTGTAAATAACTTTTGTGAACAATATGTTCAGTGTATTTTATTGTGACGAAAATCCAAGAACAGAAGTGAAATACTAACCTCTTTTTGTGACATTTGTAATAAAGCTTGAAACATTGAGAGAACATATTTGACCCAGTTGTTGTTGAATGGTTGCACAGATTGATGCTGTGGTGGCGCTGAGTGATGTTGTGGTGGCGACTAGTGATGCTGTGGCATTCAATGATCCTATGGTAGCGCATAGTGATGTTGTTGTGCCCCTTAGTGATGCTGTGGTGGTGCTGAGTAATGTTGTGGTGATACGATAGATAGAGTGAGTGGGATAGATAGATAGATAGAGTGAGTGGGATAGATAGATAGATAGAGTGAGGGCGATAGATAGATAGATAGAGTGAGGGCGATAGATAGATAGAGGGAGAGCGATAGATAGCTAGACAGATAGATAGAGTGATGGCGATCAGTATCTAGATAAATAGATAGATAGAATGATAGATAGATAGAGTGAGGGCGATAGATAGTGAGGGCAATAGATAGATAGATAGATAGAGTGAGGGCGATAGCAAGATAGAGTGAGGGCAAAAGATAGATAGATTGATCGATAGAGTGAGGCAGATAGATGGATAGATAGATAGATAGGACCCGATTCACAGAATGAACTTAAGATTCAATCCTAAACTTACTACTAATTTGGTATTCACAGAATGCACTTACTACTTTTGGCATTCACAGAATGAACTTACTACTTTGGGTATTCACAGAAGTTAGGATTTTGTCTTAAGTTTGTCTTAAGACAAACTTAAGACAAAATCCTAACTTCTGTTAAGACAAACTTAAGACAAAATCCTAACTTCTGTGAATACCAAAAGTAGTAAGTTCATTCTGTGAATGCCAAAAGTAGTAAGTGTTTTCTGCGAATACCAAAATAGTAGTAAGTTTAGGATTGAGTCTTAAGTTCCTTCTGTGAATCGGGCCCAAAGATAGATAGAGTGAGGGCGATAGATTGATAGATAGAGTGAGGGCGATAGATAGATAGAGGGCGATAGATAGATAGAGGGCGATAGATAGATAGAGGGCGATAGATAGACAGAGGGCGATAGATAGATAGAATGAGGGCGATAGATAGATAGAATGAGGGCGATAGATAGATAGAATGAGGGCGATAGATAGATAGAATGAGGGAGATAGATTGATAGATAGATAGATTGATAGAGATATAGAGAGATAGAGAGATAGAGAGATAGAGAGATAGAGAGATAGAGAGATAGAGAGATAGAGAGATAGAGAGATAGAGAGATAGAGAGATAGAGAGATAGAGAGATAGAGAGATAGAGAGATAGAGAGATAGAGAGATAGAGAGATAGAGAGATAGAGAGAGAGATAGAGAGATAGAGAGATAGAGAGATAGAGAGATAGAGAGAGAGATAGAGAGATAGAGAGATAGAGAGATAGAGAGATAGATAGAGAGATAGAGAGATAGAGAGATAGAGAGATAGAGAGATAGAGAGATAGAGAGATAGGGAGATAGATAGATAGATAGATAGATAGATAGATAGATAGATAGATAGATAGATAGATAGATAGAAGTGAGGGCGATAGATAGATAGATAGAGTGAGTGAGGGCGATAGATAGATAGTGAGGGCAATAGCAAGCTAGAGTGAGGGCGATAGATAGAGTGAGGGCGATTAGATAGATAGAGTGAGGGCGATAGATAGAGTGAGGGCGATAGATAGAGTGAGTGAGGGTGATAGATCGATAGACAGATAGAGTGAGGGAGATAGATAGATAGATAGAGTGAGGGCGATAGATTGATAGATAGACAGATAAATAGATAGTTGTGTGTGTGTGGTTGTGTGTGTTATGCTTTGTTTTGCTATGCTATGTTTTGTTATGCTATGCTATGTTTTGTTATGCTATGCTATGTTTTGTTGTGTTTGGTATGCTATGCTATGTTTTGCTAGGCTATGATGTTTTGTTTTGTTATGATATGTTTTGTTGTGTTTTGTTAAGCTATGCTATGGTTTGTTGTGTTTTGCTATGTTTTGTTATGCTATGTGTTGTTGTGTTTTGTTATGCTATGCCATGCTATGTTTTGTTATGTTATGCTATGTTTTGTTATGCTATGCAATGTTTTGTTTTGCTATTCTATGCTTTGTTTTGATATTTAATGCTTTGTTTTGTTATGCTATGCAATGCTTTGTTGTGTTTTGCTATGATTTGTTATGCTATGCTATGTTTTGTTGTGTTTTGCTATCTTTTGTTATGCTATGTGTTGTTGTGTTTGCTTTGCTATGCTTTGTTTTGTTATGCTATGTTGTGTTTTGTTATGCTATGCTACGTTGTATTTTGTTATGCTGTGCTATGTTTTGTTGTGTTTTGGTATGCTATGCTAGGTTTTGCTATGCTTTGCAATGCTATGTTTTGTTATGTATGCTATGTTTTGTTGTATTATGCTATGCTATGTTTTGTTGTTTTGTTATGCTATGCTTTGTTTTTAAGTTATGTTATGCTATGCTTTGTTATGTTATGTTTGTTCTGCTATGTGTTGTTGTGTTTTGTTATGCTATGTTTTGTTATGTTATGCTATGTTTTGTTATGTTATGCTATGTTTTGTTATGCTATGCTATGTTTTGTTTTGCTATCCTATGCTGTGTTATGCTATGCTATGTTTTGTTGTGTTTTGCTATGATTTGTTATGCTATGCTATGTTTTGTTATGCTATGCTTTGTTATGCTATGCTTTGTTATGCTAAGCCAAGCGTTGTTTTGTTAAGCTATGCTATGTTGTGTTTTGTTATGCTATGTTGTATTTTGTTATGCTATGCTATGTTTTGTTGTGTTTTGTTATGCTATGCTAGGTTTTGCTATGCTTTGCAATGCTATGTTTTGTTATGTATGCTATGTTTTGTTGTGTGTTGTTATGCTATGCTATGTTTTGTTGTGTTTTGTTGTTTTGCTATTCTATGCTTTGTTATGCTAACCTCTTAGGTGCTGCGCCTATTCCAACGGCCGACGGCACCACTACCTCAGGAGTGCTGCCGTCGGCCGTTGGACGTTCGAACCTCACCTGCGCAATGGAACGTTCAGCACTGGAGCTGGACGTTCCATAGCTGCTAAGAGGCTATGCTATGTTTTGTTGTGTTTTGCTATGATTTGTTATGCTATGCTATGTTTTGTGGTGTTTTGTTATGCTATGCTATGTTGTGTTGTGTTTTGCTATGCTATGCTTTGTTGTGTTATGTTATGCTATGCTATGTTTTGTTTTACTATGATATGTTTTGTTTTGCTATGCTTTGTTATGTTACGCTTTGTTTTGTTATGCCATGTTTTGTTATGCTATGCTATGTTTTGTTGTGTTTTGTTATGCTATGTTGTGTTTTGCTATGCTATGTTTTGTTTTGTTATGCTATGTTTTGTTTTGCTATCCTATGCTTTGTTTTGTTATGCTGTGCTTTTGCTATCCTATGCTTTTGTTTGTTATGCTATGCTATGCTGTGTTATGCTATGCGGGTATGTAAGGGTGTGTGAGTGTGTGTGAGTGTGTGTGAGTGTGTGTGCGAGGGTGAGTGAGGGTGAGTGAGGGTGAAGGGGGTGAGGGTTTTTGAGGGTGAGAGGGTGTAAGGGTGAGGTGGTGTGAAGGTGAGGGGGTGTGAGGGTGTGAGAGTGAGGGTGTGAGGGTGTGTGAGGGTGAGAGGGGGTGAGGGGGTGTGAGGGTGAGGGGGGTGAGGGTGTGTGAGAGTGAGGGAGTGTGAGGGTGAGGGGGTGTGAGGGTGAGTGAGGGTGTGTGAGGGTATGCGAGGGGTGTGAGGGTGAGAGTGTGTGAGGGTGAGGGGGTGTGAGGGTGAGGGGGGCGAGGGTGAGGGGGTGTGAGGGTGGTTGAGGGGTAGTGAGGGTGAGGGGTGTGAGGGTGAGGGGGGTGTGAGGGGGTGAGGGGGGGTGAGGCGGTGTGATGGTGAGGGGGTGTGAGGGTGTGTGAGAGTGAGAGGGTGTGTGAAGGTGAGGGTGTGTGAGGGTGAGAGGGTTGTGAGGGTGAGAGGGTGTGTGAGGGTGAGAGGGTGTGTGAGGGTGAGAGGGTGAGTGAGGGTGAGAGGGTGAGTGAGGGTGGGGGGTGTGAGGGTGCGTGAGAGTGAGGGAGTGTGAGGGTGAGGTGTGTGAGGGGTCAGGGAGTGGGAGGGGGTGAGGGCGAGTGAGGGGGATGAGGGCGTGAAGGTGAGTGTCTCCAATGAATGTCGCTGCTTCGCCTTCTTTGAAAATTTTCAGTGCTGCAAATAGAGCATGCCGCCCTAATTATCACAGCATGAGGCCCCAAAGTGATAATTATCACAGCATGCAGAGAGGCGCCCCACACTGCTGGAGCACTCAACTGCACATTAATTATAGTTGAGTGCTCCAGCAGCCTAGGGCGCCTGTTGACATGCTGTGATAAGTGGGGTCTCATGCTGTGAGAATTGTTACTTGTGGGCACAAGCTGTTCCACTGTGAAGCTCGTTCACAGACCTGAATCAGCTCGTGCCCATACTACAATAAAAACGGGGCGGGAACAGGATACTGAATCCCGCCCCTCCAGGACTCCCTGACCTGCCTCATGGTTGCCAAGGCAATATTTCTAAAAATATTGTTGTGCTACCGTAAGGCAGGTCATGGAGTCCTCGAGAGGCGGGATCCAGAGCAGACAAATCTGCTAAACAGGAGCTTTTTCCAATGGCAGGCCTCCGTTTCCAGAGGCCTGCCAATGGAAAAAAGGGACGTACTGAAATCCCCTTGCTCACAATATCTCTTTGCCTGCAGCAGGGCCATGCCCTGCAATGCAGGCTTCGACCTAAAAATCATCACAACTTTACCAATACCCAAGAATTTCATAGTGCTACCGAAGTTCTCCATACCTTATTTTATATAGAGTGAAGAGAAAACATGCTGTGTTGAAAGGTTCAGTTTGTCACTAAAGCATTTATTAAAACACACAATTCTACTATATCAATTTCATTGTTCCTTAATATAACTCAAAGAAAATAAAGAGCCATCTTGAGAATGAATCAGTGTGGACGTTGTGAGCCTTTGCATCAAGAACGCACATGAATACACAATGCATAACTGTATGGGCGTTTACTCTGAGGAATTAGTGCATCTCCCAATATATGAGAACACGGAAGCTATTTCCTTGCTTTCATAATAAGACACAAATTAATCCCTGCGACACTGGGCAGGTGCCGTGAGCGTGCGGGGTAGGTGTCCCGCCGATCTAGCACCTGCACAAAGGTTCATCTAACCTAACAGCGCTGGCCTCACAGGAGTATGCTGCGAGGCCCTTGTCACCTACCTTAGGGTCGCCTAAATAGAGCAGGACCCCGTGGCCCTCTTTACCCCCGACCCAGAGAGGTTGTATCTGCCTTTTTCAAAGTGAATGAGCATCTAATCCTTATGCTTTCTTGTTTAGTACTTTGTTGAGGTCCTGACGAATCGCCGGTTGGCGAGAAACATGTTGACCACACCAGGGGGTTGAGTTAGTTTTCTGTATACCTATACGGTCTCTAGCTCCCCTCTCACCCCTTTTAATCAGGGAATCAGCCACGTCAATAAATGTCATTGTGGATTGGTTACCCTTTTTAACTTTCACTCACTTTTGCACCGACTACACTTTCTTCCATCCTCACTCACACCCACCATCGGCAAGGAACAAAAGAACCCCGCCAAAAGAGTGCCTTTGGGTACTCTGTCAGACATTGCAGCGCCGGTCTGTCGAGGGGCAGTGAGTCGATGATGACACTGGACACCCTCCAGTCAGGGTGTGTTTCACACCTAATACTCTGGGTGTGTGAGGCTCTCTAAGTTCCGACAAGGGAACCCTTCCAGTCCCTTTACTTGTGATATCAACTCTCTTCTCCACTCTGTAACACATTCCCGGGGGAACTTTGTATTCTGCTGTATACACTGGGCTATATGTCATGAAGATTTTCAAGCTTTGCCTACTTCCATGAGGAAAATTCTCCTAGCTTTGTGTTGACCAGCGAGCATAAAAGAAATTCACTCTTTTGACAAGTTCATCGACACATGACAGAAGAAGGTTTAAAAGTGAACAGTTGGTCTTCGTGGTCCAGAAACGCTTTAAGAAAATCGGGTTCTTCGAACAGTGAATGTTACACTACAGTAAAAGTATCTAAAAAAGCAGAACATTCCTCACTTGTTTTTGTATCTATAAATGTGCCAAGGGCAAGTTTCAGCAAACTCCTACTGTGTTTCATTGTTTCAAACCAAATGGTATAAAAAATGTTCAACTGTCATGGTTCTCACACTGCCTTTTTTAAGGTGATTAAAGTCATGTAAACAATAGAGACTGAACCCAACTCTTTGCCGCCCTAATTCAGGTACAAAAAACAAAACATTCTGGAATGCTTCAACAAAAAAAACTATGCAGTGGGTACCATGAGAGATATTAGGAGATGGCCCTGGCACAGTGAATCCAAATAATAGGAACGTTTTAGCGCACAATATTACAAAAAAAAAATCAGCCTTCAAGGACACATGGCAGTTTACATCAGAAAAGAATTGGTACAAACTCACAGAAGTAACAAGCATTTGCCAAACACGTCTTTTTTGATCAAACATGTAATATGCAAAAGAAATTGGCAAAAAAATAAAATAGAATAAACGGTTGACCCAGCAACCGAGGCGCACATTCCATGGCACGGAGGTGCAATACTTTGCAGGCGATTGTGCATGTATAATCAGGAACTAAAAGTAATTCACGTTGCAAGACAGCTAATGGTTGACGTGGGCTGACTCACTGCTCCATGCTGTGATTGGAAGATACAAAATGTGAATGACACTTTAAGAGACCAGTGAATGAAAAGAGCCACAGTAAGTATCTATATATTTTTATTATGAAACTTTTAGAAAACGAAAGGCTGGCAACACACCAAACCTGCCTATAGGCCCGACCTAGAAAAGCCTACTAGGGAATATGTTTAACTTATACTGCAAGTTATTTCCTCTTTTCCTTTGAATGTATACGAATTAATGACATGTAGGAGGCACCACACTGCAGCAAGAAATTCCTTGCCCATCCTTTTGGAGGGGAAGAAGGGAGCGAATAAAAGAAACACAGAGAAAGAGCGAGAGAGTGCAGAAGAGGGAGAGTGTGAGATTATTAGTATACTGAGGAGGTTAGCTAGACCATGGATAGGGGAGGGACTTCTTACCCGACAGCCAGAATTGGATTTTATAATCTTCCCAGAAAGTTGATATCTGCTAACAAACTTTTGGCAGTGACCCCCAGAATTCAGCGAGCAAGAGCACAGAATCAACTAACTCTTGAGTTGCGTACAGAGAGTGACATTGCAGTGTTCAAGAAAAAGCCTAAAACTTGACTTTTATGTAGTTCTAACTTCTGTTGTTCACCTTCCGACCTATGCTTTTCGTGCCAGGACACTCCATGGAGTAGCTCATGCACTATAAATTACTTTCATCTTCACCATACATTATGTTCACCTTCTCTATAGCCACACAAATGACATTTCAGCTTGCATCCCACACTGTTCTCTTTCTGTCACATCTAACATTACAATCTTACTTCCAAAAGTGCCGCCACAGTGGGGAGCTAACACTTTACACCTGAGTTAGGTACCGAAGAAACCATCAGACTAATATTTTTATTTCTACACTTAAAATGTAAGCAGATACTAGGAGTACCAGCACTCTAAATCATGCAGGAAAAGAAGAACACTGGTCTCCTCCAGCCTCCCTTGGCCCTGGGCAGAAACCATTAATTTCAAGAATTTAACATGAAAGATGGAAATACGCATACAAGCTTCAATGGAAAAGGGCCCACTGCAATAGCGAGCCTTTCAGGAGTTTGGGGTAGATATCTTAACAACAAACAGCAGCCCTTTTCCTTGCTGAAGATTCACGAAGAAGCCAGACAGAATTCTACAGTCCCTCCTGCATAACAGCAGCCTGGAATTCCAGTAGCAGGAGACACTCTGCCTATTCCATTTCTCTGAATGACTGGCTAATTCTGTTCAGAGCAGGCTTGAATAGCTGCTCCATCACATGGTTGTACTCAGGAGGTGAAGGTGGGCTTGAAGAATGCAGATGGTGCTCATCACCCTTACCAGTTGTAGACCATCAGTCTATCAATAAAATGCTTTCTTGCAGGACTCTGGTTTTATGTACGCACATATTTCTGGGAGGAGACTGTGCTTATCTGCATTAACATTGCATTCCTTAAAGCAAATAAAATGAATCAGTGTCCCTCTTGATGAACTGGAACTGCCAATTTCAGATCAAGAAATCGAATCACCTTTTTGGAGTGGCTATTGCTACATGGCTGGTCGGACAAGGAAATGGCAATATCTGTGTATGTTTAGGTGACTGTAATAGAACTGCATTTCAGCACAAGAGCTCAATTCTTTCAGCTGTTTTCTCCCAAGTGGCCTGTAGAAAAGGTTAACTTCCCTTCATGAGTTCTTAACACCTGAAGAAGCACCCAACTGCCCACGCTGTGTGCCCATGATGGACCCTAATATATATATGCGTAAAAAAAGCATACACCTCCTATCCTGGTTATGTTGTTTCATTATTCAGGAACTTTGTCTCCCCTCTCCTGACTTTTGAAGGAAAATAAAAACATAATAGAGGCTAAACATACTGACAGATTGTCTAGAACTGTGTTTCAAAGCTATGGCCTTAAAAGGATGGCTACGGTTTTAGACGAAAAAGCTAAAAACCGCCAATGCTCTCGAAAGCATTAACACTCAACAAACAGCTCATGGGACATTTGCCTTGGAGAAAATAATGACCATAAACCTTGTACTCGCAGCTAAAAGAGGCATCTGCGCTATTATTTGAACTGAAAGCAGTTTGTAAATTCCTGATAATTCTCAAACTAGCCACCATAAAGTTGTTACTATCAGCAGCCAAATTAAAAAAAACTGAGTGTTATTGACAGTAAATCAGAGTATTGCGATATTTGGTCAGGCCTAACAAGACTGTTTGACAACTGAGGATCACATTTAGTATAATTGCAATTGTAAATGGTATTTAAATAGCGATAATTACCCCTGATGAGGCGTTGAAGCACTTTGTGGCGAAGAACACGCTACTCCACAACCCAAAATTAGAGGTTAATAATTAGTAGAGAAGTCATATTTTGCTTTCTTTTTGTGCATTAGTTCTGAAAGGATTGTGCTCTTGATTTCTTGTGTGTTTTGTAGAGGTTAGAGTAGAGATAAGAATGGATTTGAAAGGGGAAGTAGTACGTTGATTTTGTAAGTAGTGGTTATGTGTGCTGGTTAGTTGGGTGACATGGCTAAATAAGGAGAACGTTTGAGAAAGATGTTTGTGGGCTCATAGTAGTCGTAAAGGTGTGGGATGAGTCACAGAGAGGAAAGAAGGGGTAAAGGTTGAAACATGGCTTTTTTTTTTTAGAGCAGAAGACTACTTATACCTACATATATACACATGACACTTGGTAAGGTTTTAGTGGACAGAGAAAACCCCTCTATATAAATACCTATATGTTCATAGAAGCAGCAAATTTACACCTGAAACAGTCATGTTTCTTGCTGCTCTCTTTTTCATTTATTTTATGTACTGGGTTTTAAAGGCCTAAATAAAGGTAATAACACAGAAAAAATTTCTTCTGCTACATCTTCACTTTCTTCAAAGTTTGAGGTCACAGATGTAAAAATGAATTAAAGGAACCTGAGCTAGGCGAAGAACAAACATTTACTTAAGCAATGAATACCTAGAAAAATAATGAAGGTTACACATGGCACAAATGGGGGCGAATTAGCCGCTGGGTGGGGGTAGCAATATAGGTTCAGAGACTTTCCCTCAATACATTCACTTGGCCTCACCACCATAGGTCCCCCTATGAGGACTTCCCGAAGTGCATGAAGATCAACCATACACATCAAGTCTACTGACTTGAGGGGGGGATGGGTGCCATACCCCCCGCATTTCTGTCACAATGGAATGCTGGACTGGGGTGACGTTCCATTCCATCTTATCTTACCCTGCCTCATCCCGCCCAGTCCCTAGGTTGTTCACTCATCAGTAACATGGGCATTTCTTGTGAGGGGAGTAGTACAGCTGGGGATGGCTCTCTCACTCTTGTTGCTAGAGGGGATGCATATAAGATCCAGATACACCGGGAAGATGGCGGCCGGCTAAGAGGAAGATGGCGGCCGGCTAAGATGCTCGGTCGTGAGCTCTGAAAATCACTGCAGCGCGACTTATCTACAGAATGCTTTTCCTCTTTAATTCTCCCCCGTGTGAGCTGGGTATTTACTAGCACATGAAGGATTGATCCTACTGAGCTTGTTTGGTCCGTGGCGCGATTGGGAGACTCACAGGATGAGGATTTCCTCTTGCCGATACACCGCCGAAGCGGACGAGACGCCGCGCACTGAAACCTGGGCGGCAGCACAGGAGGCGAGCAGAAGCTACCGGAGAGCACTGGGAAGGATTTCTTTCCTGTTCCGGGGTGGCTTGGGCAGCGACAGCAATTTCGGGAGCGTGAGCGGCAACACGGGCTTGGAGAGAGCAGAATCGCCGCATTTTCGAGCGGTCAAAGAGAGGGCTTCCAGACTCGATAGTAAACCCCCTAGTGCCCCTTGTAATAGCAGCAGCGGTGGAAAGTCAGATGAGCCAGGGAGGAGTGTAGGAGAGGAGTCGGTGGCAGCGGGGAGGCGCCGAGGTCTGCCTAGTGTCTGCCTTGGTGTAGGTCGCCAAGGAAACTATAAGAGGAGTTCCAGCAGGGCAAAATATCAAAACTCCATACAGAAACAACCTGGAAGGAAGTCCTACACGCCCATGATCAAGGTAAAGGGGGGGAAGGAGGTGGGGGATTTGTTGCTCCTGATTTAATCACAGGGTGCAACCAATACAGTATTAAAAATTATCAAGGTGTGACTCAAGATACACCACAACGGGTTTTTTCTAGTTTGGGGTCTGGAACTGGAACTGGGCAAGATAACATCGTAGAAAGAGGCAAGAAGGAAGTAAGAATTGGGGGTACAATCAGTGGGGCAGTCACTACACCAAATACCCAGGAGGCAGAGGAGGCAGAGAAAGTAGAGGGGGATAAAGACAAACAGCTTTACAGTGAGAACAACGACAAAACAAAAACCTTCTACTGCCTCAGAAATAGACAATTCTTTAAACAAAACCTCCCGCCAACGAAGCAGATAATAGTTCCTAAGATTACAAAATGAAAACAGAAAGGCCCCCCCAAACTCGAAAGCATATCACAGAATATAAAGACCAGAGCAGCAAAAGCCAAGGAGCAAGAAAGGCCTTTATCAGAGCAAAAGATAAAAGTCACCCCCTCCTTGAAATCTTTCTTTAAAGTCCAACAACTGGTCCAAATCAGGGGTAAAGAAAGCGTGCAACAAGATAAGAGCGAACACTGGGACCTACGACTAAGCAAAATCGGAAAACTGACTCCCCTAATGGCAGACAAAATGGAAATGGCAAAGGATATCGCAGTCGCAAATAGGGAGGAAGCCCACGAAGGTCCTCAAGTTGAGTTAGCACCGAGTACAGACGTCCCGCACAGTTCAGAACAGCCTGAAGCGATCAGAGAGGACCTAGGGACTGATTCTACACTTAGACTGAACATCTGATGGAAAACTTCATGGGCAGAATGATGAATGAAATGAAGGAGAGGTTCGCAGTATCAGAAGCAAATCAAAACAAAATTCAAGAAATGTGGGAAAACCTAGACCAGAAATCAAATGACCTAGGTGAAAGAGTAACTGTGATGGAAGCTACAGTAGAGTCCCTCAACAAAAAAGTTGATATAAACCATAAAGATATAAGATCATTAAAGGACTGTAATAGGATTATTAAAGAGAAACTAGAATCGCTGGAGAACCAAGCAAGAAAAAATAACTTAAGAATCCTAAATGTTCCGGAAAATTTGGAAGGGTCGGACATCAAAAACTTCATTGTCTCTCTCCTAGAATCATTTTTACCCTGGACCAAGGAGGTTAACTTGTCGGAAGACATTCAGAGAGTCCACAGAGACCCCTTCGGAAAAAGTAAAGAAAGAAGGTCACCATGGAAAATCTTAATTAATTTTAAGACATATACACTAACAGAAAAAATTCTAAGTGAAGGGTTGAAAAATGGAACACTCAAAAAAGAAAACTGGATTTTCAGAATCCGTTCCGATATGTCCAAAGCTACACAGGACAGACAATGGGAGTTGGGGCAGTTTATGCAGGAACTAAAATTCCTAGGAGCCACAGTCCAAATGAAGTTCCCTACAGCTCTCCGAATCATGTGGCGAAATAAGATGCACAATATAAGAGACCCTAGAGAAGCAGAAACTTTTATTGAACAGATCAAGGATCAAATACGAACGGAGAAGTAAATGGAGAACTAAAGGCAAAAAAAAGGGGGGGGGAAAGGGGGGATTTTTTTTTTTAGGTGAAACAGGAGCTCAAAAAGGGCAAAGAATACCGCCCAATAAGAAGAAGGGAGGTTTCCTCAGGGTGGGGAAAACTAATCATCACAAAAAAGAACTATTGCAAAATAAAACTAGTACACGGGTGGGGAGCAAAATAGGGAAAAAAAGAGAAAAAAATGTACACTACAATTAACAAAAACTGAGTTATCGGGAAATACATAATTCAATCCAGAATATATAAACAAATGACGACAAATCGGAAAAAAATGTATATTCTCTCATGGAATGTCAACGGCCTTAGAACGACTAATAGGAGGAATAGAATTTTTGAATACTTGAAGGAGTCCAACAGTGAAATAAATATACTACAAGAGACTCATCTCTTGAGCACGGAGTGGGATCAAATTGGAAAGTAACTAAATTGGGTGGACGTCTGTGTTTGCACTAGACAAAACTGTAATATCAAAGGAGTAGCAATCCTCATTAAGAAATCTCTTAAAGCAAAAATCGAATATCAGGCAGTAGACAGTAACGGAAGATGGGCCATTACCAGAGTAAGAGTAGATAACAATATCCTATCCATAGCTTGATACTATGGCCCCAATTTAGACGATCCTCTCCCATTGCAAAAATTGTATTCGGAGCTTCTATCTATCTCCGGCCCCATAATCCTAGGTGGCGATTTTAACATTCTATTGGACCCAAAAATGCCTAGATCACCACCTAGTAAACATGTGAACCTTCATAAGATGAGGGAATGGCTAGGAGTATATAAAAAAGATTTAGATTTGATAGACATCTGGAAACAAAAGGGGGACAACAAGCAACCATTCACATATCATAACAAAAAGTTAGGCCATGGATCCAGGATTGACTTCTTCTTGGTAAATAAGATCTTATCAGAAAATGTCAGTAGCATCGAACACATTCCAGTGCATTTATCTGATCATTCCGCAGTCCAATTATCTTTACATATTACAAATAACTACCAACCGCCAAGATGGACAGTTGATCGGACTTTATTGTCTGACACACAAAGCATCGAATAACTAATAATGGTCTCTGATATCTTCTTTGAGGAGAATCGAATTGGAACATCAAAACAAATTATATGGGACACATACAAGGCGGTGGCTAGGGGGAAGCTGCTAAGCTTGGGTGCTTACAAATCTAAAATCAAGAAGCAGAAATCAGAAATATGGAAAACGACATTAATAAATTAGAAGAGCAAACTATGACAGGAACCTCCGCAGAAATGAAAGATCTATTGGAAAAAAAGGTCCTACAACTCAAGGAGAAACTAACCGATTATCTGGAAAATATAGTGAGGAAAAAATGGGAACCAAGCAAACTGTCAAATCACGAGTATGGGGAAAGATGTGGAAAAATGCTGGCGTGGAGAACCAAAACAGACCTGACAAGAAACACAATAACCTGTATTGAGAACAACCAAATGATATTGAGCTCTGACGACTCCGTGATAAAACAGGAGTTCGCATCATTTTTTTCCAAACTATATAAAGAAAATATAAACCCAACTGACGAGCAAATCAGTAAATATTTAGATACCATCTCACTACCATCACTAACAAAGGAGGAGGAGAATGAATTAAATAACGAAATCAAAGTCGAGGAAGTAAGAGCGGCGATAAAGAATTTGAAAAGGGGTAAAGCTGCTGGCCCGGATGCTTTGCCAAACAAATTTTACTTAGCACTGAAAGATTCAGTAGTAGTTCACAGATCTAATGAACAAAGTATATATGGACCAGGAAAACATTCCTGACTCCTGGAATGATGCCACGATCAGTATCATATTAAAAGCAGGAAAAAATCCGAAACACTCTGAATCCTACAGGCCTATATCATTGTTAAACTGTGACTACAAAATCTACATGCAGGTCATAGCAAAGAGACTATCCACAGTAATACCAAAATTAATCCATCCTGATCAGAAAGGTTTTACAAAAGGCAGACAACTTCACGAAATAACACATGAACTTTTTGCAACAATTGACATAGCCATCTGTGAAAAAATGCTGCTAACCATAATCACCTTCGATGCTGCCAAAGCATTCGATAGAGTAAACTGGGCCTTTTTAAAACAAACCATCAAAAAATACAACCTAGGGACAAGATTGGTTGCATGATAAAAGAAATTTATAAAAAACCAAGAGCAAAAATATTAATGAAATGGTCACTCACCAGCAACATTGAAATACAAAGGGGGACAAGACAGGGGTGTCCTTTATCCCCTCTCATTTTTAATCTTTAAATCGAGCCACAGGCAAATTTGATCATTTCTTATTCAAATTCGGCCATCCAACATTCTTTAAGAAAATAAAACTAAAAATCTTATACAATGCCGCAAAATTGTGGTACCAAATTAGAAACACAGTAAATAGGGCACCAATATGGGACTCCCCAGGCACACCTGAATGCCTAAAAGACTCTCTGGCTTTACCACTAAAAGTAGTCAGAATTGAAACTTGGGGGCAACTCCTAAAAGATAACGCCATAATTATGTCGGATCAAATTTCTTCAGTTACTAACTCCAATCTATCTAAGTTCAAGTTCTACCAGCTGGCTAGCTGGACCAAATCTTTAACGGGAAAAAAAACGGGAAATGAAAGTTTAGAGAAAGAAATTATAAAATCCTCAACAAAAAAAAAATGAAATATCGAAATGGTACTGGGCCCTTGTAGAGGCTGGAGAGGAAGACTGTCCAGTCCCGGAAACAACTTGGAGGGAAGATATGCTCGAATTAGACCTTCATACTCTTTGGCAAAAATCTTTAGAAACTTGCTAGTCTAGCCTGAAAGCAGCAGCCCTGAAAAGAAATCACTTGTTTACAGTCCATAGGTCTTACTGGACCCCAAAAAGACTATTGAAATTTAAAGGAGCTAACATAAAATCTTGCCCCAAATGTGGATTGGAGAAGGCGAATGATATTCATATGTTCCAAGAATGCCCTCAACTCACAACTTTTTGGCATGAAGTCGGTAAGACGATAACTTTGGTCTTGGGTCATCAAATAGATGTAAGTATTACTTAATTATATTTGGGATCCATCTTACAAGGGAAATGGAGATAAGTATTTTGACTAAAAATCAGGAAAAGCTATTATTTGTACTAATACTACTGGCAAGGAGAGAGATTTGTATCAGCTGGATTAAACCAGCTCCTCCTTTGCACGCAAACTGGCTGAACTCTATACTAACAACGAATAAATTGGATAGGAAAGGGAACATAAGTAAAAAGTCAAATTTCTGGGAAATATGGGAAAAGCACTTCCAAAAACCAAGCTAAAACCTCAGTAAGACCCGCTAACTACATCCAATGATTAAAGCGATGACAATAATTCAGGTGGAATAAGTTCTGCCGAGTAGCCAGGATGGCTAGCTCCCCTCCTTTACAAAAAACAGAATTATTGGTAATGATAAAGGATAAACGAGAAATCTGTTTATAATCAACACCGAAAGGGGTACTCCCCAACCTAATCCGAGATACACGGGGCAGTGAAGGTAGAGAATGTTGAAATAACAGATTCTTGAAACTCCTTATGCATACAATCGCAAAATGAGGTTAAAAAAAAAAAAAAAGATCCAGATACACCATGGCAAGTGCAGTGGGGTTGATACGTTTAGGGTTCCAATGAGCAGGTACCAGCTTGGACCCGATAGGCTGCCGGCGACCTTCCAATATGGCATATACCTAGTATTTTATTATGCTGTTATGCACAGAAAATCAATAAAGAATGGGTAATAAAAAAAGAAATGGGGCTAATTAAAAAGATTTCGTTTTCCTAATGTCTACTGTGCAGTGGCCATATTTTACTAGGCTGTTAATGCATTTAGTAGGATCCTTTCTTTCGCCTTGCGGCAATTTGTAGGATTTCTTTCGACTTGCAGGATAATGGGGGTTTGCACTTGAGACATGAAGTTTTTAAAACAACAGTGTATGCGTAAAATAATGAAGCACACAATTCATATTTATATACAACAGAAGGACACTTGAGCTTGGTTTCACTGTTCCTCATGAGTTCATTCCTGTACTTGCCACCTAGAATAATTAAACTTTACACAAGAGACCCAATTCTGTCAGCTTCTAATTACTTCTATAAATGTGTGCTGCCTCCTCCGAGGAGCACCTCTCCTCTGCACCTGCTGGGAAGTTCGCAGGCCAATTTTAGTGATCACAGTAAATACACTTGACAAACTCAACCCAAATGCGTTAGACATTCAAAGAAAGCATGAAATTGGATCCTTTCTTGTGCAAAGACATGAAGGACACCAGACATCATTTATGTGGTAATGGATAGCGGAGATGCCTGAATGCCTTGTCCAATATTAACATAGGTCACAAGAAAGCACAAAAAGCCCTCAACTATCAGTCCCTTAAAAGCATATGTGACATCAAGATTATGGGGGCATTTTTAGCAAGGGATGTTTCAGAACAGGATGGCGATATACCAGCTTATAAAGGTGGCAGTCCAAAAAGACAAATGAGGAGGGACAAGAGCAAGCAATCAACGTAACTCATTTTCATGTAGTTCAGGAAAGGAGGAGCTTGGCAAACAGCATTTCTTTTTCAGGGGGTAATGTATACTAGAAAAGGTAGATTTCTCTGCAACTGTCTTCAAATGGGTTAACATGGACTAGGCATTTAATATGACGATCTCAAATGTGGCTGCCTAAATGCATGTTTGACAAAGAACGTAATGAAAAACTTAATTCTGGAGTTTTATTCATGGGTATTACACGTTTTCCTACACTGAAGATAGTATTACTAAGGTCAAAGCAGTATGTTCTAAAATTATATTGGAAGAGAACTACCCTCGTGCAGAAAGTTAATTATAAGATCAGAAAGAAGGAGCTAGCAGAAGCTTTTCACAATGAAAGAATGGCAAACGTATATGTCCAGTCATAAGCAGTGCAGCATAGATGGTTATATTTACACAGCTATCCTTGCTAAACTGATTAACAGTCTCCGAATTAGTTCAGTCAATTCTTGGTGACTGCAAGATATCTCTAAAGACTAGTCTCCACCCAGCAGATAACTCCAATGATTTTTCAGCTGCAGCACTAATCTTACCCACAGCAAGTACAACAGAGGTCTGAAGACCTTGAAATGACAGTATGAATATTGCTAACCATCTTCATAAGCCAGTATGTCCAGTTTGCCCTACAATCAAGAATGACAGCAAACAACGTGAAAAGAAATGACGATTTAGACAAAGACTAACAAACAAATTACATCTCTTTTGCCAACCAAAATAATATCAACTAGATCCAGAAAATAAATCTGATGCAAAAACACCTGCCTCAGCAGGACGAGTGATTAGAGAATACCCAATTTCTTGCTGCAAAACCTTGCTCATTTCTAGTATTTAACTGGAACTGCAAATTACACACTCCTATCCATAAGTTTCCCAAAGGACCAGGTAAAGAGGATGAAGCAAAACAGGTAATCAGGTAAGCCTTCTCTAATAATGGTCAACATGAAGGAATCACTGACCACCGATCAAATAATAATACAACCTTTTTCAAGGGTCGAAGTTAAGGATGCATCAGGAACTTATGTTACCAAAGTCTTGGGCCTATCCAAATTAATTATTCACTCTTAAGGAAAAGCTTGAGTGTCCCTGACCAAATAGGGAGTCACAAGGGGGTCATTGAATCGAAACAATCTTTATGTGAAGGCCTATCAAAAAACAGACTAATGAAATGCCAAGAAACTACCTGAGGAAGTCACATTTTCATCCATGGTGACATAACAGCCATATGGAAAGACTCTGAATCCCCGTAGCAAGCCTATGGTCAAATCAGGAGCTGGCAACAAAAATCCGGGCCAATGGATACTTCCTGGCTGATTGGGAGATAAAAGTCAGGACTAGCATAGAGGAGCCCTAGCCTAGCATCTGGAAGATCATGGAACCTCAAAGCACACATTCTGACGGAGGTAATGACAAGGTTGCATTTAGATCAACAAGTGGCCATACAACAAACGGATTTACAATGATCAGTGTAAACTAAACATGGTATGTCACCGATGATGACAGTGGAGCAAAACCATGATAATATCTAGCCAAAATCGTGATCTACGCAACATGAGAGTTAACATGGAGTTGGCTAGCCTCTGCTTTACAAATGCCCAAAACCCCCAACCATAGGAATAAGCCACCGTCAGCTCTTTGTCACCATAGTGAATAATATTATATTGGAACATCGCAGGGCTGAAACAAAAACTTGACGACAGTATGAGAGAGATCAGCTGCTTCCAGGAAATCTGGTCCCTAGTCAAAGAGGCAGTAGATGGGTTTGCCCTTATTGTAATCCAGACTCTATATCAATTAAGGGCAGATGATGCAGAGGCCTGATTACTTGGATCTCTGTACCACTAACCTTTAGGGTTGATGTAAATGTGACTCAACAACCACATATAGAACCTTACCTTAAGAATGACTCCTAACCATTGACCTTTTTAACGTGTCTACCATCGGATAAACTCAGTGGGAAATATGAGCTCTTGAAAGTACTAGAATTCACTCTATATCAATCAATCAAATGCAAGATTAAAATAAGCAAATCTGAATCAAATACCACAATTAACGCCGATCGTGGGGATTTCAACATTAAAACAGAGGTGTCTTTCATGGCATTATAAAGATCAATAATTATAGAGATTAAAAATATGCTTCAGCATTTCTCACTTCAATCAGAGTGCCATCCTTCTTACTACAACTATGATTGCTTGCAAACCTTTATACACTAAGCAGGCGGACAGACTCAATACTCGAGTAAGAGAAGCACAAAGAACCAAGTACAGCGCAAGCATTATACACAATATCTTAATTAGCATAGAAGCATGGCGCTTCTGTCTATGCAGAACCTGATCCACAACAGCCCTAAAGCAGAGACTCACAGGTCAACTCGCAACCTGACAGTATGACCTCGAACAGGCAACATCTACCAGCATCCATCATTGTTGACTATTAGTACTTCTAACGCCACTGAAGTTGTTCAAGGAAAAATAGAATCAATCATCAAGCTAGGCAGAAGCAGCAGGGACGTAGCCCTGTCACCTAAAAAGCTAGACAGAGTTCACAGATGAAGAGGTAGCAGAGGAAATATTCAGCCAAAAGGAAAAGTCCCATGACTGGATGGAGTCCATACCAATCTGTTTGGATCAATTTTCGATCCATAGGCACCGGTCTTGAAAGCCATGTCCAACGCAATGCTGTTTACATGGAGGGTTCCCACCTCCTAAAAATCAGCTATAATACTTTATATATTTTAAAAAAGGACAAGAAATCGACCCAATGAACTATTGGCGGTTCTCGCTTCGACAGTGCCTGGAAAATCCAAGGAACACTCCTCTTGATTTTTTTTCAAGCCTGGGCAGACGATACTTCAATAATTACCAACCAACACGCACATTTCAGACAAGGAACAAAACTCACAGACCAAGCAATTAAGCTCTACTTCACTTGCATCAAATGTACCAAGCAAAAAGAAACCCCGTTATTCCCGACATCTGTGAAATTTAAATAGAGTTGATTCAGTTAACAGACATCTATTATTGAGCACTTTAAGAGACCAACTAATCAACTAAGTGTCTTACTGTAGCTCTACCATAACACCATGGCCATAGTGTGATATGATGCGAAAAGGGATTTGCAACAGCGTTACCAGTTCATATTGGCGTACGTCACAGATGCATGCTATTCCCAATGTCTCAAACTGTATTTCAGTGAAGTTGGGAAACCCTTTGAAGCCCTGCAGTAAGACGTTTCAATATGTGGAGACGCAAAAACTCCTAAAAAGCTGCTGCCTACTTTATGCCAACGACAATGTACTGATAGCCCATACAACAATAGACATGCATTACTTATTGCGGAACTTCAAACACTACAGGGCAACTAAACATTTAATTATAAATGTCGATAAGACCAAGTTCATGGTTCTAAACCCAAAGAACACACTAAAACAAACATTTTACATCATGGAAAAATTCTGAAGCATGTACACAACCCTGACAACTTAGGTTGATAATAAGTGATCTTAGAGCAAACATCTGGAGAAGAACCTCGTAGTACTAAATGATAATACTGGAGCAGCAACCTGGTACAACTAGCAATAATTTTTTCATGACTTCGTAAAAATCTGCCGATTGTTTTTTTTAAAAGGAACAAAAAACTAGAGGTCTAATCTAGTAAAAAATAATTGAGGATATCGTGACCGTTGTATTTTGGCTTCTACCAAATGTAAATATTTGAGATATGTAAATTGTTGCGGGAAAGATTCTGCTATCCTGAAATAGCTATTTCAGACTGAAACTGCTACTTAGAGACACCATCCAAGTAAACCTAGAACAGATTAGGAGCATTCTTAACCACGTCAATTCCATTCATACACTGGTCCTCCGATCAGTGCCCCTGCTCATTTTGCCATAGGTTTTGGGATGAAGGATGCATACAGAAAAAGAGTGTGTTTATTCCACTAGTTAATAGATATGTAAAAGAGCAATCCTTAGCAACTTTATGAGGCCAGCAAAAACTCAATGTACACATAGGCCTAGATGTAGGTAATTATATTTTACCACTTCTTAAATACCGAATTTTACCGATTTGGTATTTAAGAAGTGGTAAAATAGAGGGGGGGGATGTAGGTATTACAGAATCGGTAAATACCGAATCGTTAAGATTCGGTATTTACCGATTTTGTAAATATCGATTCGGTAATGCCCATTGATTCCTATGGGCATTGAAGCCCATAGGAATCAATGGGCATTACCGAATCGGTATTTACCGATTCGGTAAATACCGATTCCAGCTAGGGTGCAGGGGGTGTCACTTTGACACCCTCTAGCACCCCAAAAACAGGCATGTGTGCCATGTGGCACACAGACATGCCCTAAGGGCATGTCTGTCTGTCACATGGAATAGGTGTGCATGCACACATGTGCATGCACACCTGGATTCGGTATTTTACCACCCAATTGGATTGGGTGGTAAAATACCGAATCTGAAAGGCCTTTGGGACTCAGAAGAGTCTCACTTACATCTAGAAGTTACCAAATCGGTAAAAATACTGATTCGGTATTTTACCGAATCGGTAAACTTACCGATTCGGTAAAATTGGCCCCCTACATCCCAAAAACCCATTTACCGGTCGGTTACCGGCCGGGAAATGGCCACCTACATCTGGCCCATAATGAGTAATATCACCAGTGAGGTCACATGGGGCATATATATCAAGGCCTTTTCCCATTTGCAAACAGGCCGATTATCAGAATTTTGCGATTGCATTTAAGGAATCGCAAATTGCGATTCCTTAAATGCAATGTATGAAGCACAGAAAAAGTGTGATTCGGCCTTAAGGAACGCAAATTACCAACAACTTCAAGTTGGTGGTAATTTGCGATTTTTGAAAAATGCACTTTTTTGCATTTTTCAAAGTACCATGTGGCACACATACATGCCCTTAGGGCATGTATGTGCGCCACATGTGCACACATACATATTTCAGGGGTGCAACAGGGTGTCCTTTTGACACCTTGGCACCCTTGAAATTGCATTCTCAATTTGCTATTCTCTAATTGCGAATCGCAAATTGATAATGTCTTCCCATTCATTCCTATGGGCCTCCTAGCCAATAGGAATGAATGGGAAGGTATTGCTTAATTGTGATTCGCAATTTGCTAATCGCAATTAAGGAATGCCAAAGAATCGCAAAATATTTGCAAATTTTTTATTACATCCCGTTTTGCGATTCTCAAATAGCGATTCTCTAAAAATCGCTATCTGAGAATCGCAATAACTGTATTTTATACATATTTCCCCCACGTCATTTCGAATGTCATCTACGTGACATTTGTGAGATGATGGTAGCTATTTGGCAGGGAAGCTATGTTAGCATACCTAACCATAACTTGGTTTTAAAAGAGTTTTTCTTTAATTTTGTTGCTTTAAATTATCCAATGACTCTAGGTGCAGGGTTTGGGTTCTGGCTAAGTCCTGTGACCAAAACACCTCCCCCCAAAGTTGTAGTGTACCGTATGCCACAGGAGGCAGGTCATGGAATGTGGCCTTAAAACAACAGCCGGTTCTTCTCTCAGGCCCTGCTTTATTCTGCACACACCTGTGGTATTGTGGGGGTTTTCCTTTATTTATGTAAATTATGTTATGACTTAGGCTATGCTGTGATATAGTAGTGTCCTAGGGTTCTAGGACGGAGTGGAATGCCCCGAGAGCTGAGGAAGCGGTTGGCAGCTGAGGGTGTCTTCTGGTCTCTAGTATGAGCATCTTCTACTTGAATAAACCTTTTATGCTTAACTATTCAACTGTGTGTATCATCATCACTACAATGTTGGCGACGATTGGCTGGGAAGAATCCCCATGTGGAGTCAACAGAACAGGTCAGCTGGGTTTGTTTGAGCTCAGGAGACCATTACCTACTGGAATGTATCCTGATTTGATGTGACAGGAACAATTAGTCTCAGAGAAGTGGTGAAAATGTCGCCTTGTATATGGTAACTGTATGCTGAGGTCAGCGCAACATTTTTGTGTTTGATTGTATTTGCCAGTGTAACCGCATTTAGCAGAACACGCCATTGCTCTTCGTCACACCATTACCAGTCAGAGCACAACCATGCTTGTGGCAGCAAGTCCAGGAAGCAGAGCGTGTTTGTGCTCGAGGCGTCGACTTTCAAAATCGCTTTGGGCAGAGCGGAGTGTGCTTGAGGCGGCAGTAGTATTATGCTGCATGTTTGGAAGCTCATGAGCTTGACCCGTCAACTCTACCTTGGTCAGCACAAACAGTTTCCATTCCTTTGATGGTGTGCGTCCGCTTCTCTGTACACACCGGTTTCTCAGTGCGCAAGTGGCTGATGACGTGCGGAAGCAAGGATGATTCCGGTGCCGCTACGCTCATGCCCACAAGCTCCACCTACTGTTTTGTTGTGTATTTGGTTTTCTGCTTTTCTTCAGCTAACAACATGCTTTCTATTGTCGGTGTGGACGGACAGAACAGTGACTGGCATGCTTGTGAGTTAAAAGTAAAACTATAACAATTGGAGCAGTTTGTTTATTTTGCAGCACCAGTTTCGATTTTGCAGCAGTTTGGCAGATTCTTTATTAAACAGCGATTGCCGGGGGGCAAGATGGCGGCCGGCTCTCTGGCCGTGTGAGCTGGTCTCAGCGTTTCTCTCCCCCAGGATGACCTGCTGACTTCTTCATTCTTTAGCGCGGGGTCGAAAGAACTCAACCGCTAAACAAAATCTTTCATTCTGACCTGTGTAGGGAGATGCTCCGGTGGCCCTGCATTTATCGACGCTGCCTGTCACATTTGATCTTTGCTTCACGGCGTTCGCTGGGCAGTGGCTTGAGCTCAGTTCAGCGCCTCAACCTCCAGCTGCTCAGACGGCGCCTCCATCTGCCGAGAAAACTAAAAGAGGCCAGCCAGATAACACGTCTGGCAAAACACTGAAAAATATTAAATCCGTTCCAGTTCCAGCAATGTTCCAATCTCGGGCAAGTAGTATTAATAAAATGCCATTGAGTCCACAGAGCCCAGCTGTTGCGAAACCTCGCGATTCCCTTACTGCTCCTCCTAAGGCTTCCACGGCGGCAACTGGTAAGGCAGACAGTGCTTCTTAACTATCTCTCTCGACAGCTTTGCCTAGAGTTATCAATGGGGGCATTGTTGGAGGTACAATTGGACAGCCTGAGGTGGAGGTGCTGGGTGTTAATGCCTCTGGGACTGTGATTTGCACGAAATCTCTACTGGATTTGACGGCCCAACCCAGTGGGCTGCTGGGAGTTGTAGTCCCCTCAGACCTTGTGCCTAACATACAATTAGCAGCTGCCCACTCTCCGGTACTTTCTATAGCCTCTCAAAATGACCATCCTCATACAGAGGTATTGCAAGTTCCTCTGCCATCTGCTTCAATAAACACTGATGGTGATACAGCTGGAGATAACTTTTTTCCCTATCAGAACACACAGGCTCCTCTGTGGACGATAATGGGTTGGATAAGAACTGGACTGATGATGAGGATAGTTATCTGGGTGACTGGCGAACTAATGATATCCTGAACTCTGCGGTCACTTCAAAAGGCCTCTCCACAGTTCGAAAAGTACCTCAAGATTCTGGCTCAAATACAGGCTCCCTAGCTTGGGACTATTCATTTTCTGCATAGTCTGGAACACAAGGCAATCCTCAAGATCCAGCTACCAATGGCTCTGATTCCAGCTTAGGCTCACCTCCGGGTGAAATGACACTGGCAATAATATACCAGACAATAATGGCACACAGTGAGGAGACTCAACAGGAAAGTGCCTTTGCACAGGGGGCGTACCGCAGGGTTCAAAACTCGCTTCGTAGAGTGGTCAAAACTTGTGCAGACATTGCATCTAGGGTAGCCGAAGCAGAAACCTGGATCTCTACTCTTAAAGACGACATGGTCACCCAGAAAACCACTACAGACTCAATCCAATCCCAGAGGGATGACTTCCAGTGGAAACTAGTGGACATTGAAAACAAGGCCCAGAGGAATAATTTAAGAATCCTGGGGGTTCACGAAGGCATTAAAGGATCGGATACTCGACTGTTTGTGGCTGGACTATTTTCTGAGGCCTTCCCAGAGGTTAAGGAATGGGATTAGGAATGGGATTGGCAATTGTAAATCCAACGTGCTCACCGGTTTCCTTTCAAGCCTAAACAACGATCTGGTCAAACGGACAATACACCCCGTGCAATTTTAATTTGTTTGAATAACTTTTTAGCTAGAGAAAGGGTTTATGATCTAGCTAGGCCTGATAGGCAAAGAGCAGGGAAGGGCTGTCAATTTTTTGTTAGACCAGATTTTTGCCCAGCTACAGTTGAACGGAGGTGGCAGCTCGGTCAGCTAATTGCCCCTTTCCAGTCTAAAGGGGCACAGGTGTTTTTGCTTTTCCCTTCAAAACTTAAAGTTATCCACCAAGGTCAGACAACATTTTTTGAATCTGAAATTCAGGCCAAGGCCTTTTTGGATTCAATCTAGAAAGCTGAATCTGTATAGATCTAAGTCTTTAGCTGTTCCTTTTTTTTAGAATTGTTAGTGGGGACAATGCTCTATCGAGGGGATGACGTTTGTTTGGGAGTACTGTGCCTTCGTTTTGTTTCGGATATCTCCTTGGGTATGTCCTCCAGTGGTATCCTTAAGTAGGCAGCGACTCCAGGGGGGGGTCCAGGCTCAAACCAGCTCCTCCATCATCCGGACTTCGGTCCTATTGCCTAGCTTTCCCCGAATATATCTCCGGTTAGGATTAATGCGTTTGGATTTAAAGTTCTGGCATATGCCGATGATATCATCGTGCTAACCAGCGATGTGTCAGCCTCATTTCCAGCAATTAAGAACCTAGCGGAACAGTGCGGTCAGTGCTCCGGCTATAAACTAAATGCCCAGAAAACTCAGGTGGTCCAATCTACTACTATGGGTCCTTCTAAAGCACCAGTGGTTCAGTGCAATGTACCTAGGGATAAGAATTACAGCTGCAGTAGATAAGCAGCCAGATATGAATATTTTACCAATTATAGACACAGTTAATTCTACCCTGCGTAGATTAGATAATTTGCACCTATCTTTGTTTGGAAGAAGGAATGTGTTAAAAATTCTGATTTTACTGAAATTCTTTATTTATTCAGGACTGTTCTGTTAGAATTCGCTCAGACAAGTCTTGCCCGTGCAGAAAGATGCTGCAGCAGGTTTCTATGGGGCTACAGCCAGCCCCGAAGGGCGGAGAAATGGATGCATTTGCCACTGGACAGGGGTGGGTGGTCAGTCCCTAATCTGCTGCTCTACAACTGGAGAGCTCTACTTCAACACTTTGCTGTGCCGCTCTTCGGTGACAGAGCAGTACCTTTACCATTTTGTAGTCCCTCTATTTTTGAGATTGGCTTAGGAGAGGAAGCCAAGTGGATACTACTGTCGGTCCTCGAACTTAGCTACTATAAAAAAACTAAATTTCAAGTTATCATGTCAATGTATTCAGTTTGGAGGAAGGTACGGCAGAAATGGTTAATTCCTAACATTAATTATTACACTCCCCTTGCAGCAGCTAGACTGCTGCCCTCTATTTTTCAAGACCAAACTACAATCAGATGGAGGCTGCATGGCATTACTGTCCTAGGGGATTTAGTTCATGAGGGGAGCATGGCCTCTTTTCTCTTTCTAAAAGATAAGTTTGCCTTGGACACGCATGAATTTTTAAAAATATTTACAGGTTCGAAGCAATTTAGATAAAGTTCTGCATAAAATCCCAATTTTATTTATTAAGAATGCACTTATGGATTTGGTCCTGAAGAGGTCACGAATTGGGTTGCTCTACCAAAATTTACTTTTAGGTCTCCCTGATGATCTATCTCTCCATAATACTAAATGGGAAAATAAGCTAGGTAAGGCTGGTATGGATATTTCGCAGGCATTAGAGTTATTCAGTACGGTGCTAATTTCAGGGACCTTACGCTCCCAAAGCTATTTGGCCTTATATGATCTTCATTATACCCCGGCCACAATATCCAAATGGGGAGGTAGGGGGGGTTATAGCTGTCCGAGATGTGGTTCAGTAGCAGCTAATGATGTACAGATGTTTTTCACTTGCCCTAAACTCGATCCGTTCCTTCAAGATGTTCAAACATGTATCAATCTAAGTCTTAAAATTCCTGCGGTTCTATCTCCTGAACTAGTAATATTAGGTTGCGAGAGTGTTGCTTTGCCTGTTAGAACGAGTCATGCCTCAGCCCTAACATTCATGGCTATGTCTTTAATACGATTATGTATTACATCCGAATGGATTAGTCCTGCCGCCCACACCTTTGTGAATTGGAGAGCAAGTATTCTAGCTCTCCATAACTGGGAATCAGCTGTGTTCTCGAGGGGGGGGGGGGGGGGGGTGGGTAGAGGAGGCGAGAGAGGGGGGTACAAATATGGGCCCCATTTACACAATGGCTGAATAGTTGAATCGTAAGAACTGGTTTTGTTACATGGTTTATTACATTTGCTTTAATGGGGTACAGGGGCTTTGTCTGACCTATTCCTTTCTTTGTTGTTATATATAAAATGTGTTATTCATATTGATATCCATGATAAAGTCATATGCTATGTGTTACTGATTTGCCTTCAAGCTGAATAAAAAAATTAAAAAAACAGCGATTGGCACGCTTTTGAGAAAGTATCAATATAAACATAGCAATATTGTTAGCAGTTTGGTATGTACTTTACTAAACAGCGATTGGCACACTAATGAAAAAGTGTAAGTCAAACCACATCGATTGGCAGCTTTTGCACAAATTATAGCGTTGTGTTGTAGTTTGTGTAGTGATTACTCCTTGTTTTTTGAACATGCATTGCCTTTTGTGCGCCAGTACATCAAGATGCAAACAGTTCCATGACCACCTCCCTTCATACAAGATCCTGGTGAACCTCTATTCAAATGGCACATTTGAATCAGATCTTCTAATGCTTATTTTGGAGCTATAAATGGCAAGAAATTTAAGCCAGGTCCTAACAAAACAATTACACCACAATCTTGGCATCAGATTTGGGGATCAATGGTCTCCTAAGATATTCCCATCCCTTGCAGACAAAATTCTGGCTATTGCACAGGACCTTTTGGACCCCGGCACGCCTCCATAAACTCTCCCTAAGAGAGACTCCAAGTTGCTGGAACTGTAATGACCCTATGGGAGATCTCCCCACCTTCTCTTTTACTGTAGAGCGGTTGGTCCATTTTGGGATTCAGTGTTTAGCTTCATCCACTCTATCTGTGAAGTCCTTCTGGAGCGACCTTTTTTAACACTGCTCATGAGTTTCTTAGATCTGAACATCAGATCCCGTAACAGTCTACTAGTTGATATTCTTACGGCTGCCTGCAAATCTATTTTAACTAACTGGAAGAGCACAGCCGCCACCTCCTTCTGCCCTCGGCTAAACTGCATCTCCTTTCTGAGAGGGGCAGATAACACCTCGTTACAAACATCCACGTGGAGTAAACTCAATACATCTATCTGGAACTCCCTTGATTACTATTTTGCCACTCCCAAACCACTGCAATTATCCACTGTCCACCCCCTATACTCTTATAAACCTTTCCCCTATATGAGAGATATTTAAAACTGATACCAACACCTTTCAAAACCCTGGGTTCAACCCTTGGTCTGATTGGATCTTACAATCTGGAAAGCATCAGCACTTGTACACGCTACGACCTTCATCGATTTTACAAACGGTTACATGGGTTCTGTCTCTATACCTACTAGTGCCCCTCCTTTCCTCTTTCATTTTACTTTATCTTTTTTTCTAGTGGTGTTTATTGAATCTCCATATGTTGTTTGCACTGATTTCTCATCTGTTTCCTGGATTTTGCTCTGTAATCGAGAACCTCAGGTCATGATAAACTCTCCAGGATGTTATGCACTTGAACTGTATTTCATAAACTGGACCCTTGTATTCTCCGATTGTTATTTTCTCTCTGTTCATTGTTTTTGAAAAATTGCTTCAAAAAAAATTCTCCTGAAATTAAAAAGAATATTTGATTACAGTGGTGGAACAGGACAAATGGTTTACAAAATTGGATTTGAAGGCAGCTTACCATCTGGTAGCATTGGATAAGGCGTCTGGTCACTTGACTGCATTAGTGACTACTGATGGTATATTCCGATTGTGTAGGATGCCATTTGGCCATTCTTCTACTGCGTATGTATTTCAGAAGATTATGTCAAAAAAATTTCAGTGCATAGAGAATTTTGCTGTGTTTCAGGATGACATTCTTGTGTTCGCTAACTCGTTAGATGAACATGACAAAATATTACCTCAGGTGTTGAATGATTTGAACATTAATTGGGTTATCTTAAGAAGAGACACATCTGTGTGTGTAGTGGATCAAGTTGAATTTTTGAGTCATGTCTTGTCACCAAAAGGCATCAAACCTAGACCCAGTTTCGTGAATTTCATTGTTAAAGCTCCCCATCCTGAGGGCAAAGTTCAACTAAGATCATTCTTGGGACCATGCGAGTTTAATTCAAAGTTCATGCGTAATTTTTCACACTTGGCAGAGTGCTTTCGAGTGCGGTTGAAGAAAACATCATGATTTGTTTGGTCTAAAGAATGACAAAACAAATGCGATCTCATTCAACAGAAAAATGTGTCAGCCCCAGCTCTTCAACCACATGTGGAAGGTCGCAAGACAGTCATTATTGTGGATGCCACCACCTATTGGCTAGGAGCTACACACATGAAGGTGACAAGGAAACAACAGTAGGGTTTGCATCTAGGAGGTTATCAGAGGTGGAATCAGGATATTCGGTCATTGAGAAGGAAATGGTAGCGGTTACATGAGGTGTGGAAAACTTTAGACCGCACGTATGGGGAAGACACTTTTACTTGCAAAACAATTACAAGTCATTAGTGGACATTCTGCCAAGTATCAAGATGTAGAAGTCCACATCTCGGTCAGCAGACCTTGCTGTTAAAATTTTAAGAGTACAATTTTCAAGCAGTGCACATACCAGGGGAAGGAACTGCAAAGCTGATTGTTTGTAAAGATTACGGTGTTCAAATGTTGGAACAAGATGTGAAAGAGTGCATTATTGGCAAAGTTGAGGATCGAGTTGTGTGTGAAAATATGGATGACTGGCGCAAGGCTCTGGCACTTCATAAAACACTTCAGGTGGTTATTGAAGGATGGCCTAGAGAAAAAGATTTGCTGTGTGGTTTACAACCATTTTGGAAAACTGCTACTGAATTATAATTGGAGAATGGGATTCTGGTTAGAGGGGACAGAATAATTCCTCCGGGGTGTCATAGAAAAAGAATTGTGGAGACTGCACATGCAAGGCACTTACGATGTCAACGAGAAAAAGAATAAGAGCTGTTTATTGTCGCCCATAAATGAATGATGAAGTGGATAGTGTGGTCCAAGAGTGTCCTCACTGTTGAGTGACAAACATCGTGTTAGGTCTGTACTGGAATCAAGGGTGTCTTGTGGTCCAGATAGAGTTTGGAAGAAAGTTTCTATTTTAGGCCAGTTTCATGTGTTACTGGTAAGAATTAGGTATTTTGTGGTGTTGATTGACCATTTGTCGAGATGCTTGTGTGAAGGGTGTGGTGGAACCAACTACAAACAGTTGGTTACATTTTTCAGGGAAATATTTTTCAGAGAAGGGATTCTGTCAGAGGTGTTGTTTGATAATGGTGTACAGTTCACCTCCAGTGTTATGCGGTATTTTTTTGTAAGAGGTATGGCATTAGACACATGCACTCACCTCTTTATTGTCTGCAATTGGATTGCAAGGTTGAGAGGGTCAACAAAGTTTTAATGGAAAGCATTCAAAGTGCGCTGAACTCTTGTGTGGATTGTGAGGAGGCTGTTAGAGACACTATTTAGGTGTATCACACTACTCCTCATTCAATCACTGGACAGACACCGTTCGAAGTGATGAGGGGGAGGTGTGTAAGCTCGGGTTAGCTTGCTGGCTGGGTGTCTGATGTCCTGGGGAAAGATGTCAGTATACAGAAGGTGTCTGAGAAAGAGAAGTTAGCCAGTGATAAAGCATCTAAGGCGAGGGTGGAAAGTGATTCACATAAAAAGCAGAAGTGCAGGAATGCTGTGAAAGTGAAAGTCGGGGATTGGATTCACATTAAAGATCCTTTGTAGTTGAAGGTTTTGACAAAATTCAGAGATCCTGTCAGGTGAAAAGAGTTTGTGGCAATTCTGTCCAGGTGTCTAATAGGCAGTGGTGAAATATGTCTTTGATTGCAAGAGTGTTAAGTACACTGAGGGCTTCATGATGGCACTGAGGGTGCCATCATGAAGAATGTTCTGGATGATGTTGATATTCCTAGGTTTACTGTGAGTACAGAGTTACAAAAAAGAAGTGCACATATGAAGCAAGTAACAAAGAGGTTGTTGGATTATTTTTTTTTATTGGTTGTGGGTGTTGGCTTTTTTGTTTGTCTGGTTTTTGTTTTTGGTTCGGGTGCAATCACGGTTATTAGTTAATGACACTGTGAAAAAAAGGGGTAAATATGTAGCATTGTGTGAGTTTACCTTTATCTGTGTAAATGATGTGGCTATGCTGTGGCACAGTAGTGTTCTAGGACGCAGTGGAATGCCCTGAGAGCTGAGGAAGCAGTTGGCAGCTGAGGGTATCTCCTGGGTTTTTATGTGTACATCTTCTACTGGAATACATTTTTTATGGTTCACTAGCCAAGTGTGAGTATCATCATCACTACAACACCTGTGTGCAAGACAGACGGGCCATGGTATTTGTCCATATCATGCTCCCACTGCTTATGCTCTGCAACTGGCAAGGGAAAGTCTTTGGTTAATCTTAATGTGCGTCTTCCCATTTCCACTAACTAAACTTGTCAGCCATGCCCAGCAGGCAACCACTTTTAGATGTTGTTTTGTTCACCTAGTTTATTCTCTTCTTGGGGGCACTACCACACTGTGATGCCTTAAACTTCACAGGGTTCACACAATTTACTTCACATGTATATATTAACTTACCAATATGTATTGATTTTTTTCTGAAGCTATTTCTGGTAATATCAGTTGTGTAATATACAACTATGAAAACAGTGTTGAAGAAACACCCTCGATATGAGAAATATGTACGCAATTCAGTATTGTAAATAATTGTACAATCAATAGACGATAGAGGAAGTATTATTATTTTGTTCTTTTCTTCAAGGCATTGCTGGCCATGAACAATAAAATCAAAACCATTTCAATAAGATTATGGAAAACATAAACAAACACTGGTAAAGCAAGTAGGAATGAAATTGCTGATCAGCCTCTTGGTTTTGTCAATGCGTTTCTTGTTTTGGCATGGTTTTTGTAAAATCTTATTGGTGTGGGAGCTGCTGGGCTCTCACCATTATAACAAACATTGGCAAAAGCAAAAATTGTTTTTAGTATTAACAAAAAAAACACTCATTGCCCCAGTAGTTCCTGCAACTGAACAAAACTACTTTGTGTGCAGATATGCTCCTTGTGAAAGAGCACAACGCTGTTACTCACAGTGAAGCGAGAGAGAGAGAGAGAGAGAGAAAAAACATTTTAATAAGCAGAAAAGGTCAAGGTTAACACCAGACCTAAGTAGGGGTCCAATTATTAAAGAAAGTCTCAAAAGTGCACCTATAGTGCTTGTCCTTGCGTTAAGTGCAGATACACTGCTTTGTGTAGTAGTGATAAGCAATAGTTCAAGGGTTGGAATGCCCTTTGGAGTCTGTGCAAACCTACTAACTTGCATGTTTTAAGGGTTTTCACCAACTCTTTTCTAATCTTAAAAGGGTTGAAAATGTACTCCTGACAGTGCCAGACGTAAAACGTTTTCCAGGGTTGTGACAAAAAGTGGTTGGAGGAAAAGTGAACTTGAAACATTCAGATTTTCACGTGAGCAAATCTACACATGCACATTTGCTCATACTAAAATGCAGTTCACAAATATTTTCTAAGAGTACTATTTCTTGGCCTACTTCTGTAAATTCTTGTGAATTCACGGAAACTGTATATATGCACTTAATGCAAGGATATATACCATGAATGCACTTTTGAGACTTTCTTTAATAATTGGGCCTCTAATTAGGGCTGGAGTTAACAATGACCTTTTGTGTTTTTGTTGTTGTTTTCTCGCTCTCACTTACTCTCCTGCTCTTTTACAAGAAGCATATTGGCACACAACGTAGTATTGTTCAGTGCCCGGAACTACTGTGGCAATGTGTGCTTTTTGAGACCAAAAACAATTTTTGGTTTTGCGACTGTTTGTTAGAATGGTGAGCGCCCAGCAACCTCCCACAGCGATAAGGTTTTACAAAAACCATGCCTAAACTAGTCAAACATTGTCAAAACCAAAAGGCGGTGTGACCACCAATTTCAGACCTATTGGCTTTGCCAATGCTTGTTTATTTTTGTTTCCTATAATCGCATTTAAACTGGTTACAATGATTTTCCATCATGAATATTTTTCGTAAATACAAACATACATTAACATATTACAAAGCAATGCTACAAAGATATGGTAAATATGGTACCTAGAATCTAACAGCAGTTTAGTAAAATGTTTTTTTCCTACTTGCATTTTTTTGGGAACCTTTCATTTTGAAAGCAGGGAATCGTCACTCTTGCTTTCATGATTCTGCAAATATTTGCATATTATCGGAGAGCATTCTAGGAGCATTATAAATAGCCTCATATTACTAAACTTTGAAAGCGTGTGTACACATTTATACGGGAACCACCGTTAGCAGTGCAGGCCGAACCAACAAAATTTACTTTTAGAGCTCACCCTAATAATGAAGACTTTGCATTAATGAACCATAAATACAAGTTTGAACAGCATTAACACATGGACACACATATTACCTTAACTGTAGACAATGCCTTCCTTGATCCATAATGTGGTACTGTAAACTGGCAGCCAAAGGTTTTGTGCTGTAGGGGGTTGGGCCTACTTGTCCCAAGGACAATATACACATGAAAACGTGTTGCCCATGCCCCCAAACAATATGTCCCGGGCTATAGGAATTCCACATACCTGATGTAGATTTGAGGAAAAGTGGCAAAATAAAGGAATTTTTAGTAATCCAACCCTACCATGGTATGGGATTTGGCATATTCAGAGAGGCTATATCAAAGCTCTTATATAATGAGATTGCTGTCATCATTTGTTGCATTACATGGAACAAAAGGGACAAGTGGATTTAGTTACAGGAGAAGTATATTTAGGAAGCAACCTGCCCAGGGACAAGTGGATGTTTTATTAAATTCCACAACCCTGACATCTATCACACACAGGCACAGACAAGTTATCGTGGGGTTGAAAATCAAAGTTACACCACTCACCATGAACATCAACAAAGTAAACAAAACTGAAAATGTGTCAGCTTCGTAAAAAAAATATGACCCTCAAATTAGGTCTGTGAAGACTACTGAAGTTTAAGTAAAGCTTTTATTTTTGATTTAATTAAACTCATAACCCACACGTTCATGGTAAATAATTACGATTACAGCATTTAAAATAACATGTACATTGAAAACTTACCATTGTAATACAAAATATAACAATCTAATAAGTATATGCACCACACTCTTTACATAGAATTGCAGAGATGAGAGAATTACAATCACTCATGCATGATACATTCTTTTAATCCACAACTAGAGTCTACCACAAAATAATTTCAAAATAACACATAATTATTCATTAATGACCTACCCAAGCTCACTTCCTTCACACAGAGGCAGAAAAAACAGCCGTACAATGAAAGCCTACTACTGCAATTTGAAATCACATTTTTTACCCAACAACAGGGCTCTAAACCGGTGAGTGGACATGCACATAAAAAATGTTGCAGTGACTTCACACCTAAGCTATTTATTTATTTATTTATGAGATTTGTGAAGCGCGAACGAATGCCCGAGGGCGTCTCGGCGCTAAAGCTCAATTCATGACTCTCCTGATTTTGGATCCCAGCTACATACTACTTTGCCCTAGGAGGCTCTTGTGGAGTCCAAGGGAGCAGAAAATAATGTTGTCCTAATATAGTTGGGCCTAAGCAAGTGTTACTTGGGCAAACAATCCAGAGTGATGCCAGGCTCAGGTAAAAAAAAAAAAAAAAAAAAAAACAGTAGTGTTCTTCACAGTGAAGTCTTGCAAATCTAGTTTGAAATCCTCTGGATCATAGCTTGCAATGTAACCCTGTTTTAAGACTTCCTTAAGTGCTTGCCAAAACCTACTCAAAGTGCACATCTATATTTTTCAGAGCATTCTTCGTGTGGATTGACCAAGTGTTTTGCACTCTGGATGGGGTGCGTTAATCATCTCCGAAATCAAGATTAATTGAATCTGTTGGGGTTGCCCTACTTGAGTCAGGTTTAGAAAATGGAATAGCAAAACGAGGGACTAATATATTTGGCTACATTCCAACCTAACTTTGTGCTGAATTGCAGAGGAAGGCGGAAGGCAAGCCAAATGGGAATCCAAACATACACAGACAGAGTCCGATAGCACAGAGATGGCAAGTACTTGACTTGGTCAGCTCAAGGGCATTTACCAAGGAGGCGAATTTACTTTTTGTTTACACAGCACGTCTATTGTGCATCTCTAGCATCAAACTACATGCTTAGATAATTATACCCTCCTCTACCCAACACCTTAAAGCACTTCATAAAGCAGGCACTAGTTTTCTTAAGTTTAATATTAAAAAAGACAATTCAGGGTTTAGCAGTTTTAGTCAAATGCAAGGTATCTGCTTTGTTGTAGTTTTTTTTAAGTGTTCAGCATCTTTCCAGGCCAACTCTGATGCAATCTAAAATGACTGTCATCAGCATATTGCAGCAGGGGCAAATGGGTCAGTCTCATTTTTTTCTGGCGTGGGGGGGTGTCTCTAGAGGGATCAATAAGTTCCGAGTCTATGCAACTCACTATTGAAGTGGTCAGTGTATAAGCAGGGGTGTGAGCGCTTGCCCCCTTTTCAGACCGCTGTTAGTCATGATATTTGTTTTATTACACTAAAAACCATTCTGTAACTTAATCCTCACCCAGTGAGTCTGTAGACACGCTTCTAATCGACAACAGTCACCAAAGTGAGCTCGTAATGGGAAATGTGCATCTGCTTTTTGCTACCATAACCTTTTTTCCATAGGGAATAGTATCAAATCTCGATTTCATATGCTAAAAACGGCTTCCTTCTTTCAGCCACTTAAAAAATGTTTTCAATTTATTGCAAGTGAAATTCCCCCGATTATTGTTTTTTCTATACCCGACACTTTTACCAACTGTATAATGCAGTCATCAATAAGACCTTTAATCCACCTTACAGCAATGTAATCTCCATTTCACAAATGCTGAAATGGTAAGTATACTATTCATAATTAAAATTCCACTAATCCTACTGTGGTCTAGGAGGATGTGGAATCTACCTACCATCGCAAATTACTGTTGGAATTTGAAGGCGCGAAAAATATTGTGAATCATGTATATATTATTTACAGTGGAGTCAAGCTGCACAATCTTAATTTTGTCTTTGCTGATAAGAGGTAAACTCTTACAATTAAGATGAGAAATCAGTCTACTTGCTTGGCACGACCGAAAACCGCAAGTAGTAATTACAGAACCAAGTGGTATTTACTATGAGGTTTGGCACACTTTGTAAAAAGAACTTGCGTATCTACCACGTAAAACATGGTAATAAGCAGGTAATCCAAAGACTGGCGTCCAAGTTCTGTCCCAACATACTCTTTATTATATAAAACGTCCTGCAGTCAGCAGGTTCATTGTGAGTCAGAGTTGAAATATTTATTTTTCCATCCTCGTTATAGCAACGCACAACCTTTCTTACCATAGTTAGTTCATTGAGACAATTACAAAAAAAAATGAAAACGTCAATCCACTTCACTTTCCTATTTTTCTTTCTAAAGCACACTTTAAAAAAAATATGTTAAGAAATAAAAAAAACGTGTGTTTACATCATACTTAATAAAATAACTTTATGAAGCACATTAAAAACAACAATGTGTAAAAACAACCAGATTTTTATGTGGACACGACTTGATTGGACCACGCAAATTACCATATTAAGAAATAACTGTTCAATCAAGGCAATGCGTTGTTTAGTATATGGAAAGTGAAAACACGAGTACAAGAAAACATTTCTGTACAAAACCAGGCTTGTATTTCAGTAAGGGTAGACTAGCCACAAGTTAGACGCCATTCTAACAACTCGCAGTTTCCATTACAACCGTCGGTTGCACGGTTTGCACGTGCCGCTGTAAAAGCTTTGAATCTAGATACGTTTTTTGAGTTTTGATATTTTTCATAATATAGCGTTCACACCTAGATCTACAGATAAACTTTACGTTTTGATATATGAAGAGAGTCACATGGTAACAATAAACCAGCATAGAAGTGGTTTGTATTTTTTAACGATATGCCTAGGTTAGTCAACATGGATTTACAGGCTTCTTTAGCGCTCGTGGTAATTTCGTTTTCTCCACTGGCCCTTTTCTGACTCATTATCTCAATCAATAAGCAACTTTTCTCTCTCTTCTGGTCTCATGCCCGCCTAGCTCTTATGTTCACTTTTCTACTCTTACACCAGAACACTTTCAGTTTCCCTCTCATGTACAAACACACCAGCCTCCACATTCATCTCGGTGTCCACTAGCCAAAGAAAAGTGAACATTTGCAATTGTAGCTATTGTACAGTGCCCGACTATCATAATCACTGCATATTGTTCTCAAACGTGGTCTATTACATCTTAGCACACTGCATATTTTATCTGCTTCAGAAGCATACAGTCTGTGGAAAGCAAGGTTGGCCCATTAACAAGGGGGCCCTTGGTTTCCTAAGCACAGCCTCAAATATAAAGTTGTACACTGGAGAGCGCCCCAAATAAAGGGGTCCAATCCATTGTTTTCTTTCCCTTGACTTAGTATTTCAATATTTCTTTACATTTTGGCTGGACAGGAAAAAAAATCATAATTCCTTAATTTTTGTGGCATCAATACTGTATCTTGGAAGAGTGATCACTACATGCATATATGGTCTATTAAGCGGTCCTTGGGGCGAAAATTTACTTTGAATGCATCTGCAATGACCACAATACCAAATGCGTTGCACAATGATGTTTAATTATTCAACTATTTCCCAACGGAGAGGTGGTGCCATTTAACACATTGTTGTTCCAACGATCTACTTTTTTGAACAATTAAATGGCGTGTCCAAGATGCAAAAACTGAAAGGCGGGTGGGATTTCTCACAATAGACCTGTAGTATCAATTTCTGCTACCTCTTCTAGGAGAAATCCATTTCTTAGATACAAATTGTTCTGCTGTGTGCTATATAAAGAAATAGTTCTTGAATGAGCTTCCACATTTAAGGCCTTTTTAAAAAAAAATAAAAAACATTTAATTCAGTTTTTACATTGATAACGTGGTACAAAGCGAAACAGTGATACATTGGCTCACTTTCGAAATACTGCAACAATATCAGCAATCACAGGGTTTAAAAAATCAATAGCTAGTAATTACAAGGAATAGGCAAATGTATTAACATTAAGCATAAACAACGTATTTCAATAAAACAAGAAGCTTAACCGGCGACGCACTAAAGGCAAAATTATAAAGAAAACAGAGGGCAAGGTACATAGCATGTATTTGGGAGTTGTGTGTGTGTGTGACTTTTAAGTTGGTAGCGGGATGCAAATCCAAGCAGAAGTAGTCAATGGCTACATCATTGCAGCCAGGGATGAAGGGTAGCAAATGTTGTTCTAAGCATGACTAATATTGAGGTAGGTACCCAGTGCATAGGATTGCATGCAAAAATATATGATGTAATTGGGAATATGCTCATGCTGGCATAGTTTTGTCTCTCGCACTAATGGGGGCCGGGGGGCTTTATGTCAGCTTTCCATTTTAACGTTATGACTCGCTGAGCAAGTAGAAGAGAGAGATCAAGAAATATATATATTTTTTTTTACCTCCTTTGCTCAACATTGGTTTGAAATAATAAATCTATACGCAAAGAAGGGACTATGGGTTTTTTCCTCTCTCAGCATAGAGGGAGGTCCTGCATATGTGCCCCTGTTGAAGTCTTGAAAAAGAAGGTTATGCTTTTCCTCAGTGAACAATGTCAGGACAAGGGAAAACGACACCAACCTGACCGCTTTGGTTCAGAGTTGGGAGTCCTTATATTGGATTGAAATGCCCTCACACACCTAGTTGGGCATCATGCTTCATCATCTGGGCTGCTCCTCGTTGGGTCGGCGGTGCAATACCAAACTGGCTCCCTATAGTAGGGGCACTGTAGCGTAGATCTTCTTCCAATAGCCGTATGGTGAAGTGGGGGTAAGGGGTCAGAGGTGTGTAGATGTATAGATTGTGTGATTTTAAAATAGAACTCGGAGTGCCTGTGAGAACAAAATTTAATCAATAGGTCTCCTACCCTAAGTAAAAACAAACTACTAGGCGCTCAGCTAAGTATTATGTCTGTGAAGACTATCTACACTCTACAAGGTACTGCTGATGCCTGGTTAGCTTACAGCTTTGGGTAGTTCCAGGTCTGACAGGTACACTAATAGGTAGTTGTTTGGTTGATGTGTTTGGTTGTTTGACATGTTTGGTTGATGTGAGTATGATTCCATGTCACCAACCCTAGAGTGGAGATAGTCTTCACAGTATTGGTCCTGACGAATCGCATGTAGGCTTTACATTGAGCGAGAAACATGTTGACCTCTTTTCGCCAAAAGGGACACGGAGACCTAAGACATAATACTCAGCCAATCGCCTAATTGTTTTTTTTTCACATAGCGTAGGAGACCTATTGATTAAAGTTTGCTCTCACAGGCACTCTGAGCCCTCAGCAACCAAAAGACGGATTCATGACGGTCCACATGCTAATATTAGGTCTGTGAATCTCCCTGCCACAAACAAATTCAGAACTAGTAGCCGGTAGATTCCTGTACAACCATAATCACTCCCTTCAGAGGAGGATGTACACCATTGTAGGAACAACTCTTTTACTGCAATCAACTCCATTACTTTACACCTGGAGTCCAACATCCCGGTTGGTACACTACACTATTTTGTATCACCCTCCAATTACGTTCTCTGTAAGACAATCATTAAACATGAGGACTTCGAGCTTAGTAGTAATCACACTACGCATAGAGACCTATGCTCTTATGGGTCTATTTTGTTAAATAACCTCATGACACCATATGGAGCTCACTACTGGCCATCATGCTAAGAATACATGCAAGCTCTGACACGTTAATCTATTATTCTTATGACCACAATTGCTCCTTTTGTTTTCCCCTTCCTATAAAGGAAATCCTCAACTTGATCGGGATCCTCCATCTTTTCCTCTGGAGCTTGAGTCGGCCTCCCTTGAGGCAAGTCTTTTTCAAGCCTAAAAAATAAATGAGGAATTGCAAAAACAACAGGTGATGGACCGAATGAGGATCAATGTCACACATTCAACCCAGTCAAAAGATCTGGGTCCTAATCCATCGTTTTTTTGCACTCCACACCACCCTGGGTTAGACAATGGCGATATGCAAATCAGCTCTGACCCTGTTGCCCCATGGGAACAGTCCAGTCCGAACTACAAAAGCCATGTCCTTCCCAGAACGGAATCAAGCATCCGAGGACCGGACCGGTTTCGAGGTAACACCTCTCATCAGCCCGGCTAGCTTGACTCCAGTGGTGTGGAGTGCCTGGGACCCACGTCTGGGCATCCCCAGTACACTTATAGCGGATTTGCAAAAACAACAGGTGATGGACCGAATGAGGATCAATGTCACACATTCAACCCAGTCAAAAGATCTGGATCCTAATCCATCGTTTTTTTGCACTCCACACCACCCTGGGTTAGACAATGGCGATATGCAAATCAGCTCTGACCCTGTTGCCCCATGGGAACAGTCCAGTCCGAACTACAAAAGCCATGTCCTTCCCAGAACGGAATCAAGCATCCGAGGACCGGACCGGTTTCGAGGTAACACCTCTCCTCAGCCCGGCTAGCTTGACTCCAGTGGTGTGGAGTGCCACTTGGAGTCAAGCTAGCCGGGCTGATGAGAGGTGTTACCTCGAAACCGGTCCGGTCCTCGGATGCTTGATTCCGTTCTGGGAAGGACATGGCTTTTGTAGTTCGGACTGGACTGTTCCCATGGGGCAACAGGGTCAGAGCTGATTTGCATATCGCCATTGTCTAACCCAGGGTGGTGTGGAGTCCAAAAAACGATGGATTTGGGCCCAGATCTTTTGACTGGGGGAGTGTGTGACATTGATCCACATTCAGTCCATCACTTGTTGTTTTTTTAAAAAATAAATGAGAGCATTTAATAAAATGATTTTCAAACACCTTATGTGTAAGCCTTCTTCTCACAAGGTCACACATGTGGGGCTGATGTTTGTGCTTCCGCTCCTATCCACCTGGTACTCCTATGTGTTGCTAACTAGAAATACTGTTATTAGATGTCTGTTGAACTTCAGTCTATGAACGTTGGTCACCGTACTGCAAGAACAAGCTGACACATGTCATCTATCCTAGGGACATGGATGAGTTCACCAATATACCACAATGATGGACCAATAATTATAATTAGCTTTTGCATGTATCTCTCCACCTTGCGTTTCCCTTTCCTTCAGGTGGAATCAACTGGCCGACCTACATTGAGACATAGGCCAGAAAACTGTGATAGGTCTTCCCTTATTAGAAGGGAGACCTTAAGCCTCAATTTGAGGCACACTTCAATATTTTTTGGTCCTGAAGAAGTGCCACCCGATTTTTTGGGGGCTGTTGAGGCACAAAACATGTTGACACTTAAAGCTATCCTGGCACTTTAAAACCACATGGTAGCACCACAGTTTTTTATGTTAGACCAGGTATCCTTCCTCTTATAAATTTTGTTTATTGGATCCCAAGCCTATTTAACTCACCACTCACACATATCATTTACATCACTAGGTACACGGTTAGCTAGCCCACTCAACCGCATTCATCTACACAGCAATCTCGGATCAAAGGATCTCTGACAAAGAGCCCCCAGGCCCGTCAAGCATTCCACCCTAACAGGTGCTTGAGGGCATCAAGATCTGACCTGTAGATCTCTCAGCGACAGGACAATCAGCCACTTGGATCAACTTTTTGTGTCCATCTTGGCTAAGGAGGAACTACCCCATCCGGGATAACGATTGATCTTTCCCGGGAGGAGCTTGGGTGTAGGACCATGTAAAAACATTTTTGCTCTTCTTTCCCTCCCTTTTTTTTTTGAGACATCAAGAAATAGTCACCTCGCTTTTTTTGGTAATTTTGAATAGTCCAAGCGCACAAACTTCCAAACTTTGTAGGAAAAGACTACCTGAGATTTGGGAAAGTTAGGCAGTAACAGCAGGCCAGTATCTCGCCAGCGAAGGGCAATGCCGTAACGTGTCTAGCAGGTTAGATTTAGGGTATCTGCAGTGAGTGCAATCGACTGGTCCCAGGAAAAAACAGTTTATTTTGTGTGGGGTGAGGTAAGCTCTGTGGAGAATGCCAAGCTCCATATGTTTTCATCGGAGTTCCAGGAGATGGCGTGCGTGTATGCTATCATCCTTTCCTTATCATGAAAGACTCACTTAGTGCTTCAAATGAGACTTGGGTGTACTTGCCTATCGGCTTGATAAGTAACCTAAAAGGTCAGCAGCCGTATGTATGAGTTTGTAAAATAGCATTTGGGAGAAGTTCATCAGTTGAGATTCTCGATTCAGCGCGACAAGCATTAGTCACAGTTTTGTAAGTCAGGAACTGTCCCCTATGGATACTGTACTGCTCTACGAGTGCATCAAACGTCAGAAGTTGACCATCATAAAATGAGTCCCTCAGTGTTGTAAGATCTGCTAAGTTCCAGTGTCTTAAATCTGCATGGGACAGAATGCACTGGGCTCAGGAGGCCGAGCAACAGCTCAGCAAGACACAGGCTTCTTGGAAAACAGCTGTGTGCCACCCGCAGTAGCCTTGGATAAGAGGGGTATATTATGGTAGAAGTAAAGAAGTATCACAACAGGTTGGCAATATGCAAGGACCCAAAATTATACTAGTGTTGTCAAGGCATCGTCAGGAAGGCCGACTGCACACCCATAGCAGTTGTGAAACCAAGTTATAGTGCTCAAAATTAGGGGATCATAATCTGCCCTTATTCATGAGATGACCAGGCGACAATTGTTGAAAAGGTAAATTTGCCTTCAAGGGAATTTATTCAATCTATATTTTGTTTAGTTGAAGTTGTTCTGAGAAGGACCAGTCACTTGTCCTTAAAGTGAATATATCAACAATTTGCTAGTTTGAGAAAGAGCATTGCATCAACATATAACATATAAACATATAAACAAAGACACAAGGTGTATACAAAAAAATATATCTTTATCAAATAGCTCAGTCAAAGAAATCAGCTACGTATACAGATCAATAAACAAATAGAAATTAGGACTGTAGGTACACACATAAGTAAATTACAAGGTGACACAACAGAACCTAAAAAAACACCTATCCCAAATCACATTGAGTAAAACGAAGAAAGGGATAAGGTGTATAGTCGACGTTTCGGTTTCTCAGGCGTTAATTTGCTGAAACCATCCTCAGGACTGTTATTAAATTGTGGTCTGTATAGAGATATTGTTATCTGTTTATAAAGTATCGTGACTGCATCCCATGGATGACTGTGGATCGAACTGTCTTTTAAAATCTATTAGTTGTGAGACAAGGGGCTTCACGTGATAATTCAAACTGTAGATGAGATATTCCTCATAGATATTCCTCATAGAACTCAGATATTACAGAAGGACACGAAACATCCCGTGTGCGTAAAATTGGGTCTTGTCAATCACCAGTATCAGAATCAAACAAATGAATACGAAATGAAGTCGGTAATACGTAGAGCAGTCATTAATCCTGAGCCACCTAGTACTCGGACAGAGTAGAGTTGAAGAACGTCTCGTCTGTACGAACCCATGGGTCTGTACGAACCCATGGGTTCGTACAGACGAGACGTTCTTCAACTCTAATCTGTCCGAGTACTAGGTGGCGCAGGATTAATGACTGCTCTACGTATTACCGACTTCATTTCGTATTCATTTGTTTGATTCTGATACTGGTGATTGACAAGACCCAATTTTACGCACACAGGATGTTTTGTGTCCTTCTGTAATATCTGAGTTCTATGAGGAATATCTATGAGGAATATCTCATCTACAGTTTGAATTATCATGTGAAGCCCCTTGTCTCACAACTAATAGATTTTAAAAGACAGTTCGATCCACAGTCATCCATGGGATGCAGTCACGATACTTTATAAACAGATAACAATATCTCTATACAGACCACAATTTAATAACAGTCCTGAGGATGGTTTCAGCAAATTAACGCCTGAGAAACCGAAACGTCGACTATACACCTTATCCCTTTCTTTGTTTTACTCAATGTGATTTGGGATAGGTGTTTTTTTAGGTTCTGTTGTGTCACCTTGTAATTTACTTATGTGTGTACCTACAGTCCTAATTTCTATTTGTTTATTGATCTGTATACGTAGCTGATTTCTTTGACTGAGCTATTTGATAAAGATATATTTTTTCGTATACACCTTGTGTCTTTGTTTATATGTTTATATGTTATATGTTGATGCAATGCTCTTTCTCAAACTAGCAAATTGTTGATATATTCACTTTAAGGACAAGTGACTGGTCCTTCTCAGAACAACTTCAACTAAACAAAATATAGATTGAATAAATTCCCTTGAAGGCAAATTTACCTTTTCAACTTTATTACCCAAGCCCTCAAGGGTATTTCGGGTTGCTCACTTCTTCTAAAATTCAGGCGACAATTGTGGCATATGAGGTCCCCAAGCAAAGTGTCAAGGTTACAAAGTAACTTGTTGGGTAGGTTTTGTGTAAAGTTGGAAAAATAATACAAACAGCGAAGGAGCATAATCATTTTGGGCAAGGTGATGTGGCCCATGACAGCCAATTGTAGGGTTTTCCAAAATGTCATTTGATTTTTTTAAGTCTCAACTAAAAAACATGAAGCTCCGCATTCGCAATGAAGGGATTAGGGTCGGGTTTGTGGGGGGGAGGGGTGTTGTTTTGTTTAAGTTACCTTTACCAAGCTGAATTAAGCATGCAGTAATTTGCAATATGAAATAGATGTGTCTTGGTCATTTATGTAGGTTACAAGAGGGCATACGGACGTACAACAAACAATGCAATGCAGTCTCACATACAGATCATGTCGAGGTGGGTAAAACTAGTAAATTCTCGTTCTTGAATTACTATGTATCCATATGTCCTCCAGGGACCATTTCTCTAACCAGCAAGATAGATTCTTGTCCAGGGAGACATTCAGCACATAATTAAAGTCCCCTCTAAATATCCAGGGTATATCAGACAATTGTGTTAGATGGTCTGACAGTAAATTTAGAAAATGGGATTCTTCCAAATTGGGGTCATACATGCTGTCCAGCACAACAGGGCAAGATGGTTGCATCTTTGTTCACCCTCAACTAATGCATATCTACCATCTTTGTCCAACCGTATGGTGTGTAACTGGAATGGAATACCAGCTTTTCATCCAAATTAGGGTTCCACAGCATAAGTGTAGTTTGTGGAAAAGATCTCTAGCACTTCTGGAATCTTAAAGCTTCCTTTTCTGTGCTATTGAATGCCTGGATTAATTTGATGTGTGCTCCTCTTCATTTAATGTACAAGTATATGGTGTAGCTCTTGCTTTCCACATGCAAACCTCTGATGTTCCATATGATGATGTTGCGGTTAGTCAGTGACTGACTACAAATGCAAGTTGTAGGGCTGCCACCCTTCAGGGCCAAATGTGAATCTGCAGTTACACAGCAGGAAGAAGGAAGACAGGTGGGCAAGATAATAAAGATAATCTACTGTTTGTGGAGTCAGCACTGGCAGAGGGAGTGACTCTTACAGGGAGACTTGTAAAGGAGAGGTTTCTTTTCTGCTTGAGGCAACAAATCCTCTTTGGATTCCGTTGCCACTGCGCAGTCCCAAAATAATGCTGCCACATCTGAGGCTGAGGGGCCTCTTGTCAGCTGCCTGCTCCTCGTTGACCATTGTGATGCAATTCAGATGTGTGGCAGTTTTTTTTTGTTACTTTAGTGTGTGCATTTTTTTGACTGTTCGTTTATCTGCCTGGACAGCAGTTTGTGGACACTCCACTCAGTTCCAGGCTGCGGCTGGATAAAAGGAGAAAAAAAATATTTGTGCTCCGATATAATTTGGAGCTTTGCAGGGAACAGCAGAAATTATCTCAGCCCCATCTCCCAAAATCTGCATTTTACTCCCACAACAGAAATTTGCTGGTGCTGCAGTGCCACGAGATAGCATGAGATTATGAGGAGTCAGCTACTGTTGATTTCAAGACGAGTGGCTTGTTTGGTGGCATGCAGGATTTTTATCACGTTCTTTAAGTGAATCAATTTGGCGAGGAACAGAGCTACGGAAATGCTCAGGGCATGTATCCAATAAGGTCCTCAATGGGGAAACATGGAGACAGTTTGTGAGAAGGCATAAAACGTTTGATCCATGATTCGAAATTGACCACAGCATCTTGTCCTTTCGAACCCTTAGGCAGGCTAACAATTCAGATATTGCTTCAATAAGCATGACCCTCGTCCCTACCTACTAAAAAGAGCACTCTAATCAAGTTGCTTCTGGACCTATTTTAGGCCACAGGTCCGGCATTGTGCATTCCATTTGAAATATTCTTTAAGTCAATGTCTTGTGGTTATCCCACAGCAAGCCACCATCAACTGCCACAGCATCTATTGTATTTTCAAGAGACGACATTGACCTTTGAATAGAGTCTAGAATTGTGTCCAATGTGTAAGGAATCTGAGTCAGGCAAGGCTGAAAATGTGGGGTTAGAGGAGTTGTAGCCTTCATAGTAGATGATTGGGAACCTTTGAGATGAAAGAGTCATCCCATTGTTGTAGCTGCCCCTAGGTTTGAACTGGGCGTAAAAAGAACATACAAACGTGCTTGCCAAGGCCATCCTAAGCATTCATGGTGATGGCTGCAGGATTGCTATTTATTCTACTGGTGTTAAGTACAGGCATATTGTCTCTAGCCAGCCACCGCCAGCAGCTTCAGCTGACCACAGCAGCATAGGCAGCCCACCACGGTTCAGAGAGGAAGGCAGGCAACAATATTTAGATCGGCAGGGAGTAGTTTACTGATGGGCAGCTGTAACAGCAACAAGGCAAAGTGCATGTCCTCAGTCTAGCCCGCTTTAGGCAATGTTTGAGGGGACAAGGCAGTGGTGGTGAATGACAGCAGCAACAAGAACAAAGACGAGGCACAGGTCTGCTTTCCACTACCAGTTCACTCAAAAAGAATGTGACAGCTTTTGCAGCATGAGCTGTCTGGTCTGCCTAAACCCTGAAAGTGGTAGTAGCGACAGTCAGGGTACGTTATTAGTTAGGCTGAAGGGCAACATGTGCATCCACATAGAGCCTCAGAGAGGAGGCAGACTTGGATTGGTTTACAAATTAATATCTTTAAAAATCTGCTCCCTCAAATTCCATTTATACAGACAATCTTTTGAAGGGTTATCGTAGCAGCCTTTGTAGGCTACAAATAAAAGAAGAGATTTACTATGATTCCACCAAGACAAATGATTCCACCAAGGCAGATTTGGTCACTGAAAGTGGGGGTCCACAGAAGTCAAAAGGTTAAGAAACACTGGTGTAAAGCATTCCCATCAATGAATGTGCTGGGGTTACCTAGCTGCCACGCTTGGAGTCTTGGCAATTTTCTGATTTAGGTTCAGATCATTTGCATTACCTACTCTAGACATAATGAAGGTGATGGTGATCCAAAGTTTCTGCAGATGGCCCAAGTATTGGACGTTTTGTTGGACGGTTCACTTGAATAAAGGCACTTTCTATGGCCTCCATCACAAGAGATCAGAGAAAAGTCGGGAATTCATAATCGGCGTACACAAATATAAAAACTACTATACTACTCTGATTCAAAGGGACATACTCTTAACTGTAACCCTAGAATAAGAAATTATCTCTTGAGCACAATAGCTTTTAGCTTTATGGCCTAATGGACATCCATGGTTTAGGTCTTTACCTGATGTCCTGGTAAAATCAATACGGTTGATTTTAAGATGTTCAAGTTTGAATGCTGAACTCTGTTACAGCAGTTGGAAGTGAGTCTATTTCTTAACTATTATGCTTTCATCCCTCTCTTAAAAATGGGAATAAGTGGGAAGTCCTGAGTTAAGGAAGGACAGTGTTACATATTCCAGGTGCTGTGCCAGAAAAGAATTGGCAGTGTTTTTGTTTGTTGAATTTTGGAATCTTATTTTTGTGACTGTTTTTTTTATCATCCCCCTACAACCTTTCGTTTCCTTCATGCTGGTGAGATATGGAGAAAGGCCTTACATGTTATGCATGCAGATCTTAAGAGTGCATCAGCTATTCACTGGAAGCGAGTTTAGAACTTCTTGTAGAAGAGCGAGATTTAAACTAGTGAGGAATGTTAGACAGTTGCACAGTCCAGTAAGGAGATAATCAAGGCTTGCACTAGTACTAGGAGGTTGTGTTCGGAAACCAAGTATTTCAGAGTGTAAATGATACGTAATTGTAATAGAGTTTTTTTTCTATGTACTTTATAGTGAGAGTTAGTCAGCAAGTATGAATCCTGCGCAATTCACTTTCACTACAAATGTGAGTTTCTTTTCCAGTGTGGGAGAGACGTCAGTATCCTATTAGGGGCAAGAATGTTATGCAAGTGGAGGAATAGCATGGCTCCACCTTCAGGCTGACCATATTGTTAAATATGAACCTCAGTCAATTACTGGTTTATTTCCAGTATTGGCATGTGGAAATACGGATCTTGTACATCTATTGTGCACAACAGGTCTCAACGAGGAACCTGTAGCTTTAGTCATAATACGAGTAGCATTTCGATTATATCTTTTGATACATGATTTTTTGCTATTTTTATGTTCGCTACACGGTGGCAATCTTTTAATACATAAAAAAAATTGTGTGTGTAGCAGGACTGTACTCTCCTTCCCCTTTTGAGACCTGGCAATGGATTCCACAGCTTACTTTCGATGCAATATGTTAACTTTCTTTAGCAACTGGTCTTGACAGGATTGTTCCATCTTGTGGGTGCAATATTTGGAGATAAAATCAAAGCCTTGGTTATAATATTTTAAAAATCTCTTAGATTTTGAAGCTCGAATTGCCAGGCCTGAAGAATCTGCTCAGTTTTCAATGTCAACAATAAATTCAAGGTGAATATGGAGACATTTTAAACAATTATAAAGTAGAAATCTGCTTAAATCAATTGCTAATGTAAAACCTATGAACCTCTTCATGAATCAGATTGCAGTCAATATCTAGCTTGTCTCCTCTAACCCCATCTGCTAATCTGGTCAGTTTATCTCTGGTGCAAGATGTTTTGCCAGATCCCACGTCTAATCCCAGCTGAAGAGACCCTGAGCTGATGCTACAGATCTTAACTTCTCTGAAAAGTGTGCTGCTTCACAACTTAAACATATGTAGAACAATTAACTTCTAGATGAATTTCAACTGGGATTCAGACATGGTCACTGCAAACTGTGGAGGATGCGCTTCACATTTCCGACAAGGTAATCCTTGTCTACTTGCCATATTTCACCTGTTTGCTGCCTTTGACAGAGTTAACTTTTCCACCCTTAACAATATCCTCAAAGGAAGGTATGGGAAGTAATTGAGTGGTCATTGACTGGTCCATATCATAATGACCTACAGATCTAAGCAAACCAAAAATCATCACCTCTTTTCCAGTCCTTTTACCTTGCTTCAAGGGAGATCACATGGTTCCCTTTTTGCTCCAACTCGCTTTAGGATCATCTCAAGACATTCTCTAGAATGCAGGGAACTTAACCCATTGATACAATAGTTTTTTCTAATCGCTCCTTACCATTCCAACATACTTCTGCATACCCAGATCAACTCCTGTAACTTCCTTGAATGCCACTTGGTGATTAATGACAGCTTCTAATCCTTCTACATTATTCTTGACACAAGAACAAATCTCTATTTGCACATTAATGGGTTGGCTAAACATGCTTGTTTCCAATTCTGACTACTGTGGAGGATCAGACAGTTAATTCCTGAACTAAACCTCAAAACCATAATTAGATTTGTTGTTCTATTGAGACTTGATAATTGAAACTTCTTAAAAAGAAGCCCAAGAAAAGTGCTCTTCCCAAAAGTGCACAGTTGCCCAACAGTTCCACATCTTGCTTGGTCACTGGAAGCATAACATCGGGCTTGTAATCCTCATCTTACAAACCCTTCAATGGGTTCCAATTAAGTTAGATCACTCTACAGGACAGTGTGTATCATTCAAAGTCATACACACACACACAGCCTCTTAGCTTTAGCTGACCAATAAATAAAAAATAATCTATGCAGGGCATCTGGCACTGCACAGCACACCACAGAATCTGTTTTGGTGGGGCTGCAAGCGTTCAAAAAAAGAGTATATTTAGGATCAGTAATTAGAGGCGATGTGTCTAGAACTTTGAACTCACTTCCTTCTGTGCTACAGACCACTTGCGACATACAGAAAGGATCTTAAACTAATTCTTTTAATAAGACACTTGCCACTTTCACCCAAATAATTGTGCCCTGTTCACCATTATGGTTACTTTCCCTTCTGTTATTTACTTCAACATTACTGTTTCTCTCTTAATACCTCATTTGTGCTCATTTTGTTCTTACTCACATGTTCTTGTTAATTGTTCCTATGTACAAGCCTATTTTTTTTAGTTCTCCTTCCAGCCACCATTTTACGAGGTTGAAATCCTACACTCCAATGGTTACAGAGTCTTTCCGATCATGTATCAACCCATAAAACCATATACTAATCCTCCTGTGGGAAATGGAAAGGGAACAATAGTGAAAGTGGGCTTACATGAAATGCACCTTCCCAACCACCGTCAACCAAGCAAAATGGTATTCATGTCAGAGTTGTAGGTACCCAAGTGGAAATTGTTCAACAGCATGGGAAATGTAGCAGGTCATGTATGTGTGTCCAGAAAGGATCCAGAAATCTTAAACATTGTAAGGCAAAGCCTCACACACCAACCTAGTAGTCATACTTCATCATAGGGCTGCCTCATTTGTCAAAGCTGATTACGGTGACAAATAGGCTCCCTAATTTCAGGGAGTACTTTCTGTGATGATAGTGCGGGTTCCAGAAATGTAGACTAAAATTCTTTGACTTCTTCCAAATAGTACTTTACTACTGGAAAGTAATGGAGATGATTAAAATAGAGTTGGGATGCACAGGAGTGTTATTCCTTCTGCATTGTAAAGGTCAATATGTTTCAATCGTTAAAATCCCCCAGAACCACCACAAATGACATTAAAGAACAAGACCCAAAATGGCAAACACAACACTAGAGATGTTACAGGAAAGAGATGAAACCAATATATGTACAGATACAAGCTGACTAAACAGCAGCAGTGTCGTCTGAAGTCGCCACATGGTGACCCACACAAACTAATGTTGACAGCAAACTGTGCAGCTCAGGTACTAGAATTAGAACTTAAGGAACAAATTCTGCCAGCACTCACACCAATGACAGCAAACAGTAACCAATGAATTGGTGATCAAGGGTGTCAAATACAGTGGGCCATTCAGAAACTGAACCTGCTGCCTGCACTGTTCTAATGAGAAATGTTGGACATGTAAATAACAGATGGATGATAGTGAAGGGGAAGGGGGAGGGGGTCTATGCCACTACCGTTATCTGCCTTAATCATAGAGGACAGATAATCATAATTGGTGACATAACATCATAAAGGGCATGGGGTAAAAACCATTCCTGTGCTCTCCATGCCACTGGAGTTACGCTACCCTGACTGATGAGGGCTGAAAGCTTGAAACGGTCTTAGGATGCTTGTTTCCAGTCCAGGGAGGACCTGGCCTGGCAGTTTGGGCTGGCTGTTCCTATCAAGCACAGGGTCAAGACTGATTTGCATATGGCTGGGTCCAAACTGGAATGGCATGGTGAGCAAAAAAACGATGGATTTAGGCCCAGATCTCTGTACTGGGGTGAATATATTGCATTGTTCTGCATTCTGTCCTTCAATTGTTCTTTTTGAATTTGTCACCCCGAGTGGGACGGGTATGCCCAGACGTGGGTCCCGTGCTCTCCATGCCACTGGAGTCAAGATATCCTGGCTGATGAGAGCTGAAACCCGGTCCTAGGATGCTTGTTTCCATCCAGGGAGGACCTGGCCTGGCAGTTCGGGCCGGACTGTTCCCGCTGGGTGCAGGGTTAAGACTGATTTGCAAATGCCTGGGTCCAAACTGGAATGGCATGGTGAGCAAAAAAACAATGGTTAGGCCCAGATCTCTGTACTGGGGTGAATGTATGATATTGTTCTGCATTCTGTCAATCAATTTTTTTGATTTTGTAAAAGCCATCCCCAACACTGGGGGCAATTGTTGAATTTAGTATCCGTAATAATTGTATTCTTGACTAGGTTTGTTATGTTTGGACAGGTCTAGTGGAAGTAGACCCTTCACATGAGTGGATACCCTACTCCTCACTCAGTAAACAAGGACTGAACATGTTTTAACAAACATGACTTTTTTAACATAGTACACACACTCAGCATTAAAGGAAAGGTACCCCTTCCAAACATTGTAAGCTATATCTCTACTTACTTATGCCGTCTTTAAATAGATACAGCCTTCTTACAGGAGACATTCATAACTATGGTTCAGTGAGCTAAACTCCGAAAACGCTGCAGAGGTTAAATTGTGCACCTATGTACTAGTCTTATAAAAGAGCTCTGTTATGGGTCATACCAAGGTTCAGTGGGTGATCTGGGAATATATTGATCCAGGTCAGGCATTTGTTGATCGAGGAACTTCCATATGGGGATTATAGAGCAATGATACATGTCTATGCTCCTAACAATTTACAGGCCAAGTTCCTTTGAATGATTTAGTGACCAACTCATGTGCTTGCTACTTACTCCCAATGATCTGGAGTGGAGACTTTAACCACACCCTGTACACTATGCAAAGCAATCATTTCCACCACCACCCAACACTAATGTAAGTTACAATTGAACAAAGTACATAGTCGGTTTCATACCTGAAACTTGCTGACATCTGCAGGACAAAACATCCACTGTACAGGGGCACTCCTTCAATCTTCACTCTGGATTGAACTTGTTATTTTGCAATAGACACTTGACAGGGTGTAAAGCAAAGGCAAAGTACACCAAATGGCACACTCATTAACCACCACTGTGACGTACTACAGCCTTAACAACTCAGTCTTTGCTGTCATCGACTTCAGGTAGCTGTGCAATGGTAACCGGACAAGTAAATGTGTTTGCATATCCTTGTATCGCATCGGGCACTGCGGGAATAAAACCCGACACAGCAGGCACAGTCAGCTTGAGCACCAAATTAAAGAAGAAAACGGAACGCTGGGACACCCATTTCCTCATAATTGATGGCTACCCGACTGTAATTATATACACTGGTTTGAACATGTAATAATAATAATAATAATAATAATAATACAGACACTTATAGAGTGCAACAGCTACCTCAAACAGAGGTGTCCCGGCGCTAAAGCAATCAGTAGTGCGTGGATGGCAAACCGATGGCCAAGCCCCCGGCCTAATTATTCTGCCCTAAAGAGCCAGATCTTAACCATTTTCCTAAAAAGGGGTTCTGTATTAATGTTGCGGAAATCACTTGCCAAGGTGTTCCATAATTTCGCCTCTCAGACCCTGAAGAGTCTGCCTCCCATGCGAGCCTTATTGAAATGAGGTATGCAGAGAAGCTTTTGGGAATTGGATCTTAATGATCTAGACTGCTTGTAAACGTGTAGTCTTTGTTTTAGGTAGCTCGGGCATTTTCCATGTGTGGCTCGGAAGGCCTGTGTCAGGGCCTTAAACTTAATTCCTTTGGCCACGGTAACCAGTGGAGCTCCTTTAAATGCAGAGAGACGTGTTCGCGGAAAGGAACCCACCTAATCAGTCTCGCAGCCGCATTTTGTACCATCTGAAGATGTCTGATTAGGCACTTTGGCAGGCCAAGATAAAGACAATTCGCATAGTCCAATCTGGATGTTACTACTCTGTGGACTATGGTTTTTCTGCACTCTTCTGGCAGCATATGCAGGAATTTCTTCAAGTTTCTTCGTTTACAGAAACATGAAGCTGTTACCTGCTGCATCTGTGTCGCAAAATTTGAGATTGGCCTCCCACTTCACAAACAGATTTTTTACGCAGTTTGCAGAGGAGAGGGGAGGTCCCGTTTCCACTGGCCACCATAGAGCTGGTGCTGGAGGTGTCTCTTTTACGAAGAACATCACCTCAGTCTTTCCTGCGTTGAGCTCGAGTTTATTGTTGTTCGTCCACATCGCTATATCTCTCAGGTATCCCTTGAAGCTGCTGAAGGCATCCTAAGTCTGATCTTTAAAGGTGAAGACCAGCTGGGTGTTGTCTGCATACAAAATAGCTTTGACCCCCCCCCCCCTCTCCCCCCAGTTGGCTATCAGCGAGAACAGTGGAGCCAGGTACAAATTAAATAGGAGTGGGCTCACAGCTGACCCCTGAGCGACTCCACACCAAAGCTGCTTAGGTTTAGACACAAAGGGTTTGAACGTGACCTTCTGTGAGCGACAGCAGCAGCATCGCGGATGCCCTTGAATACACTGCCAGTCGCACCAACTCCACCACCTCCATAAGGGCTGTCTGCGGTGCTAAAGCCCGATCGAAAGCCTGATTGGGTATTGTGTAGGATGCCCTTACTCTCAATAAAGCTTGACAATTGTCATTGCACCAGTTTTTCCACCATCTTGGCTGGTGATGGTAACAGAGATTTAGATCTGTAATTGTTCAAGTCCCCAGGATCCCCATTTGTTTTTTTCCTCAGGGGAAGGAGTGTGCGTGTTTGCAGATTTCTGGGAAGGTGCCCGACGCAGGGGATGAGTCCCATATGCGCGTCAGCACGTGTACTAGATGGAGAGCCATCACTTTCCACAGATTGGGGGCATGGGTCATCCGGTGCCCCGGACTCACACCTCAGGATTTCTACCAGCGTCTCCTGCTGAGAAATAGGGGTAAAGTCAGTAAATGACCGCTCACGGATGCAACCTTCTCTACTGTCAGATTTCTCTGTCTCCAGAGTCGTTGAAAAGGACATACACTTTCTGAATTTTATCAAAATGACGGAGATACTTTTGCACAGAGGGAGGGAGGGTTCCAGATCCATCTCTAAAGCTATTGGCTTGACAAAGGAGTTAACTACCTTGAATACCTCCTTGGTAGAGTTAGCCACCTTGTAAATTAAGCTAGCTAGGTAGTCGCTCCTTACTACCTTCATCAGGTTGTGTAATTCTTTCAGTGCGTTTCTATAAGTGATCTTGGCCGCCTTACAATAGTTAGCCCTCCAGTGCCGCTCCAGACGTTTACATCTGCTTTTGGCAGACCTAAGTGATTCCGAAAGCCAAGGGGCAGAGGGTGAGACCTCGCCGATCTGGCAGACCTGGCCGGCTGCAGATTCAACTGCTGTCAAGATCTACTTATTTAACGCCAGGGAGTCTGCATTAGGATCGGCTGAGAGTGTGGGTTGGCTGGCCTGGAGGATGGGCTCCAGGGATGCTGCCGTCAGGTTTTCCCAACTTCCCTTAATATAGGCTTGATTACCCATCCTCTGAAGGGACTTATCCACCCTAAAGGAAAAAGGAATTTCAGTAGGTTTACAGTTGAAATTAGTAACCATAACTGTACTTGAAGTGTGCTTTTATAAACAAGGTTTTCGACAGCATTCTGTGAATTTCTGTGTTTTTTTATAATGTACTCCATCCAAATTTCAACAACACAGGCAGGCGAACTCCACTGTACAGGCCCTTGAGATGTTGCAGTGGGGATTGGCAAACCTAGACACCTAACCCGCTGCATACAGCCAACCTCTGCTGTGCACAGGTTTTGGTACTATGCAGAGGGGTTGAGCAGATGAACTGACTTTCGGTCAAGCCCTACACACACTCCACCATAGGTACTGAGCTCACACTGAACAGGGCCTTCAGCAATGACAAACAGGGCGTTTGTCCCAGGGCTTGTCCAAAGACCGATCCCTCCGACAGGCCCTGCAGCCACCTACCTCCCTGTTGTTGACCATTGCCTTCTCTACAAGGCCTTTGACAAACTGTGTAAAACGCCCAGAGGGAAATTGACCAATCACCACTGTAGTGTGCCAAATTCTTTTCCATTTAAATTTTTTCCAGGATTTGCAACTCCTGAATACAAAAAGAAAAAAAATTGGAACTCCCCGGCCCCCACTTAAACCCCCACCTGAGCCCACCATCCCTTCTTGCCCTGCAGATTATTCTGCACGAAACATACTATACTAAACCCAAATCAAATAAACTTTCGTTTTGAAGTTTGTTGAATGGCATCCCAGGTCGTAAAAAAGTTTTTTTTCCAATGAAACTCTGATTTAACCATAAATATTGCCAGTGTGTACTGTGTCTATATTATGTGGGTATAAATATATATATATCTATACTACTATTATAAAGAGAGAACAGAAACCTTTTGGCAAGGTAAACTCGGGAACCACAGCACCAATCCACACACCCAATACATTGTTGTAATCCTCAGGGTGTGTAGATGGACATAGGCTGCATAAAATAAAAAAACGTAAATAAAAAAATTAAACTTTAAAAACAAAGTAGTCCCCTAAAAGTAGCGCCAGCCGCGACGTAGCACTGGCCGCGACCTAGCGATGTCTGCAACGTGCGTGATGACGATAGGCGGGGAGGAGCGGTGACGAGCAGCGAGGAGTGGCGGTGAAGTCGGGAGCAAGGGGAAGAGCGGCGGCTCAGGTAAGGCAAAGGCAAGGCAAAGGCGAGGCGGGAGGCGGCTGGGAGGTGGGCGGCGGGCGGGAGGCAGTCTGGGCAATGTTGGGGTGGGCGGGGTAAGGCAAAGGCAAAGGCGAGGCGGGCGGGAGGCGGTCTGGGCAATGTCAGGGCACGCGGGGCCCGGGGAGGGAGTGCACCCAAGCCTGAAATGTTGCCCCCAGCCCCCTACTGCCCCGGGCTACGCTGCCGCAATCTGTAAATGCTGCCCCCAGCCCCCTTCTGCCCCAGGCAACGCTGGGGCGGGCTGCTAGTATATATATATATATATATATATATATATATATATATATATATATATATATATATATATATATATATATATATATATACACACACACACACATTCATACAATGGGCTGGTGGGAGGAGCAGATGCTCTATGGCTACCCCCACCCTGGAAAAACAGACGGACAATATAATCTTGAGGGTCCGTTTAATAGATGATGTTTTTGCGATTTGGAGAGTGGCTCTTGCTTCAACACAAGAATTTGTTTCTGAAATGAACAAGAACAATTTGAACTTGCTATTTAATAGTAACATTGATGCTACTGAGGTGGAATTTCTGTATGTCAAACTTACTGTAAAGAAAAACAAGCTGACCTCTTCACTATTTACAAAGCCTAGCACTTTATATGCAGTCAGCTCCGCCGCCACACACAGTTCTCATCAATAATTTCACTGTAGATGTTGCAGTGATTATCAATGATGTGATAAAGGATGACATGACTGATGTAATATAGGAGATAATTAGTACTGCATCGTGAGAGCGCAAGTTATAGTTACCTTAGGGCAAGAGTTACAGTTACTTGAGATAACTCTAAATGTAACTGGTGAACTTCTGTTGTTTTTGGAGTTTAAACAGTTACATTGTTACTGGACGTTTCACCTATATATAACATTACTTTCACATTTGGTTTTGTCAGTGAATCTCTAGGTTTTTTTTTTAAGTAAAGAATTATTTAATTACAATCCATAAATCCAAACCCCAACATGCAGCCAACCCCCGTAAAGGCAGGCAGGCAGCCACAAACTGTGCAGGGCCTTAGGTCAATTTCTGCCTCTGCCCCGGGAATCCTATTCCCCAGGGCCCAGGGTTGAAATTAGGAAGAGGGGCACACAGCCCACCTGCACCCGGCACCCACCATAGTATTGTTGGAGGCTGCTGGAGGAGCCCCAAGGCTCTTGCGGCTCCAGCCTTCTCCTCGCATCCAGCAGGAATCAGCATTGCTCCCGCTCAAATGGAGCACCTAATAATGCTGCTTCCTGCAGGCGGGAGCAATATTTAGATCAGTTTCCCTGCAGTGCACCACTGTGGGCAGGGAAACCGATATCAAGTCCGATTCTTACACTTAGAGGCACAAAATCTGTGTTTTTGGTTCTTCTGGTTGATTTCAAGAAAAAGGTGAATGGATACAGTCATTGCTCTTATCAAATCTGTGGTCAGACATCCACAAAGCGGATTAAAACATCCTCCTGATTATCTTCTATAAAATAAGGAATCCATGGAATAGGCAACTATGGGCCATATGTATCAACACATTTCCCCATAGACACAGAATGGGCAAAACCGTTTGATACATCTGGCACTAAAAGACTGTATCTTTTCTTGCGGAAAGACAGCATGCAGTTTAAACTAGCCTTTTCCACTCCTGTAAGAAAATAGATGGCGAGGTTTTAAAGCGTTATGCTCCTAACACAGTTTTCTTCAACATTTGCTTTCTTCAATTGAACAAACTCATTAACTTGTTTCCAGTTACATTTTAGAATTTGAAAGAGAAGACACAATTGTGAGTCAAACTCTGATAACGGGAATTCTAGTCTGAACTTTTCCCATTTCTGGTACCAACTGACAACTAAAATGTTAAAAAGAAGCCAAATGAACGGCCATAAAACGCAAGCAAACATTCAGTTTGAAAACCCTGTTCCATGCCCTGCACAGCTCCTGGCAGGAAGACCCTGGGGGTACTCACAAATGACAACTTGAAAATAGATCCTCAAGTATCTGCCTACATAAGAGGGCTTCTTCAACCGCCTTCAACAGATGTTTCTTTCTATCCTGAAATTTCTGAAGAAAATCCAGGTAAAGTTGGCACTTTCGAATATAACCGAGTTACCCAACAGCTCCAGCACAGTTAAATTACAGACATTCACAATTAGATCTGTACCTAGAAAGTTGTGACTGTATTTCCCTAAGCCTATTCTCACTTTCTTGGACTGCAATGTCTAAGAGAACTATTTTAAGGTGTTATATATTGTCCAGTATGACATAAAAAGAGATGCAACAATAGAGCTTACATAGAAAACAGGTGGTCAATTAGAGGTGTACACATAAACATCAACACATAAATTATACTATTTTTGGAGAAAGCATTTAAACCTTAAGTACTTGTAATGCCAAATGGTGTGTTATGCCTTTAGGCAAAGCAGCAGTATATGTACATGTGTCACAAACCAGATAACTTTGGAACATTTCATGTTGAGCAGGTATAAGCTTGGTGAGGGATGTTTCTACAGCAGGTGTAACAATGCACAAATGAACCACCAGATCAAGTCTGTGCTTCCTGGATAACTGCGACCACAGAATGAATATGGAGTGTTAAAGGCTGAAAAGAGGATACATATTACTTCAAGTGAAAAACTGAGTGGCAAATATTGTTTCTCAAACACGTGTATTGTACATTTTCTATTTAATGAGAAGTTATACAAATTTATTTAGGGTTTATTTTATATTTAATTGTTTTATTTTTACATACGCCTATCTACAGAAACACGTTTGGAGCAAATGAAAAGAACAACTAGTAAGTGGAAACGTGATATTACATCAATAACGTCCGCTTACAAGACCTATAAGCTCAAATGTGTCCCAAAACCCAAAGATTCCTCAAATGTGAGGCTTGTCATGCATAACTGTGCAGGCACTGAAGGCAACACATTTTGTTCTCAGGCTTCTGCAAGGAATAAGGAAGCATTTTAAGTAGTCTCAAAGTCTTACATTTTGCAAACATGTGTACAGGTTTTTGTACTGGAACCTCTGTCAGCACTGAAAGCTAAACTCACAGCATTTCCTTGCAGTGCTGGCTGTAATACTAAATGCGTTCGTTAATTAATCATATATACAAGTTTGAATCATGTACGCATACAGATACAAATCTTCCTTTACTGGCAGAAATGCCTTTCATAGATCCGTACTGTAAACTGACAGAAAAAAGGGTTTGTGCTTCAGGGGGTTGGGCCTACTCGTCCATCTGACAAAGAAAACTTGAAAGCGTGTTGCGCCCTTGACCCCAAACAATATGTCCTGGGCGTCGGGGATAGAAAATGCAGCTAATATACCATTCAGAAACAGACTGTCACATATTAAAGCACTGCTCACAATCTCACCGCGCCCCCGCCCCCCCCCCCTCCCCTGAAATCTGGGAACCCGGGTCTTGTTGCCTACTACTTGGGGACAAACCTACAATGAATCTCTTTCACAAAGAGATGCTTTATTCACTTTTGGTAATCACTTACTCTTGCCTCTCCTATTTCGGCCATTTCCTTTGTTTCCTTCCACCTGCTGCTCCTCAGGCTAATCAAGTCACTTACTTTGTCCATATTCATTTGTTTTGTTTACAGCACTCAAGAATAAGCAGCACTGTTGCAATGAGCTGTTACTTTCTCTGACCGTATGCTGTATCAGTATTCCGGTCAAATAATTGTAATAATCAATGTAAAGGTAAATCGGGAGCACCATTGTAAATATAAAATCTCAAATATTATTTCAGTTTCTGTAAAGCGCAGTAACAACACTAGACATTATGCATGCACTAGATAAAAATTGAAATAACTTACACTAATAAAGAGATTGGAATGTTTTAACTGGACTCATAGCGCCATTAACAGCAATAAATGACGTGTCTCATACTGAACAAGCAGACTGGGGCATCAGTATCCGCAGGTAGGTGCGTGTTCAGTGGTAAAGGAACTCGCCTGATAAAAAAAACTGTCCCGAAATACAGAGAAAATACGATTAGAAGCTGTAAAGGAACAATGTTTACCGAGTCTGATTAGATCACAGCAAGTGACGGAAGTCACGGTAAGATAGACAGGGCCGTTTCTACCATTAGGCAAGACTAGGCGGCTGCCTAGGGCGGCAAAAAAGGGAGGGCGGCAAAAACCAGGAATTTGGAAATCCCCTTGAGTGAATGGCCGCCAAGTCTTGCCTAATGATAGAAACGGCGCTGCCCCTTGAGTGAACTTTTTTCGACCTTGAAAGCGCATTAGCGCCATCTAATATTCAACGTGACGTGAGGTTGCATGACGTCACGTTCGGCGCCACAGGCGGGAGCCGTGCGTGCCCGCTCTCGTAGGAGCTCTGTGCTCGCCTCGTTGTCTCCTGCACCGCTCATCCCCCAAGGCAATGACGCACTGGACAGGACACCCAGACTACAGGTGAGGAGATCCCCTAAGGCGCAAACAGGTCTGCTCGTGTTGGCTGGTGCGCAGCCTACATCACTGGGGACTGCATGCACCTCTTCGTCACGCTGAGAGCAGCTCAGCACGAGTCAAAGTCTGCCCGGCTTTATCTCACCTCAGCGTGGGGCTGCAGAGGCCTACTCCGGCGGGAGAGGAGGGAGTCAGTGCAGACACAGAGCCACCCCCGTCTCTGGTGAGACTGCCAGCTGCCATGCCCAGGTCTGTGGAAACGAAGGGAGGCCAGCCTTGCCCTGGGTGACGCCACCACAGCGGCTAATAATCACTTTAGTAACTCCTGTTGCACCATCACTGCAGTGAATAGCCACATTTCGATCAGGTTATTGACGATAAGAGGCTTCCTATGGAAGTCATATTTACCCAGACTATACATTATATAACACACGGGCGTATGGATGTAATGGGGTAAAGTGGAAGGCCAGATAAATTCGTTTATTTTAAACCCTAGCTAGCGAGCAACCAGGCGTGTGCGCTTTTGTTTTTCAAGTGCCTACAGCTACAGTTTCTCTTACTCGGTCAGTGTGCAGGGGCAAGCCACCATGAGAGGCTGGGTTAAAATATGGTGCATCAGTGGGCGACAACAGACCAAAACGTGCGTGATAGCTGCTTAATGCTTTGAGCACTATCCCCGGGTCACAGAATTTCGAGGCGCCAAGGGAAAGATGAGAAGGTCACCCCCCCCACACACACAGTTTTTCCTGTTTGAAATTATAACAAATGGGACATTCTCTAGCACTTCACTTTACGTGGAAATGTCTCGAAAAGTGTGTATGAATATTTTCCTTTGTAAAGCCCAATAAGCTTGTAGCATGGGTTATAATTGATCAGGCTTAACGACTACTTTATCCAGGTTAGAAAGTGATACACATTTTAAAGGTGATTTGACCTGAGTGCAAGGAGCCCTAGCCAAATATTTTTGTTTGTGTATGCAAAGCAGCAGTGACAATGGACAGAACGAGACTGTGATATAAAGACACCTTTAAAAGGGCATAAGGAATTGAGGGAGGTTCTTACTTAAAAGCATCTTAAAGTATTTGGTGCATGTGTTTTTAAACCATATTGGACACGGCGCAATCCGTGTTTCATCCCTTTCCTTCTTTAATGTCTCGGGACAAACTATGCTTACACAGTGACGTGTGTTTAAGAACTGGTAGGACTATCTTAGGGTACCTGTTCTCTCGAAATTGATTGATTTTATGTAATTGTAACATCGCCGACGAAAATACGATGTTCCTAAAAGATAAGGGGCACCACAAGAGACTAGAACGCAGACTCACCATGCTGGCTGGCTTCACTGGAAGTAAATTTTGAGAACAATTACAGAATTGGCCTGTACCTGGAGGCATAGCAGCTGAGGTAATGCGGAGTAACACCAAAATGTGTTGCATGTCGAATGTGCAGCTTGAGCATTGGTATCATAAACACTTGGTCCGTGTTAGGCCTGAATACCATTTCCATTCAAGGTATGGAATTGAGGTTGCAATTTCTTTGACTTGTGAGCAGTGCTTGAAATGAGAAAATAGAAGAGCAGGTACTCTGTACCAGAGTACCTGTACCTCACTCTTGAGAAGTGCCAGTACTCTCCCTCTTAAAATAAACAAGCATTAAAAATGCAATAGATTGCGCCTTTCATTAAGTTAAAGCCATTTGCTTTGCTATACAATACCATTAGCAAAGCAAATGGCTTTAACTTAATCAAAGGTGAGACCTATTGCATTTTCAATGCTCTTTTTTATGTATTTTGACATTTAAGTGCCCGTGCCGAGGACAGGAAACCACTGGCTCTAATTAGGCACTCCCACTTAAAATGGTAAATATGGGAGGTTTGCTGCAGATCACACACGTATCCAGGCGCCTTGGTGCTTGTTTGACTACTTGGCACTCTCTGTACTTTCTCTGCCACCACACTATAGTAGATTTTTACTTTTTATAGGCCCCCGAGGTTCAATGCATTGCACTTCAGCCAGGATCTTCATTAACCCTCTCGCCAGATCCCATTATTCTTGAAAGATTGTTTTTTTATAATCAAATCTTCTGAATTTTCGACCGATTTACATTTCCGTGGTGAGGAGAACTGGCACCTCACTTGTGTTCTCTATAATTCTCTTTGACAGGGATTCTAAGATACTGCAAGTTCGTGCACAATTGCTGGCGTCAGTAAGTGGCTGTGGGCTAGGGGGCAGGGTAGGTGGCAAGTGAACTCTAGGAGAGTAGGGGAAGTGTCATGCTTTATTTCCACCCTTGCCTCCACCTGCATTAATCACATTAGCAAACACAGCCTAGCCAATAGTAGAAGACATTTCTATAAATAGTTTCATTTCTTTTCATAATAAAGCTACTGCATTTAGTTTTAAAATGTCCACAATTACCCTGCCTCCACACATGTGGCTCCTATAAATGTAGCTGGGAGAGTCTGTGTAGACCACCTCCGCCAACTAGATGTCGGTGACCATTTGTAATGACAAATGGGAATGGCTGTAAAGAACTCTGAAAGAGAGCCTTGAAGCAGCGATGTCCAGCACGGCCACCATAAAAGTCGTATCGCTTCTACCGGGCGGGGGCGTTAGGCTCCTGGTAGCCTCGTAAAAAGCGATCCTTCTTCGGGACTGCCACAACTTTCTAGTACAGTTGCTTTCTCCTAACTGGACACTTTTATTTCTATTTTATTTTTGGGGGGTGCTTTAAGTTCGTCCTTCAGTCTTCACCAGTCAGTTTTGCGAGGGCATTTGGTGATGAATTAATATGGAATCACGTCCAAGTGTTAGATTTTTTTGCAGACTAGGCTGCTAGTTAGAGCATCTTAACTCGTTGCATTCACTCCCTAGTACTTGGTAACCAAGAGAGGTGGGCTGAAGAATAAATTAACTTAAATGAAATTAACTAGCCGGGATGACAGGGGGAGAGAGTGATGGTAGTAAAAGGAAGGGGGCGGCATTTTTCAATTCTCGCCTAGGGTGGCAAAACACCTAGAAACGGCCCTGAAGATAGATAGATAGTTATTAGACGTTTGCGAAATACTCGAACACACAAGACGGAAAAAAGGTTAAAAAGTACCAACTGCGGGCGAAAGGAGAAATACTAAATGTGCAGACAAGAAATAAAACACTCCAGCAGGCAACTACTGTCCAATTAAAGACGACAAAGAAACCCCTGTCAGTAAAGAGATATCTTGTGTGCAAACGTCGTACGCAGACTCACTGCCAGTGATATATATGCCCGAAAGTTCCCGTGGTTGTGATTAAAAATCCCAGTGGAAAAGAGGCTCTGTTCAGAGAAAGAACTGGGCTCGAGTCAGCAGCTCCGGTTCCCAAACCTCTATGTGCTGCTGCAACACCACGACTACACGTGGGCGTGTTTAGTTATTAAAAGCACCACGGTTATTAGGAGTTTAAAAAAATCACAAGACGTGTTTACAAAACAAACCACGCGGTGGTCTAAACATAAACAACACAGGCAGCTCTTGTGATACCCTCAGCGCGCCCGAGGCGAGTCAAGGAAATCGAGGGAAGCCGGTGCTGTGTAATCGGTATCCCATGGAGGGAGGGGATACACAACTGCATTCTGTGCCAAAGGCTGCATGCACAACACCGAACAAATGCTTTGCTGGCGCACTTCTGCCAGTGTGTAGGATTCCTAGCCACAGTAGCCCGGGGGCGCAGGGAGGCGGCTTCGCGAAGGGCTCTTCCCTCCCTCAGACTCGGGCCTCCCACTGACGTCTGTTGTTGATGGGTGGCGATCGCCCGATTAGAAGTGGGCACGGTAGCCGTCAATAGGGAGAGCTAAGCCCGTTCCATATGGCTGCCGCCTGGCCTTAGAAGCCAAAGCACAAGCCGAGCCATCAAAAATGCAATTCGCACAACAAAAGTAATTGAAAAATAAGGAAAAGACTAAAATTAACACAAGCGTATTTAACATTTGAAAGTTTCAATGTGTTGCTAGATAATATCACCGCACAGCGACAACCTCCCCGCCCTAACTGCGATTCTATCAGTGAACTATCATTCTCCACCTACATCTGGGCAGTACTCTAGTATAGATGAAGCAACGTTCGAGGATATTAAGTCATATCTACGAGGTATTTACATGGCACACCCTGAACTGAAGTACTTGAAGAATCTCCCGCGTGCGACGAGCACAGAGAACGAGACACAGTGAAGTAAACTGATTTGACTACGCTCACACAATCTGGTCAAGAATGGAACATGGAATTTGAACCCAAGTTTCCTAGTTACACATTAAGCAATTCAACCACTACACGGATAGCTTATCTCGCCTGTTTAAGACAAAAAGGCAATCCCTTGCATTAATCCTTTGATAAGTTAAATAAGTACACTGAGTATGAGTATGAGTATTACTAGACCTATCACAGATAAAATGAATGTGACACATTGAGTCTACCTTGAAAAAGTAAAAAAATAAGTTACAATAAGTGAAGGCCCTCTAGTTGGTGTTTAATATCACTGGTCTCTCCTAACTGAAATAGGATGATGTCAGCAGAGGCTCAACACATCAATAGGAGTAATTACACATATTAGCAAAACAAACTTATCTCGGCCCCCAAAGGTGGCTCTAAGGTTACAGGTCTTAAATTAAACAAAAAGTGCAAAGCTCAGCAGCAGATTTACATGTACATGTTCTTTGTTTAAACGCCCAAAAAGGTTTGAGCAGGAAAACACTCCACACATTTTTAGGGATGGCCTTGGAACTAAGCGCTAGCTGTCACACCAGACTGTTGTTTTTCCAAACAATCATGTAAAATAAACATGAGTAGAGGGGCTTTGGTGGGTGGACTTTGTCTATTAGTGTGTTAAATTGTGGTTTACCTTTTGCTCCCGCCCACCACAGCATACTGCCTAGGTTAGCCCACGTTACCCATTAGCTTCCCTCACTTAGACTGCGCAAAGGCTCTGCGCATTGTTTGAATTTGCCTAAAAACAGTTCCTTTCTCTTATGTGACGAAACTGCCTTAAAGTATTTTATTTGTATTAACTTTAAATACCCGCTGTTTATTTTGCCTGTGCATGGGGTGCCCAATTAGATGGCATTTGCTTTCACTTAACAAAATGTAAAAAAAATAACCACTGCACCTGCTTGAGAAGGCCAGACATATTACCTTTGCCCGTGTGTGCAATGTTTGTGCTCAGCTGTCAAACACTTTGTCATTTTTCTATTTCAAAAAGGGCATTAGGGAGGGATGTGTGTCATGTCTGGGATGCAGGATGGGATCTCCTTTAGCTCAAATCTAAGGAACGGGGGAAGGGCTGGGCCTGAGCCAGATATTCAGCTACAGCCTAGTGCAGCTCATCCACAATATGTACCGGATCACTCGGATCCACCTCCAAGAGACTGCTCGGCCATCATGCCTAGACACTTCCATGGTGAACTCGATGAGGTTCGCGTGCATGACTCCCATCTGCCAACCTACCTTGAGTAGATGACATTTTGTACCTTTAGACCTCTGAAGATGTCACACTGCTGACCGCTTACCCCCACCCTAAACCGCTCAATAACCTCCTACTTGCTACTGAGACAGCAGGGGATAAGGCAAAACAGGACACTACCGAAAGACAATTGGATGTGTACAGCTTAGTTTGCATTTGCTGCCTCTACTATCATGACCCCTTTGGTCAACAGTGGCAACCTCCTGACTGATGTTCATGGTCGTGTAAGCATGGCCTTTCTCTAGGAGTCTTGACACTCATACTCCACACTGTTTCTTACTATCTAGGAATCCATCCCATGGTGGGGGGAAATTATCAGCTGCTGTTCCACACAACAAGGATTCATGGCTGACTTTGGTTCACTTTCACTGTTACTGTGCTGTTTCTCAACACAAGGAGTCCCTATGAAAAGGTAGTCACCGACATGGCACCACTATGCTGTTGGTTATCCTGTCAGAGCTATTATGGCCATTATCAGGCCTATGGCATTATGACGCCGGTACTTTATAACCCCTGGTATGTTGTTTTGATGGCCATTTCCATGTTTTCAAAATGCTGCTAGACATTACCCTTTAGAAGATCGTGTGCTGTTTGTCACCCATCCAGAGTTTTAGGACATTACTTCTATTGTTCATGTGAGCTATTAGTCACACCTCCTACAGCGTTACAGTGATTCAAGTCACTCATTGTGGATTCTGTTATTACTGGGCTGTTGCATACCAGCCTCAATGGTCTTGCTGTGCTATCTGTTCATACTACCATGATCCACATGTATGGTTAGTGACCAGACTGCCAGTAATCACCCTGCTCCTCCACACAGTTTCTGCACAGTGGACTTTCCCAAGTGCTGCTGATGAACGTACTATATTAATGTACTGTTTTCAAAGAGAAACTGCTATTGTGCTATCAGTCAATGACTCAAAGTTGTTACTGTGCACTTGGTAACGCCAACCTGGTGGTACTGCGTTGCTATTCTCTCCCGCCCAGATCACTGTGCCCATGGTCACTTTCCTACATTGACCCTACCCTTTTGGTCATGTCAGGGTGTAGTGTTGGTCACTTCTCAAAGCGTTCTACTGTTTGGTTCTCCACACATTGCTACTATATTGCCAGGCAGCTCCACAGTGATATGGAGACGATGAACACTTACTATGGGTGTTAAAGTATTGAATGGCCAGGCAATGCGCCCCTCTGTGGTTGTTCAGCCACAATGATGGCGTCAGCCAATCCGTTGGCCTTCCTACATTGTACAAACGAGTCAGCCGCTCAACTATGTGTTAAAGTCCTAAGTATATCTGCTCCTTAACACTGTGTGTAACTGTGCTACTTTCCCGTATGGTTACTATGTGGTTTACTCAACAAGGGATCTGCGGTGTTTATCGCCACCATAGAACGATTTTATTGTTCACACCCCCTCTTCCAGACTCTACGCGCTGTTGGTCATACAAACAATGTGTAAAAGTGCATCAAGGCACCCACACTGAGCTGTTGTGCTCTTTATCACTAAACTTACAATGCAGTTTGTGTTTACTATTCCGCTTTGATGACCCCGTGCTGCTGATCACCTCAAACTGCTCAGCACCCTCAAACTGCTAAGCACACCCAAACTGCTCAGCACCCCCTAGTGACGTCGAGCACCCGTGAGGTTGACTATTTCCATCCCTGGTACACCCGTGCTGCTGTTAATCAATCCCTAGTGGAGTTAAGGTACTAGTGGTCATCTACCACTGGAGTGTCCATTTGCTGTTGGTGACTCCCCCATTCTCCTCACCTTCCAGCCGGCGGAGCTGTTGCTGTCCCCCTTGTCCTTGAAGTAGGGCACACTCTTCACCATCCAGTCGTAGATCTGCGACAGGGTGAGGCGCTTCTCGGCCGAGCTCTCGATGGCCTTGGTGATGAGATCGGCATAGGACAAGTTGCCCCACGCGTTGCGGCGGGCGGAGCTGCTCTTGCGGGGTGGCACCTGCTGCTGCAGGGGTGGCGCGGGGTGCGGCGTGTGCGGGCAGCCCGGCTCGGGGCAAGGGAAGCCACCGCACGCCCCGCAGCAGCCGCTCGCCGCCTCGCTTTCCTCCAGCAGGCTCAGATTGGCCAGGAAGTCACGGCTAAAGTCCCCCGGAGATCCCTCGTAGGTGTCAGAGGCCTGAGGAGGAGGTCCGCCCGGAGCACCCTGAGGAGAACCGGCGCACGAGCCAGGAGGCGGCTCCGCGGCGCTCACCTCCGGCCGGGGCAGGGGCCAGGTGCACGAGCGCGGCCGGGACAGCGGTGCGAAGTCGGGGTCAATGTCCACCACCTGTGGGGCCTCGGCCATGGCTGAAGGAGAGGAGCTCCTGGATGCAGCGGTACTTCTCTCCCTTGAGGAACACCGATTCACGAGCGACGCAACTTCCCCCCCCACCACCCCCTCCGCGAGCGAAAGAAATCACTCTTTGCCGCTGCGGGCTTCAAGCTCCGTCCACCAGCCGAGTCAGCTGAGTCAAACCCCGGCTCGCGCGCTGCCGAACTCCTGGGAGTCACACTACAGTCCCACGCGCTGGGCCGGTCCGGCTGTTGTAGCCGCGAGACGCGTTCTGCCCGCGCGCCGCTCACGTTGACAGCGCCTGTTGCATGCCACAGCCGGTACCCAGACTGAACTTCAGACCAGAAGGAATCCGCGCTGTCACTGCAGCCGCGCTAGGGGCGTGTCCACGCGCCTGTGCCCGCCTACAAGCGCACCGCCCCTACGCCGGGCCCCGCCCCTCGGCTGGTGTGGCGACAGTAAGTCTCCTGGCCAATGGGGCGGCATAACGCTGTGAGCGCGAGCGCCCGCCGGCTGCGGGGGCCGCGGCTGTTTGCTCGTAGCGAGGGTTGAGTGGTGTCTGTGGGGTGCCCCCACCTCGTTGGTTGCGTGTTTTCCTAGTAATGCACGAGGCCTGCGCCTCCCCCACGCTCTGATTGAAAGTGCGCAATGTTTTGATTCCAGAAAGCATACGAGCGGCGGCGGCGTGGAGGCAAGAGGGCTGTGTTTACATTCAGAAACACAACGTTAACTGCGAAGTGGGTCTGTATCAACCCCTCTGACGGTTTATTTTCCCGTCTTCATCTGGCTGCAGTTTGCATCCTGTAATTTAAGTTATCGTTGTAGGAAGGAGCGTAACATCCCCTACGTACAAAGTGCAGTTTGTTAATGAAAAAAACAGCTTCCTAATGGTATCCTCGGGCGACAGGACAGAAACACGACACTCATTTGTACCTCGCAACTAAAGGAACCGCTCCTCACCACACCACTAACTCCCCCTGCTGTTAAACCTTCCACTTTCCCCACGTTGCACCGGAGCCAACCTACAAATCCTCCTACCGTCGCTCTGTACCTATCCTTTCACAATACTATCCTTGTGGAAGGGGGCAGTATTTCTCCCTGGGATGTTCTAGCGCCCGTGTATGCACCCCTGCTGGGGCACAGTGACCTCCCGGATCCGTGAGGAATAAAACCTCTTCCTCAGGCACCCATGGGCGCAGGATCGCAGTGGGTGGAGACATTTATGGTAGTGGCGTACGTTTTCCACAGTCACATAGGCATTGGGTAAATCTTATACAAATATTACTTAGCACTGGTCTGACCAGAAATCACAACTCTGCCGCAGTCACCACAAAGAATGCATAATGATATCCCTGAAAGGAAACTCACGTATCCAAATATATATTTATTTTCAGTAAATTAGCAGAGAAATGACCGCTTAATGGGATTCTTGCAACCCCTCTTGGTGGTCTGCTGGGTTGTTTTCTGGGTCCCCTGGGGGCAGAGATTATATATTTAGTAATTTTTAAATTTTTTGTAATATTAAAATGTGAACCGTGGCCACAGTCATGTTGAAAAAGCCACTTGCGTCCTATTTCAATTCAATTCAATTGATCTTTATTTCAGCACTACATGGCCATAAAAGATTTGCATGGCAAACACATTTCATTGATAAAATACATGTTAAACCCTGTTTTTAAAACAACTGATAATTATTACTAGTAAAATCAATACAGTTTTTAAAAAAGACAAGTATGAAGCATGGTAACATACCTAGCTTTTGAACATTAGGACACGGAGCTGAAAAAGATTAAAAAAAAATACATACAGTCAAACCAGTAAACAAATAAAACCAAGTGAACAAGTGAAATACGATTTTGCCCTTATAGCTTTAGGCCTTTTTTCCTGCGCACAAAGTGGATGGAAAGCAAAAATCTGCTGACACTAAATACAATTATTTGAGTTGTATCAGATTTGATCATTCTTAATGCCATCTTACATGACCTTATTCCCAGCAGATTGCATAAAGGTTTGATCCACTTTCTTCTGGCCGACACATAGGCTGGGCAGAAGAAAAGGATGTGCTGGCCATCCTCCTTGAGATTACTCTCGCACATGGTACATGTTTTGCTGGTCGCTGGGTCCTCAACAGCATTCCCCCTGTAGACCTCCGTGCCAGGGTTGAGTTGGTCAAAACGTTGCCATATCTTAGTTTCATAAAAAGGGTTTTAGCGGAGGCTCAACTTCATCTAGGAAATTCTCAAAAAGAGGCTCATCCTTGAACCTTAGGAAGTTGTTTACTAAAGTCCCACCACTATTTCCATTAATCATTTGGTTATTGATAAAACCCCAAAAGGCCATTTTCACAATTTTTTGGGAGTTATATGGTAAACTTTCTGGATTCTCCCAAAATTGGGATAAACCTATCTTGGTTAACCACAATCTAACATGTTTTAGCCAAACACTGGAGTTCAATACATCCATGCCCATTAACTCTTTTGACCAATTTCTGTAGTCGAGCAATTCTGGTGTTTGCCAAAGTCTCACCCAAAACATTAGTGGCCGCACAATAGTATGATGGTCAGTTCTTTTGACATTTAAGTCCAGCTGAAGTGGTACTAAAGGGGTGCCTTTTGGGGCCCTTACAAGGCTTCTCATAAATTTGTTCTCTGAAATTGTGAAAACGTCCTTTGACATTCGCCCACAAATCTCGGCACCGTAAAGGGCTGCCGATTGGACTTTGAATTTGAATAACTCTAGTGCTGGTGACACAGCTTTGCTAAAACTTGCACCCTGCTTCTTCAGAATGGGTATAGTCAGGGCTTTAAGTGGGATGAAAAAACTAGGGGGTCTCTCAAAGTGGTTTGGCCAATGTAATTAATGGCATGGCTTAAAACAAATAAGCTAAAAATCAGTGCTTGTATTTTGCTGCTTCTGTCATTGATCCAGATATATGATACGACAAGTAACATCATACCTACAAAAAGTCAGGACTATTGGCTTTGTCAATGCTTGTTAGATGCATAAGATAAATAAGCAGCAACTATGGCTTGTTGTATATAATATTGGAAAAGCTTCCACTTACAGTCCTGGTGACACCACGACAATGTTGCTGCTCCTGAGTTTCCAAAAGAGAAGGGAAATCCAGAGAGAAAATAACTCTTTGGAGGATTTCCCTTCCCCTACAACCCTCACCTGTCATGACGTCATGCCGTAACTTCCCCTCTAGAGAGAAGAGAGCAGTGTGAGCAGCGCACATCGCTGTGCAGATGTCAATGCAATCCGGAAAAAAAACGGACCGCCTGTGCCAGGGCACAAAACAGAGCCCGACAGAGACCCGTTTCGAGGCCCCCTTTAAAAAACTGCCGGTGCTCAGACCCGGCCCACTTAAAACCCTGGGTATAGTGTTCTGAGTGAATATTAACTTGCTTTTCTCAATTTGGGGCTTCCACGTGAAATTGGAGTCAAGGGTGACCCCCAAATAGGAAAAGTTTTGGACCGATTCCAGTCTTTGGCCATTTAATGTTAGATAACCTTTTTCTGGTTTAATAGGGTTTAGGGCCATACATTTGGTTTTTTTGACATTAATTTCCAAACCTTTCCTATTGCAATAGTCACTAATGAATGTAGTAGTGCTTGAAGGCCTTTATTAGTTTGAGAAATTAAAATGGTATCATCCGCAAATAGTAACGCGGGTACCCTTTCCCCATTTAATTTTGGCGAGTCATTTTTGCAACCCTCTAAGAGTGCAGGAATATCGTTCACAAAAATGGAAAATAAAGTGGGGGCCAGGACGCAGCCTTGGCGAACGCCACGCTCAATAGGTGTATTCTGGGTTAATTCCCCATTGGGGCCCCATCTCACTTTAGCAAAGTTCTTGGCGTGCAACCCAATTATCTGAACCAACAGACAGTTGGGTAGCCCTGCCATATGGAGAGATCTCCATAAAAGATCTTGTGGCACTAGATCGAAAGCTGCTCCTGAGATCTACAAAAGCAACGCGTAAATGTCCCTTTTTAATCTGAACGTATTTCCAGTAAAGGCAAAAAATCTAAAAACTTGGTCGATGGTGCTCACTTTGTTTCTAAACCCAACTTCGAACTTCGTGAGGACCGAGTTGTCTTCCAACCACAAGTTTACATGGATTAAAATATGCCTAGAATACATTTTCTGGAGAATGTCCTTTAGGCTAATTGGTAGTTAATTAGAGGGTTCCGACCGATCACCCTTTTTAAAAATTAAAACAATCTCAGCTCCCCTCCAGCTTTCTGGAAAATCTACACTACAAGACAGCATGTTGACATTCGAACTCTACTGGACAATGGAGACACATTCGCCCTCATCCTCCTCGACCTCTCTGCAGCCTTCGACACAGTCTGCCACAGCACCCTTTTACAACGGCTCAGAAACATCGGAATACAAGGAAAAGCACTTGAATGGATCACCTCGTTCCTCACCGGAAGAACCCAGAGAGTCCGCCTTCCACCATTCAAGTCCGATGCCACGGAAGTCATCTGCGGCGTACCACAAGGATCCTCACTCAGTCCCACCCTCTTCAACGTATACATGAGCCCCCTCGCGGCCATCGCACGCCAACACAACCTCAACATCATCTCCTACGCGGATGACACTCAACTGATCCTTTCACTCACCAATGACCCCAGCACCGCCAAAACTAACCTACACGAAGGAATGAAAGAAGTTGCCGAATGGATGAAACACAGCCGTCTGAAACTGAACTCAGATAAAACAGAAGTCCTCATCTTAGGTACCTCCCCCTCTGCATGGGACGACTCTTGGTGGCCGGAAGGCTTTGGAAAAGCACCCATCCCGACGGACCACGCACGGAACCTAGGTGTTATCCTGGATTCTTCACTTTCAATGAACAGACAAGTCAACGCCGTCTCCTCATCCTGCTTCAACATTCTTCGCATGCTCAAAAAAACATTTCGCTGGATCCCCACCGAAACCAGAAAAACAGTCACCCATGCTCTGGTCACGAGCCGATTGGACTAAGGAAACACCCTCTACGCAGGTACTACCGCTAAACTCCAGAAAAAACTCCAACGCATCCAGAACGCTTCAGTCAGGCTCATATTAGACATCCCGCGTAACGAACACATCTCTGGTCACCTGAAAAACCTCCACTGGCTACCCGTCAATAAGAGGATCACTTTCCGGCTTCTAACCCACGCACACAAAGCACTCTACGAAATCGGACCAGAATGCCTCAACTCACGACTGTCCTTCTACACCCCCTTCCGCCAACTACGATCTTCCAGCCAAGCCCTCGCCACTGTACCTCGTATCAACAAGACCACCATGGGAGGTAGATCCTTCTCTTACCTGGCAGCTAAAACATGGAACTCACTTCCCACCTACCTTCGCCTTACCCAGAACCACCTAGCATTCAGAAAGCAACTTAAAACGTGGATATTTGACAAGTAATCCTCCTCCCCTCCCTAAGCGCCTTGAGACCCTCTGGGTATGTAGTGCGCTATATACATTTTATGACTTGACTTGACTTGACAAATGATTTATATAAGGTGCCCATACCTTTAGATCATGCTTGTAGAGGTCCCCAGGAATTTTATCTAAGCCAGGTGCTTTACCATTTTTCACTGCATTAATGGCTGCCTCAGTTTCCTCTATTGTAAAATCCAGGTTAGCATTAGAAGGTGTGGACCATGGAGCCTCCTCACTAGTAACATTAGTGGCGTCATCGTATTTTTTGTAAAGAGTAGTAAAAGGATTAACACACGTGAGTTCGTCAAGGTAAACATCTTTAACAACTCTCCCTTCGTGGTTCCCATTGGCAACTAACCTCCAGAAGCCTATATTGTCCTTAGCCTTTGCAGCTGCCAGCATGTCCGCCCAATTTTTTTCCTCCCAAGCTTTCTTTGAAACAACCTGCACCTGTTTGTAGATTTTTCTTGCCAGCCTAACATCGTCTGGAGATTTGGTTTTAATCGCCAATAAAAGGCTTTCTTTATACTGCCTACATATCTTGTCATACCGTGGCTTACTATGGGACAGCTTTTGCAATATCTGATGCTTCTTTTTTGGCAATTTTGTGACTAGGAGTTTCAAGGTATTGAAGAGCTCATTGTGAAGTGCAATGAAGCGACCAGGATTGTCGGTCTCAGTTGGGGAACCTATAAAGGCCGACAATGAACTTGCGAATTGTAAATACATTTCTGCAAGCATATCACCATGTTCCAGTATGTGGGACCACTTTAGGGCTCGTCTGTTGTTACTAACGAAAATCTCTTCATGTGAACTGCTATATGGATCAGTTATCTTTGCACTCCCAGCCCCCTTTACCAAGCATGCTTCTACCTGTAATTCCAAGGGACAATGGTCACTCTCTATCCTGAAAAAGGACAAGGGCGTCCCCACACAAAAAACACACAAAGTACGAGTGTGTCTCGCTTCTATTGAGTGCACCCTATAGTGAGTATTTTACTCTAAGACCAGCATGCCATCAATATGGCGGGAAAGGTAAAGTTACAAAACTTGAAATCCGATTCCTAAAAGCGTTTTTCAACTGGGGGGGCGAATTCTGTGTATTAATATTCCTGTATATCTACAACTACCAAGTCTTTAGTGAAAGGCCTATTTTTAACTATATATTCAATTCAAACATAAGCATTAAAATCTACGATATTGCATGAATAACACAAATAAAATAACTTAAAGAAATTAAAAGAGATGTTTTCCACACCATAAGTTTCGTAAACCTCTGTAATACATTTATTGCATTTCAAAACAAAGTTGATCATTATACAGTATACAAATTTTAAAAAACATGATTATACATTTTATAAAAACAAATTAAAAAACAAAGAATCACAAGTCGACGCGGCGTTTCGGTATTCTGTTTGTCTACCTTCTTCAGGACTGATTCTTAAATCAGGTGGGTCAAGTCTCCCCACTGGACACAGTTTGCTTCAATTCAGAACCCTGTTGCCTTCAAATTACTGGGCATATTTCCGGATTCTATTTCTCAGTTGTGATGTCACTGATTTTCAAGGTAAGTTTACTTGGTCTTGGACTACCAGGAGGAGCCACCGTATTTTCAGTTCTGGGTTTCATCAATGACCCATTAACAATTAGATGACTGGCGCAATTTCAAGGATATGTTGCTTCCAAGTCACTCCGTTATGGATAGAAAATCCGTTCTCTTTAGTATTGGATTCGGCCTCCCTGCTCCTGTATCCTGGCAGTCTATCAATACGTCCTTCAGCCGGTGTGGTCCGAGCCGCAAAGAGCACTGAGCACTCTCTATCCTGTCCTTCACCTCTAAGTCGATCATGTGCTGCCAGATAGTCAAGGAAACAATTACAAAGTCTAAATTACTTTTGCAATTGTTCCTGTGGAATGTTGGCTTTTTGGTCGTATCCGACGGGAGAAGTCTGTTGCAGGCCCTAAGACCATGTTCCGCAGACAACTTCACTAATTGAACTGCCAGAACTGAACAATGTACAGGATCATTATTGTCCAACGGGGGAATGTTATTTGCCTGGTCTTCTTCATCAAAAACATCGCTCAGCCCTGGGATTGGTTCGTAGTTGCAATTTAGATCACCAGCTATAATAACAGCTTCTTTGTCAACTATTCTGCTTAGAAAGGAGTCCAACTTTACCAATGTTAATGATTCCTTGGATACTGAAGCGGGTCTATTATAGACGTTAATTAAATAATATATTTTACCTTCGCTAGTTGTAATTTTTAGTGCCAATATGTCCAACGAGCTTGTGTCTATAACTTCTACCTTGATCCTCAAAGTTACTCTGACCATGGTGATTAAACCGCCTGATGGCCTTCCCCTTACAGAGGGGATGGCACCTATTCCAAATGACTTATAGCCTACCCTATGAGGCGTATCGAGTGCCCATGATTCTTGAAGAAGGCAAAAACCTGATATTTGAGGTGATAGCTCCCATAGATAACTCTCCCATGGAGTTCTGTCCTTCCAGGGGTACAGTTCACTCTCCCTGTGTGTTTGCACAATTTATATACCTGGGTTTATGTGTAGATGGGTCCTGTGGTCCGTCCCCCTGGACACAAGCTACCACGGCTATTCCTTCACTGCTAGTGATACTAGGAACTTCTTTGTGTCTTTTCCCTTGGTCATATTTGAGCATAGGACTCAGCGTGCATAGTCTACCTTTGGTGCTAGATGTACAACCCACAATTGGCTTCGATCAATCTATTGCATCTAGGCAGCTGAATCTGTTAATGGTTGGTGCCCCTACCCATTGATTTAGATTGCCCAAGCCCCTATCACGGATCCCACTCCGAGCATGATGATTAACCCTAGTCCAACTTCCGCCTCCTTCAGGACGCGTCCTGGGAGGATAAAAAAACAAAAGAGGTCTGGTTTCAATTGCGGAGTTCCCTCTTTGAGAGTTCCATGAGCATATCTGATGCACAGTTCGTGGGTCTTCAAAATTGACTACCACACAATCACCAGTTATTGATTTTCTTGAGGGGCCTATCCAAGGGGCCCCTCGCACCATTAAGATTTTACTCTTTATGTGTGTAGGTAAGGACCTATTTTCATTTAGCCAATAAGATACTTTGTTTTTGAGTGTCCAAAAGGATTCTTCATGTTGGTTGCCTAGCAGCTCAGGCACCCCTGTCAGGACAATTACATAGGGACTAACATCTGGTGGTAGATTGATGTAACCTCCCCTTGGTTTTCTCTCTATTTGATACCCTTTCTGTTCCTGCTGGTTGGACTTAGTAACATTAGTATCCTGTACTAGGGTTTCTTTGGCTGTTGCATCCGAACTTACTAAATTTACCATAGTTGCATTTTTGTTGTTCTCATTCACTCCCTGGGTCAAGCGTTGTGGTATATTCGTATCAGGTACTGGTGCTGTTAAGACAGCACCCCCAGTTGGTTTCAAAGGTAATCCAACTATACTGAGACTTGCCAGTGTTATAATGCTTTTTTCCACCTCTAGTAACTGGTTTTCTATAAATGTCAGTCTGGTGTTCAGTGGGGTTAAGAATTTTTTTTTAATTTCCCCCATGTTCTTTTGTAGGAATGCAGTCCCCTCGTCAGCCATCCCTAATCTACTGTCTCCCCGCTCGTCTCTAACTAGAGAGTCCTGTGATTCCTCTGGTATATCTAGATTGACAATGATTAGAGCATTATCTTCATCGTGCCCACTCTGTACTACCTGTGGAGCAGCAACCCCTGTTTCTTCCCCCTCTTTGATCACTGTGTCCCTATTCCCCAGTGCTTTGGTAACTTTTGCTTTTTTACTAATGTGAGCAGGTGCGGGAGCAGTTGTGCGTTTCCGTTTCGATATAGCACCCTCCGGTCTCCCACGTAGTTGTCTTTTATTGACCTCGTCTTCCTGGACCTCTCGCTCTATGGTTTCAATTATAATATCGTCCACTACAACTGGCCCTGAGAGGACTATGGGATCATTAAGCAGATGCGTTGGTACTTGTGTAAGAGTAGGTACCTGGGGATGTAAGCTAGAAGTGTGATGCACGTCTGCTTGTAACACAATAGGGGTAGGACAACCAATGTGTTCCGGGGTTCTGGCAGATGCTATATGACCCAAGGACGATCTTTTGTTCATTACAGGGTCCTGTGACATTCTTCTGGCCACGGCTAGATCCAGTGGCACTCTTTTCTCCATCAAACTTATGCCCTGATCTATTACCGAGTTAGCTCTGGTAATAAAATTGTCAAGGGTACCTGTTAGCTGTCCCACCCCCTTTGCTGCCTTGCTCCTACTTTCACGAGTGGCCTTCCTAATGGCGCTTGGTCTAAAGTGGAACACAGGCGCTCGTAATCAGTTAAATAAAATATAGTACATACAGTTTTTGGTCCCACAGGAGTTTAAACGCAAGAGGGGTGGCCTGGTCCGGTCTTGATCGGTCTGGAACGGGCTAGAACGGGCCCGCCCGGCGTCTGCCCGCGCACGTCCCGCGTCGCGGTGTAGATGAGGTAATTATAACCCTTCCAGGCAGGGGGCGTGGACACCGAGGGAATAGGCAGCAGCTGTGGGTGGGAAAGCCTGCTGGTCCTCGCAGTCCCTCGTTGTTGGTAGTTCAAAAGTGTTCAGCCCTGTGAACGGCGCCCGCGGAGCGGGGGCCGTGACAAGTCACCAACTAAATCCCTCTGAAGTCGTCGCAGGTCAGGCACAGCAGGTGATAACAGGCAAGCAAGGCAAACACGGTGAGCGGCACCCACGAAGCTGGGTCCGCGAAGAGTATTTCAGGAAACCAAGCAGGGGCGTAGACACCGAGGGAAGAGGCAGCCGCTGTGGGCAGGAAAGCCTGCTGGTCCTCGCAGTCCCTCGGTGTTGGCAGTTCGAAAGTGTTCAGCCCTGTGAACGGCGCCCGCGGAGCGGGGCCGTGAAAAGTCACCAACTAAATCCCTCTGAAATCCTCGCAGGTCAGGCACAGCAGGTGATGACAGGCAAACAAGGCAAGCACGGTGAGCTGCACCCGCAAAGCTGGGTCCGCGAAGAGTATTTCAGGAAACCAAGCAGGGGCGTAGACACCGAGGGAAGAGGCAGCAGCTGTGGGTGGAAAAGCTTGCTGGTCCTCGCAGTCCCTCGGTGATGGTAGTTCGAAAGTGTTCAGCCCTTTGAACGGTGCCCGCGGAGCGGGGCCGTGAAAAGTCACCAACTAAATCCCTCTGAAGTCCTCGCAGGTCAGGTACAGCAGGTGATGACAGGCGAACAAGGCAAGCACGGTGAGCATCCTATTTAATTGGTGTGATGATTAGTGTGGTAGCAGTCCACCCACAGGCCATCAGTGAGGACATCTAGCATATCTGGATCAGCCTTGAGGGTAATTGGTAGGACCAAGTAACATATTCAGACCAGGACTGGGTTTTGGGTCAAAACATGTAGTCCAGAATTGTGGAATTTGTATTCTAAAAGGAACTAGCTGAGTCTGAAACATCCCTATTGTTACAACTTTGAAAGCATGATTGATTTGCAGAACTGTATCTACAGTGATTCCAGGTCTGAAGGAGTGTCAACTGATGCTTCCTGGATTTCTGAGATGGACTGAAAACTATGAATGTGGGTAAATGTTTGTTCCTCTTATAGCCTGGTATGACTAGGGCAGGCTCAGATATTTGGCAGAGGCTGCCTCCGCCTCAATCTTACCATCCTATCAGAGGTAGTGACCTATTGAGAAGTCTCCAGAGTTCTCAGTAAATCATTTAACATCTGCAGTTTGCTTTATTCAATCAAAAATGGTCCACAGCCTTGGTGATGAGATGGTGGTGTGGTGAGTACTTCAGTGCATAATTTTAACACCTACCTGTAATTTTTTAAATCATTGTTTTCCACTAGCTTCCACCCACAACGTTTTAACCTTTATTGTCCACTCTGGAATCTGTATACCCAGTATACTAGTAAAGCTTTTTCATGTTTCAGGGCAGTACATGTGATAAAAATTCAGCTATAATTAGCAAGCACAATAGTCATGTTGTCTGTAGCTACTTAAATAATAATATGTTGCAGCACATCCCATATTACTGCGCACAAGCACACCCAGCAGTGGAGTCTTCAATTGATTTATACATTGCACCCTTGTCTGCCCCAGAGAAAAACAACGTCATTCTACACTCGCTGCCAGGTGTCCTTCTCATACAGCACATTGCAATATGTGTGCTACTGGCAGGTCCAACTGCTGATACTGTGGGGTTTCGGCAGTGTTCCAAAGCTCAAGGATGAGCCACAGAGCATTCAATTTCCATCATAAAACTGGAAGGGGAATGCTAAGCAGATTCCACCCATTTCTCCTTAAGTGGTGGTCTTGGGTGAAATAGGCAAACAGACTATAAAGCAGACTCTGGCAAAGTGGCACTCGTTAAAACTATGTCCCCGGCTGATGAAGAGCTAAACTAGTCTCATCCACCATACATTCTAGAGCTGACAAAAACTGCTAAAGGCAGGGTGAATTCATGATACTCTAAAGTGGTTATGTTTATTTACATCAAACTCAACTCTTAGGAGTGGTGTTCAAGAATTGGTAGGTGTTTTCAAGTCTTCGAAAAACTTTTAGCAGCAGAACTGACATGTTGTGAACTATGTGCAGAGGAGAACATAATGGTATACCTGAAAAAGCTGCAATATCAACTTACCACTAGGTTCTGCAAACGGACTACGTACTACTTAGTGCTTGGTTGAGAGGCTAACTTTGAGTTTAAGTTCATACAACCTTTGTCTCTTCTGGTGGAGAGCAAAATATTGAGTGATGTCGGAGCTCGGCCACTTCCTGACCTCTTCATACTGGGGGAAAGTGTTTGACATTCTTCAATATTCCGTCTATCATTTGTGCTTTTTACAGACAGAAAGTGTGCCAGGCTTAACCTCATAGCTGTTATGGAACGTCCAGCTACAGTGCTGGACGTTCCATTGCGCAGGTGAGGTTCGAACGTTCAACGGCCAACGGCAGCACTACGGAGGTAGTGGTGCCGTCGGCCGCAGCACCTAAGGGGTTAAAGTGAGGCAGACATAAAGTGCCAGACAGAGAGTGTGCCTGGTTTAAACAGCGTCAGAAATAACGCATGCCTGGCAGAAAGCGTGCAATCCTTATAGTGCACCAGACATACCATGTGCCAGGCAGAAGGTTTGCCAGGCTTAAATTGCGCCAGACATAATACTTGCCAGCCAGAAAGTGTGTAACGCTTAAAGAGAGATGTGTGCCATTCACAATGTAGTGTGGCAGGCTTGAAGTGCGCCCACCAGACATAAAGTGTCCCAGGCATAAAGTGTGCCCGGCATTAGGTGCACCAGATATAAAGTGTGCCTCCTGGAAGAGGGTTAGACCCTGGAAGTGGGCAGAGGTTTAGAACACAGCTTGTGGCGGTGCAAGAGCTGGCAGATGCCAAATAAAAGCTGGAGGAAATTTGGGCAGAATATAAAGGAGAAAGGGAAGACAGGAGGTAGTGAGCCAGATGTATGGATGCCTCATGCAATGTGTTTTTTTCTGAGTTCTGGTAGCTGTGCTTCTGGTTTTAAAAATAACACAACCACACCAGCTCCTTAGGCATCCCTCTGTCCGAACTCCCTGTAGCCACACACTCCTTTCATCTCTGTCCTCCCTGAGACCTCCCTCTATCAGAAGAAGCTGCGGCATGAAAAGCATGTTCCTTATAACCTTTCAAACTTTCGGATTGCACGCTGCAAATTTCGCGGGCAGTATTGTAAAAAGCGCTGCCTTTTTAACAAAACAGCTGATTTTGCTATTTTTTTGCAAATTGCAAAATCTTGGATGGTCTGTTTATCTTCCCCATGCATCCATGTCATAAACCGTACTGCTTCTTCAACTCTTTCAGTGTACGCATTAACTGCCCCATCACATACATCACGTTTCCCACCAATCTCCTCTCACTCTTTCAAAGCTCAACCTCAACTGCTTCCTGAATGCTGTCTTCTCTGCATGATGAGCATTGGACTTAAACAAATCACTACAGCTCCATTCATCATCACGCTATCCATCAGACACCTCACCTAATTGGTATATTAAAGCACAGAGAAAGGAAAATGGTCAGTATGGCTGACATCCATCTTCGATCTCTTGCACTTACACTTCCAAAAACCCTATCTCTCGCTTACGTAGGTGCCCCATCCGAAACATGAGTCTCAAACTCATTCGGTTACATTCCCAGCTCACTCGAACACATTTGTAAGCCATGCAGCAACAGAAAGTTTTTCACCGGCACCCCATCTGTATTGTGAAAAAACACACTCCTTCACCCCAAAATCTCAAGGCCAGATGTACGACCCGTTTTTGCATGGGCAAACAGGTTTGCAACCCGTTTGCTCATGCAAAAACCTACAGGGCCATGTACAATTCCTAAATAGCGAGTCACAATTTATTTGCGAGTCGCTACTTAGGAATTGCGAGTCGCAATTAGGAACGGAGTGTTCCCTTCCTAAATGCATCCGCAAATCAATGTACAAATGTTTTGTGACCGTAATTGCGGTTGCAAAACACTCGCAAATTACCACCCTCTTCAAGAGGGTGGTAATGCCATGGCAATTTGGAAGGGGTCCCCCGGAGAAACAGAGGGCAGGAATAACCTGAGGACTGAATCAGTGGGCAGAGTTAGTGGTGTGACAGGATGCTCAAAACATCCTAATATTTAGTATTTGTTTAGCATTTTACTGTCCAGTAACAGCTTATTATGTTATTTATTTCAACCAATGAATACACATGATTATTTAACGATTAATATGAGTTAATTACATTAAAATAAATTCACAAAGTGGGATATGTTTATAATCAGAGACTGTCCCAAATATACTTAAAAGTGGATGCACAAGCCATTTGTTTCTGAGCCATGGAGTTTCTGTCATCAGCAATATACACAGAGACTATCAATTTTATGTGTGTAAATCACTGTATAGGAAATGTTACATAAGACAAAGGACTACAAGGTGTAGGAGTGACATAACAACCATACTAGTAGGCAGTATAGTTTAATAGTGATTGATCTGGAGAAACACAACCTTAGAATTTAAAACTTAATACCATGATTGGGGGTTCTCTTTAATAATCATAATTGATTTCTATCCAAATGAACACTTTTTGCAATATTAGGATAATCAAAGGCTTAGAGAAAAAACCATAATGCTCTAGTTTATACCTTGCAGTTTGTATGCATCTCTTAGAAGAAAGTTAATAGCTCACTGTTCTTTGTTAGGATTTTAACTTTCAAACTGCAAGTAACAAAAGGATCTCACTGACAAAAGCAGTAACCCAATGTCCTATTTACAGTATGTGCACTTTGTGATTGGCATGGTACATCTTCTTTGAAGCAGGCACCTTAACCCTCTGCATTATCTTTCCACGAGTCAAAACTTCATGAGACGAAACTCTGATCTTGCTCTAGGAAGAAGTTTATCACCGGAGTTATTATGACATTTGTATTATTGCCGAAAATTGCTGGAGACCAAGAAGGAGGCAGCAAGTGCTTTTAAAACCATAATATACAACATCCTCACTCAAAGTCAGTGCCCGTTGCGGTCACACCGGTTGCACCGCCCTAGAGCCAGCTCTTCTCAGGGGTCCTGTGGCCTCAGTGACAGAGTCACTGTTGCTCCAGGGTCTGCTACTTCGTAGGCCTTCCCGCAAGACTGGAGGTGAACTTCAGTATGGATTGTGGTGGGTAAGCCTTCACGGTGAACCCATATTTGCCACTGCTAAGGTCCACCTGCTGGTGCTAAGACACCAGGGCTTCTCTGGTTTTGCAGGGCCTTCTGAGGTCTAACATGGAAATGTGCTCCCTCAGGAGAGGGGTCTGGGGGACTGGTCAAGAAGACTGAACCTGGTTCCCCCGTTATAAATTCGGCAGCTCTGACCACAGTGCTACATCCGCTCCCTCACTGAACACCATACTGCCCCACTGAGAGAAATTCATACTGCCTTCAACTACAAACCAATTTGACCTGCTATAAACAACTGGATGCGACTCAATTCAAATTACGCACTAGGCAAGAGCAATGTGCTTGCTAAAAAAAATGTAACAACATCCTGGAAAAAGCAAACACTCATAGGGAATGAAAGAATAAATAAAGTATGTGAAATGTAAGCTGGAACAAAATGGTGAACCCAACGCTTTTACAGTCTTTATTTAGAAATCAACAAGTATTTTTGCCTGAAAAGTTAAGGACATAACTACAGGGCCCAGAAAGGACCCATTTCAATGCCCACTGCTTATATGCTTCAAAACGTAAGCAGTATGGTTTAAAAAGACCACAAAGTCACCGTACCCATTTTGTTTTCCAATCCACCCATCAACCAGGTATTGCAGTACCTCCAGGTTTGGTGCACTTCCCCACCGGGGGAAAACAATGCTGTTCGAAGAAAGACAAGAAAACAAAAGTAGCGCTTCACTGGCAAGCTCTTTAAAGTGACGCTAATGTGTTTGGGTTTGAATAAAACCAGTCTGACCAGTTTAAGAACACTCTGTCTTGCTTTATTTCGTTATTTATTTTTCATATTTTGAAACTTTTATTACTGAGGCTGCACTTTGGAATAGAAAAATTTCAAAAACGGCATTTCCAGCAAAAGTGTTTTTCTTTTTGCATCCATTTCACAGGGGAACAAATGAACGACAGGAAGAAAGAGAGGGTGAGAACCATTTTTTGAGTCACGGTTTTTGGTAAGTGAGGACGAGCTAGACAGAAAGAGAGGTAATAAGAGTAAGAAAAAGGGGGGGGCGCAGCTGCCAGCGGCAGAGCAGAAGCAAACACTGTCCTTGTCTTGTCTGGGCAGGAAGCAAGAGACTGAGACCTTTACCTTCTCTGCTCTCCGCCCGTCCCCGAACAGCCACTAATGACGAGCCTTCTCTGCAGGCTTTGAATATTTCTGTGGTCCAGGGACGCATATTAAAAATGCAAAAGTAGGGGAATGGAATCTATAGAATTAAAGAAGTAGAGGCACGCCGTGACGTGCCCTGCCGGTCCGGCTCATTTCGACCACTGTTGAGCTTGAGAGAAAACCTGAAATAATAAAGAAAAATAGACAGCAAAGGCTGAGCACAGCAGAAGAGGCAAAAAGGTCTAAGGTTGATATGCTGAGAAAGACCTTGTTTACCTGCCAAAAGGATGAGCCTGGCCGTGGGGCCCAAGACTTCTTCCGCGGACGTAACTGAGAGACATATGAGAAAAATAAAGAAATAGATACATGTATTAAATGTATGAACAAGTCAAAGTTTATGTCATGAGAAGTGAAGTAAAACAATAAACTATAGTAATCCAGAATGAAATCACGGTGGTGTGACAGACCACCTCCCGGCTCATCCAATGAAAAGTCAAATTTTATGAATTGTTTCAACTGATGTGGGTTGGACATGTAGGTTTTAGGGCATGACTGGGGTGCCTTTAAGGGTGTGGTTTGGAGAGAGAGTCTTCGTAATCGGGGAGAGAAGCAAGCATGAGGAAAGAGGGGTGATGTGTCGCTGTCCGATGGTTTGCAAAGAGGCCTAGCTGTTCCTATCCCTGTCCCGTTTCTGCGTTCTGAAGTCTTTGTTCCCTGACTCTATTTCAGGGGACCCCCACTACCTCCTTGGCCAGGGGGTGGTATTTTACTGATCTTTGGGTTAGTATATTTGTCTGACTTGTTCTTTGCATAATGTTGCAAATGATTCTTGTCTCTGAAACTTATGTCTCTTCATCTATCCCCTCCGTCATATGTATATCGTTTCACATTATTTTGCTGAAACTTATGTCTTTTCATCTATCCACTCCATCATATGTATATCGTTTCACATATTATTGTTGAAACTTATGTCTCTTCATCTATCCCCTCTGTTGTATGTATATTGTTTCATATTATTTTGCTGAAACTGATGTCTCTTAATCTATCCACTCCTTCATGTGCATATCGTATATTGATGATGAATATGACACTGTTTGCATTTGCTGATGTTTTTCTCATCCTCTTGTGAATTTCATTGTTTTGCAATTGTAACTGTATTGCAATGAGTATTTATTATTCACAATTATTCGAGATAAACTTTATTAATCTTACTGAGTGTGGTAAATAAATTTACCTATGCATTTTTTCCGTATAATTATCGATACAAGACAGCTCATTCAAATGAGAGGCAGAGTCCGTGGTATCTGAGTCATACGGGCTTTAATGGACAATGATCCTCGAGGATGGATATCATGTTCCGTCACCACTAAGGTTCGGGAAGGGACATTCAACGTTTATTAGCATTACACATTATATATAGTAAAGTAGCACAATTGAATCCAATACAGTAGGCGTAACAGGTGAAAAGAGAGAGATAAGAACACATGTGCGTAATAGGAGGCGTGAAAAAAAGGCGTACACATGGGCGTGCACTGTACATGTCAGAGAAACGTAACAAGAGAAAGGTGCAGGATCAGCAGAAACCTCTGACCTGTATGCGCGCGCAACTAGCATGACGTGCAACTGGGGGCTTTGACTTTAGCACTAGTGGAGGAGACTGGTGTCTGGAGTGTCAGGGCAACCTGTACCTATAGCATATCCGGTATCTCATGTTTAGAGGATGTAGTGTCTGAAGTAAAAGGTCTCTCGGGCAGAGGCCGTACAATACTGAATGCTGATGCGTGCATACGTGTCTTGGTGCAACGTGCGGAACCAAGGGCCTACCATGGTAACGGATTCAGTAAATCACTTGCAAGGAGGACAGGAAGGCCGGGCCCTTTGCTCTGCAGCCGGGAATATGTTTACCTATTACACTAGACTGGAATGTGTTTTCGAGGAGGCTGAGCAGATAACTGTAGGCAAAACATGAATCTGGCAGGTAGTCCAGGCGGAGCCGGGCACCGCTGCGCTGGCAGGAAGTAAGGCAAGGTTCAGGGATGCGCACAGCTTTCGGAGACAGGAGAGATGAGGCAGAGAGGCCTCGTTTAAGGGCCTTGCTCGACTGGGCCAGGAAACATGGAGAAAATGTGTGCGAAATTCAGAAGTGCACCATGTAAAGACGTTGGTACCGTATGCCTAGAGGCCTAATTAACGGGATTTCTTTGCATGACTGAATAGCTAACATGTTAAGGATGGACGCAAATGTATTTGCGTTGGTCTAGCATGTACAGAACAGAAGTTACACGACATACATGGAACATGGGTGCATGGATAGGGTGCGAGTGGGGGACACATTGGCTACCTGAAAATTTCTATTACCTCATTCCCTCCTTGGACCCTACTACACCCTTCAGGATATATCTATATTCATGAGACCATCTATCTGTTCATAAAGCATCATTTGTTCATCTTTCTTGATTCAGGAACGGGAACGTGTACTTGGACGGGGAATACAAGCTGTGGCGCACAAGCCGCAAATCGCTGGCCCACATTGCAGACAGAGACAACAACTGAATACTATGACCAATATTATTCCTAGGAATGACAACAACTTCCATCCCCAGGCAGAAATTACACTCCAGAACCAACCGGACCAAGTCCAGGAGCCTGGATTCTGGTGTATCAGGTCAGCTATTTCATGAAGCCGAGTTATGGCCTTATACACGGATGGCGCGTTATTTGGAATAAACACGCAACAACTGGATCCGATGACTCTACAAGCCCCGCCCCTATCTGCCAGGATGACGTCAAGGACAAGGCGATTTTGAAGAACAACAAGTCTCATAGCAGACTGCTCCTCGGTCAGGTTGCCTAAAGCAGAAGTAGTTTCGTTCACTACCGCTTCCAAGGTTCTTGTTAATTTGCGTATCAATTTACTATTCTGGACAGGACCTACAAAGAAAAAGAATCCTTTATTGAAATCTGTATATTGTTCCCACGTGGTTTCAGTCTGGTCGACAATCGGAGTCTTGATCTCCCTTCTATGTCTGACATGAACGAGATGTGGATTTCTGTGATAATCAGGCGGGGCTAGAAAAACAGGTGGCAATAGGAACGCAATATAGCACGTCCCATCCCAATCCAATGGCAGACGTACATAGGCTGTCTGACCACATATGAAATAAGAATGGCGAGAAGCTTTGAAGGTAGACTTTCCTTTATCACTGAATTCGACAACAGTATTACAATCACTGTGTCCTAGATGTACTGAACCATTCTTTCTGACACATAATTCACCTTTCACTGGTAAAACTGTAATAAACGGCAAGTCCGAATTAGTCTCAGACTGCACATTCAGGATCATGAGGTTAAGAGTAAAATTACCCAATCCATACACTTCGTTTTCTAGATCGGTTCCTGTCCTCTGGGGAAGACCTTCTTGGTCTGGGAAACATATTTTAATCATGACTGTATTCAGGTTCCCCCATATCCAATTGCCTTGGGAAACCTTGGACTTACTATCTAGAGAGGACATTAAAGTAAACCATGCACCACACGAACCATTATGTGTGAACGGATAAGGAAAGAGGGGCAGAGCTCCCTGGTATTTCTGATAGGGAGGGAGTCGGCCACATACCCAGCAATTAGTGGCATTGCTGGTCTGGTGTGAGTGATGTAACATACGGATGAATGTATTGTTGCGCATGGCTAAACGATAGGATAATTCATGTGGGGGCAGGTCACTAAAAGTGTGCTCCACAGTGTCATTGGAAGAAACATGTGCAAGTGAATCAAGAGGAAAGAAAATGTGTAACATTAGACTAATGCATATAATCGTAAGACTCAGAAGAAACATCGAGATCAAGGCAATTATGCATCTACTGTGCAAAACTTTACAGCACTGCTGTCTTTTCTTGATACGCCTATCTCTCTTACTACTGGGGTCTACTCTATACATGTCAGAAACCTGTCTAACCGCTTCACCCGAGGGGGACTTAAACAATTAAACTGTCTGACTTACTAGACCTCAACTTTGACTTATACTCCTGTTGCGGAGTTTTCTCTAACAGGGGGAGTTTAGTATCAGTGTCTGGAATGTGGCAGTCCTGGGAAACAGTTTTTGGCGGAAGTTCATAAAATTTCTTCACATGGCTCGAATGGAGCCAACCCAAAAGACAACAAGACCTAGTCCGCAAGGCAATCGTTTAGTGTATATCTGTGGGTATGTGTGGATATGTCTAAAGATCATTCCACCACACCTTTAAGTTTAACAATAGGTGTATTGCTCCAGATACTTGCCAGTAAGTCATAAAAGTAGCCAATCTCTGATACATCTAACTTTAGACAACACAGGACATACATTCACAAGAGAGACGACACATGAAAAAATGTGTGAGTAGCTAGAAGATCGGATCCGGTGCTGAGGAGACGCCGAAGAGTCCTTTGCCAGTGATACATTTTCACGGGAGGACAGACTGCACTTACCGAGTGGGAGTGGGTACCCGACTTTTCAAAACTAATGAATGTAATGGTATGAAAGTCGATGCTATAGCCAGCACCCAAACCACAGTCCTTTGCTGGCAGTGGCTTTTTAAAAAACATCTTTGCCCTGAAGAAATTGCCTGAATATTGACCATGGCAATGAAACATGTCGGCAGCGAGTTGTAAGCGAATCGATAGGGAGTATTCGCTTCTCTCTTTGTTTTATATATGTGTCTACTGTTAGCGGACAGGAGAATACAAATAAAGAGGTCCTTATTCTTGTGCGCTCAGTATTTGTTTTGTTATATGTTGAACGTTGTTAGTCCTTGTCACATATAAGTTTGTGTCCACTGCACCATTCACTGTCTTTTCCTTTTGGGAGTCGGTCACGTTTCCGTTAAGCTAGTTGATACCAATGATGAGAACAGGGCCACCCTGGTGAGTACCAACCAGGGGCCCCAATGGTGGTGCGCCCGTGAGGTGTCTTCTAGCTACTCACACATTTTTTCATGTGTCGTCTCTCTTGTGAATGTATGTCCTGTGTTGTCTAAAGTTAGATGTATCAGAGATTGGCTACTTTTATGACTTACTGGCAAGTATCTGGAGCAATACACCTATTGTTAAACTTAAAGGTGTGGTGGAATGATCTTTAGACATATCCACACATACCCACAGATATACACTAAACGATTGCCTTGCGGACTAGGTCTTGTTGTCTTTTGGATTGCTTGAGTGGAGGGCGACCTGGTCCTGTAAATCCCTCTGTACTCCTAGTATATGAATGTCGAATGGAGCCAACCCTTCCTTCCTTCTACTTTTATTGCAGTCCTTGTGGTCATCAGAACGATTTTGGGCTCCTTCCAGCGGGGCTCCAGAGGGCTTGATCTGTCAAAATTGCGGACCACGACGATGTCACCAGGAACAAGTTCATGCGGTTTCACCTCGGTGTTGTCTGGGAAGGCTGCCGCGACCTGTGAACGACAAGATTGTAGTGCAGACATCAATGCAGCCAAGTAATAGAACTGTCAACATCTGTGATTTTACGGGGTATAGGCGTCCCCCACATATTCGGAGGCCTACCAAAGACCACCTCATACGGGGATAGCCCTGTCCTAGAATGAGCTACCATTCGCATCTAAAAGAGGGCAACTGGCAAAGCTACCATCCAATCTACACCTTTATCTGCACACACTTTAGCAAGACGGGTTTTCAGAGTCTGATTGTGTCTCTCCACGAGACCAGCTGCCTCGGGATGTCGGACACAGTGGAACTTCCATTGGTAACCTAACAGGAGTGATACCTGCTTCATAAGCTCGGACGAGAATGGCTGACCATTATCAGAGTACACGACACGGGGCAAACCGTACCGCGGGAAAAACTCATGTACCAGCTGTTTGGCAGTGGTTACAGCAGTGTAATCGGGGACTGGATATGCTTCTGTCCATCGGGAAAGAGCACATACGACTACGAGGACATACTTAAATCCTCGGCATCGGTCCATCTGGATATAATCCATCTGGAGGACTTCAAAAGGATGGTCAGGAGGATGAAATCCACCCTGTTCCACGGGGACACCTTTTCCTGGATTGAACTGACAACAGATCATGCAAGTACGCACTTTCTGTTTTGCGGCTGCTCGTAAATGTTTGTTGTACCAGAGATTCTGTAAACTGTCTAACATAGCTTTCTCTCCTAAGTGTGCTGGACTATGTGCTGTGTTAATAATGACTTGAACCATAGAGTCGGGGAGGAACCATGTGGCTCGTCCCTTCGTCATCCATCCCTGATCTGTCTGGATCCCTCCTTGTTCAGTCCACTTCTTGATTTCGTCTGGTGTTGCATGTGTCTGTATGTCGAGTACATCTAGAATGGGATCCTTCACTGTCAGGCAATGTGTCGGTGTAGGTGTGTCAATCTTTGTCATGTCAGTCGGAATGTCTGTCTGAGCTGTGAATTTGGCTGTACGATCTGCCAGGTCGTTACCCTGGGAAATACTGTCAGTGACTTTGGTATGTGCTTTGCACTTCATGATGGCTATGGCTGTAGGCAAGTGTATTGCTTCTAACAGGGCTTGAATGAGGGGACCATGCTGGATCTTGGTACCGTGAGAGGTTAAGAAACCTCTCTCTGCCCAAAGGACTCCGAAGTCGTGAACGACTCCGAATGCATGCTGTGAATCTGTGTATATATTAACTTTCTTGTTCTTGGCTAGTATACAGGCTTGGGTCAGAGCAATAAGCTCTGCAGCTTGAGCAGATAATGTGTCTATACGGTGTGTTTCTATGACTTCAGTGTCAGTGGTCACTGCATAGGCGGCCACTAATTCTCCTGTACTTGTTCTCATACACGAATCATCCACGTAAAGTGTCAGGTCTGGATCGGTCAAGGCAATGTCTGTCAAGTCTTGTCGGGGCTTTGTTACTGTATTAATGACTTCAACACAGTCATGTGGTGCTGGATCTGTTGTACTCGAAGGTAACAATGTGGCAGGATTAAGTATGTTGCAGCGTCTGATTTCTATGTGTGGCTGGAACAGTGTCAATTCATAACCTGTCAGTCGTGCTATGGTCAAGTGTTGGGTCTGGGTGCGGTTCAGAAGAACTTCCACGGAATGCGGAACCTGTACTGTCAAGGGATGTCCTAACACTATTGAATCGCTTTGTCTGATAGCTAGAGCTGTTGCTGCAACTGATTTCAAGCACGCAGGCAAGGCCTGGGCTACTGGATCCAATGTACTAGAAAAATAAGCACAAGGCTTATGGTGTCCTGCTTGATCTTGTGTGAGAACAGATAATGCTGTGCCATCATGTTCTGTGACGAAAAGTGTAAAAGGTTTGCTGTAACATGGTGTCGCTAAAACTGGTGCTTGACATAATGCTTTCTTCAAGTCATTAAAAGCTTGTGTATGTTCCTGGGTCCAAGGGAGGACAGTCGAAGTCGCTGCCTCCTGTGTTGTCAACTGTATGAGTGGCTTGGCTAGAAATGCATACTGGGGAATCCATTGTCTGCAGTACGAAGTGAGGCCAATAAAGGCCCGTACTTCCTTTTGTGTCTTGGGTTGTGGCAGATGTGCAATTAACTGGATATGATCTGGTGTCAACTGTCTACCCCTCTTGGACAGCAAGTGCCCAAGGTATACCACTTGCTGGGCACAGAATTGGAGCTTCGAAGGGGACACTTTGTGCCCTTTTTCGGCCAGAAAATACAAGACTGTCAGTGACGCGCGCTCGCAGTCACGTTTGGTCCGTGCTGTGATCAGTAGATCATCAACATACTGGAGCAGAGCAGTGTCAGTAGGCATGTGAATACTGTCTAGTTGTCTTTTCAGTGCTTGGCTATAAATACTAGGACTTTCCGTGAACCCTTGAGGTGCACGTGCAAATTTGAAGCTTCGGCCATTTAAACAGAATCCGAAAAGATATTGGCTATCAGGATGAATGGGGACGCTAAAGAAGGCGTTCTTAAGATCAATTACAGTAAAGAACGCAGCTTCGGAATCAATGGCAGTCAATAGGGATGAAATGTCTGGGACCACTGGGTACTGTGGTACTATGCATTTGTTCAGCTCTCGAAGATCGATCACCAAACGATAAACTGGAGGTGCATTTGGGTCAGTTCGTTTAAGAATCGGAATGATAGGAGAATTACATACATTGGAGTCAGTTTCCACAACTACTCCTTGGGCAATGAGTTCGTCAATAATTTTCAGTAAGGCTGCTACAGCCTCGGGGGGCAATTTGTATTGTCGGATTCGGGGCAGTACAACACCTTGCTTGAGTGTGACACGATAAGGAGTAATGTGCATACAACTTACATCAGTTGGACCTTGCGCCCATAAATGCTGTGGAACATTTTTCAATCTTACATCAAAATCTCTCAACACATAATGACCCTTAAAGTCACAAAGGAATAATCTCACTCCTTCCGGAGAACAACATATAACAGCTCCTAGAGCTTTCAGCGTTTTAATACCAAGCAAGTTTTCAGGACATGATTTCGTAAGCAATAAATCTGTAGTACGGGATAATGGACCAACTGCAAGGGGAACTGGCTTTGATACTTCGTTGACAATAGGCTTTCCTGAAAATCCAAGGGAAACATTCTGTGAGCCTGAGAGGGGTGCACCTGGGACTTCGTCATGACTAATGGTAGTTCTGCTCGCCCCCGTGTCAATCAAAAATTTTCTGTCTTTCCCTAATACCTGACTATGTACATAGGGACTATCTTGATCTACAGGAACCTCGATAAGGGGCAAGCCAACCTCCCTCTCTAGGCTGTTTCATGTGTACTGCTGATAATCGGGATAATCAGACTGTGCATACTGGTACATTTGCTGAGTGACGTGTTGTGTTGCGGCAATGGGTTGGGGTTGGGGTACAGCTACTGTCTGTTGCTGTGCATGCTGTGGAGGAAGTTGCGGATTCTGTGGAATATTCTGTTGAACGTGTTCTGGTCTAGGCGGACGTGGTCTTTCTTTCGTTTTGCCTGTTGCAATATTGTGTCTGAGAACGGCACATTCATTTATAAAGTGTCCTGGCTGTTTACAGTAATTGCAATTCCCTTTAACAGGAGCTGCAGAATGACTAGTCTGTGAGTTCTGTGTGTTACCCCTCTTCTGACCATCTGTTGGAACAGACTGGGCAACTAGTACTTTCATTTTCGTGTCTTTCATACGTCTCTGTTCATGATCGTGTTCCTCTCTAATTCTGTTCTGGTGGTACTGTAACATTTGCAACATTTGGGAAGGCGTATTAGCTTGCCATGTACTTTCGACTTTTAATACTCTATTCTTGACCTGTGGTAAGGAATTCTCGACTAATTTGGTCACAAAAAGATGTGGATATGATTCGCTACTTGTTTTCAGGCCTCTATTAATAATGAAACATTTCTCAAATCGGGAATAAAAATCACTAGTGTCTTCGTCTTGTTTCTGTTTGCAGGCTGAAATTGCATCCCAGTCTTCCTTTTTAACTGTCAATAATCTGGACAAAACCTGTACTAATAATCCTGGTAATGCTTTAGTTTTCTCCCCAAGACCTACACCTGGGGTACGTCTATTTTCCTCGTCTTCTACTTCAGTCCAAATAATCTTTTTATCTCCCACCTCCCATTCTTTTTCTTTCAGTTTTTGTAAATCCCTGCTGGCAACAATACTTTTAGCATTTTAAGAATGTCGGGATACGTGTAATCGCCCATGAGTAACATGTCTTTTAATTCACGGTGGAACCCTGCAGGATCTTTATCGTGACAAAGTACAATTTTCTTCATTTCCAATAATTCCATTTTAGTCAAAGGAGTGTATACGAATACGCGTTCAAGCGTACCTCCTGTACCCATAACTGGGTGGACTTCTTGTAAGGGATTCTGTCTATCTAGGTGATATGGCTGTCTTACTGGGGGTGGAACGGAAACAAGATGTGGAGTTAGGAAAGTTCTGTATTTGTGACGTTGTTCTAGAATGATGTCAATTAAATCGGTACCTAGGCCTCTCCATCTTCTCAGGAGTAAGTCTTGCAATAAATTATACAATGGACCTGGATCGGATTGCTGGTTTTCATATAATGTAATGAGATGTTGGATCATGTATATACCAGCTAGTCGCTGTTCTTCTGGAGTAAGGCTCAAAGATGTTTGCACTACTAAATCATCTTTATATATACTGTCATCCCCGGCCCATTGGACTGCTGACCGGGCTAGTTCCTGATCACGTAAGGTATTAAGTTCATGATAACCTATTCTTTCTTTCAGTATTTTATCAGTAACTTGGAATATATGTTCAAGAGAACATTGCTCTGGTATCGGGGAAAGGAAACGTTTCTTGTTTTCCAGACGAATGGGTCTGTCAAAAGGTCTATCAAAAGAATACTGTTTAGGGAGTTTCACTCTACCTACGTACGCTATTTTATCCTCTGTCTCGGCTGGAGTTTCTACTTCTTCCTCCTCCTCCGAGGAGTCATTCTTGTCTGACTCGGCTTCTTTTTCAGCCTTCCGTCTGTTATGTATCGCTACTATTTCTTTACGGATCTTTCTGGACATGGCATCTATACAAGTCTGTTTATCATGTTTACAATCTGCAATATTTTGACCCCATTTTATCAGGACATCCATCTCCTCTTGAACAACACCTGGCTGATCTTGTTCCCTTATCAAACAATTAATTAAGAATCGTAATAGTAGACCCTGTGTCTCCACTTTCTGATATGCCATGGCTTCACAAATACATTCAGGTTTTTCCCCTGTCATAACAAAATGATATATTTTGTCTAGATAGTCTGTCATTCCTGGTAATGTCACCAAATAATCTGTAACACGTCGTAGACGTAACAAGGCTAACATCATGTCTCCTTTCTTACCAGGTACTGGATCATATCTACAATCTGTAAGATACTGTCTAAGCTTTTCATATGTCATTGCTTTCGGAGTACGCTGTGTTGCTAATTCTCTCATTGTCACCCGTTGTAACTGTGGCGGGGTGTGAAAGTGACCTCCTGTGGCACCTCCTGAAACAGAAGCGTGGGCATGACCTGACGTCATGGCGGGTGGGAAAGGTACATGTAACGGGGACTGACTCTGGGTTGTATCTGACGCAAAAGGATTGTGAGGACCAATAATAGGGGGACCAGTAGCAGCATCAGTAGGGGAAGTGACAACAGGTGCGGGAAGCGAGTCTTGGCGTGGAGGGGTCGTGGCTTGATCAGCCGGAACATGCTGCGGTACATTATTAACGGGTGCTACGGGTACATTGGTATATGCTGGAGCTACGTCATCTAAATAGGAAGAAAGAAAAATGTCTGCTGCGGTCTGTTTGTGACGGAGTTTAGTCAGAGCCAATGGTGGTGGCAAGTTACGGGGTACTTCCGGGGTCGCTTTGGGCAGGCCCTCGGCAAGAACTGGATACATGCCTGTAATGAGTGCATTTCTTTGGCGGTCTACCTGTTCTAATCTGACCTGTTCTCCTTCTTCTAGTAACTCTTTTTCTCTGGCTTTTTCGGATTCTTCTCTACTTTTTTCTGCTTTTCCGATTGCCTTTTCTGTTCTTCTATGCGATTCTTTACGCCACAATTCTATGGCATCTTTCTGAGATTGTCTGGCTTTCTTTTTCCATAACGCTTCTTCTACTCTCATGATGCATTCTGCATCCCATGTCCCTGAGACAGGCCATCTAAACTTCTCTTCAAGATTCTTAGTGTAATCCACCCATAAGTCTAAATACAACACAGCATCTAAGCCATGTTTGTGGTACATAAAATATCCTGGAGTGTCCCTAGGCGGGACAGGAACTGCTTCTTCGAGTATCCCTTTCCTAGTACCTATCTGACGTAATTTTGAAAACAGCGGCATGACTAGAGTGATTCGGACGTGAACACAATAAACACAGTAATAAACAGTAAACAATCATTCACCCCACAACATTGAAACACATTAAAACATGTCGGACTGTAATTACCTGGAACACAGAAAACAAACTCTCGGTAATAAAACTGAAATAACTAGATGCACTGCTAAAACAGTACAGACCGGTCTCATAAAGAGACACGTCGGACCGTATCTACCTAAGTGAACACGTCAGGACCAGATCTGTTTACCCAAATCTGTCTTTACTGGGCACAAATTAATGAACCCGTCTAGATGCGTTCCCAACAACGGTAATCACCGGGAAGCAAGAAACTGAAGGCCTCGGAAACTGGACTGGACTGGACTGCTACGACATCTGACTGGCACGCATCACGCTACCACGCATGCGCTTCGGAACAGGTAGGCCTCCGGACACCTCGGACCTTGCTCTCTCGACTAGGGCTCTGGTCGGGATCCTCTGCATTCCTCACCGCCTCGTCTGGACGCCGGACCGCAGTCTCCGTCTCCCCTGTGGGCCCGAGGGAAGAATAGCAGGAAAACCCGCAAACGTGCACGGTTTCCGTCGGGGCAGTAGAAGGGGTCAAAGGCCGCGCGACTTCACCGGCGAGCGGGGAAGGGGGGGTCCCTGTTCGGGCGCCAAATTATGTGGTAAATAAATTTACCTATGCATTTTTTCCGTATAATTATCGATACAAGACAGCTTATTCAAATGAGAGGCAGAGTCCGTGGTATCTGAGTCATACGGGCTTTAATGGACAATGATCCTCGAGGATGGATATCATGTTCTGTCACCACTAAGGTTCGGGAAGGGACATTCAACGTTTATTAGCATTACACATTATATATAGTAAAGTAGCACAATTGAATCCAATACAGTAGGCGTAACAGGTGAAAAGAGAGAGATAAGAACACATGTGCGTAATAGGAGGCGTGAAAAAAGGCGTACACATGGGCGTGCACTGTACATGTCAGAGAAACGTAACAAGAAACGTCACATGTGGGTGGATGCATAGAGAAAGGTGCAGGATCAGCAGAAACCTCTGACCTGTATGCGCGCGCAACTAGAATGACGTGCAACTGGGGGCTTTGACTTTAGCACTAGTGGAGGAGACTGGTGTCTGGAGTGTCAGGGCAACCTGTACCTATAGCATATCCGGTATCTCATGTTTAGAGGATGTAGTGTCTGAAGTAAAAGGTCTCTCGGGCAGAGGCCGTACAATACTGAATGCTGATGCATGCATACGTGTCTTGGTGCAACGTGCGGAGCCAAGGGCCTACCATGGTAACGGATTCAGTAAATCACTTGCAAGGAGGACAGGAAGGCCGGGCCCTTTGCTCTGCAGCCGGGAATATGTTTACCTATTACACTAGACTGGAATGTGTTTTCGAGGAGGCTGAGCAGATAACTGTAGGCAAAACATGAATCTGGCAGGTAGTCCAGGCCGAGCCGGGCACCGCTGCGCTGGCAGGAAGTAAGGCAAGGTTCAGGGATGCGCACAGCTTTCGGAGACAGGAGAGATGAGGCAGAGAGGCCTCGTTTAAGGGCCTTGCTCGACTGGGCCAGGAAACATGGAGAAAATGTGTGCGAAATTCAGAAGTGCACCATGTAAAGACGTTGGCACCGTATGCCTGGAGGCCTAATTAACGGGATTTCTTTGCATGACTGAATAGCTAACATGTTAAGGATGGACGCAAATGTATTTGCGTCGGTCTAGCATGTACAGAACAGAAGTTACACGACATACATGGAACATGGGTGCATGGATAGGGTGCGAGTGGAGGACACATTGGCTACCTGAACATTTCTATTACCTAATGAGAGTCTGTGATTATTTAGCTGACTAAATAATTAGTTAGATATTACTATTATTACCATCAACTACTCAACCAATTGGTCCATCGACCAGAGGAAAGAGAGTTGATATACAGGTTTAGTTATGTATTTAGAAATGTTAAACATGAACCTGTGAAGTAAACAAATTTCTAACGTCATTAAAACTTGACCCCCAGCGTACCAGGGATTTGGGTGAATGTGTATAGGCCATTTGTATGTGATGTTATTGAGTATTGATACATTAAAAAAAGAACACCACAGCGGACCAAGCAATAAGCACCTCTACTTCAAAAGTCCCATAAATGTTCAGTGTCATGTGCTGTCAAACCTCCAAGACCTGCTGTGGTTCGGTCTCACTGGATTCCCAGATAGAACTTGAAAGAAAGACATAGAGGCAGCACCAAAAATAAAGTAATTCACAAAGGCCAAGTGTTCTGAAAATAGGTTCTTCTTTTTATTGAGTTTTTTGGTTTTAGGGGTGCACAGGACAGCCAACGCGTTTCGCTCCCCACCTTGGGAGCTTCGTCAGGGTAGAGTCAACAGGATATTAAACCAGCAGTAGTTAACTGGTCCAGACCAAACAAGCCGATTATGGCTCAGTCGCAGTCCAAATAAACAAAAAGTAAACAAAAGTCAAAAATGGGTGTCGCACGGATATTAGTGCAGGAACTGAGCGTAGTAAGGACCAGATCACGTAAGATGAGGTTCCAGGGCAATGGAATATATTGAAGCAACATAAATCTGGGGTTCTTGGAAAGAATCGAAGAGACAAGGAGACGAGTCCCCCGTTGCAAACGCCTACACCTGGGCGTTTGCAACGGGGGACTCGCGGTGCAGGAGATTCTGCCTTGAGTACGAGTGGGCTTGGCAGCTTATTAAGGTCTGCCAAGTCATCCAAAGAAAGACCTCGTCTCTTCGATTCTTTTCAAGAACCCCAGATTTATGTTGCTTCAATATATTCCATTGCCCTGGAACCTCATCTTACTTGATCTGGTCCTTACTACGCTCAGCTCCTGCACTAATATCCGCGCGACACCCCTTTTTGACTTTTGTTTACTTTTTGTTTATTTGGACTGCGACTGAGCCATAATCTGCTTGTTTGGTCTGGACCAGTTAACTACTGCTGGTTTAATATCCTGTTGACTCTGCCCTGACGAAGCTCCCAAGGTGGGGAGCGAAACACATTGGCTGTCCTGTGCACCCCTAAAACCAAAAAACTCAATAAAAAGAAGAACCTATTTTCAGAACACTTGGCCTTTGTGAATTACTTTATTTTTGGTGCTGTCTCTACGTCTTTCTTTCTTTATTGAGTATTGATCCCTGATTAATTATTAGCGCTGGATCAGTTTTCTGGAGGCAGAGTATGGTTTAATTATTGCTTAGTTTGGTAATAATGATTGATTATTGACTATATGTTCCTAACATGAAAAATGAGTGTCCTGTTCTATGTTGTGTAGAAGTACAGGTATGGAGTTACCTGAGGAATCCCGGGAATGGAATTTAGCCTGAAGTAGGCAGAGGAGGAGTGTGGATAAATAAATCACACTGCAGAAGTACCTTGTTTGTTGTTATACACCAAAGCTATGCAGGGTTGTAGGTGTTATATTTAGGGACAATTTTGTATGTAAGTAGAGTGTTTGAAATAGCGAAGGGTCCACTTCCGAAACTCTAGCCTTATCCCCAGGGTAGTAACAAGACCTCTTTAAATAAAGTCCGCTTGTGAAACTTAGGCTTTATACCTAGAGGAGTACCAGGTCTTCTCGGAGCTTGTCTGAAGAGCAAAATAGCGCTGGTCGTTATTCTTACTTGAAGTGAAAGAATTTCTCTTTGAAAAAGTGAAGACTATCTCTTTATTTAGTGGAGCAGACAAGGTAGCCTTGTTTTGTGATGTTACTAACAGAAATTTTGATTAAGAAAACGTAAAAAATATATTGCCGTAATAGTTTGTAAAGGGAGGGTCAGTAATAGGAGTAATACTGACGTCACAAAAAGGCTGTGCAGCCATTGGTCAGGCCGCGGGCACGTACTGAGTTTTGATTGGTTGGTTAATGTAAGCCGCGCTAGTATTGGTCGAGATAGCAAATACATAGAGAGCTGTGATTGGATGGCTGATGTGAGTCACACTGGTATAGGACGCAAACTGACAAATAGAATAAGCAGAATTACGGAAAGGTTTTCTTGTTTATTTGCTGAGATACATTAGCGTAAAGAGTCAGAAAATGAAGTTGCTTAAGAAAATGAAGAACTTCTATAACAAGGATAACCCAATTGAGACTAGCGAGGGAAGTACTATTCCACCTCCAAGAACGCCTGCTTCATTTATGATGTTGGTGCCAGGATATCATACGTGTACTTGGTTAGAGAATTGGGTAGAATATACAAAGGGTGATAGTGTTATAGCTTTTCAACAGTATGGTTCATTTAATCTATGGATATTGCAGAATTTTAGAGAGCGACTAAATTCACTAGAGCCTAATCCCAGACCTACACAGTGTGAAGCATTAGAGGAATGGAGATTTGAGGCATTTGAAAGAGAGAAATTTAGAGATAACAGAAGATACAGAAATATGATGTTTAGCTATCCTTTTGAGAGGAGGGAAGATAAGCTGAAAAGATGGAGGAGAAGTGTGATAACAGAAGGTTTGTACCCAGTTTTAGCTGCAGAAGAATACACAGGAGGCAAATGTAAAGAGAAAAAGAAAAATATAGAAACTTCGAGTGTAAGATATTATCCCAATGATGAGTTGTTAGAGGACATTATGACCAAAAAACCTCTGACATATGAAGAAAACACAGGGGAGGTGACTCCAAGTGCCCCACAAATGGGACCCCCATTAACTCCATAAGTCAATGAAATAGCTAAAGTAGTACGAGAAAATGAAATGAATTTGTTGAATAATGCAAAAATAGAGCAGGTCCAGAAAATAAATCAGTTAAGTCTGAATGCGGAAGCATTGACGGTACGGGTAACAATTGGTCCCGTAGTTCCATTGTATGGAGGAAAGCAGAATCTATCAAAAGTACATACGTTGGCAGTTCAGTGTCCGGAGTGAAATGATGACGGTAGCGAATGTGAATTGACAGGCTGACACAAATACTACATTGTTAGATCTTCCGGTTTGTGAGATGATAAACCCCTAAAATAAGTATACAAATAAACCCAAGGAGAATAGGGCCGAGCATCACTCCAATGACAGAGAGTACAGCAGGTCCTTCACCAGATGAATTAAATGATTGGATAAAGGAAATGGTAAAGCAGAAACCTCAACCACAGAGTATAAATGTGAGCCAATTGAAAGTAGATTTGGAAGAGATGTTTATTGGTACAATAAGTCCAGACAAATTAGGGACTTACCGAGAGGAAGAGCTGTTGTTTTTATGTAAAAGTATTACTTGAAGAGCGAGAAACCTTCCCGAGAAAATAGCAGAGGCTGCTAGTGAGTATGGATTAAACATAGAGAAGTCGAAAGTGTTGCAGAATTCATAAAGATTGGCTTTTACTGAAAAGGATTTAGAGAGTTTGAATGCCTCTGGAAAAAGGTTGCAGATAAAGGAGTTGATGAATATTTTGAAGAAATGGGGGAGATGTAGAATGATGGAAAGGTAGATGGACGAAAAAGAAAGAAGAAGCAGTTGGTAAAGGAGCGTCTATCTTTCTGTTGAAAGAGACAGAACAAGTTGGAAGGGCATGTCCGATGAGAGAAGTTCCAGGTGGTGGATATGTTCATGTTCCTTGGACAAGACAGGATGTATTATCTTTCACAAATGATTTTCCCAGGTTAAGAGAGAAACCAGTTGAATTGTACAAACAGGTAGAGAGGTTTGTGAAAGTTTCAAAAGTTTTGATAAATGATCTAGATGGTTTGTTTTAGGATGTTGTTCCAGCAGATTTGTGGACAGAATGTAAGATCACTGTTGATTGGCCAAAAGAAGAATATCATAGAGATCCCAAAACAGGTGTACCATCTGAGGAGGTGATGAAAAAGTATAATCAGGTAAACACCTTTTTGAAAGGGAATATTTCTCCGAAAGAAACGTATTGGATTAAGATTGACAGGACGATCCAAGAACCAAAGGAATCAGTACATGCCTATTATGAAAGGTTGTTGCAGGTATTCAAACAGTAGAGTAGGTTTGAGAATATTGGAGACAAAGATAGGGGACATTTTGTGTACTGTTTTGTATTTGGATTGAAACTAGAGATTAGTAACATGATTCAGCAGCATTTGATCTGCTGGCAGAGCAAAACAATTGATGAGATTTTAAGGTATGTGAAGTATTGTAGTGATGACATTGAATCAAGACATAAAAAGTTAAAAGAGAAAATGATGTGGGCGCAAGTGAAGGTAGCAGAGCAGCAAGAAACAAACAATAGTTCTCAAACAGGTTACCAGATGAGTAGTTAGAATCAAAATGGTCAAGTACTCAGTGGAGGTAGAGGTAAAATGAGTAGAGAGGAGGCTAAGAAGAAATGTCTATGTCATACGTGTGGAAAATATGGACATTGGAAGAACAAGTGTAGATCTGCTCAAAAGAATAATGGGGTAAATCAAAATTTAAATCCACAGATGCAGAATGAGATGGTTGTGAATCAACAGCAGCAGCAGCAGGTTGTTACTCCACAGTTACAGGTGCCATAATCCCATGCCAAATAATGTGAATGCTCAAGTGCAGAGTTACAGTGCAAACACTGGACTTCACGGAGGTGATCAAGTTGGTAAGAATCAAAATGTGCAAATGGCTCTGCAATACTGGTTGCAGTACAATGAAAGTGATTCTGACTCATCTCAATGACGGTGCCTGAGGGGGGAGGAAAAGTGCGTACTTGGAGCATCTTTGGCGGTAGATCAGTCAGGTCCATTTGTTAACTGAAAGCTGGAAGGTAATGATATTACATTCTTAGTGGACACTGGTGCTACTCGTTCTACTGTGAGAGCAGCAGAAATTCCAAAACTACCTCTCTCTGGAAAAATGATCTAAGTTGTAGGAGTCCCGAATAAGACTATTAGAACACCAGTCAAAAATCCAATAGAAGTTTATATTGGGAGTTTCAGAGACATGCATTGTTTCGTGGTATGTGACTCGAGTCCAGTAAACCTCTTGCCCAGAGATTTATTGTGCAAAAATGAATTGTGCCATCTATTGTATGCCAGATGGTATTGCATTTCAGACACCTGATGAAGATGTCGTAATTAAAATGATGTTAGAGAAGCGAGGGACAGAAGTAGATGAGTTGTTTTCACTTCTCTCAGAAGAGAATCTGCTCGAAGAATTAAAAAGTGCAGTGAGGTCGGATGTATGGGATTTTACAGGAAAGGAAATTGGCCTAATGACAAATGTAGATCCAATTCAGATTACGGTGAAAGAGGGTGCCATATATCCAAACACACCTCAGTACAAATTGAGTCCGGAAGTAAATGCAGGAGTCACTCCTATGATTGACCAAATGATTGAACAGGGAATTCTGAAAGGATTACTGAGCAGTCTTTGTAATTCACCTATTATAGGAATTAAGAAGCCCAGTGGAAAATACAGAATGGTGCAGGATTTGAGAAAAATATAAATAAAATTGTAGTACCCTGTTGTCCAGTAGTTCCAAATCCAGCAATAATCTGTTACCAAATTCCCTATGATGCTGAATGGTACACAGTAATTGATTTGTGCCAAGCACTTTTCTTGACTCCTTTACATCCGGAAAGCCAGTATTTATTTGCATTCCAGTTTGGAGACCATGTTTTGGCATGGTGCAGAGTTCTTCAAGGGTACACAGAGAGTCCTACAATTTTTAATCAGATTCTGAAAAAATATTTGGACACCTTAATCATGCCAGGAAATTCAGTTTTGCTTCAATACATTGATGACCTGCTAATGGCATCAAAAACACGAGGGGCATGTGTGACAGATACAATTGCCTTATTGAACCATTGGGCAGAAGGAGGACACAAAGAATCACCCGCAAAATTGCAATTTTGTAAATAGGAAGTCCAGTACCTAGGACACAAAATAGAAAAAGGAGTCAGAAAGGTGACACCAGAAAGAATTAGTATGATCAAACAAATGAGTCCACCTAAAACTCAGAAAGAAGTTTGAATATTTTTGGGATGGTTGGATACTGTAGACAGTGGATTAGTGGTTTCTCACTGATTACAAAACCTCTACAGAGGTTAACACGGAAAGATGTGAAAGATCCGCTTGTTCTGGATGATGAAAGCATGGAAGCTTTTACTAAATTGCAAAACAGTCTTTGTTGAGCACCTGCATTGGGAATACTAGATTATGCAAAAGATTTTGCGTTGTACTGCTGTGAAAGAGATTGGTGTGCACTTTCAGTCCTAACTCAGAAACATACAATGGCACAACGTCCATTAGCATATTTTTTTGCTACTTTGGATTCAGTGGCTGCAGTGTTGCCAGGCTGTTTGAAAGCAGTAGCTGCTACTTGTGTGAGTCTGGAGGAAAGTGAAGCGATTGTGATGGACCATCCAGTCAAGGTATATGTGCCCCATTCAGTTGAGATACTTTTGACAAGAACAAGGACGCAATACATGACCTATAGTTGGCTGACTGGGTACGAAAGAGTGATCTTGGGTGCTGAAAATGTGTCCATGGTGAGGTGCACAACCGTAAATCCAGCAACTCTTTTGCCAAATTCATATTGTGAGGAAGTGAGAGAGGAGGCTGATCGAGATTGTCTGGATGTGACAGAATTGTGCACAAAACCCAGGCCTGACATTGAGGACGTCCCATTGGAAGAATCACTGTGTGAAGTTTGTTCATGGATCACGTTTGAGGAATGAGAAAGGTGAAATATCTACTGCCTATGCTGTTTGCACCATAGTGGGAGTTTTAGAAGCATCCTGTCTCAAAGGGGTAAACTCTGCCCAAATTGCCGAATCGATAGCTCTGATTAGAGCGTGCAGAATTGCCAAAAGCCTGAGGTCAACCATATTTACTGATAGTCAATATGGTTTCGGGGTGGTCCATTACTGCGGCCAGCTATGGATGCAGAGGGGATCTCTGACTTCTTCAGGTTCTCCTATAAGAAACAGCAAAACTGTAAAAGATGTATTGGATGCTTTACAATTTCCCAAAAAGATTGCAGTGGTCAAGTGTTCCGCACATAAGTCAGGAGATGATTATGTGATGAAGGGCAACAGACACGCTGATCAGGTAGCACTTTTCTGTGCACAAAATTTAATAGCCCTTAACAGAGGAATGGAAAAAGAAAATGCCAATTGCCATCTTATGTTCTCATCTTCATTTGAAACTTGGGATGAGATTAGACAGTTACAGGAAAGGCAAGTGACGAGGAAATTAAATTTGGAGAGATTCAGGCTGCAGAAAGAGAGCAGAAGACGAAGTGTGGGTTTATCTAGATGAAAGACCAGTCATGTCAAATTCTTTACTTTCCTAGATGGCCAGGGTGTACCATGGAATTGCACATGATGGAAGAGACGCACTGATCTGGCTCTTCAAGCAGTCATGGTATAACCAGAAATTCAGGGTCATTGCAGAGAGTCTATGCCAGAGGTGCGTCACCTGTCAGCAGCAAAATCCAGGCAGAAAAACAGTTGTTAGTTGAGGTAAAATTGGAAAAGCAGCAGGACCTTTTACCCATCTCCAATTGGATTTCATTGAGCTCCCCCGTGCAATGGGTTGAAATATGTGTTGATTGTTGTTTGCTTGTTCTTTCGCTGGGTGGAAACCTATCCCACGAGAAGAACCAGCAGCCTTACTGTAGCCAAGCTACTTTTTGGAGAACTGATCCCTAGGTTCGGATTTCCAGTCACTTTAGAAACAGATGTAGGAACCCATTTTAATAATGAGATAATTCGGATGATTTGTGCAGCATTATAAATTGAGCAGAAGCTGCATTGTGTCTATCGACCCAAAGCATCTGGAGTTGTCGAGCAGATCAATGGCACTATAAAATCTAGGTTAGGGAAGCTGTGAGCATCCACAACACAGAAATGGCCTGAAGCTTTACCCCTTGTATTGATGAGCCTTAGAAGTATTCCTGACAAAAAGACAGGATTGAGTCCTCACAAAGTCCTGATGGGAACAGTAATGAGATAAGCATTAGTGCCAGCGAACAAACTGATGAATATATTTCATGATCTAGTGCTCGATTATTGCAGAGGACTGGCTGATCTGGTACTTTCTGTGTCTCATCAGGTTGGAGAGAATGCCACTACAGCACAGCCGAATGAAGCTTATGATCTGAGTCCTGGCGAGTGGGTTCTCGTGAAGGACCACACGAGGAAATCATGTTTAGAACCCAGATGGAATGGACCCTACCAAGTGATTCTGGTAACGACGACAGCAGTGAAGTGTGGTGGTTTGCCAAATTGGATTCATGCAAGTCATACCAGACGAATCCCAAGTCCGCTTGAAAGATAAGAAGAGCAGCAACTGGTAAACCAAAGTCAAAAACCAGAGACTGAAATGTGTGAAGCTGAAGAATCTAAAGTAACAGATTCTGAAGAACAAACAGATGATGAACAGCCAAGCTCAAGTCAAATAGAGTGGGCACCAGCTACAGGGTCTCAAGAGACTGCTGTTGAACCAGAAGGAAGGGAAGATACTGAATGTCAGAAAGAAGCACCAATGAGAAAAGGGCCAAGTAAAAGAACTGGTAAACCAGAAGAAGAAATTGAAGAAGTTGTTCAATCTAAGAGTCAAGAAAGGGTAATAATTGGCCAAGTGGAGTGAAAAGACTGAAATACACTTGTGAGGAGAAAGTAAAAAAAGACCAGAGCAAATTAATGAGGTCTCAAGTCAAACAGAACAAGAAGAGTCAGAAGTAGAAATAGTGCAAAAAAGAAGGAGAGTAAGAATTCCAAGTAAGAAATACACAGCACCAGAATGGACATATATTATCTTGGAAGAAATTGAAAGCTCAGATCCAAGTGAAGAAAAAGACTGTACTGACCCTGAGCAAGTTGATGAAAGCAAATTGAAACCGCCTTAAAAGAAACTGTGAAAAATTAAGGTGCAACTATGTCAGTCAAATTGAATTGAAAGACACAGAAAACTTGAAGAAAGAAATAAAAGAAAGGGGCTAAAGAAGAAAACATTGAAGTGTAGGATTACACTATTTTTTGAGAAAAAATAGTTTTTATAGATTTTTGACATTTTTATAGATTACAAAATGGCCGAAGCAGAAGTGACTGAACATCCAAATTCTAGTCTAAAATGTAGATGTAGCAAAGCTTGCTTATGTAGTGTCTTTTTATTAACATTTATATGGATATTATGAACTTTTCATTGTACCTATTCTAACAGTAACTAATAATGGAAACAATACTAATGATGTAAAAAGTAAAAGAGTGAGTGATGTTACTAAAGAAACCCCTAATACTAACATAGAACCAATGGATGGTCATCATGATAAATCAATTCATGATTTCTCGTGAAATGTTTTTACTAAATTGTTGTATGAATATATTAATACAATGAATGTGAGTGATTGCTATGTGTGCGTGCAATTTCCTTCTTCTGTCTCAGAGGGGGTGACTTATCATCACCTACCTTTAACATATGGTGTGTCTTGTAGAGTCTTAACCAGCCTCTTTTACATGACTGGGACGCTGGAGTATCATTATTCCAATATAGATTTAGTATTTTCAGAAAAACAACCTGTTATTAAGGAGCTGAACAAGGTTTTAAGTAGTAAAAATGCACGTTATATGGGAGAGTTCTTCCATATCACCAAGACTTTATATATAGAATATGCTTATAAAAATAATCTAACATGTAGTTTGTGGGTCGAAGAAAAAGTGTTTATCGAAATGGTGGAAAATAGATGAGAAAGTGTCCAAAGAAAAGCTGCTGAACAGGAATCACAGGTACCACCAGGGGGTTTTAGAGAAGGAAATTATGAGAAAGGCGAGGCATACACTGCAATGTCCCTGGATTGGTATCAAAAAAGGAAAATCTGTTTGATTAGATCAAAAACTAACTATAATAATTATATCATTGGTTCTAGCGAATGTGAGCATACTTTCCAAATTACTGGAGGTTGGGGATTTAAGGGTGGAACTGATCTTGTTTCCCAGGTGTCTATTATGTGTGTGATAAGAAAGCCTATTACAGGTTGCCTGCACATTGGTATGGTAGTTGTTATTTTGCAGTCAATTTCCCAAAGGTCTACCATGTAGACAGAAACAGTAACAAGGAATAACACGTAACAAGAGAGCGAGTTTCTCAGAAATAATAGGTGATATTTTGGTGCATTGATACCATCAATTGGAGTCGTTCTGAATTCACATAAAATTAGAAAGTTGTCCACACTGATTGATCGTTTATCAACAGATACTGTTTGAGGGTTTTTGATGATTGACACAGAAATGGTTGCAATCAGATCAATGGTTTTTCAAAATCGACTCTTCCGCGATATTTTATTGGCGAAAGAGGGTGGAGTCCTTGGCATGTTGAAAATCCAACACTGCTGTACTTATATCCCTGAGAAAAGGAAAGGTATTGAGGGATATATTAAGAATATTACAAATTTACATGAAGATTTGACCCAACTGGAGGTTGATGATGCTGGGAGAGACTTGATAAGAATTTCTCCTCTATAGGTAAATGGTTTTCTACCTTTGGAAGTAGCTTATTAGGGAAAATAATAATGCCAATCACTACAGTAGCCATAGTAGCCTTTGTTGTAAGTGTAGATGTGTAAGAAAAGAGGTGACAGAATCAAAGAACAAATGAAGAGCAAGAAGATATAAAAAGGAGACTACTATAATATGATGATAGATTTAGACGAAAATTTAATAAAAAGAGAATACAGCACTGATTTTTAAATAAATGAAGATGGCACTTGGTATGGTGGGTATTTTATGATGGCTCCAGGAAGTCATCAGATGGGGGATTGATGGAGCAGGTTTTTCGCAAAAAGAAACCTGCTCGGACTAACACCCCCATAATACATACTAACAGTGTGCAGTGTAAACTAACATACAAAAACACAATGAAACACGTGGGAAACTTTTTGTGCATGCGTGCACTAATGTGAATTAATGCATGAAAGAACTAAACTGTATTTACATTGCGCTATAAAAGAAACGAGAAATAATGCATGACTGGGCCTCATCTTGTATCTTGCTTTTAAATAATAAATAATGCCGCTTTTACCGAAAGCTTTGCTAAGAATATATTATCAATAGATAGTGCAAAGGTGGGTGGTAAACAGTGAAAAGTGCATTTCTATTGTAATCAATAAATGCCTGTATTTTGTCCGTCATAGTGAGATGAACGGGACAGAACATGCTTTAAGTTGACACAATAGTTCAGCTGGAGAGAAAACCTGAAATAATAAAGAAAAATAGACAGCAAAGGCTGAGCACAGCAGAAGAGGCACAAAGGTCCAAGGTCGATATGCTGAGAAAGATATTGTTTGCCTGCCAAAAGGATGAGACTGGCTGTGGGACCCAAGACTTCTTCCGCTGACATAGCTGAGAGACATATGAGAAAAATAATGAAATAGATACATATATTAAATGTATGAACGAGTCAAAGTTTATGTCCTGAGAAGCTAAGTAGAACAATAAACTATAGTAATCCAGAATGAAATCACAGTGATGTTACAGACCACCTCCCAGCTCATCAAATGAAAAGTCGAATTTTATGAATTGTTTCAACTGATATGGGTTGGACATTTAGGTTTTAGGGTATAACTGGGGTGCCTTTATTGGTGTGGTTTGGAGAGGGAGTCGTCATCATCGGGGAGAGAAACAAGGGTGAGGAGAGAGGGGTGATGCGTCGCTGTCCGTCGGTTTGCAGAGAGGCCTAGCTGTTCCTGTCCCTGTCCTGTGCCTGGGTTTTGAAGTCTTTTTTCCCATACTCTTTTTCAGGGGACCCCCACTACCTTCTTGGCCAGGGGGGTTGTATATTTGTCTGACTCATACTTTGCATAATTATTTACAAATGTATTTTTGTCTCTTAAACTTATATCTCTTCATCTATCTCCTCCGTCATATGTATATCGTTTCACATTATTTTGCGGAAACTTATGTCTCTTCATCTATCCCCTCCATCATATGTATATTGTTTCACATATTATTGTTGAAACTTATGTCTCTTCATCTATCCCCTCTGTCATATGTATATTGTTTCATATTATTTTGCTGAAACTGATGTCTCTTAATCTATCCTCTCCTTCATGTGCATATCGTATATTGATGATGAGTGTGACACGGTTTGCATTTGCTGATGTTTTTCTCTCCCTCTTGAGAATTTCATTGTTTGCAATTGTAACCGTATTGCAATGAGCATTTATTATTCACAATTATTCCAGATAAACTTTATTAATCTTACTGAAGTCTGTGATTATTTAGCTGACTAAATAGTTAGTTAGATAGTGCTATTATTACCATCAACTACTCAACCAATTGGTCCATCGACCAGAGGAAAGAGAGTTGATATACAGTTTAGTTATGTATTTAGAAATGTTAAAACATGAACCTGTGAAGAAAACAAATTTCTAACGTCATTAAAACTTGACCCCTAGCGCATCAGGGATTTGGGTGAATGTGTATGGGCCATTTGTATATGATGTTATTGAGTATTGATCTCTGATTAATTGTTAGCGCTGGATTACTACATTGTCCTTGGTCAGTTCAGTTCAAGAAGTCTTTATTCGATTAATTCATCATAAAAGACATAAATACAAAAAAACACAGTAACATGAGTAAAATCAGTATTAAATCATTGGCATCGAATAACTTCTTGCAGAAGAATACAAAAGTTTAAAAAAGATACAGATACTGGTTACCACAGTAATATAAGATAAAACAGTCTCAGCTAATTTAGATTAATAAACCTACTTCTAATAATCCAGGCCCAGCCTAGGAACTTGGCTACCCCCACCACAATGATCGGATCCAGATTAGTTTTTAACAGTCTCAGGGCCTCAGCTGACGAACGTGCGCCTAGTTGGCTACAGACAGGTTTAAGCCACTTAGATCTGGGGGCAGAGTATTGGGGGCACACAAACAAAAGGTGAGATAAACTTTCCCCGGACCCTTGACATTTTGCACAAAACCCCTGACTAGCTTTTCCCCACTTAGTGGTGAAGTCCCCAATAGGGAGTGTGCCACATCTGAATTGAAAAAAAAGTTTTCGGTCAAGGGGTTTGGTAATGATCTCCCAGTAATTTTCTAACCTGGGTAGATCTTTGTGCACCAAAAATAAACCTGTAAGACTACTTGGGCTTGTTTTTGAGAAGGTATTGAGCATCACCCAGGCCCAATAACACTTTTTGAGCTCATTTTTAGATGGAAATGTGGCTGTCTCAGGCGACAACCACAACTCAGGGAGGCCCAAAGATAGAAGAGTAGCCTTAAGATCTCTGAACCATCCTATTTTTAGGGCTCCCGGAGAGTTTTTTAACTCAAGACAGGCTTCAGCATAGTGGTGTAGGTCTGGGGTTGTCCACAGACGCCGCCAGAATGAAATCGGTCGAAATCGAGCACAATCGACCACCGAGTGACACCCCAGATCGTATAGTAGGGGGATTAAAGGTGTCGATTGTGGCAGACCAATTGCCATCCTTAGGAATTTGTTTTGGGCATGTTTCAAGGAGTCCAGGTTGCTACCTCCCCATAACTCTGCACCATATAACACTGCTGACAAAACCTTCCCACCATAAATCTTCATCAGCGGGGACATGGGTTTGGTAAAAGAGCTTTTATGTTCCTTGATCAAAGCTCCACCCAACTGTTGATGTTTCAGGGTCAGGAGCTCGATCTGATGAGACCAATTAAGTGTGTCGCTAAATGAAACACCCAAATAGGTAAAGTGCTTGGTCTGCTCTAAGGGGGTATTCCCCATAATTACCCTCGCCTTGACCTGCTTGTGACCCCTCATGACCATAAATTATGTATATTGTTTCACATATTATTGTTGAAACTTATGTCTCTTCATCTATCCCCTCTGTCATATGTATATTGTTTCATATTATTTTGCTGAAACTGATGTCTCTTAATCTATCCTCTCCTTCATGTGCATATCGTATATTGATGATGAGTGTGACACTGTTTGCATTTGCTGATGTTTTTCTCTCCCTCTTGAGAATTTCATTGTTTGCAATTGTAACCATATTGCAATGAGCATTTATTATTCACAATTATTCCAGATAAACTTTATTAATCTTACTGAAGTCTGTGATTATTTAGCTGACTAAATAGTTAGTTAGATAGTGCTATTATTACCATCAACTACTCAACCAATTGGTCCATCGACCAGAGGAAAGAGAGTTGATATACAGTTTAGTTATGTATTTAGAAATGTTAAAACATGAACCTGTGAAGAAAACAAATTTCTAACGTCATTAAAACTTGACCCCTAGCGCATCAGGGATTTGGGTGAATGTGTATGGGCCATTTGTATATGATGTTATTGAGTATTGATCTCTGATTAATTGTTAGCGCTGGATTACTACATTGTCCTTGGTCATTAAGCCACGTTGTAACACTGCTGAATAGGACCCTTTAGGTAACGCTCTGGCTCTCCATGTTCCTTGTCAATGTCTTCTTCTCAGGCTCTCTATCTATCGCTAGTACAGTGTTGTATCTATTCTCAAACTAACAAACCATGTGAACATACCTGCAAGGAAAAGACAGGCAAGCAGATATGAAAAACAGCATTTTATGGAGAATAAAAAAAAGGTCTAGTCAGGACAACTTAAAGTATTAAATGAATAGTGCACATTTAATATACATGTCCACATTCAAACACAAATAAAACTGTCAGTATATTCGATTCACGGTAAAGTTCATAAAGGTAAAATAACTTGGAATATACGTCTTTAAATGTGACTAAGAACTACATTCAAATGTAAAGAGGAAACATTACACACATTTCATAAATCCATTGTTGTTTCTCATATGGATATATGTCAATAGTGTGAGGGAGGTTACTACTCAATCATCTAAACAGTAAATACTGTTAATGATAAAGGCACACAGTGTGTAATAATTCTTTTATTCTGGAGTGAATGCACGTCAATAATGATGTTTAGTGCTACACTTTACATTAATGTTGTTAGGGCGCACAGGACACATGTGCTAAGTGCACGTTTGTTAGGTATTTGTGATGTATAAGAGTTGAGCCAAAATTATGCTGCTCCAATCCCTTCTCTGATGGTGTATCAAGCCATCGCATCAAGATGAACATTCTTTATTAGATGGACAAAACACAATCTGATTGCTTTCAGCATTTTCCTTCTGGATTCCTCCAGAAACTTCATGTCATCATAGCATTGGCTCTGTCTATCTTCAAGTGCTATGTCAGTTGTCTTTCTCTTCATTCCCTTTTTCACTTGTGCACGTTTATATTACTTATAGATTACGAACAAGAATAATCCAGAAAGAACAATTATCAACATAGGTTTCAAGATGCTTCCAATAATTCCACTCCCTTAGTTTCCAAATCATCTGCCTATAGCAGAAAATCAATTCCCCATTGCTTCCCACAAAGCACCTGTTGCTTCTAACCCTTTCAAATCTCTCTTTAAATCAGTAATGTTCCTAATGAATTTCTTCAAGTCCTTACTTTTCTCTCGAATGTGAGCACAACATTGTTGAACTTTTAACATCCGACATACTCCACCTTCTTTTGCGAGTAGGACGTATAATGCATGTCTATACGGCAAAGCCACTGATCAAATTGCAACCATTTCAGTATCTATAACTAGAAATCGGCCAGCTGTACTAGTTGGCAACTTATCAACTACAGTGGAAACTTTCGAATCTTATGCAAATTCATTTGCACTCCTACAGATGGTAATAGAGCTCCAAAGATGTCTCCCACAATTTCAGGCACCTCTCTTAGTTCTCATATGTACCCCCACTCATGTCATTAAGTTGAGCTAAATGGAAGATATTTGGAAAAACGACTCCCATATAACATGTTCCATACCATCTCTTAGTAAATGTAATGTAAATGGATACTTGTATAGCGCACTACTCACCCGCAAGGGTCTCAAGGCGCTTGTACGAATACCGCTGTGGAACCCATCCTGGTTTTCCCTGTGAGGCGTCCACTCCTGGGCACCCCCAAGGTGGAGGCCAGGCATCCTTAGCGTTGTGGGGGCCGTTGTGGAGATTAAGCAAGCTATTGCCCAGAGTTGCAGAGTGGGACTCCATGATTGGAATAGGCACCGAGGCAAGAATTATCAGGTCCATGGAATTTTGAGCCCAAGACCCGCTGAGGCAAGGAATTGAACCCTGGTCCAGGGCTAGACCTCTGCATCAGGGTCTGCCGCTCTAATCATTGAGCCACACTTCTCCACACTTCTAACCTGTAATATCAATTTGTCCCACAAATAAGATAATTTCCAGTGAAAACAGGATCTGCTCCATCCAAACATAACCCCTAATGTCCACTTAGTTCAAAGGTATGAACACATTCACGGTTTCTCAGGTAATTTGTGTCTATTGTGGAATTTCTAAAGAATATGCATAAATTCCCTTTGTGTTGCCAGTATAAAACTAATGCTGCTAAATTTCCCACTAAACTATGCTCACACTCCTCTTGGGCCCACTGTGGTACTTATGAATAATTTGTTGCTTTAGCCAAAATATCTCTTCGTTTATCTTCTACTAAATCTATTTATTGCTTTTTTACACCTGTCAAAGAACAAGCTAAAGTATGTCTATGCACAAAAGCAGTGTCTAATGTCATAGTGAATGTAAAGAAATGTCCAACTTTCTCTAGATTTTAAGCATTTGCTGGCGATTCAAATGCTTCAACACAGGAACGTCTGAAAAAAACGAAGGGCCTGATTTAGATCTCAGCGAAGGGTGTTTACTCTGCCACAACATTAACGGATATCCTGTTTGCTGAAATATAAATTCAATTATATCCTATGGGATTTATATTTTAGGGGATGGGACGGGAGTAACCCATCAGCTGTGATCTAAATCAGGCCCTAAATCATGATTCAAATAATAATACTGAAGATAACCTTTTTCTTAGAATAAGCTCAATAATAAACTTCTCCATATGTCAAGGGAAGGTGGTGATGTGTTATTAAACACAGTAGAAGGAACTCTGTGAGTATGTACGACATGCATCCAGTTGGGGGACCTCCACACTTCACCTGGTAGGGTCCTTGCCACAAAGGTTGCAACCACGACTTGCCCATGCGTTTCTCCACCATAACCCAGCAGCTGGGACTGATGGCATGATACTGCTCCTGTTGAAGCGGAGCTGTACCTCTCCAACCTGAGACACTGAACACACAAAAATACTATGACATATACCTCAGCACATTGCATGCATGCTTCTCGATAAAATCCAGTTGCATCCTGCTGAAGGGACCTCATGATCACCCTATGTGACTCAATGTTACTGCCGTTCTTCTGCCTACATTCTGCTGCTGGAACAAAACAGATCTGTGACAAAACCCTTCAGCCATCAGTCTGAACCTGGTGTTAAACCATGTTTGTCTGAACAAACGCACCACAGCCTCTCTCCCTACGTGTTCAGGTTCATGATAATTTCTCGCAATTGGAGGTAACAAACTATCTGACAACACAGGCCTTCCATCTCCTGAAACCCAAATATTGCCCTCATCTCTTTTGACACAACCAGCTATAATCCAGCCTTGCTTGTCTGCTTCTGACACTTCCTCCTGTAACCGCTTAACTTCTTCCCAAGTTAAGAGGTTACAAGAGTAAGTGTCAGGTCTTTTTGGAGGCTTACTTTTGTGCAATCCAGGAGAACTAGATAATCTGCATATTGCATCAAATGGATTTTTTTGTTTCCGTTTTTTGGGATGACAAGAGAGGCTCCATTTAGCGCTGAGGCCAAATCTGCAGTGTATAGATTGAATAATAATGGTGCCAGCACGCACCCCTGCTTTCCCCCTGGTCTATAGTGATTTTTCCCGTTGCAGACTCACCAGTGATTTCAATCCTTATCCAAGTTCTGGAGTACAGTAATCTAAAAGCTTGCAGTAATTTCAGACAGATGTTCCACCTTCCATTTCCGGCCAAAGGATGTTGCGTACTACCCAATCAAAAGCAGGCGAAAACTGGGGGGTAAGTGCTGGCTGCTGCTTGTTGGGCTAGGTGCGAGATGGCCATAATGTTGTGAACTGTGGAGCTCCCTGTCAAAACCCTGTCTGATAGAATGGTACGAGACCTTTGGTTTGTACCCACTTGGCTAGTTACAGCAAGAGAGTGCTGGCATAAGCCTTTCTCTCTATGTCCAATAAGGCAATCATGCAGTAGTTGTTTTGGTCTGTATTGCCCCTTTCTTAAATATAAGCTGCAGTAGGGAGCTACTCTATGAGTCTGGCACTTCCTTCAGGCAAGCTAAATATTTTTTTTATTTTGTTCTTTATTTTGCTCACTCCCTCCCGCAATCGCAACTCCCCCATCACCCGCATGAACCCACGTGCCCACCCCTCCACCCATGCCCCCGCTCACCCGAGAGCCATGCCCATGCCACTGCTTCCAAGAGCCTACATTTTGTGTATAATGGTGTAAGGGTAGCTACCCAGAAGTCCGTGGCTTCGCTGAATAGGGAGCATGGCAGGTTGTTTAGGCCCGGGGCACCATCTCTTCTGATTCTAGTTAGGATGATAAGTACTGCGGCTTCGCTTGGGTCAGCATGTGCAGCAGGAGACATGGGTGCCTCAGCTGCCATTTCTTTTGTTGTTCCGCACAGGAGTTGTTTGTTTAGGCAGCCGCTGTCCTGGGCCCTGGTGTGTGGTGGCTTCAGAGCTCCTGTTTCTTCTGGTGGTTTCCACAGGACATGTTCATTTGGGCAGGTGATATCCTGATCACTAGTGTAGAGTGACTTCACATGTGAAACCCATGTCTTGGCTGATACTGAGTTGCCTCTGTTTGTTGTCCCGAAGGTTAACTTGTTCATGTATTGCCAGAATTGTTTGGTTTTACTGGGTAGCAACAATTCAAATGTTTTTATCAATTTTTCCTTGTGTGCCTTCCATTTCAGTATCCAGGTAAGATGTTTGAGTTGCTCTGCTGCTACATTTACCAGCTTTTTTGTGGTTTCACTATTTATTTTCCTGTGTGCTCTTTGTTTTGTCTTTAGTTATCGTGCGATTTGTTTAATCTCTGGGACTGTGCTGAGGTTATGAATTATCATTTTAGTGTCAGTTTTTTGCCTCTTTCCTCGGAGCAGCGAGCCGAGTTCTAGTGCCAGATTTTCCCAGACCTCAATGATGTCTGATTTATTCGTTACTAGTGGACAGCCTTCCCAAGTACATTTCCAAGTATCAAATTTATTGGTAGTCGTTTGTGACCATTTTATTCTCTGTAGGAGTCTACGCTGTTCCTTACTACTAGAGTTCTCAAGAGGCGAGAGGATAAATTGTTTTCTTGATGTTACTTCCAAGCGAAGCATCAGAACAGCATGGTCGCTTTCGTCTCGTGGGAGCACGTCGTAGCTTAGCGGGTATTGCCAATGCACTGGTTCAAAAAGATGTAATCAATAGTAGTTGGATTGTTAAAGGTGGGCAGGTAGACTGATCCAAATCTGCTCTGTGTAGAAGTAAATTGTGCTGATTCTAAATTATAGGTCTGAAGGAGAATGTTGTATCTCACCGGGTTGCCCATGACTCTGCCATGAGTGTTCCATTCTCCCAGCCAGTGCATGTTAAAATCTCAGAGAATGATGATTTCCAGGGAGGCATGATGTGCTTTTAGTTTTTTAATTTGATCAATTAGTCGGTCCAACATATCTGGGGCCTTGTACCCTGGGGGTTATTGTATATGTTGATTATAAGTGTGGGTAGGGAGTCAGCGCTCTATTTAATCCTTTTAGGATGCCGGCTAGAAGCATGTCAGAGGCGTTTTTTAATTCAGGGAAGCTTAGCTTTAGAGAGTGTTTGATGTATAGGGAGATGCCACCTGAGAGCCTCACAAACAAGTTGGTTTTCTTAGCGGGTTTGTAAAATTCTGCATACCCTGGTAGGGGTGGGTTGGGATTAGTGCCCACGTTTCTTACACACAGATGAGATCTGCCTCTGGAGTAGTTGAGTGTAGCACTGGTCATTAACACGTCTCTAGTCTTTTGGACGAGCTTGACCCCCACACTTGCAGCCTCTATACCCCAAGTGCCATTGGAGCTATTTTCAGGTGACAACTCTGCCAACATGGCCACCGCAAATGGTTCCAGACAGACTCACCTGCTAAAACTGGCAAAATCTGCTCACTCCAATACGGATGCTACGGAGGAGAAAGTCACAGCACATGAAGGAAAGGAACAGGCGGAGGACGGGGCCCCAACCCTAGTGGATGTTATGGAAGCCATATAGGGGGTCCGCTCGGCGCTGGAACACAAAATCGACACAGTGATGGCCGAGGTCACCCTCATGCATGCCGACCTACGCAACCTGGAAAAAAGGGTCAAAGCGACCGATGATTCAGTGTCAACGCTCCAAAAATCCACAAAATCACCAGAAACAACTGTCAAACGGCTCCAGGCGCAACTTCAGACCTAGAAGTGAAACTTGAAGACTACGAGGGGCGCACACGCAGAAACAATGTGCGCATTTTGGGCGTCCCTTAGAGAGCGGAGGGGCAAACTACGGACCTCTTTGTAGAGGTCTTGATTCGGAAACATCTACAGGCCTGGACCCTGTCACAATATTTCTCAGTTGAACGTGCTCATAGAGTGCCTGGAGGTCCCCCGAAACCAGGTGCCCCCCCACGCCCCATCTTCACAAGAATATTTAATTTTCGTGACAGAGACATTATCCTACAAACGGCGCATGCCGCCCCAGCTCAAGTAAAAAAACTCAACAATTACGTTCTTTCCAGACTTCACATTGAAAGTGCAAAAGATGCGTAGATCTTTCCTGAAAGTGAAGCAGGCACTCTGCAACTAGAACCTGAAATATGTAATGCTTTTTACGGCCAAGCTGCGGGTGCTAGCGGAGGGGAAGTCGTCGTTTTTTCAGACCCCAGAGGAAACCTGGGACTGGCTGGAGGGTTGAAGAACCCCCGGCGCTCAGAAACATAACTCTCCTAGCCGTTTGCAAAGACAAGATAGTAGCCACGAAAGATCCAATCGTGAAGAAGGAGTTTAACCAGCTATACCAGCCACGCTGCACGGCTGGCCTGCTGACTCTCAATCGCATCGTATGCAGGAGGGGCGCTGAGAGAAGACCCACCACAACAAGGACTAGGTGAATATCTCATGGGAAAGGCTGGACTTATGCTGGCTATACTAAGTATCTATAATTTGTGGGGACAGGTCAGCAGTGACCAAGTCACACGGGCTAACTTCATGTGCTGTGGTGAAAAACGGGACTATCTACAGATGTTTTATATGATACACAACAGAAATGGACTAAAATTTGCAATATGTTATATAATGGGTTTGAATAGTTGGGAATAAGGGAAAACCGGGCTCTCAAGCTAGGGAAGTTTCGGCTGTTTAACGCTCCCCTTCACACAGTATACTAGTTCAGGGTACACAGGCGCTCTGAAAAATTGGGGGTTGGGCAGTTCTACGTCCACGTTGCAGGGAGGCAGGGTGGGGGAGGATCCGGGGTGTTCCAAGGGGTATAGTTGTAGTTTGATTTTGTTTTTGTGGTGCAGTCTTGCATGCGGTTCTCTTTCTAGTACATCGAGGACGGACAGTAATGCGGGAGATAGATTACCAAGGTTCACACTCAGAGTGTCTCCAATGTGGTCGCTGTGTAGGGGTGGTACTGTTGACCCTCGCTTTGGCTTTGCTAAGGCCCTCTGTGGTGGATGGCCTTCTATACAATGTTTAAATGGGCGACAATCATGATGAGGCTCTATCGCTGGACCGTTTTAAACTACTCACTTGGAATGTAAATGGCTTAGGGGATTGAGTTAAACGTGGGATAGTCCTGCAATATCTGAAAAAGGAGGCCCGATGTGGTACTATTACAAGAAACTCATATACAAGGATCCTCTTACTGTGCACTCAATAGATGGGGGTATAAACTGGTGGCCCACTCGGGCTACGCGAGAGGATCTAGAAGGGTGGGTATTCTTATGCGTAACTTCTTCCCCTTCCAGGTTCATACGGTCACGCACAATCCACTTGGAAGATTTGTCACGGTTTCGGGCCAATGGGAGGGTAGGTCCCTTAATGTAACATCCCTATATTTGCCATTCAGACTTCACTCCACGACATTGACAGACCTTAGTTTACATGTACTAAACCTACCTGGGGTGACCTACTGTTGGGCGGCGATTGTAATGGGGCTCTTAATGGCGACCTAGACTTGCGTCCGTTGAGACAGGGAGAAACATCCGGGAAGCTACTGACGGATTTCCTTGAAGCTTTGGGCCTGATAGATGTATGGAGAGTATGCAACCCCTCGGCCAGACGATACACTTTCCTCTCAGGGGTCAATGGTAGCATGTCCCGAATAGACTATATCTTCTGTAAAGCTACCCCCAAGTTTGGAGAGAGCTACTTTCTTCCCAGAGGCATCTCTGATCATCCCCCTCTGGGAATGCACTATGGTGGCGCCCCCTCACACGCCACAAAATGGTCCTTAACCCTTGGTACCTCAAGGTGCCGGCTATTAGAGATAAACTTACGGAGACCACCAACAATTATTTCACCGAGATTGATGGTTCGGTGGATTCAGATGTAGTACTGTGAGAAGCGTATAAACCGTGGTTCGGGGTGGCAGCAATAGTGGGACATAGGAAGGAAAAGCAGAAGTAGTTGGAGGGAGTAGAAAGTGAGATTGCCCTGCTTGAACGTGGTCTCGTTGCATCGGACACTCCAGACAGCACACACAAATTGCTCATGAAACAAACCGAATATAGAAACATCGCTGAAGATGCAACTAGGGCTTAATATGGGGCCACTCAGCACTGTGTGTATGAAATTGGCGATAAGGCTAGCAAACTGTTAGACAAACGGGAAATAGCCAACAGATGGGTGGTGGAGATTGTATGCCAAGATGGAACTAAACTGCAGGACAGATCTGGGATTGCAGGGACATTCGCTGTCCACTTTGAGTGGGTCTATGCCTCCACTCATACAGATGCAAAATTAATTACTAATTACTAGCTACCTTGAAACTACCCATTCTAGAGCCCCAGGACGTTAAGGACCTGGACTCCGAATTGGCGAACGAGGAGGTGTCCAAGGCGATCGGCACCTTGCAGTCCGGAAAAGCCATGGGCCCTAGCGGCCTTCTGATTGAACTTTACAAGTCTAATGCTTCTACGATTGGCCCATACCTCATTTGGATGTACGAGGAGAGTGTGCACATGGGTGTTTTGACTGAAACTCAGAGATTGTCCAATATTGTCGTTATATACAAAAGGGTAAACCCCCGGAGCAATGTAGCTTGTACAGGTCTATCTCCCTCCTAGACCCAGAAGTCAAAATACTAGCCAGAATCCTGGCACGGCGTCTCTCCCCCTTTCTTCATAAACTGATCCATCCGGACCAAATCGGCTTTATGTCGACTAGAAATACTGCTCTGAACCTTCGCCGCCTTTACGGAGTCCTGGGTAGAGCAGCCACAATCCAGGAAGAGACGATGATTATGTCTTTAGACACTAAGATGGCATTTGACATGATCGAAGACTCTTCTTATTTGCTGCACTCGAAAGATACGGATGCAGGGATAAGTTCTTACCTTGGGTGCGACTTCTTTATTCGAAGCCGCTGGCCCGAAACACAGTTAATGGGAAGTGATCAACAAGTTGCATTACAGAAGCGAACGAGGCAAGGGTGCCCCCTGTCCCCCTTAGTTTTTGCCTTGGCTCTAGAGCCCCTGGCGATATGGATCAGGGGGACCTCCTAAGTGGAGTCCTCAATTGGTCGGTTGACTGGATGGACAAAATATCCCTCTATGCAGATTATACTCTGCTTTATAAGGCCAGACCCCGTTTCTCCATTCACCATGTCCTACATATATTCGCCCTAATCCAGAAATACTGGGATAAATCCCTGGTTTACGATTTGAGTGGGGAACACCTGATCCTCCCTATGGGCTGCGAGGCACAGATAGTTGCAGATGGTTTTGTGTACTTGGGTATATACGTTACGGTTAACCCAACAGTGTTCTATGATCGCAATCTTGCTCCTCATCTGTGCCGTTTCCATGCTGATGTGCAACATTTGAAGACACTGCCCCTCACGTTATTGGGCAGGGCTGATCTCTATAAGATGATGGGGCTCCCCCAATTCTTCTATGCCCTACAAAACACAGCCTATATGGTCCAAAAGGAATACTTTAACGCCATTGAATCAGAGATACCCTTGCTTTGGAATAATGGTACCCCTCGAATAGCTTTGGCCAAACTTACAAAAAGTTGGTACGACGGTGGTATTGCCCTGATTGCAATCAAAAGTTATTATTAGGCCACTCAACTAATAGTTCTCAATCATTGGGTCCACCGATCAAGGACAGATCCTGCTTACAGAATGGATAAACACAATATGCTCCCCGGCAATTATCCCAGGTCAATATTTGGAGAGAGGAAACATGTACCAAAATGCACTCCTACATCCAGCACAATTGCTCTTTGGCACACTTCAACCGCCGCCTTGGGGTGGAAGGCTAAAATCACACAAGTCACCCCATTGCTCGACACATACCAGTTGGGAGTGTTATCGACAAAATCGGGATTTGATAAATGAGACTTCAAAGGTATTATCAAATACATACCAGAGAAACATTTCGATACCTTCAACCCCGCAGTGCACTAAATGGAGCTATACCCAAAGATACAGAACTACCGGTCTCCTTACCCCTAGAGGCAGATTGCTAGATGATTACCTCCAAGAAAAAGCCATTTAGCTGGCATACCGTAAAATATTAAACAACACACCGGACACACTGGGGAAGACTCGTGCAAAATGGGTGGATGATGTTGGGGACATTAGCGACGATGACTGATAGGAGGCTCTGGCTTCCCACGCGGGGTGGCAATTCGATCCCTTTTTAAATGTATCCAACTCAAATTACTACACAGAGCCTACCACACCAGCTCGGTGCTTGTCAAAATGGGTGTTCTGGGCTCCTCAGCCTGTCCCAGAAGATGTGGTCAACCTGGCACCTATCCACTCCAGTGGTAGGATTGCCCGATTTTTCAGACATACTGGGGAAAGGTCACATCAGTGCTGTAGTTAATTTATCACAAAGCTTTTGAGGTTTCACCCCGCCTATGTCTTCTTAACACCTGGGAGGCCACCAACTTGTCGAGAACTGAGAGACTGTGGGTCTCCCTGTGTTGCATGGTTTTAAAACATAACATAGCCAGGATGTGGAAGGGGGTATCTAAGCCACAGTTCAGGGATTGGGAGTCTGATATGGATTGGTGCATTCAAGCGGAGAGGGTCATATATGAAGGAAGAGGCTGCCCACAAAAATGGACTGGAATCTGGGGTCAATGGAATGTAAGGAAAGGGTACATATAGTATGTAGATTTGTGGAAGGTGGCAAAATATGGGATTGCTAGTGTTCAAACCTTATTATAATATGAGCCCTGGCAGCATAATGAGAGAGGCTCTTCTAAGAGTCCTTATATAATGAGTCTGTTGCCATAATTTGTTGCAGCACCAATATGGCACCACAGAGAAAAGCAGATTTTCTTAAAGAACAAGTAGTTTTATGATGCACCTATCCCAGGGACAAGCAGATATTTCATTAAATTCCACACCCCTGATCGTCTAAGTCAGGTCTCGGCTTGACACATAGTTCAATAGCATCAAGAAAGTCATGCTCAGGGCCGGACTGTGAACTGAGAGCAGCCCTGGCAAATTTTGGCAAACCAGGCCCGTCCGGCGCGTAGCGAGTGCAGCGAGTGAGCCTGACCACTACTAGGGGGGTTTTGGGGAGTTCTCCCCCCAAAATGTTTGGGGAAAATGGCAGACCAAAATGGTGTATTTTACAGCACATTTTTCATTACATATTCAATTGTATTCACTTTCAGAGCACAGTAAATAGTAGATGATGACCTTTAAGAGCACCGGGTTACCCAGCCAGTCATATGTACCCATAGACATTCTTTCAGAAAGCACCAAAAATAGACACAAGCACACAGGCCACTGAGGCCAGAAACTGTGGAAATGTTACTCATAAGCACCTAGGCACCAAGGGCAGAAACTATGGAAACGTCACACCCAGGCCTGGTCACACCAGCCAAGAAAGCACAGAAACGTCACACATAAGCACCCAGGCCAGTAAGCATGGAAATGTCACACATAACATAAGCCTCCAGGTCACTGAGCCAGAAACTATTGAAATAGCACACATAAGCACCCAGGCCAGAAAGTATGGAAACATCACACATAAGCACCCTATCCAGAAAGCATGGACAATTCACACAAAGGCACCCAGGCTAGTTGCACTGGAACACTTTTCAAAGTGTGGGTGCTGCCATCAATGTTGCCTGTACATCACTCAAGTCATGGGATTGTGAAAAATTCAAGAATCACATAAAGAACAAGGGTAGCAATTTAGTCTTGCCTATTCCGGGACATATAAAACTTGAAAGTATATGCCAAACCATTTAAATACACTGCACTCTGCATACTGCACCCTGCCTTATTGAAAAGGGCTTGCGCTAGTGGTGACATCCCGGTGATATATGTAGTAAAAGGGAATACTTTTAGGCCTGGCAAAAGGTTCCTTTTGCCAGGTGAAAATGGCAGTTTTATAACTGCATAGGCAGACTGCAATAAGAGGCCCTGGCCTTGATACATGTTTAAATAGGCTACTTACGTAGGTGGCACAATAAGTGCCCACTAGCAGCATTTAATGTACATTCCCTGGGTACATGAAGAACCACATTTCTAGGGACTTACAAGTAAATTAAATTTGCCAATTTGGTGTAAGCCAATTTTTCCATGTTTAAAGGAAAGAGCGCAAGCACTTTAGCACTGGTTAGCATTGGTAAAGTGCACTGAGCCCTAAGAACCAACAAAAATTGCCTTTTTTGATGTAATAAATCCGATCAAACCTGAATTTAATTTGGAGGAATCTGAGGGAGACAAAGATTATCTAACCAGAGAGTGTGAGGAAGAGGGGGGGATGAAGGGGTGGGGGACCAAGACCATAGTATTATCATTGAGCAAATAGGTAATAATTTCAGTTGTAAATAAAAAGCAATTTTGGCATATCCATGAAACAGGCGTGTAACCTACAGGTCATATAAGCCGTTTCTGCCCCCAACGCTTTCAACCCGGTACATTCCAGCAGCACGTATCTCTTTTTCCAGAACAGGCACACAACCCACTGTGCTGTGACAGCAAAGGTCTCCTATTCCCCTTTTCTTCAAGCCGGCAGTAGGCAATGTGTGTCAGCATTATAGTGGAAAATGTAAAGACCAGCCACGCACACCACCTCTCTCCGCCCTAAGCCTGGTAGGCCCCAGCCGGGTTCCGTGATCGCAGCACAGTGGATTTATGAGCACTGGCAGTCTACCGTAAGTGCCGGTGTTGACAATTTAGCACCAGTGCAGAGCACCGGATAGCACCTGCATAAATTAAGCACCCTGCTATGATGGTGCATCACAGTATTTTAGCACACTGCTGACCCTGAGCAGACATCTGCTCATTTGCTGTCCATACCATGCAGCTATAATAGCAGACTCATGCTGCCTGCTCTACAGTCACATCACACACTCCATTCATTGGAACACATTGACCCCTAAGAGCACCTTCTTGTCTTTGGTGCCTGAAAGATTCATGTTTGAATGGCATTAATGAGCAGATACGTAGGTATATAATTGCAAGAGCGACATTAATATCTCTTTCCTCAGCTTGAGAACTGACCTTGGAAAAAATTTAAACCTGACACTATGGCAGAGGTTCGCCACAGATTTCATATAGATCGCCCACATTGCAGACTTTATTCCGCCTTTCAAATTGTCTTCTTCTGGGTTTGATTAAATCACTTACATTTAAACCTCGCCCTTCCTTAAGGCTCAGTGAGTTAAGCGCAGGGCCCGGCCATCACTGAGGGAGGGAAGGCCACGGCATGGGGCAGGCTACAATTTTCCAGCACTTACTGTCACCGCCACCCCCTGCTAAGGACCCCTCAGTGGATGCCTTGTGACGTGTAACGCATTAAATGCTGCGCCCATGGAAAAACCGTGCTAGGAGCAAGTTAACTCTCGCCTCTGGCATTAGCTGTGATATTTGATTACTGACAAGACCAGCTCAGCCTTCCATCCTCCCAGGGTCAGTAAATCAGGCCACTGTAAGCCTTGTGTGCCATCTCAACCCATTCCTCTTGGCCTCCCCTTGCTATATTCAGTGCCCTGTGCCCCTTGGGCCAGATCCTTTATTTAAAAACAAAACCTAAAATAGAGAATAAAATGTGAAATAAATATCAACCCGTCCCTTCAGTTTCCCGCATGTGCGTAACTCACTCAAATCTATGTCAGTTTTCATACAGAGCCAAGATTTCTTGTATGAGTAGAATATTTCCCAGGCATTGCCAGGGCACATTACACAGGCATGTTACAGGCAGAGGCGACCTCCTACTGGGTGCATGTTACAGGCAGATGCGGCCTCCTACAGGACAAGAAGGCATATTACAGGCAGTCGGCAGAGGCGGGCTCCTACAGGTCAGGCGGCGGCCTGTCAGCATGCTCCGCTTGTAGGCCTGGTTCCAACTTTAACAGAAAGAGAAGTACATTTTTGGAAGAAACTTCAGTGGTGCCTCCTCCTGCGCTGCAGCTGGCGCTGAGAAGCACAGTCCCTGTAACCACAGCGCTAACTAAGTACAAACGATCTCGGGTCTGTGCTGTGGAGGGCCTTCTCAGAACATTCAAAGTTTTCTACCCACCCACGGAGGGTTGGTGCCCAGCAGCAGAGGCCTGCAATCAGCAAGGAACCTCATCTCCTAACAGGCCTTTACGTGCAATACAGATGGGTCTCACTCTCTGGGGGTCCAGGGACCTGGACTGTGGAACTCACTGAAGCCAGACTTTAGGGCAGAATCAAACCCACTGTCTAGGGAACAAAAGAGGACCCTTGAAAAGAAATTAGGGAGGTGGCACACTGATCGAGGGCAAACTCTGTGAGGTTGTGTAAATCCCTGGGGAGGAAGAGCAGGCAAGTAGGTTGGTGCCTTCTCTTGATTTGTGGGAGCAGTGCAAAGACAGCAAACAGAATCCAATATGGACGATTGGGGGCATCACTTGAAGCAGTACCGGAATGTGCAGACAAAAAAAGAATTTATTAGGTCACAAATGCATTCTCATGCTCCAGTGTAGCATATTACTTTGTCATTTATAAATAACACTAAATAGGTCCACAGCTTCCAGTACCGATTCATTGGGAGTCCATGGACATCAAAAGATTAAACACCTCTGCTCCAGGGTTCCAATTCTGATTGAGTGCTCTTTACGCTTATTCCTGATATTGGATACTATATGACTCCTAAGCACTGTTTTATGTGCTTCTCAGAGAACTACCCTGGATTCCAGTGAGCCCACGTTTTATTGAAATTACCAGTTGGTCTTTTCCAGCAGTTTCCACAACAACTTCTCTTTTTCTACTCCTAAGTTATAAGCTGCCAAGGTAGCATAACGGGTGGAATGCTGTACTGTTCCTGTTGCATGCATGTGGTTGTCTTTAAGCCTATTCCTGGCAACTGGCAGTGTGAAAATATACATAAGCCTTAAGTATGACCTGTGTTCATCTGAGCAGGGATACTGCCTCTCTCTCATCTATTAATAACATGTCCTCGCGTCAGTGAAGTGAGACACTCCATCCTGTTCAAACTCTTCATTGCCGTTCTGTCTATACCTCATCCATAACCATATTAGAACCCTTTCTACTAACAAGATTCCACAGGGCATCTGCATAAGGAACGCTTATCCTTTCAAGAACCTGCAATTCCAGCCTCTTATGAATCAAACCCAATCTGTACCCCATCAGGTTGGCCTTCTACTGTAGCATCACAACCTTGGAGCGGGATCATGGAAGTCGATTTTTATCCATTTGGAGTTACTGGCACACTCCTACAAGGCCCTCCAAGGCCAAGGACCAGCCTGCATCAACCACCGCCTGCAGTACCACCATCCCTCTAGACATCTGCACTGTCTCCCTCACCCTCACTTACACACCCCTCATCCGTCAAAGCCACAGCAGAGGATACTCCTTCTCCTACCTTGCCGCCAAATCCTTGAATGTCCTTCCCCTCCACCTATGAAGAACACCCTCTATCTCTGTATTCAGAAAGGGACTCAAGACCTTGCTGTGTGACTGATCGTAGAAGGATCCTAGGATACCCCCTTGTGTGAATAGCCGCACTGATTTTTTTTTTTTGCCGATTTATATAGCGCAAACGCGACCTGAAAGTATTTTCCATGAGCACCAGTTACGTTACACAAGGACACACTATTTTGTTGGTAGGCACTGGGAGATTAAGTGATTTTCCCAGAATCACTGGAAGCTGAGTCGACGCTGAGGCTCAAACCTGGTTCCCCAGCTCCAAAGTCAGCAGCTCTGGCCGTAAGGGCAGGCCACAACCTCGGCCGTGCCCCTGGAGCCAGGTGAGAATCCTGCACCAGGTATGTATATCCAGCAAATGGCAATTGTACCGCATCAAGTGTGTCTCTGGGAGACATGCCACACCAATGCTGGACTACCAACCCTCACTTAATTAGGTAGCATGGACCTTTGACATTCCATGACAGAAATTTTTCGGGGACATCCCACTGACAACATTCAAATACGGGCAGCCCCACCCTCTTTCAAGTCAAAGTTAATATCATGTCCAAGCACCCCCACCCCCGTCTTTTGTCAGGACCCAAACTTTAAGCGATTATCTCTGAAACAATCCATTAACTTCCATCCCACCGTTCTTGCGCCATGAGCAACAAAAACCCTACCTGCTCACCACATATAGTGCCTGTAGCACCAACATTAGAATCTTCGGAACAGGCAGCGTGAAATCTCACACCATTTGATCAGCAGCAGTAGGACTGCACCCACTAAAGTCGTAGTCACATGTCAATTTACCCTTCCCACATCCGTTGCTTAACCATGTGCTAAATCTGTTGGTTTAAAATGTTTAATCATGCCGCGGAGCAGTGGAGAATTCAAGGACAACATTCAGACGTTAATGTGTACTTATCAATTCCTGTCTTATTTTCTTTCTGACAAGGACACAAAAGATACTGTGCACCCCTGTAGTCATCTGTGCTACAGTTAATAGGCCAGAGGTGTATATGCATCTTCCCCCCTTTCCAACACAAACCTTACAAGAGATGTTTTGGCATGTATAGGTTTCACAATTTCTCAATAATTTGTGTTTGTCTGAAAAACGCCTTTTGATTTTAAATATACATTTTCCCTTTCTTTGCTGTTCATTTCCTGCCTCTCCTTTGTACTGCACACAGTTTATAATAGTAGGTACCAGCAAATCCAGGTTGAAAATTATGCCTTTTATGACTAATGTATCTTCCAACTCTCTATTAAAATAACATTGGGGTTTTTAACTGTACCAATTACAGAAACAATTCTTAAAATATCATTTGGCCGGATATTTGAAAAGAGGTATTTCTATCATACCCAGTACTCAGCTCTATTACCAGACTTATAGTGAAAATGCTGAAGGAAAATATGGCAACCTATACCAATAAATAGTTCACTCCACAGGGTATGTTTGCCTTTAAGCCAGTCACTTAGGGGCCACAGGGAGGCATATGGCAGACCTTTGCGCATTCACCCGATCTGACTTTGAGTAAGGGAAGCGTTTGTCACCTTGAATAAATCCACAGGCCAGGGCCTAACCAAGCTTTAATTGCTTTTTATTCCGGCCCAGTCGTGATGCCCCCAGAAACAGTGCCAGGCCAATAAATTAATTGATCAGGGTCGTCACTCACCTGTGGGCGCCAGGTGGCAGCCAGCAGACACGGCCCGGGGCAGGCTACAAATAATTAAATTACGGGGTCAGGGCCTTTCCAGGCTCTGCTCCAGCCTCTCGTCGTCTCACTCTCTGGCCTCCTCTGCATCGCAGTCAAGCGCCCTTCTTTTTGCGTGACCCCAATGCACTTGCGCATGAGCACCCCTGACCAGGCCCACTGACTCCAGACCCCACCCTAAGGGTCAATGACGCGCCGCACAGACGTAAGACGGAACCTGAAGACTCAGAGCATGGTGCTGTGCAGCCAGTGAATCCACCCAGTGTAATTTTTAATAAATATAAATTATAATACTGCAGTGCTGGACACGGACAGACGGTGCGTGCAGCACCACCAGGAAGCAGCTGCATTTTATGCAGATAGTTGTGTGCATGTTTGCTGCTCAGTGACGCCAGGGTCCAAATCGGCCCAAAGAACAAAACTGGTCCCCTGCCACAAGACTCCAGATTCTTTTTGAGTATCTGGTTAAAGATGGATCGGCTCTCCGTATACCCTTGTGGGACTCGGCACCATGCCAAAACATGATTTCTATGACTTCCAAACCCAAATACAAAGAGGAAGAGAAATTGACTATCCTCATGCAATGGTATAGAGAAGAAGGCTTGGCCAGTGTTACCTAAAGCCTAGGAATTTTCAGGGAAAGACATAGGTCTCATCAAAGATGTTGAATTGGTCCACAAAACAGTGAAGCCTAATGCTCAGCACCCAAGAATCCCTCAACACAATTTAACCCCTGAAACCATTGCTGGGATTACTCCTGTGATTGACTCAATGATTGAGCAAGGCATTCTGAAGAAGATTATTGGGAGTTCATGTAACTAACCCATTATGGGTTTGTAGAAACCCAATGGCAAGTACCACATGCAGGAATTTAGAAAAATTAATTATATTGTTGTCCTGTGGTACCGAATCCAGCTGTGATTTTGTTTCAATTTAAATGTGAGGCTGAGTGAGTCTCTGTCATCAACTCATGCCAAGCCTTCTTCTCAATACCAGTGCATGAGGATAGTCAATTTCTCTTCCTCTTTGTATTTGGGTTTGGAAGTCATAGAAATCATGTTTTGGCATGGTGCCGAGACCCACAAGGGTATATGGAGAGCCGATCCATCTTTAACCAGATACTCAAAAAGAATCTGGAGTCTCTGGTGATGCCCTATCACTCAGACCTAGTTCAATACATACATGCCCTAGGTGGCATCAAATACGCAGGAGGCTTGCAAGCAAGACACAATTGCTATGTTGAAACACTTAGCCGAGAATGGACATAAACCAGAGGTCTTCAAACATTTGGTTGCCGAGACCCCCCTGTCAACATTTTCTAGCATAAGGACCCCCTCCTGACAAAAATTTCTAAACCTCTAGGTTATGAGGAAGGTGAGGACCAAATTATGCGACAGGCTTCACTAAATTGTGTGAGTAGAAAATGTAAATAATGTTCTGTGATGCTGCGTATTTTGGGGTAGCATTGCTTTATTATTTAGAATTTTATTTAACACAGTAATACTGAGGAAAGATTTCACCCCATCAGTACCAGATTATAACCAAAATACAGCAATTAACATCAGAAAGATGTCTAGTCAACCTCTGTGAAGGGCCTCCCAATCCGCAGGAATACGCGCTGCCACATTAGAAGCTCACCTGGCCATGGCCAGGAGCATCAAGGGTGCATTCAAACCGTGGTGGTCTTGTGCAGAGTTAAGCAGTTTACCCATGCCCCTTTCCTCTCACCCCCTTCCTTCCATCCCTCTCTTCTCTCCTCTCTGAACCCCAGATCCCTCTCTCACATTACAGGCAGATGGTTATTAGCCCCAGGACACCTTTTGGTAACAGTAGCGCACTACAAATGTAAATAATAGGCAGAAGCAGGGCATCCACTAGACCCGAACTTCGGGTGGGGGTTAACACTCCCAGACAGTGATTGTCCAAGCACTGGTCGCACACGGTGCAACAGTCTTCCCATCTTCTCCATGAATTCCCTCACTACCACTCACCAACAATACACCTCATCTCTCTATAGCACCTGTCTGACAAACATTTCATTTTTTTATAGCGCTACTCATAGTTTACTCACACTCAGTTCTCTGATGTGCATGGTACATCTTCTTTGTACCAGGCACTTTAACCTTCTGCACTGTGTGGGTGACAAGAGTGCCCATGTGACTGCACGGTGAGCAATGCAACAGTGTGAGAGTATTGTAAAAGGAGTGACTGCAGGGTGAGTGAGGTGACCATATGAATTTGGGTTCGGCTGTAAGTGCAGAGTGGGACGAATTAGTGCATGGTTAGGGATGGCCTTGTTTGAGTGAGCTACAGATTGAGCAGTAAGGGGGGGGACAGGTGAGTGGAGTGTCACATGAGTGCAGGGTGAGAAGTGTGCTCGTGTGACTGCAGGGTGAGGTACTGAGTGAACAATGCAAGCAAATTTTTAGTGCAGAGTGATCACTGTGAGAGCAGGGTGAGCGGGTGAATGTTGTGAGTGCATGGTGATCAGTGTGAGTGCATGGTGATCAGTGTGAGTGCATGATGATCAGTGTGAGTGCATGGTGATCAGTGAGTGCATGGTGATCAGTGTGAGTGCAGGGTGAGTGGGTGAATAGTGTGAGTGCATGGTGATCAGTGTGAGTGCATTGTGATCAGTGTGAGTGCATTGTGATCACTGTGAGTGGCGGGTGAATGGTGTGAGTGAATTGTGATCAGTGTGAGTGCATTGTGATCAGTGTGAGTGCATTGTGATCAGTGTGAGTGCATTGTGTTCAGTGTGAGTGCATTGTGATTATGGTGAGTGCATTGTTATTGTTATTGTTATTGTTATTGTTATTGTTATCTGGGTTTTATATCGCGCCAAATCACCGTCAGGTCTCAAGGCGCTTCTGACAGATACAGCAACAAGAAGTAGGGTGAACAAGAATGCAGATTATCGGCCTAACTTACAGGGATGCAAAAGCGTCTCTGAATAGAAGTGTCTTCAAAGGTTTCCTAAAGCAGAGGAGATTAGGCTCTTTACAAAGGGCCTCAGGTAGCTTATTCCATATTGAGGGGCTTGGACTGAAAAGGATCTACCACCTTTGGTCGCCATTTTAAAGCGCGGACATGACAGCAATTGGGAGTTGGAAGATCTTAAAGCTCGCTTGGGGTTATACACTTCAAGCCTCTCTTTTATATAGGCAGGCGCCTGCTCATAAATTGCCTTATGGGCAATGCACAGGCTTTTAAATTCCACCCTTTGCTTTATAGGGAGCCAATGTAGCCTATGCAGCAAAGGGAAAGCATGGGTCTGTCTGGGTGATCTAAAGATTAACCGTGCTGCATCATTCAGGGTGACCTGTAGACGGTCGCTTAAATGTTTTGGTAAACCTAGATATAATGCGTTCCCATAGTCTATCCTGGAAACTATTGTTGCCGAAACAATGGTTCGAAGCATGTTTGTAGAAAGCAAAGGGGCTAACTTTCGCAACTGACTAATCAAGTTGGTCCAAGATCCAACAACGGCGGATACGTGGCTGGTCATTGAGAGCTCTTGGTCGATCTTAATACCAAGGCTCTTTACGCTGGGGCATGGCTTTGGGGTCGGTCCAAGTTCTTGGGGCCAGAACAGATCATTCCAGGGTGAGGTGGTGGTTGAAACTACCCAGACCTCCGTTTTATCTGGATTGATTTTTAGCAGATTCGTCGTCATCCAGCTCACTGTAAACCGCAGTATATTTTGGGCCATGGACTGAGCCGATGTTGTATTATCGATACTCAGCAACAGCTGAGTATCGTCGGCATAGTTAAAGACTTTACAGCCCATGTTCACCAAAGAGTCTATCAATGGCTGCAGATATAAGTTAAACAGGAGTGGCGAGAGTGCGGACCCTTGCGGGACTCCACACTCCAGGACGCCCACATCAGATACACGATCTGCTAATTGGATCCTCTGCGTCCTCCCTAGCAGGAAAGACGTTAGCCATTGGAGGGCCTGTTCTTTTATCCCAGACATAGCCAGTCTGTCCAGGAGCAATGCATGGCTGACAGTATCAAACGCCGCTGAAAGGTCTAAAAGTATCAGGGCGCTTGTTTTTTTACTGTCAGCCATGCATCTAAGCTCATCCAGCACCGAGAGCATTACTAATTCGGTGCTATGGTGGGCACGAAACCCTGCTTGCCGCTCCTGGAGTAGATGACATGATTCCAGGAAAGGTGACAATGATTTTAATACATGCTGTTCCAAAATCTTAGACAGGAAAGGCAGCTGGGATATTGGCCTATCATTTTTCAAGCTGGTTGGATCAGCCCCTGTTTTTTTTATCAAGGGTTTAACACGTGCCTCTTTAAAGCTGGCTGGTAATAATCCTGTAGCTAATGAGTTGTTTAAGAGGTCTAGGATCTGGTCCTCCAAAATGGGAAGTGCCAGCCAAAAGATTCCAGGGGGGCAGGTGTCTGCAGGGGAGCCTGACTTGGTTGAAATGGCAAGCTGTCTGAGAGTTGTAGAATCTATACTAGGGAATCTAGAGATAATAGAGGTCGAGGGAATTTGGGGGGCCAGTGGAATGGTAGGCATATTTGGGATTTCTTTCTTAATATCTGACAGAATGGTTGCCACTTTTTCGAGGAAGTAGCCTTGGAAGGTGTTGCAGTCTATCACTGTATCTGCCTTTTCTTCCTTCTTACTTAATTCTTTTAAAATTTTGAAGGTTTCTTTCTGGACATTTACTGCATTTTTTATGCGGGTTTCATAATAGTCCTTTTTAGTTGATACAATAAGTTTTTTGTACAACTGCAAAGATGTTCTGTACAGTTCGCGATCTGTATCATCTTTAGACTTCCTCCAGCATCTCTCAAGTTGGCGGAGCTTTCTTTTTTGATCCCTCAAGCTCTGGGTGAACCAAGGGGCCCCTTTTTCCGCGCCCTTTATTTTCTGTATCTTTTCCGGAGCTATCTGGTCAATCGATTGTCTAAGACTTACTATTATGGTGTTGTAGTTTTGATCTAAGTCTGAGTTGTCATATGGATTCGTTGACTGATGTACATGTTTGGAAAGGGCATCTGTTAGATGCCCATTGTGATCAGTGTGAGTGCATTGTGATCAGTGTGAGTGCATTGTGATCAGTGTGAGTGCATTGTGATCAGTGTGAGTGCATTGTGATCGCTGTGAGTGCAGGGTGAGCGGGTGAATGTTGTGAGTGCATTGTAATCAGTGGGAGTGCATTGTGATCACTGTGAGTGCAGGGTGAGCGGGTGAATAGTGTGAGTGCATGGTGATTAGTGTGAGTGCATGGTGATCAGTGTGAGTGCATAGTGATCAGTGTGAGTGCATGATGATCAGTGTGAGTGCATGGTGATCAGTGTGAGTGCATGGTGATCAGTGTGAGTGCATGGTGATCAATGTGAGTGCATGGTGATCAGTGTGAGTGCATAGTGATTAGTGTGAGTACATGGTGATCATTGTGAGTGCATTGTGATCAGTGTGAGTACATTGTGATCAGTGTGAGTGCATGGTGATCAGTGGGAATGCATGGTGATCAGTGTGAGTGCATTGTGATCAGTGTGAGTGCACTGTGATCAGTGTGAGTGCATTGTGATCGCTGTGAGTGCAGGGTGAGCGGGTGAATGTTGTGACTGCATTGTTATCAGTGTGAGTGCATTGTGATCGCTGTGAGTGCAGGGTGAGCGGGTGAATGTTGTGACTGCATTGTGATCAGTGTGAGTGCATTGTGATCGCTGTGAGTGCAGGGTGAGCGGGTGAATGTTGTGACTGCATTGTCATCAGTGTGAGTGCATTGTGATCGCTATGAGTGCATGGTGATCGTGTGAGTGCATGGTGATCAGTGGGAGTGCATGGTGATCAGTGGGAGTGCATTGTGATCGCTGGGAGTGCAGGGTGAACGTGAACGCGAAGGCGAGAATGAGAAGTGAGTAGTTTGAAAGCAGGAACTTGAAGCATAGGGTTCAACTATTGCTATAATGGCATTAATCAGGGTTCGAGGGTGGAGGAAATACATAATGTGCTGATCCTGCAACAAACTTCCAGTCTAAGGATTAGGGTTACCAGCTCATTATCACCTACAGCTGTATTTTTTGCACTTATCTGTGAATACTTAGAACAGCAAATATAAATAGAAAGCACTTTTAATTGTTAGCTAGGGATGCCTCAATGATCCATGACTAATAATTAAAGAAAATAAAGACAGAAAAGTCACATCACTAATTAATACATACTTTTTTATTTATAACTCAATTTAGTGTCAAGAGCAGGTCTCTGCAGGATCTTTAAACAACACATAGCAGGCATGTTTCTTTTGGCAACCCAACTTTATATTTCTTTACATTAAATGCATTCTCACACTACAGCAGTAAGTGTAAAAATACAAATGTAAGGAATAGGCAGAGTGGGGGCCCAGGGGTTACTGGAACCATAAAAAACTAAGCTTTGGTAATCAGTTAACAAAGGCATGTAAATATGCTAATGGTCTTTAAAGACCTGTGAAAAACTCGGGCCGGAGATAAGACTCCAGACACTGCCCAGCTGAGGCCCCAGGAGCACGAGCTGCACTGCAGCAGCCCGGGCTGAGACACAGGATGGGGGAGGAGGGGGGCTGAAGCCCTGGAGGCCAGGGCAGAAGTGACACTGTGAAGGCGCAACCCCCTTTGCATCGCTCCACGGCCCCCTGGGGGTCGCGCCCCACAGTTTGAAGACCCCTGACATAAACTGTTTCTTACGAAGTTGCAGCACTGTAAGAAAGAAGGACTGTACATGCGACATCACAATGAGAAAGGAGCGAGGTAGGTGTCACAAGGAAGAATCTCAGGGATTCTGAAAAATGAATCCGTCATGCCAAGATTTCCAAGTATCTTTTCTTCTAATTCTAGTTTCAATTTTGCCACATCTACTGTCTTTTACCTCTTTGGGTATGAGTATTCCTTCATCTTTCAGGGATTCCCACTACCAGTAGGGATGTCTATACCCTTAAATCAATCATCAAGTTATCTGGCAGTGAGACCAGTTTGTTCTATTGAGTTATTAAGAATGATCTCTCTGCTAAAATATCCACAATTTGGATGAGGTGGTGAATTCAAAAGAGACATGTCAGAATTTGCTGACCCATAGGTATTTCTGTCCCGGGGGTACTGTAATTACCATTCGGAGGAACAGTTGTTTTGGGTATGAAAAAAGGTGTCGATCTTTGGTAGAACCTTCAAGTCAGGTCAAACCCTGTCTGATTTAATGTAGGGTCTGCACTCGCAGCACGTGGTGTATTCACTTGTGTCGGAACCAAAGGAATTTGAGGAATGTGTCTCTTGGTAGAGCCCACAGGATTGCTAGCTGAGTACTGATTCCAGTAGGAACAGCCAAAGTATGTGTACTATTTCCTGCCAATTCAGGTTTATACAGAGGAACTACAGGACCAATTGTACCAGGAACAGTCAGTGCATCTGGGGCATTTAGAGCAAGTGAATTTAAAGGGGCTGTCATCCCTGAACTCTCTACCATTGGATTAGAATTTACATTTACTGGTGCCGTCGGCACATCAAAAGTCTCACAAGTAGACAGTTCAAAAATAATTTGGTTATAAAAGCCTCATTTGAACCACTATCACTGTCCTCAGCTGCATTCTCTGTATCACCTGCCTCTTTCTCCCTTTTCTTATCCTTTCATTTACCTTTCTCTTCTTCCTATCTCGTTAATGCATGGTACAATCTAGCTCTCTCAATCATATCAGTTCTGCATGTTTTCTGTTCTGCATCCCATCTAGCATCCACATAAGTGTGCATGGCTTTCTTGGCCCTTCCTTGAAATCTCTCCCTCTGCCTAAGGTGAGCTATATGTTCTTAGGCATTAAATGCTTCATATTTTGTTTGTCTAGGAAGCAGTTTCATGTCACATAACATCCTTCTTAAATGTTCCATGATTCTCAAATTAAATGTGCCAAAATGAGGAAATGTCAAAGGACCATCTTTCTCAGTGATCCTATGCCATTGATCGAGCCGAACACACGTATGAAGATCCAGTTCTATTGCCATTATATGACCTGGCATACCTTCAGGTGGTGCCTCTTTCTCCTTTCTAGCAGGTACTGTCACATCCCCCCTCATTAGACTTTATAGTGCTTTAAAGACTTTCATTTTCGATAACAAATATGCAAAATTCATAAATGACTTTTTATTTAAACTAAGCATGGGCGAATTTTGCGGATCTCGCGTTCGCGAATTTTGCGCATTTGCGAACTCGCAATCCGCAAAATCCGCGAATTTTCGCGAATTTGCGGATTTTTTTTTTGTGTGTTCGCAATTGTTTCTGCCAGTTCGCGAGGATTTGGTACTAGTTCGCAATTGCGAACTTACTTGTCGGCTCGCAACGGTCGCGACTATGTTGTTTCTACGTCTGGTTCATCATCACAGCCTCCCAGCACCCTCTGTTTCACCACTGGCACCCTCTCTTTGACCCATGCCACCCTCTGTTACATCAATGCCACCCTCTGGTTCATCATCACTGTAGAAGATGGGGGGGAAAAGCAAGCCCACCTGCCCTGCTTGAACTGACATGAATTAATTTGGGGTTAGTTTATTAACAACACCTGCCCTGCCCCAACTGACAATAATGAATTAGGGGCTAATTAATGTGTCACTGAAAGAATTTCAAGTTCCAGCCTGGCACCTGCTTGTCTGCTCCTTTAGCTGTAAATCAGGACCTTTGTGGCATACAGTTAAGGTCAGAGCAGGGTCACACAATAGTTGCAAGCAGGCAACCGAATTCTGGAGGGCCCCCTCAGGAAGCACTACAAAGAATCGTTACAAATCATGAGGTTGACCTTTTGCACCTGCTCATTGCTTTTGCTTTTGCTGAAATCGTTTTTCGGTATTTTTCGCGCTATTCGCGGGGCGCGGCGTCGTGCGAAACCGACCGCGGAAGCCGCCAATTCGTGCGAATGAGCATTTTATTTTTTTGCGGCTTGTTGTTTCGCGAGTTTTTTTGCAGTATTCGCGAGCCGCTTGCAGCGCAACACGCGAATTTACCCCAAGGTCGAGTACGGGCGCGGCCATTTTGTTTGCGTGACGTATTTCCGTTTCCGCCCGCTATGTATAATCTCGCGCAGTAAGCGCATTGCGAGTAGAGGTTCGCACGAGATCGCGCGGGAAATCTAGAGGTTCGCACGAGATCGCGAGGAAAATCTCGCGCGAACTTACTTTCGCGCTCGTGAACGGGCGCCGGCCATCTTGTTTTTCATTCATTTCCTGTGTCTGGGCATGGTGTTTAATCCTCTCGGTATCTTTGCCATCCTTTGCTTGTTTTCAGTTTTTTTTTTACGATTTTGCTTCTTATCTATCCCTCTCTTTTCCTAGCTGTATATTTTTGTCTTTTCTGCTATTTTTCTTTACTTTTAAACTACTTTTTTAAACTCTTTTCTTTACTTCTTCCCTATCCTATTCTTTCTTAATTTTCTACTTCTTCCTACCTTACCTGCCCAGACCATGGTCAAGCCAGGCGCCGTGAAGCTGCCCAGGCACTTGAGGGCCGCAGCGGCGGCGGGGAGTAGTGCTGGACCCAGTGCCAGGACAGCATGCGGGAGATTGAGGGGGGAGCAGGTGACGCGACGGGAGATATTCAGCCCGGAGGAAGTGGGCGCGCTGGTCTACTTCGTCCAGCGCCGCCTGCCCAGGACCATCGCGGGAGGCGGCAGGATCGCGGCCGGCGGCTACAACATGCGGGAGCGCCGGAAGCGGTGGGAGAAGGTGTGCTGGGCCATATCCCACCTCTACGGGGTCCAGCGCACCTACAGCCAGGTCACCCATCGCTGGACGGACCTCCTGGACCGCGAGCGCGACCTGCTGGACCAGCTCGGCTTGGAGATCCCCGGGCTTGGTGAGTAGTAGTAGCCATTTAATCACTCACTACTATGATGTTTTCTCCTGCTCTGTGTTTTTGTATTGCAAATATTTGTTTTTTACATGGAGCAAGCCAATAATGCCGCTGATGACGATTACATTGTAGTTAAATTATATTTCAAAATCTTCTGTGCATTTCAGGTGCACTGCTCTCCTTCTCAGTGGCGTTGCTACTATGCTTATTTGTTTTCTATTTCGTGGTCTCATTGGCCTGAGTAACTATTATGTATGAGTGTACTTTACAGAACTGCGTAATGCTAGACACTAGGGGGCAGATTACATTTACAAGCCCCTTGCGCCACGTTTACGTTGCCTTGCGTGACGCAACAGCGGCGTAAACGTGCCGCATCCCTGCGAGTCATTTACAGCATGACGCATCTAGGGAGATGCGTCACGTTATAAAGCCATGGGCCTGCACCACAATGGGTGCGTTCCTAGTACGCAGGGTGGGCGGTCCGGCGGCTGTGCGCCTCGCAAAATTGCCTGCGTGAAATCTACAAGATTTAACGCAGGCACTTCTGCGACGCTGCTACGTCAATTCAATTCCTTATGTCTGCTCGAAGCAGGCTAAAGGACTGACACAGCATGTTAAGTATTGGGTGGCCCTGAGCATTACTGGAGTTGCATTGCGTTGGCGACGTGACTCCAGCGATGCGCCGCTCTTACGTGAGGAGATGCGTCACGCAAGTGCCTACCCTTGCGCCAGGGCGCGCCGCATTGTAAATGAGGTGCATCTGCCGTGTCGCAAGGGTAGTTTTGCGTGACGCATTTGATCTGGCGCATCTCTGGAGATGCGCCAGAACGCGTAAGTAAGTATGCCCCTAAGGGGCAGAATTGCAATTACCGTCACATCCCTGCAAAGTAGCAGGGATGCGCCATTAATTGTGCGGCCCGCTACCACCACCAAACATGGTGCGCCGTATTTGCAATGCGGCGCACCATGGGCCCAAAACGTCACCGAAGCTTTACTGCTGGAGTTGCGTCACAACGATGGCGCAGCTCCAGCAATGCTCTGGGGTACCCTATCTCCCCAATGCTGGGTCAAGCCGTACGTCTGCTTCAAGCAGGTGCAGGGTTTGTGTGACGCATCATTGTCCTAAAGGTGACTGATTGAAATTTTGTAGATTTCCCTCAGCCACTATTAGGATGCGTTCCAGCGCAGGAATGCCCTCCCTTGCGCCGGAACGCCCCCTGATGGCACAGGGCTTTATAACGGGATGCATCTCCCAAATGCGTCACGTTGTTATAATATTATACGCCGCACCATGGCGCCCTTTTTTGTTTAGCTGCTGCGTCACAAAAGTCACGCAAGAACGGCGCAAAAGAGCCGCAAGGGGCTTAAATCTGCCTCTTCCTTTGTACCCCTGACAATAAGAAAAATACTGGCGGTGGATTGATAGTTTGACTATTTCAATGACTGGTAATGTAGCAGGCAACTGTTAGTGTTGTCACTGATCTGACTGAAATCACAATGGAGTTTGTCTGTCACTTTGCGTCTTGCCTGCGGACTGCTGCCTGCCAGTCCTAGGTGAACGTTTCAGTACTTTGTTTAGTGAGTTACGTGACTTTCGAAGTCACAGGTCCGCAAATAAATGAAAACTAACCCTAATCAATATAATTTCGCGGAAATATTTTGTTATTGTTCTTTTGAAATGTTTGATTTGGTTGACATTGACAAGCAACAATCATCCATGTTTTCTGTTCTTTCTTTCATGTTGTACGTCAGCTCCCCCCAGGGGCGAGAGGAGGACACAGGAGCAGCAGGCGGCGGATGCTGTTCAACAGGGCCAGGATCGGGCAGGCGAGGGCTCCTCTGCTGGCCCCAGTAAGTTTTCATTTTAGACTAGTACCTATTTTTCCTAGCGTTCCTCATTTGACTTTTTTCAAAATTGTCTTTGCTCTTCTTGTAGACTGTATCTAAATTCTTATCCTGCCTCTACTATGACTCCCTGTGGTATTACTAGATTATTCTTATTAGTCTGTCTGTGTAGCTAACTAAGATTGCACGGTTGGCGAAACTCCCATGATTCTAGTCAGCAATAGCTCTATCAACTTAGTGCAGTCCTCTGGGATTGTCCATAATGTCTTTTGAAGTGTTCTATCTGGACTCATGCTTGCAAAAATTGCAAAACCTTTCGCTCAGTCACTCTAGTCTGGACCAAAATACACAGATTGTATTTAAGTTTAAAAGCTTTATTAAAAGTAAACACATTTATTAAAATGAAGTCATAATAATACTAAACGTTTAACTGATAATGGAAAAGTGGTTAGTGCTGACGATTAATTGAAGACATTTCTTGTGGTCGAGCCGAGCTCTCACCTGGTTTCAACTTGATCTTGTTGTTAGAAGTCCATCTTCTGTCTGTGTGGAGAAAAATGGTGCGTGTTAAAAAAACAGCCTTCGTCAGTTGTGCCAAAAAGTGCAGCAAGACAACCTTCCCTGGAAAAAGGGACATTTTTTTTAACTTTAACGTAGACAGTCACAAATTACATTGTTTTCACATGTCTTCATTCCTAGACCAAAGACTAGTGAGTGCTTTATTCTAACATTCTTAAATGTACTTTGTAGGTGGAACATCTGGTGGCGGGGCCAGTGTGGAGGTGGTGGTGCTCGACACGGAGGCGGAGGGCGATTCTTCAGGGGAGGAGACGGCGGCTGTGAGAGTTGAGACGGTGGTGGTGGCGGCCAGAGGTAAGCTCTTATATATTCCTTACTTATTGAGATTGAAGACTAGCTGGGAAGGCAAGAATATGAGATGCATGGCTGGGTGAATGATGAAGCAATGATGGGTGGAAGGACAACAGCCTGGGTGGGTGACACAGAAACTGTATGTGTCCATATACCTGGATCATGCTACTATCTGACTCTTAGATAGCATATGTGTATCTAGAGCAGGGGTACTCATAGTACGGCCCGCGGGCCGGTGGTGGCCCGGCAAGCCTTCCTTGGCGGTGCGCAGACCTTGCAGACAATCACTGCTCCCCCGGCCCCCACAGAGCAGAGGCTTTTTTGTATTTCACCTGTTAGCGCCCCTGCATCTCCACTCTGACAATCACTGCTCCCCCGGCCCCCACAGAGCAGAGTGGAGATGCAAGGCCACAAAGAGGTGAAATAGAACAAAGCCTCTGTGGGGCCGGGCAAGCAGTGATTGTCAGGGTGGAGAAGCAGGGGCGCTACAACAAACAAAGCCTCAATAATATGTTAATGGTCTTTTAAAGACCTGTTAAGTACTTTGGTGTTGTTGTCTGTGTGTGCGTGTTGAGGAAGCGGTCTCAACCCGGGCTGAAGGCTGACACAGATAGACACACACACAGTGAGATGACAGAGGGGGAGGTAGAGGGAGGGCAGGAGGGAGAGAGAGATGGAGAGGGAGGGCAGGAGGGAGAGCAGGAGGGAGAGAGATGTATGTAAATGCTGGGTCTGGTGGCTCAGTGGGTGAGGGCATCTGCTGCAGGGACCTGTGTGCAACCTCATGGTCACAAGTTATCGTTTTGCTTTAGCCCCGCCCCCTCTGACTCCGCCCCCACCAGTGCGGCCCTCGGCCCCAAACTACACTGTAAATGTAGCCCCTGAGAGAAAGTTTGTGAGTAAGTACCCATGATCTAGAGAGAGTAGACGGTCAGTGGATGAACTAAGTGTAACTTTGAAGAGCATGTAACACTGTACCCGCACGTCCGTTCCAGTGTAGGAAAGGCAAGGAAAAGAACTTTTAATTTTGTCCAAATACTACCATCAATAGTAGCAGTAGTTTGTATTGCAAGCACTGCATAGATCCGGTTATTACGGTGGCCACTCCCTACCTCTCTTAATAAGTTTAGTAGTACTCAGTCATTCATGTGTGGATGTATCACTGGTCACTCAATAAAAAGCAAAGCACCTAAAGTCATCCCATATATAAGCAAAAACATCCCATGTGAAGTGATAGATAATCAAATTTTTTATCTTCTTCAATTTTCCATTTCTAGTACTCATTTCCACTGTAGGGTGAAAGTTAAATTAATTAAGCAGTAGCCCTTGAGTTGTAACAGAGTATTCTCAGTGCCACCCGTAATAGAAAAGTAAGAGCTTCACCACCTGCATGTACTGGACGGGTACAGTAACGCAACGCAAGTCTAGGTCACTCCTCATGGCGTGCGTCTCTTTTTCTCGGGTGCAAGTTTACTGCGCTGGCATTATGCCGGCTTGCAGAAGATAACGTACCAATTTTCCAAAACAAGAGACAAGAAGAAGAATAAGACTGGTGTACTTTCATAGTCGACTCCAATGGAAGTCCATAGTGCTCGTAGAATTTCTTCCTTAAACTCCCACTAATGTTAGAGCAAGGATGAAGAAGTGTGAGGTTAGATAGATACTGGCCTCAATAGTTATGTAATGCGTTTGCAAGTTGCTAGTTGTAGTGCAACACAATTTTTCTGCTGAATGATTGAGTTAATCTTAAGGAGCATTGGTTACAGACTATGTCTTTCTTTCTTCATATAGGTTCTCCTTCCAAACGAACAAGGAGGAAGGAGCTGGCTAGAGCGGCCCGGCAACGGAGGATCGATGCCACTGTGGCCGAATATCGGCGGCTGGTGTCCCTGGAGGACGAAGAAAGTGTGCAGTCGACCACAACAACTACGTCGTCTGCATCGGCCTCCGTTCCCCCACGGGCTGCCAGTGCCACCCAGCACAGTGGTCCACCCAGACTGAGCCGGGCTGCCAAAGCCAAACGCCACCGCCGAGTAGCAAGGACAACAGCTACAGCTTCCTCTCACAGCCGTTGCACCTACAAGGCATTGAAGGCACGCCTGTGCCGCAGTACCCTGATGGTGTCCCGCCTCCAGCAGGAGCTCCACCACTTTTCCAACCAGTTGGAGGGGCTCCGCGTAGAGCACACCTTGCTCCGCCAGGAGCATGATGCCCTGGCCCAAAAAGTTGACAGCATCCGCCCATAGTGTCCCTTGCCCCTTTTTTAGAGACTTTTGGGGGTGGGAATTGAGAGTTGGGTTTTTGGGGACTTTTGAAGGACAATCGTTGGGGTTAGGGAGGGTCTTGCGGGAGATTATTTTGTTAGGGATATAAATATACTTTTTCAAACTTTATCTGAGCATACCCGTTTCTTACTGCTTGCCTGGTGGGTGGGGGTTTAACGTTGACTTTGTTTTCCTGAAAGTTTAGTTCCATTTTCTTCCTTTAAGTGTAAATGCCCAAATGTTTTCAACACTAAGTGCCTCTCACAGACGAAGTGAATCCAAGAGTCCTAGGACTTTAGTAGTGCTACCTTCAGTCTCTCGTCTCTCGTACTAATACTCCATTATACCCCCAAACCACCAAACGCTTATCTTACCTGTAATTTGTGTTTGAAAGTAGGGCTAGACCCAGGGCTGGCTCCACGGGAAACAGCGAATATGGTTGGCAATCTTGGTCGGATAAAATTTCCTCATAGCGGTGGTACTAGTGGTGTGACACAGTGGCAGTTGCATGCCTATGAAAAAAAAGAAAATGAAATCTGGTTTGTCCTCCTGAGCAATTCAACGGTACAACTGAGAATATAGCAGGTGACAGAAGTACAGTAGAACAGTGCCACATTGTAGCCTAACGAATGGTAAAGTATAACTACTAATTCGGTTGAAGTTCTTTCACATTAGCAATGGTTCTTTGTCAAGCAGAGTAAGAATATATCCTCGGATTTCTTCACCAGCCTGTTGCTATCACCTTATCCTCCCCAGCAAGTGTGTGAATTTATTGCTGTCATTTAGTCACACATCAATCAAAACCACACAGCCCGGGGGAAGAGGGTTAGGGTTTGAAAAATGGATGGGTACGGGGGTTTTTGGGAAAGGTTTTGGGAGACAAGAAAAAATAGCACAGCATAGACAAACAATTGTGAACATAAACAAATCTTTGGGTACAAACCTATCCATCAATCTTTGAAAGTGCATGCACTACTGCATACATGTCAGTGAAAAGTAAGTAGTACATTCGACAACTGTGGAAGAAAGAATGCGACAGTACAGGGCCTGTGTGGAATTATTGATAACGATATTCAACATAAGGTCTCTGTACTTAGCCAGATACCCGAGAGCCTTGCTGGTCACTATAAATCCATTCACAACAACACTCAATGGAGTTGGTCTGGAAGGTATAGTAGATAGAAAAGGAGAAATTGCTTTTTTTCTAGGTGTCCCCTCACTCACCAGGGTTGCCCCTTGGTGACATGCTTCATCATTGGGGCCATCCCAGTCCTCTACGGCCTGGGGCGTGCTGCGACTTGCGAATTACGTAGGAGCACTTACAAATGACTATGTGTGGTGCAGATGTGATAGTGGAGTGGACTAAGTGATGTGTTAAGGGATCAATTTAGAAGCAGAGAGAGATCCAAGAAATGCAGTCACAGTCAGAGAAAAAGGCAAGGGATACTGTATCTATGTGGTTGTAGTGGTCCTGTTGGAAGTGGTAAGTAAGTTGCCTGCAGAAAAAAAATCCTCCTTTTAGCGGCACTCCTCCATTGCAGCCGATGCTTCGTCCATCGATGTTGGTCACCAGAAGACACCCTGTAAAAAATAGCACAGCATAGACAAACAATTGTGAACATAAACAAATCTTTGGGTACAAACCTATCCATCAATCTTTGAAAGTGCATGCACTACTGCATGCATGTCAGTGAAAAGTAAGTAGTACATTCGACAACTGTGGAAGAAAGAATGCGACAGTACAGGGCCTGTGTGGAATTATTGATAACGATATTCAACATAAGGTCTCTGTACTTAGCCAGATACCCGAGAGCCTTGCTGGTCACTATAAATCCATTCACAACAACACTCAATGGAGTTGGTCTGGAAGGTATAGTAGATAGAAAAGGAGAAATTGCTTTTTTTCTAGGTGTCCCCTCACTCACCAGGGTTGCCCCTTGGTGACATGCTTCATCATTGGGGCCATCCGAGTCCTCTACGGCCTGGGGCGTGCTGCGACTTGCAAATTACGTAGGAGCACTTACAAATGACTATGTGTGGTGCAGATGTGATAGTGGAGTGGACTAAGTGATGTGTTAAGGGATCAATTTAGAAGCAGAGAGAGATCCAAGAAATGCAGTCACAGTCAGAGAAAAAGGCAAGGGATACTGTATCTATGTGGTTGTAGTGGTCCTGTTGGAAGTGGTAAGTAAGTTGCCTGCAGAAAAAAAATCCTCCTTTTAGCGGCACTCCTCCATTGCAGCCGACGCTTCGTCCATCGATGTTGGTCACCAGAAGACACCCTGTCCACTGCCTGCCTGATGCTGAATTGTGGCTCGCTACTGTGAAGCCTGACTCCATCCTTTTTTCCCCATTGCATAGACTGAAACCCGGCCTGTAATTATTCAACGAAAAACAGGAAGTGATATAATATTACAACACCACTGATAAATAAATATAAGGTATGAAGGCTGTGGAGTGCAAAAAGTCACAATTTGATTTTCCTAGTAGACAGTACAATATTTTTGAAAGTGCGTACTCTGAGTCACCTTTTGAAGGATAAATAAGTATGGGCAAATTAATGTAGCGGATCTTGCCCCTCAAGCTAGGTGTACTGTAAACTGTGTTTTAGAACAAAATTAGATCTTCCTAGCAGTGCTCCCACCCAGACCCTTACTAAAGCCAGTCGCAAAAATGTAGAAGACCCCCAATCAAATCTCAAAAAACGAGGCCTAGCAGAAAACTGGTGACAAAACTTACTTTGAAAGTAAAAGTAGGCCGAAGTACCCCCTTCCTAATTACCCCTTACCCACCGTGGATTGCATTCAAACCACTTGCAAGCAACCAAGCAAAAGTAGCCATAGCCAGCATCGCTCCAAGACTCGAAATCCCCCCCACTCAAACACATGCAATAGAAATACTGCTAACCCTAACGAACCCTAAGTTAAGAATAGTGGCAAAGGCTTTCTTTAACTATGCCAAATCCCCCCTTTCCCACCATGGATTTTCTTCAAATGACTTGCAACCAAAATTACACATTCTCACGAGTGCTCTAAGACCCCAGAACTCAGTTGCAAAAATCTAGAACACCCCGAAACACATGCAATCCTGCTGCTAGGGCTAACCCTAACGAACCCTAAGTTACAAAAAGTGCCAAAAGGCTTTTCCGCGAGGATTTTGTCCCAACCACTTCTACCCGGTATTAGACCTTCCCAGGAATGCCCCAAGACACGCCAACCCACCCGCCAAGAAGCATAACACCCCCAAACAGGCCAAAAGCATAATCTCATACTTGCAATATTTCTCGGCCTTCGGTCCAAACGCGCTGCGTAGCTAGGCCATAAGTCGGGGTTGCCACGACGGATTTCCTGAAAAGCAAATGCAATCAAGATTAGAGTGTCCCAGCAGTGCTCCCAGACCACGAAAGTCACCCACAAACACCAGGAAGCCCCCCAAACAGGCCCCCGAAAACGCTACATTGAGCAAAATGTCAGAAATAGCCAAAAAAAAATCGGCCTGGATTTTGTCCCAACCACTTCCACCCGGTATTAGACCTTCCCAGGAATGCCCCAAGACACGCCAACCCACCCGCCAAGAAGCATAACACCCCCAAACAGGCCAAAAGCAAAATCTCATACTTGCAATATTTCTCGGCCTTCGGTCCAAACGCACTGCGTAGCTAGGCCATAAGTCGGGGTTGCCACGACGGATTTCCTGAAAAGCAAATGCAATCAAGATTAGAGTGTCCCAGCAGTGCTCCCAGACCACGAAAGTCACCCACAAACACCAGGAAGCCCCCCAAACAGGCCCCCGAAAACGCTACATTGAGCAAAATGTCAGAAATAGCCAAAAAAAAATCGGCCTGGATTTTGTCCCAACCACTTCCACCCGGTATTAGACCTTCCCAGGAATGCCCCAAGACACGCCAACCCACCCGCCAAGAAGCATAACACCCCCAAACAGGCCAAAAGCAAAATCTCATACTTGCAATATTTCTCGGCCTTCGGTCCAAACGCACTGCGTAGCTAGGCCGTAAGTCGGGGTTGCCACGACGGATTTCCTGAAAAGCAAATGCAATCAAGATTAGAGTGTCCCAGCAGTGCTCCCAGACCACGAAACTCACCCACAAACACCAGGAAGCCCCCCAAACAGGCCCCCGAAAACGCTACATTGAGCAAAATGTCAGAAATAGCCAAAAAAAAATCGGCCTGGATTTTGTCCCAACCACTTCCACCCGGTATTAGACCTTCCCAGGAATGCCCCAAGACACGCCAACCCACCCGCCAAGAAGCATAACACCCCCAAACAGGCCAAAAGCAAAATCTCATACTTGCAATATTTCTCGGCCTTCGGTCCAAACGCACTGCGTAGCTAGGCCATAAGTCGGGGTTGCCACGACGGATTTCCTGAAAAGCAAATGCAATCAAGATTAGAGTGTCCCAGCAGTGCTCCCAGACCACGAAACTCACCCACAAACATACGGAACCCCCCTAAGAGCACCTCAAAGGCAAGCAAGTCATCAAAAACACAAAAAAATTTCCGCCTGGGATTTGGTCCAAAACACTTTTATCCGGTATTAGAGCTTCCCAGCAATGGCCCCAGAGCCGTCAACCCAGGAGAAAACGAGTAGAAGACCCCCAAACAGCCAAAGAGCAAAAGTACAAAAATGGGGACTTAGTAAATTTTTCACAAATTTCACAAATCACTCCGCGCGCGCTCTGCAGCTAGGCCCTAACTCCCCTCTGCCACCATGGATTTGCTTCAAACCTCTTGCAAAGTAAAGTATATATAGCCAGCAGGTTGCCTAGACCCCGAAACCCACCCACAAACACCAGGAAGCCCCCCAAACAGGGCCCCGAAAACGCTACATTGAGCAAAATGTCAGAAATAGCCCCAAAAAAAATCGGCCTGGATTTTGTCCCAACCACTTCCACCCGGTATTAGACCTTCCCAGGAATGCCCCAAGACACGCCAACCCACCCGCCAAGAAGCATAACACCCCCAAACAGGCCAAAAGCAAAATCTCATACTTGCAATATTTCTCAGCCTTCGGTCCAAACGCACTGCATAGCTAGGCCATAAGTCGGGGTTGCCACGACGGATTTCCTGAAAAGCAAATGCAATCAAGATTAGAGTGTCCCAGCAGTGCTCCCAGACCACGAAACTCACCCACAAACAGACGGAACCCCCCCTAAGAGCACCTCAAAGGCAAGCAAGTCATCAAAAACACAAAAAATTTTCCGCCTGGGATTTGGTCCAAAACACTTTTATCCGGTATTAGAGCTTCCCAGCAATGGCCCCAGAGCCGTCAACCCAGGAGAAAACGAGTAGAAGACCCCCAAACAGCCAAAGAGCAAAAGTACAAAAATGGGGACTTAGTAAATTTTTCACAAATTTCACAAATCACTCCGCGCGCGCTCTGCAGCTAGGCCCTAACTCCCCTCTGCCACCATGGATTTGCTTCAAACCTCTTGCAAAGTAAAGTATATATAGCCAGCAGTGCGCCCAGACCCCGAAACCCACCCACAAACACCAGGAAGCCCCCCAAACAGGCCCCCGAAAACGCTACATTGAGCAAAATGTCAGAAATAGCCACAAAAAAAAATCGGCCTGGATTTTGTCCCAACCACTTCTACCCGGTATTAGACCTTCCCAGGAATGCCCCAAGACCCGCCAACCCACCCGCCAAGAAGCATAACACCCCCAAACAGGCCAAAAGCAAAATCTCATACTTGCAATATTTCTCGGCCTTCGGTCCAAACGCGCTGCGTAGCTAGGCCATAAGTCGGGGTTGCCACGACGGATTTCCTGAAAAGCAAATGCAATCAAGATTAGAGTGTCCCAGCAGTGCTCCCAGACCACGAAAGTCACCCACAAACACCAGGAAGCCCCCCAAACAGGCCCCCGAAAACGCTACATTGAGCAAAATGTCAGAAATAGCCAAAAAAAAATCGGCCTGGATTTTGTCCCAACCACTTCTACCCGGTATTAGACCTTCCCAGGAATGCCCCAAGACACGCCAACCCACCCGCCAAGAAGCATAACACCCCCAAACAGGCCAAAAGCAAAATCTCATACTTGCAATATTTCTCGGCCTTCGGTCCAAACGCACTGCGTAGCTAGGCCATAAGTCGGGGTTGCCACAACGGATTTCCTGAAAAGCAAATGCAATCAAGATTAGAGTGTCCCAGCAGTGCTCCCAGACCACGAAATTCACCCACAAACAGACGGAACCCCCCCTAAGAGCACCTCAAAGGCAAGCAAGTCATCAAAAACACAAAAAAATTTCCGCCTGAGATTTGGTCCAAAACACTTTTATCCGGTATTAGAGCTTCCCAACAATGGTCCCAGAGCCGTCAACTCACCTGCAAAGAGGTACAACAACACCCCCACAAGTGCTGAGTCTTTCTTCATTGGGCGTAAACCAGCCATCTGGTTTGATGGAAATAGGAGTCTGGAGGAGGAGGATAGAGGAGCATGTTCTTCTGAACTTGTGAAACTGAGGAATGCAGACTGGGGCAACTTCAAATCAATTAGCAAACCAGCGAAGACAGTTCTGCTGATGGGCTTGATTTTGTGATTATCTGATTAAAGTTTGAAATATATTAACTGTGCACAACAAAGAAAGACAGACACACAGGAATAAAAGTGAATAGGGACGAAAAAGAAAGTTATTGATTCGTTGTCTCATTTTCAGGGCTCGGTATCACGGTCCAGGAATGAGAATAAGGCTTCGTCATCATACTCTGCGAATTCAGGCAGGGTGAGCTCAGTGTCACCTGACAGAGTAGAAATTCCCTCATCTATGTTGCAGGCCACCTCCTCTTCATCCGGCACGCTCTCTCGTACTCTGAAATCTGGTGGTATGAGGTGCTGATTCATCTTGATCATTGTTAACCTCTCCACATTTTTGGGTGAGAGGCGGCTCCGTTTGGGAGTTACAATGCCACCAGCAGCACTGAAAACCCGTTCAGAAGACACGCTTGCGAGTGGGCAAGACAAGTAGTTTAAAGCCAGGTTGGTGAGCTGTGGCCACAATTCTTTTTTCCCATGCCAATACGCCAATGGGTCAGAATTAACATAGACCTCTGTTGAGTCATTCAGATAGTCCTTCACCATCGACTCAAGGTCCTCATCCAAGGTTCCTCCACTTTGCTTAGCTCTTGCTGTGCCTCTGACCTTTTGAGAACCAAACCCACGCAGAGCTAGCCAATCCTCTTCAGCCTCCAATGTTTCTGTTGTGTTTCGTGCAGATGATCCGGTTGCCGGTGTCTTTAACGGCTGAGAGGTCACTTGTGCCACAGCCACAGGTGCAGAAGTGGATTGTTTTGACTGGGGATGGCCTGCTGATGTACTGCCATTTCCTTCAATTTCCAGCCGTTCTGTTTCAAACCTCTTGGCTGACAAGGCTAGCCAACGTTTGTACTTTGGAACATGTTCATCATCAAAAGGAAAGAAAGCTTGGCCTGCCAGCGCCTTTTTGTAGCGTGGATCTAGAATAGTAGCACAAATGTAATGCTGTTCTGAGTGGATCTTTTTAAGACGTTCATCACCTTGTAGGAGCTCTAATAATTGCTCAGCCAGAAGCAAAGAGTCTTGGTTTTTGTCATCTTTTTCAAACACAGAACACACCTCCTTCAGTTGGTCCTCCAGCATGTACAACAATGGGATAGCTTTTCCCAAATTAGAGTCCTCCTTGCTGACTGCACGCGTGAAGAACTCAAAAGGACGAAGCATGCGTGTCAGGCCTTGAACTATGTTCCATTGCGGCCCACCCATCCTCAGCTCCTCTGTACCGTCTGTAAGGAAATATTGATCGAGTTCCGTATACTGCTCATACAGACGCTCAAGCATGTAGAAGGTTGAGTTCCAACGTGTTACCACCTCCTGGATGAGTGCTTTCACTGGCATTTTACGTTGATATAGCAGGCTCCTCAGCTGCTTCCGGGCCTTAAAAGAATGGCTGAAATGCTTGCACATTTTTCGGCAGTTGTCCAATACACTGTACGCTGCACTGGCTTTATTAGCCAAGAATTTTTGGACAACCAGGTTTATACAGTGCGCCAAACACGGCACTCTGAAATAGTAACCGTCCCTCATGGCCTTAACTATATTGGCGCCATTGTCCGTGGAAACATAACCAACCCGGCGTTTTAGTGGGGACAGCCAGTTAAGGACCTTTGTGTTAAAGACATCCAAAATGTTTTCTGCTGTGTGACGTTTCTCCAAACCAAACATGGCTAGTGTTGCATGTTTCCGAGCAGCTTTAAAAACAATGTTCGTGTCAACACCTGTGTTTAGCTTTGCTTTAGCCCCTGAAAAAGAGACCCAGTGTGCAGTGATGCACATGTAATCCGCGCTTGCGCCACTGGTCCACATGTCTGTTGTCAGATGTATAGTGTGAACAGCACTCTTCTGCAAAGCTGCCCCAATCACCTTCAGAACATCTTCATGTAGTGCTGGAACCGCAACTCGGGCAAAATAGAACCGGCTAGGAACCTTCCATTTAGGGCAGAGCGCTGCCACTAATTCTAGAAAACCAACCCCTTCTACAAAAGAAAAAGGGAGAAGGTCCAGAGCTAGCATTTTAGCCAGCTTAGTGTTATACAGACGCGTCATTGGGTGGTTGCGTTCATATTGCGCTTCTGTAAACAACATCTTTTTAATGTTGCCCTGGACCAAGGATTTACGGGATGATGATGATATCTTCGACCCAGTTACGCTCGCTGATGAACTTTTCCGCATTGATGTCTCACTCTCTCCCACACTCTTAGTGTGGCTCACATGGGGTGTGCTGCTGACAGGGGTACTGGGTGTAAGTGAAGTGTTTGAATCGTCTTCTTCCTCCTCGTCATCATCAGATGAAAAATCAACGTTTTCATTGCGTGCAATTCGGGCTTCCTTGATCGCGTGTAGGTGCGCAAACCATTGGACATCGTGCGCTCTCCTAAGATGACCTCTCTGGCCTCCGGTACCATAGTTGGTACCCAACTTACCACGACTAACTCGAAGCTTACAAATGCTACAAATGGCTACGTTTTCCATTTTTGGGCAAACACTAAAGAAGTCCCAAACTGGAGACTTGAAATGTCTTTGGGGGCCGGAGGAGGCGGCGATACTGGTGGTGGTGGTCCTGCTGCTAATGCCAGATGAAGTGGAGGATGTGGATTGCCGAACTTCAGTACGTTTTGCACTTTCACCACCACGAATTGAGGTCGAGGACGAGGTGGGTACCTTCTTGCGAGGAAGAAATATGGAAGCGGTAGGTTTTGGTGTACTACTTAACTCCAAATCTAATGATTCCATTTCCATTGCCTCCTCGCCGACATCATCATCACGCTCAGCAGCTTCTCGGGATAGGGTCAAAATGTCTCTTTGCTGCATGCCCGGTGGGGCTGCAGTGACCTTTGTGATGACTGGCTCGTCGTCATCGTGAGAGGCTTCATCACCAGCAGTATCTGTCACTTCTTGTTGAGCCTCATCACACTCCATAGGTTTGAATTTTTGGATGACCTTCCTTTTACGCTTAGGTACCGGTGTCAGATCATGGTGTGCCTCACTGTCAGACCGCAGTTGTGGTTCCCAAGACAGATCACTTGCATCAGAACGAGGTGGGCTTGAAGAAGATGTAGACACCCCCCTTGATCTTTTCCTTGCTAGGGATGTGGAAGACAATGAATGATCATCAGGAGGAGTGGCTTCCATTGATACCTCGGCTTCATTGTCGATTTCCTGATGTGCCCCTACTTCGGGAGGAACAACTATTGTGGGCACTTGTGAACCTCCATGCACCTTTGCTTGCGCATCTCCTTTTGCTGCCTCTCCTTCCACATGTACTTGGGCGTGTACTTGCACATGGTGTTGTTGTTGCGGCTGTGGTTGTTCAACACTTGTCAGATGAGTTACAACAACCTGTGTTGATTCAGGGACATTGCTGCTACTTTCTTGCGATGAGCCAACATCACTGGTCGATGGTGATTGGAGAAGTACACTGACTGCCTCTGAAGCACTCAAGGGCTTTGACTTAAGTTGGCGTGGTGGTGGAGGCACTGAACCCAATGGAGCAGGGGTGCTGCTCCCAGCTTGGTCCCCAGCAGATCCTGCTGCTGCAGGCGTACTTTTTTTTTTTTCTCCCAAAAAACGTGGCGGGTGGCACACCAGCCTCCTTGGTAACTTGCTTCTTCTGCTCCTTACTAGCAACTTTTTTGCTAGAGGAGCTACGGAGACCTTTCTTTGGGGCCATCTTCTTCAGAGCAGGCCAGACAGCAGGCCGCAGTTGCACGAATTGTAGAGTTGTCTGAGGCCAGACGTGACGTCGCGTGACGTTATGCTGCACACACACACCGCTGCAGGACTTCTTCCTGGCACTGGTGGTTCTCTTGAGTCTTGTGCACCTAAAAAAAATGGAAGACAGAGGAACATCAGTTCAGTTATACAGCACAAAAAAATCGAAAAACACTGCAAAATCAGCACAATCCCAATCCATCCATGCCCTCCATAATGTTTAAATTCAAGACAACCCACAGAAAGACTAGGCCCATGAAAGACTCACTACCCCTGGGCATAAATAAAGGTTGAAAAGTAGGCAAAATGGTTGGAGGCCTAACAACAAAGCCTGCATTAAAAATGGCCACTTGCCTGCCAGCACATGGCCAGTGCCTGTAGCTGCACTCAAAATGGCCACCAGCCACATGGCCTGTCCCTCCCCATGAACACCCCCAAAAATCGAAAAACACTGCAAAATCAGCACAATCCCATTCCATCCATGGCCTCCATGATGTTTAAATTCAAGACAACCCACAGAAAGACTAGGCCCATGCAAGACTCACTACCCCTGGGCATAAATAAAGGTTGAAAAGTAGGCAAAATGGTTGGAGGCCTAACAACAAAGCCTGCATTCAAAATGGCCACTTGCCTCCTAGCACATGGCCAGGGCCTGCCTGTACCAGCACTCAAAATGGCCCCCACCCACATGGCCTGTCCCCATGAACAATCCAAAAAATCGAAAAACACAGAAAAATCAGCACAATCCCCATGCCATCCATGCCCTCCATGATGTTTAAATTCAAGACACCCCACAGAAAGACTAGGCCCATGCACCACTCACTACCCCTGGTCAAAAGGCCCCAACAACAGGTCAAAAATCGAAAAACACAGAAAAAACAGCACAATCCCATTCCATCCATGCCCTCCATGATGTTTAAGTTCAAGACAGCCCACAGAAAGACTAGGCCCATGCTAGACTCAAATACCCCTGGTGAAAAGGCCACAAGTACAGGCCCAAAAAACGAAAATCACTGAAAAATCAGCACAATCCCATTCCATCCATGGCCTCCATGATGTTTAAATTCAAGACAACCCACAGAAAGACTAGGCCCATGCAAGACTCACTACCCCTGGGCATAAATAAAGGTTGAAAAGTAGGCAAAATGGTTGGAGGCCTAACAAAAAAGCCTGCATTCAAAATGGCCACTTGCCTCCTAGCACATGGCCAGGGCCTGCCTGTACCAGCACTCAAAATGGCCCCCACCCACATGGCCTGTCCCCATGAACAATCCAAAAAATCGAAAAACACAGAAAAATCAGCACAATCCCCATGCCATCCATGCCCTCCATGATGTTTAAATTCAAGACAACCCACAGAAAGACTAGGCCCATGCAAGACTCACTACCCCTGGGCATAAATAAAGGTTGAAAAGTAGGCAAAATGGTTGGAGGCCTAACAACAAAGCCTGCATTCAAAATGGCCACTTGCCTCCTAGCACATGGCCAGGGCCTGCCTGTACCAGCACTCAAAATGGCCCCCACCCACATGGCCTGTCCCCATGAACAATCCAAAAAATCGAAAAACACAGAAAAATCAGCACAATCCCCATGCCATCCATGCCCTCCATGATGTTTAAATTCAAGACACCCCACAGAAAGACTAGGCCCATGCACCACTCACTACCCCTGGTCAAAAGGCCCCAACAACAGGTCAAAAATCGAAAAACACAGAAAAAACAGCACAATCCCATTCCATCCATGCCCTCCATGATGTTTAAGTTCAAGACAGCCCACAGAAAGACTAGGCCCATGCTAGACTCAAATACCCCTGGTGAAAAGGCCACAAGTACAGGCCCAAAAAACGAAAATCACTGAAAAATCTGCACAATCCCATTCCATCCATGGCCTCCATGATGTTTAAATTCAAGACAACCCACAGAAAGACTAGGCCCATGCAAGACTCACTACCCCTGGGCATAAATAAAGGTTGAAAAGTAGGCAAAATGGTTGGAGGCCTAACAACAAAGCCTGCATTCAAAATGGCCACTTGCCTGCCAGCACATGGCCAGTGCCTGTAGCTGCACTCAAAATGGCCACCAGCCACATGGCCTGTCCCTCCCCATGAACACCCCCAAAAATCGAAAAACACTGCAAAATCAGCACAATCCCATTCCATCCATGGCCTCCATGATGTTTAAATTCAAGACAACCCACAGAAAGACTAGGCCCATGCAAGACTCACTACCCCTGGGCATAAATAAAGGTTGAAAAGTAGGCAAAATGGTTGGAGGCCTAAGAACAAAGCCTGCATTCAAAATGGCCACTTGCCTCCTAGCACATGGCCAGGGCCTGCCTGTACGAGCACTCAAAATGGCCCCCACCCACATGGCCTGTCCCCATGAACAATCCAAAAAATCGAAAAACACAGAAAAATCAGCACAATCCCCATGCCATCCATGCCCTCCATGATGTTTAAATTCAAGACACCCCACAGAAAGACTAGGCCCATGCACCACTCACTACCCCTGGTCAAAAGGCCCCAACAACAGGTCAAAAATCGAAAAACACAGAAAAAAACAGCACAATCCCATTCCATTCATGCCCTCCATGATGTTTAAGTTCAAGACAGCCCACAGAAAGACTAGGCCCATGCTAGACTCAAATACCCCTGGTGAAAAGGCCACAAGTACAGCCCCAAAAAACGAAAATCACTGAAAAATCAGCACAATCCCAATCCATCCATGGCCTCCATGATGTTTAAGTTCAAGACAACCCACAGAAAGACTCAGTCCACCCACCACTGAGTACCCCTGGGCAAAAGGCCCCAAAACAGCCCAAAAATCGAAAATTCCAAAATTTTAATTGCAGCAACTGTAATGCCCCAAACAAACTTACTTGTAAAATTTCTAATCCAACAGTGATCCAAAGAAAGTCAAAAAGGCCTCAAATCCAAATATCCAGCAGCATCCACAAAAAGTAATCCTTCCAGCTCCAGACCCAAATGAAAAGTGACCAGGAGATGGACAAAGCACTGGGAGGAGCCTGCTGAACAGGAACAGGAAGTTGAAGACTGTGGGACACTTCCTTCCTCCCACCCCCCTGCCCCCCTCCCCAAAATGGACTCCTCGCTAAAAAAGTGCAGGCAAATGTCAAACTAAGGAGTTATTCAGATAAAAATCATCATTTCTAGAAGGTTTATGCTGCTTGCTGGTGGATTTCTTGTGCAGAATTGCAAATTTTATATTTTCGCTCGCCGCATCTCAAATCTCGCAATTGCGAAGTACCGCGAGACGTGATCTCGCCGTACTCGCGTTGACAAACTATCGCTGGCAAGCCGCGATGACGTAATCGCGCTCGCCAATTCCCGCGGGATCACACAGCAAGATCCAAAATGTCGCAGCACTCGCAAACTATCGAGAAAAACAACTCGGCAAACGATGATAAACGCCGCGCGCCGCAAAAATTGTATCACCAACGCCGCGCGCCGCCAAAAAAATCCGCTGTGTGCGAATTTGCGGATTTTGCGGGAAATTCGCAAATCTCGCGGATTGCGAATTTCCCAAAAATCCGCAAAATCCGCGAGCGTAACGGATTTTCCGCCCATGCTTAATTTAAACCATTAAATAATTTTTCACCCACAATTTCCACAATTTCTTTGATCGGTGATCACAACCAATACCAGTGCAGCTCTCTATGATGTATCTAACCAATTCCAAAGCGGCTCTACACCAACTGACCAAAGCCAGCGCAGCATACTGTGACGTCAATCTTACTCCTTGCAGCGGCTCAGCCTCTTTTACAATTCTCCCACAAGCGCGTTCTCTCAGCAATTTACGCACAAAACAACTGTAAGCAATTTCAACAACTACCTTTGTCTGCTACTTCAAATGAAACCTCAAAAAGCGGGGTTTCACTCGGATTGATACAGTTCCTCCCTGTGCACTAAGATTCACTATACCGCCCGGGAAAAGGGAATCCTGCTTAGGGACCAGAGAGTGGCGTTGGTGGTGGTAATCCATAAGGAAGGTAAGCCCAAAAATAAATGTACCGCGTATAGACCTATTTCTTTATTAAATGCGGAGCCCAAAATATTGGCCAAGGTCCTTTCAAATAGATTGATAAAAGTGATTAGTGGGTTGATCCACCCAGACCAATCAGGATTTATCCCTCATAGAAATACTGCCTTGAATTTAAGAAGGTTACATGGCGTGATAGCCAGAGCTCATACTCTGCAGGAACCAGCAGTTATCGCTTCCCTTGATGCAACCATGGCCTTTGATACTGTTGAATGGTCCTATTTATGGGCGGTCCTGGCTAAATTTGGATTCAGACCTGAATTTATTGGCTGGGTGCGGTTACCATACACTGAGCCGCTCGCCCAGGTAGTGGTTAATGGACGAGTCTCTGCACCTTTTCATTTAGGACGGGGCACGCGGCAGAGCTGTCCCCTCTCTCCTCTCCTTTTCTCCCTAGCTTTGGAACCCCTGGCGGCTTGGATCCGCTGGGAACCATCAATCCGTGGAATACGATGGTCCCCTGAGTGGAAGGATCGGATCTCCTTATATGCGGATGATATTCTGCTCTATTTGACCTCCTGTCGGAAATCCCTCATGGTAGTATGCGATGTCCTAGCTTCTTTCGGTAAAAATTCTGGACTTAACATGAATTGGGGGAAATCTTTGTTGTATGTCCTTAGTGGAGAGGCCCCTGTTCCTCCGAGGATTTGTCCCATCCAGATTAATACGAGTGGATTCAAATATCTCGGTATTTTTGTCTCTTTGGACCCGACGACTAGATATGTTGAAAATCTTCTTCCCCCTCTGCGGATGCTTAGGAGTGACTCCGCTCATTGGCGAAGGCTTCCGATCTCTTTGTTGGGCCGGGCATCCCTCTTCAAGATGATGTCCCTGCCGCGTTTCCTTTATGCCCTTCAAAATACTTTGGACGTAGTGCCCGCAAGTTATTTCCGCGAGGTAGAGGGGCTACAACATAGTTTTCTATGGGAGGGGAGTCCCGTATTGCCTTAGCCAAACTGACGCTCCTGTGTATGATGGAGGTATCGCCCTCCCAGATGTCAAGCGTTATTACTGGGCCTCCCAACTGGCTGCTCTCAATCATGGAACATATGGGCCCGCTGAAGATCCCGGATATGCTATGGACAAATGTCTCTTCCCGTGTGACAGTTATAGTAGGGCACTGTATTCTAAACCAGTGAAGCTCGGTCTCACGGGACCGAAGAAACATGCAGTAAAAATCTGGCATGATGCACCGAGTTCTTTGAGGTGGAAAGACAAATTAACACTAGTAACCCCACTTTTTGCTTCGGAGAGATTAGGTAAGCTGTGGAACGCTAAGGGATTTGATAAATGGGAGCTGATAGGGATCTCAACTATTAAGGACATGTGGGGCAAGGGGCGGATGAAATCATTCAAAGAAATGCAAGTAGAGTTTGAGCTTTCTTATTTTTTGAGAGTGCCGCTACATGACCGAGTATTGGGGTAGGATTCATAATACTATTCAAGAGGTCACTGATGTCTCTCTGTTGCTGGAGGCGCGAAGGTGCAGTCTCAATATATGGGAACCTACTGATCTTAACAATGCACAGACACAGTGGACCACACTGAGCTATATGATTGCGAAAAGAAATATCGCCCAACAATGGGGTGCTGAGCTCCCTCCCACCCTCGAGAACTGGAAGAAGGATTTGGACTGGAGTATGTTCCGAGAAAAACCTGTGTATATTGCGAGAGGGCGTGCCCAGAAATGGGCCTCAATTTGGAATCAATGGAATCAGTATAGAGGAGAGATTTGTACACCACCTAGAAATTCAGTATTTGATGATCCCCTATCCCTGTGATGCCTTCAATAAGTATATATTTTGGTTCTGCTCCTCTCCCCCCCTTCTCACCAATGTACTGTAGATTATAATGTGATTAGTCTGTATTGTGTCTTTTTCTGTTTGATGCCTTGATTTAATAAAAAGAATTATAAAAAAAAAGATTCACTATACCATTCACACCTCACAATCACCAACGATAAAGTCCCTATTTCAATAATGCTGCCAACAATGTCCCACAAGAAGCACCACAACACAGCAGACAACGACACCTGGTGTCTTCTACACTGATTACTTATTTCCATGTATACAGGGATCTTAGGCCATGACAGACCTGATAACTACTTGAACTTCTCTGCATTAAGTGCCACATTCACACAACAACTTAAACTCTCCTCCACTGCCACAGCTCGTTGCCAACCCACTGGAACTCCATCAATCCTTCAAGCGAACCATGGGCTTTAGAGATTTGGACTGGGCTTGGGCAATTTCTGAATGGGACAACATAACTCCCTTCAGTGACGAACCATCCAACAGGCTACCTAGTTGATCCAGCACTTTGAGCTAACCCTCTTAGCATTTGTCCTCCGATAAATCTTTTCTGCACCGCCTGAGAGGTGAAGGGATTTAGCATCAAATCTATCAATTTCAATTAACAGTGTAACCAATTTGGCTACACAATAAGGATCAATGATCAGTGACTATAGTTTAGAAGGGTTGTTACAAGTTAGCAGTTAGGTTAAGGTACATAAATCTTAGCATCATTTTATAACGGTATAGAGTAACAACCAGGAAACCCAACCTCCCAAAGAAGTTTAGACATATCAGTATAAGGCAAACAAGTACTTCAGTCACAGCAATACAAAAGATCAATAACAAGATTTGGTGCTCAGAGAAGAGTTTCTGGTTCTCTCTTCTATACATGAGTAAAATCTTAAATCATCCAGGTTAAAGTCCAAATTAGTCTAAATAATCTCAAAATTCAGAGAACTGCAGAAAATGAGGAAAGTGCGGGAAAGTGCTGAAGGTATATGAAGATGTCAGCATCTCAGAAGCTTGGTCAAGAGTATTCTTGGGTCAGGGAAATTGAGTGCTAGCCTAAGCCACACTCAGCAAACAATCAAAAGGGAAAGCATAGAGGTCTCAAAGCCCCAAGGAAAGTAGCTGTGTCCTCTAACAGTGTGTACTCCAGTTATTTGCATCAAAATCTCTCAGGTAACGCCCCTCTGCCCACATCATCAGGGGCTCCATTGTATTGGAGGTTTTGTAGTGCGCTCAATTACTCAAGAGTATCCTGGCGCATGGAGATGCAATGAAGACAGACAAATCTAAAGAAATTAGAGTGGTAGTTTGAACAGATGAGTTTTGAGTGCTTTTTTAAAAGAGTAAAATCCTGAGTAGTCCTTTTCCATTCTCATGTTGTAAACTGCAACATTTATGAAATGTCCCACACTGAACGTGGTAACTACATTGTCCTTGGCCACTTAAGCCACATTTCACACTGCTGAACAGGACCATTCAGTTAATGGTCTGGCTCTCCATGTTCCTTGTCAAGGTTTTCTTGTCAGGCTCTCTCACTCTATCACTAGTGCAGTGTTGTATCTATTCTCAAACTAACAAACCATGGGAATTATATCTGCAAGGAAAAACATGCAATCAGAAATGGAAAACAGCATTTTATGCAGAATGAAAAATAGGCCTAGTCCAGACAACTTAAAGTTTTAAATGAATTGTGCGCATTTAATAATATATGTCTTCAAACGTGACTAAGAACTACATTCAAATGAAAAGGTGAAACATTATTACACACATTTCATAAATCCATTGTAGTTTCTAATGTGGATATGTGTCAATAGTGTGAGTATGGTTTCAACTCAGTCATCTAAACAGTAAATATTGTTTGATGAATTATGGCACACAGTGTATGTTAACTTTCTAGTTCTACAGTAAATGCACTTCAATAATGATTTTGAGTGCAACACTCTACATTAATGGTGTTGGGCTACACAGGAAACATGCTAAGTGCATGTTTATATTAAGTAATTGTGACGTATAAGGGTGGAGCCAAAATACACTGCTCCACTAGCAACTCTAAAAACTTAAATGCCCCAAAGACCATCCATATTGTACAACAACAAGACAATACTGCCTCCCATTCATCCACACACACTACACAAAGCCACAACAGATTCTGCGACAAGACAAGTGTTACTGGCTGTTTGTCCCTGATCTGTCCTGTTCTCTCGCTCACAAAACCCTCTGGTATAAAATATGCCACTTCCCCTGCTAATTGCTCAAAACTAGGGGTGGACAGCAAATTCCGTTCCGCTTCCAGAATTTGCAAAAAATTCGGCATTTTCGCGCTCTGCGCAGAATGCGAAAATGTCAAAACGTCCGCGATTTGCAGCGGAACGGAATTGTATTGCAACAGTGGCATCTTCTTGGATAAATATGCAGGGCAGGATTCTTTCTGGCACAGTGCTCCTGTCACAAAAATGAAACCTCAACAGGAAGCACTTACAGATATAAATGAAGCAGGTGCCCGAGTGGCAGCTCAAATTCAGTAGCTCATTAATCAGCCCAAAAAAATCGTGAGCTTTGTCGAGCCTGGGCAGGTGTGCTTTCTCCCCATATCTACCGTCAAAAATTTGCTGTGATGCTTGATGGAGGCCTTTGCTTCCTTGACTTTCACGAGCGAAATCCCTGTGCAGTTCCCGTGACCAGGAGCTTCTTTCTACTCATCTGATGCTCTGATCGGACTCTGACCTTTTATAAACACAAGAGGCATGTAAACTTGCATAGAAGCTCGCCCGTTTGGCCCCGCCCCACACACTAGCAGTGTGCACCGTCTTCCCGCCCTTTACCCACTAGGATAGACAGTTCACTCAAGGGACCCTGGGGCCCTTCGGCGTGATGGCATAGTTACACACACATGGTCACTGGAGACAACTCTTCTGGCCCTTTACACAGCTGTAGTGTAGGATACGCACTATACATTTACCCAACGAGGTAGCACTTACTGGTTAGCCAGTAGGAAGTACTCCAGTTGAGTAGAGGTATCGCACAAAACGGTGGCATCTTCTTGGATAAATATGCAGGGCAGCATTCATTCTGGCATGATGCTCCTGTCACAAAAATTAAACCTCAACAGGAAGCACTTGCAGGTGCCCGAGCTGAAGCTCACATTCAGTAACTCATTAATCAGCCCCAAAAAATCGTGAGCTTTGTCGAGGCTGGGCAGGTGTGCTTTCTCCCCATATTTACCGTCGAAAATTAGCTGTGATGCTTGATGGAGGCCTTTGCATCCTTGACTCTCACGAGCGCAATCCCTGTGCAGTTCCTATGACCAGGAGCTTCTTTCTCCTCATCTGCTGCTCTTATCGGTCTCTGACCTTTTATAAACACAAGAGGTATGTGAACTCGCATAGAAGCCCGCACGTTTGGCCCCGCCCCACACACAAGCAGTGTGCACCGTCTTCCTGCCCTTTACCCACTAGGATGGACAGCTCACTCAAGGGACCCTGGCGCCCTTCGGTGCTATGGCAAAGTTACACACACATGGTCACTGGAGACAACTCTTCTGGCCCTTTACACAGCTGTAGTGTAGGAAAAGCACTTTTCAACGAGGTAGCACTTACTGATTAGCCAGTAGGAAGTAGTCCAGTTGAGTGGAACTATCGCACAAAACGGTGGCATCTTCTTGGATAACTATGCAGGGCAGGATGCTCCTGTCACAAAAATTAAACCTCAACAGGAAGCACTTACAGGTGCCAGAGCTGAAGCTCAAATTCAGTAACACATTAATCAGCCCCAAAAAATTGTGAGCTTTGTCGAGGCTGGGCATGTATGCTTATCTACAGTCCAAAATTAGCTGTGATGCTTGATGGAGGCCTTTGCATCTTTGACTTTCACGAGCGCAATCCCCGTGCAGTTCTTGTGACCAGCAACTTCTTTCTCCTCATCCGCTGCTTGTCTCTGACCTTTTATAAACACAAGAGGCATGTAAAATCGCATGGAAGCCCGCCCATTTGGCCCCGCCCCACACACTAGCACCTTCTTCCCGCACTTTACCCACTATGACGGACAGCTCACTCAAGGGACCCCAGCGCCTTTTGGCGCGATGGCAAAGTTACACACACATGGTCACTGGAGAGACAACTCTTCTGGCCCTTTACGCAGCTGTAGTGTAGGAAAAGCACTAGTATGAAGTCGCAAAGAAGCCCCACCCCTGAAAATCGCAGCGAACACACGATATTCTGCATGTTCGCGGAGATTTTGTGCCGTTTCGCAGAAGTTTGCGAAGGCAATTTCGCAAATTCCACCCACCCCTACTCAAAACTCCAGAAAAAATTACCATAAAGGGTTACCCGTCGCTCCTACCCCCAATAGACATGAGCAATAAACAATTGTCCATCATCCACGGCATAAAGCAAAGAATATCTTTCCCTCCTTTCTACGTTCTCGAGCCCAACATTACTTATCTCTGGCACTCCACTGTCCAGAAACTCCCTGTAAACTAAAATATATGACCTACTTGTCAGTTCCACTTCAGTTAATTGTAGCATCCTCATTCACCTAACTCTCACAATTCTGCTGGCATTCTTGTCTATGCTGGCTCCACCTGCGGTGCCAGTTCATGGAACTTCTTCCAATATGAGCAAGACAGCGCATCCACTATTTTGGGATCCCAGAGGATGCTATGCTCTAAAATCTATGTTATGTGTTAAACATCTACTCACAAAAAAATTCAGAACCTCTCATCCTTGGCCATCTCTGTGTTCACCACTTGCACCACGACCATGCTATCCATTTTGAAGTTGACCTTCTTGTTAGTCATCAGTGATCTTCACAGCACCAACGCCACAACAACAGAAAAAGTTCCAAAAAGTCATGCTGCACTACTGTCTTGCCACTTCTCCAGTTTCTGTTTGGCACACCATCTCCCCTGCCAAGTGAGAAAGAAACCTTCTACCTAGTCTTCATTGGAATTGATTTACAGTCTCCGCTGTACCTCATCTCTAAAATTCTGAATAGGGCTTGCACTAAAATGCCTCAAAAGGCCCCCATACCCTAAAATCCACTTTGACTGTGGCCTTCAACCGGATGTACGACAGAACAACGGAATCATTTTGATTGCAGTACTTTACATCGCGGTTTTCACAACGCAAGTCGTTACAACGACTTGCCTTAGAGGGTGCTGGATTGAGGATTAATATGATTTTCTATTCCAACTCCAGCCCACGTAGCAGTAGGGAAGGTGTTGGAATAGAAAATCACACTATTCCTTAACCAAGAGCGCCATCCAGCGCAAGTCGTAGTAATGACTTGCGTTGTAATAGCTGCATGGTACAGGTCGTGCTGTGTAAACACCGCGATGTAAACAATGTTTCCCCCTTCAACCTCACCTTATAATGAGGGTATCCCACTCCTGACATCCCAAAACCAATCCTTCAGCAAAGATCTTTCCATCCCTATCCACCCTTTACTCAAATTTCAGATGTCCCAGTAAATACTGAACCTTCCTCAGCTCAAACTTGTCTGCCAACATTACCTTCTCTATCAGTTGCAGCAAAACCTACACCTACTCGATCAGCAAATATGTCTCAATTTTCAGAGCTGAGTTCAATCCCTATGAATACCAAACAGATTCTAGACCTTTCGTTTTTCAGTGCTAAAGGCAATCGGAAAAAAGTCCAGCCCTTGCAATCCCCCATACAAGTCTTTTGTACAAAATAGAATTCATTCAAATAATACCTCATCCAGCTCAAATTAATCAGTATGGAAACACACACTTAAAAAAATGTACTGAAAATCTCGAAAAACACACAACATACCAAGCATCCTCATTGACAATGCTTTGTCACTTTGGCCACGGCCAACCACTCTGGCCACGCCCCCTTGCAACCTTATTTAAACGCGCGCTGAACTGCTAGCGCGACTTGAGAAATTGCAAGCTCCTGAGGCGGAAGCTGGGAGTATCGCTAGGTTTTTTAAACTTTTGTGTGTAAAATAATATTGTACTGCTTTTAAAAACTACCTACCACTTCTCCTACTCCCTGCAAAGCGGACCTCAGCGCTGACGAGGGAACACACCCATATTGCCGCCAGCAGAGTGGAATCACTGCGGCCACGCCCACCCCCCTCCGGCCATGCCCCCTTGCAACCTTATTTAAACGCGCGCTGAACTGCTAGCGCGACTTGAGAAATTGCAAGCTCCTGAGGCGGAAGCTGGGAGTATCGCTAGGTTTTTTAAACTTTTGTGTGTAAAATAATATTGTACTGCTTTTAAAAATTACCTACCACTTCTCCTACTCCCTGCACAGCGGACCTCAGCGCTGACGAGGGAACACACCCATATTGCCGCCAGCAGAGTGGAATCACTGCGGCCACACCCACCCCCCTCTGGCCACGCTCCCTTCACACTATAAATAATGTGTATCCAACCGGGAGGGCAGCGGACGAGCGCAGCGGGCGTGCCGTTTGCGCGCCGAAGGCGCGCCTATGGCAAACCCGTCTACGCCCGTCCGCGACCGGATCTCGCCCAGCGCCTGCCATGCTGCCAGTGAGCAGCTACACACAAGTAGGATAGTTTGGACCAGCGCTGAACTATTGGCACTGAATGCAGCTAAACCATGTCAAGCGTCCAGGCTCGATTTCACTAACCTTGATCTACCACCCTCCTGCTCACTGTGTAACAAGCCACTTTGTGATGCTTCACCTCCAATAAACACTTACTCAAAGAGATTAAACTGTCTGACAGCTAACACCTCTACCACTCTCTTTAGAGCTGGGCTACTGAACTGTAGATCCCTCCCTAAACATGCTGACGATATCTATCTGCTAATAGCCGACTCTGAGTGGGACGCCTTATTTCTGACTGAAACTTGGCTCAATGAGGACAATATGGCATCCATTCCTCTGGCTGTCCCGCCTGGATTCAAACTAAGCTTCTCAAACAGAGAGAAGAACAGAAGAGGTGGCGGAGTGGCTACTATCTTTAAGGATAAATACACCTTGTCTTCCTCTACACCGACTAGTCTCCCTGGCATAGAGGGGCTACATTTCTGCCTTCAAATCAATCCCCAACTGTCTTTAGCTGGCCTGATCATTTACAGACCCCCGGACTGCTCCCCGTCCCACACCGGTGAACTTATCGACTTTATAGTCCAAAGCACTCTAATTCACCCACACTACATTGTAGTCGGTGATTTTAATGTTCATGCAGACAGGCCGGATTGCCTTCAGGCCACTCAACCTATTACCACGCTGCAAGCGGCCAATCTAACCCAAATTATTTCTGGACCTACACACCTCATTTTTTCCAACATATTGGATACTTCAGCCAAACTCCCGCTGCCACTGTTATGGACGGATCACTTCCTAATCCCATTCTCAAATTAATTCCCATCCTACTCTCAGACAACAGGGAAACGCTCATATGTGCGGAGAAAATGGGATAACTTATCAGCTGAGACCCTATGCCCCGCTCTCGCAGCTGCCCCCCTACTACAAACCTCAGTCGTGGACTCTGATGCAATGCGGCTGAATCACTGGATAGGCAACACAGTGGATTCTATTGCTCCTCCTAAAGTAGCCACATCACGTAGAGAATCCCCTTCTGCCCCTTGGTTCTCCACAGAACTGATGGCTGAAAAAAGCAAATGCAAAAGGCTAGAGCACCACTGGCGGGCTAACTACTCTGAATCAGCAAAAATCTGTTACAAAAAAGCCCTACACAGTCTGCATCAATCCATAAAAAAAGCCAAAAATGTATTCATTGTGTCCTCTATTCAGCAAGCGGAGCAATCTAGTAAAGAAGTTTTTAAAATTGTTCAATCCTTTTTTAAACCTAGGGCTATCGAGACGGAAATCATCCCGTCCGCGAGACTCTGTGAAGACATCTCTGATTTCTTTGACAAAAAAATCATGAAGGTCTATGACTCCTTCACATGCCCCGAGCCTACGGCTATGGTGGACCTTGATAATACTGAGATGCCCACCCCTCCCTTAACTCAATTTCATCCTATCACCCGCGATGAGGCACTGAGAGAACTACAAAAATGCAAATCCAGGGCTCCTGATGACCCCTGCCCACCCAAACTCTTGAAAATGATGTCGGATGCAATTGCTGCACCACTCATACATATTTGGAATACGTCCATCGAGACTGGCACGTTTCCTGATTGCTGGAAACATGCTACACTTCTCCCTCTGAAAAAAAAGCCTAATGGTGCTCCTGATGACCTGAGTAATCTCCGTCCCATCTCCCTACTAGCAGCCCCAGGTAAAATGCTCGAAAAGCTGATTCAACGTCAACTCAACAGCTTTATTGAAAAAAAAGGAACACTACATGAAACACAGTCAGGTTTCAGGGCCGGCTTCAGCACTGAGACGGCCCTTATCAAAGTTGCTGAGTCAATCAGGTGGTACCTAGATTCAGGAGCATCAGCTATGCTGGTGCTCCTGGATCTATCTGCCGCATTTGATACAGTGGATCACGGCAGACTGCTGCTTAGGATGAAGGACCTAGGTCTGGAAGATAAGGCATTGAGCTGGATCCACTCTTATCTCACAAACCGCTCTCAGAAAGTGGCACTGGGTGCCTTCTCCTCTAAGCCAAAACGCCTTTCGTGTGGTGTCCCTCAAGGGTCGGCACTCAGCCTGCTACTTTTTAATGTTTATTTAGCCCCACTCTTCACCTTGATTGCCAAATGGGGGGTCAAGGCGATTTCGTATGCAGATGATATGCAATTAGTCTTCCCCTATGCGGAGGTGTCGGAGGCAGCTTTTAGTAAAATAAAGGGCTGCCTTCGAGATGTAGCCAGCTGGATGAATACTAACAAATTAAAACTGAATGCAAGCAAAACGGAGGTACTATTCTTTGGAAAAAGTACTCACCCCTCCCCCGACCTATGGTGGCCTACCGAAATGGGCCCAGCACCAACCCCCAGGACCAGTGCAAAAAATCTGGGCGTAAGATGGGACGAGAATCTCTCCTTCTCCTCTCACATACAACAGGTCACTACGGGATGCCTCCACAAACTCAGAAACCTCCGAAAATTTCTTTCCTTTTTACCAGTTGAGTGTCGCAAAATGGTCGTCCATGCGACAGTCACATCCAGGCTGGACTACTCAAACGGTCTCTACCTTGGCCTGCCGAAATATCTGGTGCAATGCCTGCAGATCGTGTAGAATGCGGCTGCGAGACTGATAAAGCACATTCCGTTCAGACATCATATCTCTCTGCATCTGCGCGAACTACACTGGCTCCCAGTGGCGAGCAGAATAAAATTCAAAGCTCTTACCCTGGCATTCAGAGCACAAAAAGGGACCTGCCCCAACTATTTAAAACTCAGACTTCCCCGTTACCATCAAGAGAGACACCTGCGATCTAACTCCCTGCTCCAGTTAGCTGTTCCGCGAGTTAGGAAAGCTAGACTTGGAGGCAGGTCTTTCACTGTTGGCACGGCGAAACTCTGGAACACCCTTCCCTTTGCCATCCAATCTGCCACGACAGAAGCTAGTTTTAAGAAGCTTCTAAAGACCTGGCTCTTTTTGCAGAAAGCCTAAGCAATTCACCTTGCGTCCTGCCCTGCTGATGAAGTTCTCTTTAACGCCGGGACACCTCCTTGAGAGGTAGCTGTTCGTGCTCTACAAGAATCAGTATTATTATTATTATTATTGTCCGTCTTCATCTCTAGCAACTGGAAATCGTCCTGATGCTGACTTAATGTTGAATTTCCCTACTTGGGCCCGATGCCCACATTGCCTAAGAAATAGCATTGCATCATCCAGGCTTGCACTGCACTTCCTCAAAAACTGTACTCCTCCACAATGAAGTAATTCACCAACTGTCCCTCCAGTCATGGCAAATGATTTATGATGTAAAACACGACTGTCCCCCTTTTTGGAACCATGCTCAATGGCAATATTATCAGATACTCACAAGGCCACTCCACAAATAGGCAGCCATTTATCTTCCTCCACCCTGTTGCCCGCAAGGTTGCGTGGCTGATATTTAAAAGTGGAACATGTGTAAAATTAAAATTGGCAGGTTCCCCCAGTGACTAGGCCCCAAACGCTATTTTCATTGACAGGGTTGTAGCTGAATTCGAGAAAATGCCAAAGTACAGATTATGAAGTTTATTCAGTAACTTTGACAGGAAATGGATACTAAAACTCATTCTAAGACTAATTTCAGTATTTAGTAAAAATCTAATTTATTGGGAATGACACATTTTTATAAATATTTAGGAACATGTTTAGAAATTTTGCTTTGCCTTGCCTGAACCGCCAGTCAGCTAATTAGCATTAGACTATTGACAGCTGGTCTGCCAGTGGTTTGCCTGAAGGAGATGTGAAAACCGCTCCCAGAACAGGAGCAATGGCCTGGGTGAAGGTGGTTGTTTTTCTTTCCCTTGCAGGAAGACCAGGTAGATTTGATCCAGGAACTTCATTAACACGTAAAGAGGCCTGCCCTTTAAATGTAAAGTGAGACCTGGAGAAGACAACACCCCCTCCCAGCCAGACTGGCACAACCCCTGTGGGAGGGGAGTTACCCTCAGACCTTACTTTGAATGATAACAGCAGAGGGGACTACTCTTTTCCCTGGCCACACCTCTGGGTGGGCACAAGGGCTCTATGCAAGGGAAGGAAGGACGGGTTTCTACATCTTGAATTTTGAGAATAAGGTGCACAGTTGGATTGTTTGCATTAGGGCAAACAGAAACTGCTCTAAAAGTAGGTAGGGTTGCCTCTGGGAATTTTTACCCCATTGTTTAGGGAGGAGCCAGGAATCACCCTCACCCTCATCCCAACCAACTGGCTGGTGCCAACCATAACTGTGGAACTCCAAGGTATCCTCTTCAGAACACTTCCTGGAGGTGTGAAAGATCAAAAGAGAACTGGCTCGGTGGTGAAGTTTCTTTATCCAAATAAATATCATGGCAAATGTCTTTCCTCGAAATAGTCTCTTCCTGATTACCATCTCAGGAACATTTTTGTTGAGTACTGAACTCACTTAGGGCTAGATGTAGGTAACTATAATTTACTGATTTATAAATACCGAATTCTACCGATTCGGTATTGATGAATCGGTAAATTAGAAGGAGGGAGATGTAGGTAAATCAAAAATCTGATTTACTGAATCGGTAACATTCGGTATTTACCGATTCGGTAAATACCGAATCGGTATTGCCCATTGATTCCTATGGGCCTTGAAGCCCATAGGAATCAATAGGCAATACCGATTCGGTATTTACCGAATCAGTAAATACCGAATGTTGCAAGGGTGCAGGGGGTGTCACTTTGACACCTCTAATATCCCAATTCCGGCATTGTGTGCCATGTGGCACACAGACATGCCCTAAGGGCACGTCTGAGTGTCACATTGCACAGGTGTGCATGCACAGATGTGCATGCACACCTGAATTCGGTATTTTACCACCCAATAGGATTGAGTGGGAAAATACCGATTCTTAAGGGCCTGTGGCACTCTTTGGAGTGCCACCCACATGTAGATTTACCGAATCGGTAAATATACCGATTCAGTATTTTACTGATTCTGTAAATTTACCGATTCGGTAAATTTACAGAATCGGTAAAATATAGGCCCCCTACATCTGAAAACCCTAATACCGGTCGGTAACGGCCGAATTCGGCCGTTACAGACCGGTATTAGGGCTCCTACATCTGGCCCTTAGAGAGGAATCTCGGGATTAAATATTTGAAGATTCTCTTTATGGTCAAGTTAGTGCACTAACCTGTGTTGCTTTTCTTTTCCTGCACAATCATTCTTTTCTCTCGCTCTTTTTTCCCCCCAGGAACATCAGAATGTTGAGTGGCTCCTGTCCTGTGCCAGACTGTCAGGCAAAGCAGGAGCCAAAGGCGGAATTTTGAATTCCGCCTGTGGAATTGGAGGAATTCGGTAATTTCCGTGTTACTCTTTTAACACAGAGTTACTAATAAATACAGCTCCGCTGGTTGAATTAATCTGCAGTGTCTTGTTTTTAAACAGGACTGGAAGAGGGAGCATTACCTCTAACTTTAAAAACCACTGCAGATTAAACTTTATTCTGCAGTGATTTTTAAATTTAGAGGGACAGCTCCCTCTTCTGGCCCTGTTTAAAAAACACTGACTGCAGTGCTGTGCATACCCCTGGGCACCCTTACCTACTCAGAGCATATAAGGCTTATACACTTGCTACAGAAAACACCCATACAGTATATAAGGCTTATATACTCTGAATATGTAAGGTTGCTGAGGGGTATGTACAGCAGTGCATACTCCTCAGCAGCTTTACAAACTCCTCAGTAAATGCAATGCACAGTGTATACTCCTCAGTGCCCTTACATAATCTGCAGTGAGTATGTAGGGCTGGGACCAGTACCAGTTGGACCTACATTTGACCTTGCAGATGGCCTCTGTTAGAGTGATTCCTGGCCATTAATTTCAGCCCCTTAAGTCTTGGGGACCTTAGATGTGACCCAGAATAAAAGCCCCAAAAACCAAGAAAAGTTGGCACTTTGAAAATTTGTGGACTTGCAAGACCTCCGGATCCGACAGGAGGATTTCGCGGCAAAGTTGTCCTATTTTGATGCACCTTCCTTGGATACAGCTTCAGACTTGCCCTACCGTACTATTTTGAACTCCATAAAAAAGGCTAAGGCCCACATGTATCAAAAAAGCATTTTGAGATTACCAAATAGTAATTTTACCGAACCGCGATTTGGTAATCGCAAAATGCTATGAATGTAAGTAATTGCCAAAGATTTTGTGACTCTTTAAAATTACCTAATAGGGATTCAGTAACTAGCAAATTGCTAGTAGGTAGTATGCAGTTACGTAACTGGTAATCACAAATTAGCTAATGCAGAGCCAAGGGTGTCCAGGGGCCTAAGGCCCCCCTGACGCACCCCCCCAAAAAAATGAGTGTGCACATGTAGTGTGCACACATGTCCTAGGGGCATCTGTGTGCTACATGGCACTTTGAAACATGTAGTTTTGTGCACTTTTCAAAGTTTGCACATGGTTACCATCAACTTGAAGTCGATGGTGATTGCATTTTCCTAAATGTACAGATTGCATTTGAAAAATGCTTCAGACACATACTAAAGGGAATTGCAATTTGTGATTCCCTGTCTGTACTTGCAATTTTAGGTAATCGCAATTTGTGCGATTACCTAAATTATGACTACGGAGCCTTTCATACATCATGAAAGGCTATTTTGCATTCACAAATGGCGGAGTTTACCGAATCGCGCCGTTTGCTAATGGAAAAAAATTTCATACATATTGCCCTAAGGCAGAAGTAAAAAGACGAACCCGCTCGGTATTTCCAACCAGTGCTAAATCCCAGTCCACCTGAAATCGCACCAAAATCCTGGTCAACCGCTGACATTTACTATTATTGGCACTACATGCTTTTGGGCATTATTTTTCTTAACACTTTAAAAATCAAATCTCTGGTGCCATTTATTGGATTTTGTTGTTTTGGTGCAAATATGTTTAGTAGATTTGTCTATATGTTCAGAGCTTTTACTTCCAACGACATGACTAGCCCTGTCCATCCCTGCCTGTCCTTGCATAGCTCCACCAAAGACAACCCGGCACTGGACAATACATGGAGCAGTCTGGCCTGAACCTGAAAAAATGGTCTGCAGTAAGCACACCTATTACTATTAAAGGCCTAGCATGCCTCCTATGCACTCCCCTCATAATCTGTCCTCTCTGCAAGGCCCCACTTGTTCTTGAGTGAGATGCCCCAAAGAATGCCTACATGTAAATGGAAGGCCACTAGCCATATAGTCCACTGATGCCAACCTTTTTAGCGCCATTCACTGTAGCCACAAGTCCTGCTCTAATTCACCCCAAAGAATGTCCGCATTCTCTGCCATTCTCACCCTGAACTTGTCATATCTCACTTATGCTAAACCCCCAAAAATTCATACATGCCTTCTATATAACTCCCTTACATTTAAACAATGTGACACAGCGTTCGGTTTGTTTTTCATGGTATAAGCTTTTGTAGATCAAAAATGCTAATGAACTGGTCTCTATGGTCACCTGAACCTTCTGCCTGCTCACCAACTCCCATTCTTCCTTCTTTAAACCCTCTTTCACTCTACTCTCTATATGCAAAAAATTAAATACAGTCAAATACTTGCCTTCCCATATTTTGTACTTAGTTGCTGTCGTTATATGTACCCCAAAGGTTTATTACACCTATTTACAGTAATTTCTTACCTTTATTCTCACCACTAGCCTTCTGCCCCCTTTCTAATCTCATCACCAGTCTGTCATCTTCCTTGGCTCTATTTGCAAATCCCTCTGTCCCGACCCCTTGCTCTTCAATACCCCCCCATCCACATATCCCTTCTTCTAGCTTCAACCCCAAAGCCTTCTCAACCCAAACATTCCACCATTTTCTCTTACCCTATTGAAGGTGTGCCAACATTCCATCTAGAAACTTGGCCTGCCTTCTTGTTGCCACTTTAACACCAATCTGCAACCTTCTTTCAGCCCCCAATGGGTTCTTCTTTCTCATTGGGTTCTAAAAAACTCCAGTCTTCCTCCTGTTAGCCCTCACCCGGCCCTATCCCCACACACCCCCCTCATGCCCACTAAGCCACTTGGTGTTTTAAAAGGTCTTCTCTGTGTTTGTCTTCTTACTCTCCTCCCTCACTTCCAATTTCCCCTTATTTTTGTCCTTCCATCTTTCTCCTTCACTCCTCATCATAGTCCAACTACTTGTCACCACTATGCTCCATGCCATTATGGACCCTGCTGATACCTACATCTCACTCTCACATTGCCCTCCAACCTGCATGATCTGGGTTATGCGCCCCTTGTCAAGCAGGCCTTCCTTAACCTCTCTTCGGAATGACGACATTAAAACATCCCAGACTCTGCTGGTTTCTCCCTACAATCCTCCTACTTACTATCTGAACCTTGTGGAGGTGTTCACCCAGAAGCTACATGAGCCGTCCATGACCCATCTCACTTCCTCTCTACCTATTCAGTCTCTCCTTCTACTGCCACCCCATTCTCTCCTTCTACTGACACCTATCTATCTCCACCCTCCCCTCGAAACTCTTCTCCTCACCCTAGTACTGAACCCTTTTCCCTATACTGCTGCTCAGTGTCATCTTAAGGAGTATTAGAACCCAGTGCAAGACATAGTTTTGGGGCCCCTGTTCAGAACAACTTTGCATATTATTACCCATTTTCTGCTAATTCAAGCCTGTATGATGCTAAACAAGCTTTTAGAAACACGAAAACTGTTAAATAATGTCTTTCTGGCGGGGCCCAAAAAACCTTCAGATGGCACTGGGCAAAGAAAGACAGAGTCAGAGGTAGCAGTTGGCAGAGAGAAGGAGAGAGGTATGGAAATGGATGTAGACAGAGGTAAACTAAAGAGAGAAAGTTCATTTTCCATGGGGGTCCCTTGGACGATGGTGGCCCTGGTCAAATGCCACTTTGCCAATGCCTTAAAATGTCTCTGCTACCACCAGTCTCCCAGTCCTTTGTCAGGACTCAGGAGAAGAATTAGGTACTGTAAAACTAGCAAGAACAGTACATCTATAATGCTAACTGAAGACTAGTCACTCACTTTCTGAGCTAGTGGTCAGTTTTGAGTGAATGGTGGTAAATACATACTAAAGATCACACATGATGCTCTTCACAGTTTCCATCAGTTTGCACCCTTATTGCAATCCTCATGTTGGTTGTTTTCCTCCCTCTACATTCGTCAGTTCCCCAGACAGTCATCTCTTGCATGTTCCTGTTGTTTGTGCTGTCTCTCTTTTGTCCTATCAGTTTTAGGCTGTTGTGTTGCAGCAGCATCTTGGGGCCTTCAGCTTGATTCCTGAATGTCTCATGGCTCTGTGGAATTTGACTAAAAAGCTCCCTTTTCCCCTGGTGTCCCATCATGCACCCTATCCATCCTAACATCGACCAGGCAAGCCGATCCTTCTATTTTCAAGCACAAACCCTGTTGTGCCACCTCTTGCCTGCTCTCTTTTTCATAAAGCTGACCCATGCCAAGAATAATGTCCAGCCATCATGTAACCTACGGGTTTCCTTCCCGTTCGATATTTTCCCTTTGACAAAAACAAAGTCAGTCAGATGGCTGACTCGGAAAACCCCCTTCCCTGACTCTGTCACCGAACGAGCAGCTCTCGCTTGTCAATGATTTCCTAGTTTGCGAGGACAGCCACGGGTTGGGTTAACAACCAAGGGAAAACATAATCAAGCACACGAGACTGCCACGAAGAAGAATAGTTTACTACAGCCCATTCTCCTTCTTCCCCGCTGCACACACATACCATTGTGAAACATCACCACCTTTGTGTACGAAGTAAAGAACGCACAATGCCTCGTCCCCTTTGCCTTTCCGACAGCAATGACCCTGTAACAATGCCTCGATTCTCTGTCCTCAGATACCAGCAACTCTGTAACTTGCCACCACAATCACCACGATGCAATATGTTTGTTTATATGCTATTCAGGTTATTCTTCAAACAAGAACAAGTATGCTATGTCTTTGATTGAATCAAGTCTGAGGGAAACTCCTTCTTTTCGATTGTACTTGTATTGTATAAAAATGCTGAACTGTTTCAAGTAAAGTAGACTGCTCCTGAACCCGCTTGGTGAAGGATCTCTCCCTTAACTCGAGTTCTGGAATAAAACCCTTTCAACTCGAAGACCACGGACTCTGCTCCTCATTTTATGCATTACCATTTTCTTGGGTAATTATAGAAATTCCGACACGGCGTAAATAACTAGCTTTTTATTTACCACATTAATTGGCGCCTGAACAGTGACGCTCCCTCTTCCCTACGCGCCGGCGATGTAAGTCGGGTCTTTGTCCCTTCCATACTTTCGACGGACTTCAAGTGCACAACAGCGGGGTGTTCCCGCTAACTCCCTCGAGACGAGGAGGAGGCAGACTGCGACTGATCATCCACACGAGGCGGTGAAGAAGATTGCGAAGCGTCCCAACCCAGAGCCTGACCAGTGAGAGTGCCGAGTCCGAGGTCTTTGGAGCCCCGAATTCCTGCGCAAGCGTCAAGAGTCCGATGACCAGGTCCTCAAGTTTTGCTTCTTGGTGAGTACCACTGAGATAGTATAAAGACGGGTTCCATTTTTGGAAAACAGTAAAGACGTGTTTCATTCGTGAAACCGGTATGGTTGCACTATATTCTAGTGTATAAAGTGTTTGTTTTGTTTTTGTATCTTCAGAACCTTCTAAATCGTAGTTTGTTGAGTTTAAGAATGCCTCTGTTTTCCAAATTACGTACAATTGGCACCAAAAAGAATCTGTTAGAAAAACCAGTTAAAGTCCCGCCTAGGGACACTCCTGGATATTTTATGTACAACAAGCATGGGTTGAGTGCCATATTGTTTTTAGACCTTTGGGTAGAATATACCGAGAAATTAGAGATGGCGTATAGGTGGCCTATCACAGGTACATGGGATGTAGAATGCATTATGAGAGTGGAGGAAGAATTATGGAAAAGAAAGGCGAGGCCCTCAAAGACAGAAGCCATTGAGTTATGGCGTAAGGAAGCGCAAAGGAGGGCCCAGAAAGAACTAGGGCAAGTCGAGAAAAGTATGAGAATGTCAGAACAGGCCAAAGAAAAGCAATTACGGGTAGATGGTGAGAAAGTCTTAGCTGAACAGGTAGAGAGAGAGAAAAACGCCAGTGTTACTGGTATTTATCCCGTTCTTCCTGAAGAAATCGTGGAAGAACACCCCAAGCCCCCAGAAAAAGTAATTCCCACTGCTCCCGAAAGTTTCCTTCCTACCTATCTGTCCGAACCACCCCCGCTTATGTAAACATGCCTAGAACACGCCCACCTGCACATGCTCCTGAACTAGTAGCCGGTGGTTCTACCTCTGACTTAGAGGTGTCCGGGAACGGGGCTGAGGATAAAGACGATGTCCCGCCTCTTGAGTGTCCTTACGACCCGAACCCGGTAGTGGCCCAATGGCCACGATATCAGAGAGATTAAGATTGGCTGTGGGTCAACTCCAAAAGGTCCCTGATATAACAAAACATTTGGATAGAGTTTACGAATTCATACGGACAGGTGAAGGTCCAGATACTCTGGTCCAGGTCATGAAGAACAGAAAAGTTCCCATCAGAGGACTGCTCCTGCGGTTCATCATAAATTGTCTGATCCGGGAACTAGACCCGGGTAATGGAAGCGTAGACTCTGAGTTAACAGATCTCAGCGATCAGATACACCGAGGAGCACACGATCTGGGACATCAGATCGACAAAATAACTAAAAGACTGGTTAAGAAAATTGTCACTATTCACTCAGAGAAAGTCGCACAAGAGGACGACTCAGAGGAGGATGATAGTCCGACACTAGATAGAATGAACTTCCTGGGTGTAGCGCAACATTGTCCTGGCCCCAAGTGGCGAACCCCACGAATGTCGCTGAAAATTAAAAGATTAGATCCTTCTTCGGAAGATCTTTTTCAGTCCACGGAAAGAGCCCTAGATGAATGGATGGACAATGAGCCTCCCCTTACACAGCAAGAAAAAGAATTGGTTCGGTCTGCCACCTGTTGGATATCACAGCACAGAGTGTATGGCCCAGATATAGTAGCGCAAATGTTCTTGGCTCTTCCCAGAGCGGAACAACGACAAGCAGGTATTTATATGGTCCAACACCTGGCTACCTTATACGAGAATAACTCCCACCGACCAGACTAGCTATACAAATTGTTACAGGAAGTAGTGACAGATAAATGGAGGTCTCGGGGACCGGAATTGATCAACATCATTTTGGACCTGCGCCTCCGTTTCCTGCAACTTACCTTAGCCTCATCAGATCATGAACCTTACGGTATAGGCCAATATCCTTTACGTGAAGTCCACCCCATACCCCAGCCAGATGGTACACTGCAACGAGTACATGTGTATACTCCCCTAACCAAGTTAGAAATTATGGAAATGAAAAAGATGGTGCCCTCTCACGAAAAAGATCCCGGAGGATTTCATAGGGAATTGAAAGATATCCTCCAAATGGGTAGTTTTACATATCCAGATATCATAATACTCCTTAAAGTAATTCTACCTACAGGCGTATTCGACAAGTTGAAGGAGAAAGATTGGGAAGTGGGTGGTAAAAAGATCACGTGGACTGCCCTAGAACAAGAAGAGACAGCCAGAAAAACAGGTGAAGGTTTAGGTGAACGCATAAGAGAACTGCCTAGTCTCCTCATACAGGTCTTGCCTCTGTTGTTGACAACGAAAAAGGAAGATTGGGATGCCATTTCTGCCTGTAAACAAAAACCAGACGAGGATACAGGTGATTACTACACCAGATTAGAGAAATGTTTTTCTATAAATAGTGGTCTTGCACATAGCAGCGAGGCATATCCTCATCTTTTTGTGTCCAAATTGGTGGACAACAATTTACCTTCCATCAGGGAATAGAGTGTTGAAAGTTGAGAGTACCTGGCAAGCAAATAGTCCGTTGCAAATGTTACGGATGTTACAGTACCACCACAACAGAATAAGGGAAGAACAGGAACAGGAAAAGAAGAGGGTAAAAGACACGAAAATGAAGGTATTGGTTACACAGACGGCACCAGTAAATACGGGCCCCAAAGGTAATGTAGGGGCCGATAGAGGTACCTGTAACTACTGCAAGCAACAGGGCCATTTTGTGAAAGAATGTCCAGTTCTGAAACATAATATAGCGACAGGAAAAACAAAAGAACGCCCACATACTCCTAGACCAGGTAACACCCAGCAGCCTCAGACCATTACGCCACCATAGGTTCAGAAACCCGCTACTGCTGCCACACAGATGTACCAGTACGCACAGTCAGATTATCCCGAGTTTGAACCGTGTGCATGAGACAGCCTTGAGAGAGAAAGTGACTTGCCCCTTATTCCAGTTTCAGTAGATCAGAAAGGTCCATATGTACAAGCTCACTTACTGGGGCAAGACAGAAAATTCCTCATAGACACGGGGGCGAGTAGGACTACCATAAGTCATAAGGAAGTCCCAGAGGTTCCTCTCTCTGGCTCACATAATATATCTCTGGGCTTTTCAGGAAAACCGATCATAAATAAAGTATCTGAACAAGTCTCTTTAGGAGTGGGTCCTCTGACACGTACTACTGATTTGGTCCTTACAGAAACGTGCCCAGAGAATTTATTAGGTATCAAGACACTCAAAGAACTAGGAGCAGTAATATGCTGTTCACCGGAAGGAGTAAAATTGTTCCTGCGAGATTTCAAACGACATTTCACAGTCAAAGACTTCGACCCCAGACTAAAAGACATCCCACCACATTTATGGGCAAAAAGCTTGACTGATGTCGGTTATATGGACATCACCCCACATCAAGTTACGCTCAAGGAGGGTGTAGTCCTACCCCGTATACGACAATATAAGATTCCACCCGAGGCTGAACAAGCCTTACTAAAAATAATCCAAGAACTCATAGAGCATGGGGTGGTGATCGAGACTGATTCAAATGTTTGCAATTCTCCAGTTCTTCCAGTCCTCAAAAGGACTGATCCTCAGTCACCCCCGGTCTACCGACTGGTGGTTGACCTCCGAGAACTGAACAAATGTGTGATCCCACAATATCCGGTGGTCCCAGATATTTCTTCACTATTGACTGCCATAGATCCCGAAGCTGCATTTTTCACAGTTATCGACTTGAAGAATGCGTTTTTCAGCATTCCAATACATCCCGACAGTCAATATCTGTTCGGATTCAGTTTGAAAGGAAGAAGCTTCAGGTTCACTAGAGCTCCCCAAGGCTTTACAGAAAGCCGGAGCATCTACAGCCAACCACTAAAAAGACAACTTGACAGTATCAATATGCCTGCCAACACAGCGTTGATACAGTATGTCGATGACATCTTCGTCACTGCAAGGACAGAGCCTGAATGTGAAAAAGCATCTCTCACAGTCCTACATTTCCTGACAGACAAAGGTCACAAGGTGTCTCCCTCAAAATTACAGTTCTGCGCACAGCAAGTAGCTTACTTGAGACATTTGCTGTCGAAAGAGGGTAGGCAACTAACACAAGAACGAATCCAACTGATTTCGACAATTTCACAGCCAAAGTCACAGAAAGAAGTCCGTGCATTCATTGGTCTCACTTCATATTGCAGACAATGGATCCCTCAGTATGCCCACATAGTCAAGCCACTCATACAGTTAACCACAGTAGACGCAGCCACTCATACAACTCTCCCTTGGACATCAGAACACTCCCAAGCATTTGAAGCTCTAAAACTAGCTTTGTGTCAAGCACCAGTTCTGGCCACCCCGAACTATAGCAAGCCTTTTACCCTGTTTGTGACAGAACGTGACGGAACAGCACTATCCGTCCTCACACAAGACCAAGCAGGAAGAAACAGACCCTGTGCATATTTTTCTAGCACATTAGACCCCGTAGCACAAGCTTTACCTGCATGTCTGAAATCTGTTGCGGCTACAGCCCTGGCCATAAGACAAAGTGACTCAATAGTGTTAGGACATCCCCTGATAGTACAAGTACCACATGCTGTGGAAGTCCTTCTGAACAGAACGCAGACACAACACCTGACTGTAGCAAGACTGACAGGATACGAACTAACGCTCTTTCAGCCACACATAGAGATCAGACGATGCAATACATTGAATCCTGCTACCCTTTTGCCCTCAAGCTCAGACGACACAACACAACATGACTGTGTAGAAATGATCGACGTAGTGACAAAACCAAGACAAGACCTAACAGATGTTGCACTCCCAGATCCTGACGTAACACTCTATGTGGATGGATCATGCATGAGAACAAGTTCTGGAGAGTTAGTAGCAGCCTATGCAGTAACAACGGACTGTAACATTATAGAGACCCAAAGAATTGACATTCTGTGAGCTCAAGCAGCGGAGCTTATCGCTCTGACACAGGCCTGCATATGGGCAAAACAATTGAAAGTGAACATCTATACCGATTCCCAATATGCATTTGGTGTAGTTCACAATTTTGGAGTGTTGTGGGAGGAACGAGGTTTCCTTACCTCACATGGGGCCAAAATACAGCATGGTCCCCTGATTCAAGCCCTACTAGATGCCATACACCTACCTACAGCCATAGCTATTCTGAAATGTAAAGCGCATACCAAAGCTACAGACACCATATCCAAAGGAAATGACTTAGCGGACCGAACTGCTAAACAGACAGCTCAGCATCCAGTGAACACATCAGACACTCAGGTACCAATACAGACGATCACTATGGTAGTGAGAGACCCCTTGAAAGATGTGCTAGACATACAGACTCATGCCACCTCAGACGAAATAAAGAAATGGGCTGGACAAGGAGGGGTCCAGACAGATCAAGGTTGGATGACCAAAGACCGAACAGTGTGGTTTCTCTCTGACTCCATGGTACAAGTTATAATTGACACAGCCCATAGCCCCGCCCATTTAGGCGAGAAAGGTATGCTGGACAGTTTACGAAATATCTGGTTTAACAAACATCTGAGAGCTGCAGCCAAACAGAAACTAAAAACTTGCATGATATGTTGCCAATTTAATCCTGGTAAAGGTGTACCAGTAGAACAAGGTGGATTCCAGCCTCCTGATCATCCCTTCGAAGTCCTCCAAATGGATTATATCCAGATGGACAGATGTAGAGGGTACAAATATGTGCTAGTGGTAGTGTGTACACTGACACGATGGACTGAAGCATATCCTGTCCCAGACTATGGTGCCCAGACAACAGCTAAACAATTAGTGAGAGAATTCTTCCCCAGATATGGGTTACTGAGGGTCATCTATTCAGATAATGGACAGCCTTTTTTCCTCCAAATTAATGGAGGCTGTTTCTCTTTTATTGGGATATTCCTGTAGATTCCATTGTGTTCGACACCCTCAAGCAGCTGGCCTAGTCAAAAGGCACAACCAGACCTTGAAAAACGAAACTAGCCAAAGTATGTGCAGAAAAAGGGAGAGACTGGGTCACTGCCCTCCCGGTCGCTCTCTTTTATATGCGAATGGTGGCACATTCCCGGACGGGACTGTCCCCTTTCGAAATAACATTCGGGAGACCTCCTAACATCTGGGGTGTCCCTTCTCCTAGAAAACTGACTGACGTTGATTCTAATATGTTGACAGATTACCTGGCTTCCTTGATGTCTGCACTCCAATCTTGTCGTTCACAGGTTACAGCAGCATTTCCAGACCTCACCACGCCTGGAGAGCACGCCATCAGGCCCGGGGATTGGATCCTAGTAAGAAATTACGATCATACCAGCCCCCTGGAGAAGAGATGGACAGCTCCTAAACTGGTCCTCTTGACCACGAGGACCGCCGTCAAGGTGGAAGGACGCAAAGGATGGCTCCACGCTAGCCACTGCAGGAAATTTTTTGGACCCACACCCACAGACACTGTACCTTGTTCAACGGCTACCAACGCCACGGATGTAATTTCACCAATTCCAGAACTCACTCCTCAACAGGAATACTGATCGCGGCTGCAATCTCACCAAAAACAGACTAAAGACATTGCACCTGACCATAACGCACCGGTGGCTAATTAAGACCAGGAACAAGCTCTTGGTAAAGCGGCTGCTGGGGGACGTTTTTGGTCTTGTGTCCAGACATCTTGATATTAAATCCATAGACATGATGAGGAGAAATGACGCAGTGCGACAATGGAGAAAGACTAATTATGTAAAATTACTGCATAGCAGGTTCTCGATTTTTCTGTTCATAATGTTACTTGTTTGCTGTGTAGCAGCCTGTCTGGGATGGATCTTATGTACAGTTTTCCCTCCACATTCTTCCACGTTCGTAAAGAATACCACTATGCATTCCCATGTAGATCTTCCCCCACACCTCGAGGACAGAAGAAAGGAATTTATAAATAATACATTCATTTCCACCCTCCACAAACACCAGCTCATAGTCAACAAGACCAACTGTTGGGTTTGTGGCTTGATGCCACATTCCGTGCATAAGGGAATGCCCTTTTTCTCCCTCCCGTTCGGTTATTCAGGATCTGCCTATGCCTTAGCCATGATATTCTCTGCTTCCGTCAGAAACATTCCCCCGACCAAATTGAAAAACGAAAGTAATTGGAATGAGGTAAAGACCAAAATAGTAAAGGCTGTTTCTAAAATGGTGGATCTCACTGTCACCTGGAGGAGGGACGAAAATATCAGTTACTCCCAGTTCCATGACATTGCTTCCTTCAGGGAAATGTTTTCCGTCGACCGAAGACGGACAGATCAAGGAGGTTGGGTAGTACCGCAAAACGGCCGGTTTTGCATAAGGGGGAAGGGAAAAGGAGAAGTAATGGGGAACAGCGAGTGTGACAGGACATACACACTGCCCGCTCCCGATTTTCCGACCATAGTAACTGCCCCAAACACCTATTTCATTTGTGGACCCCATGCACGCACCTGGTTGCCCCAAGGCTGGTCTGGAAAGTGCTACATTGCATTCCTATTACCACCGACTTACACAGCCCCCCGCCAATTACCACCTGATTGACCCTCTGACCCAAGTTAGGAGACAACGAAGGGGGGTCATAGATGCAGAAGATACTACGGGACAAGAAGTAGGAGACTTCTTTAAAGGTTTTCTCCCTTTCTGGGGACCTATGGCAAATAGTCGCCACATCCGGCAACTAACCCGTGTAGTTCAGGCCACCATAGATGAAACAACTGGCGCCTTAAATAACATTACAGCTGAGGTCGCTGCAGATAGACTCATGACACTACAACACCGTATAGTTTTAAATGTCCTGTTAGCCGACCGTGGTGGTGTGTGTAAGGTAATAGGGTCCAGTTGTTGTGTATTTATTCCCGACAACGCTCCCTCCGTCTATTCTGCTATCTCCCGCCTCCATGTTCTATCCAACAAATTGGATATGGACACCGGCACATGGTCCCTGACCGGCTGGTTCTGGGACCTCCTGTCCACCTGGGGGTGGAAGGCACTAACAGTCCTGGGTCTCGTTCTGGCCACTATCTTCACCTGTTGCCTCTGTGTCCAGTGTGGCCCTGCCCTTTGTGGACTGTGTGCCACTTCCTGTACTCCTCGTCCACGAAATAAAGGAAAGAAAAATGAAATGATCATGTTACAGGAGCAAGTATACGATCTGATGAACATAGAAATTGATTAAGAATTTCTGTAATAGGGTTTCTATGGGACAAGGAGGGAATGTGGAATTTGACTAAAAGGCTCCCTTTCCCCTGGTGTCCCATCATGCACCCTATCCATCCTAACATCGACCAGGCAAGCCGATCCTCCTGTTTTCAAGCACAAACCCCGTTGTACCCCCTCTTGCCTGCTCTCTTTTTCATAAAGCTGACCCATGCCAAGAATAATGTCCAGCCATCATGTAACCTACGGGTTTCCTTCCCGTTCGATATTTTCTCTTTGACAAAAACAAAGTCAGTCAGATGGCTGACTCGGAAAACCCCCTTCCCTGACTCTGTCACCGAACGAGCAGCTCTCGCTCGTCAATGATTTCCTAGTTTGCGAGGACAGCCACAGGTTGGGTTAACAACCAAGGGAAAACATAATCAAGCACACGAGACTGCCACAAAGAAGAATAGTTTACTACAGCCCATTCTCCTTCTTCCCCGCTGCACACACATACCATTGTGAAACATCACCACCTTTGTGTACGAAGTAAAGAACGCACAATGCCTCGTCCCCTTTGCCTTTCCGACAGCAATGACCCTGTAACAATGCCTCGATTCTCTGTCCTCAGATACCAGCAACTCTGTAACTTGCCACCACAATCACCACGATGCAATATGTTTGTTTATATGCTATTCAGGTTATTCTTCAAACGAGAACAAGTATGCTATGTCTTTGATTGAATCAAGTCTGAGGGAAACTCCTTCTTTTCGATTGTACTTGTATTGTATAAAAAAGCTGAACTGTTTCAAGTAAAGTAGACTACTCCTGAACCCGCTTGGTGAAGGAGCTCTCCCTTAACTCGAGTTCTGGATTAAAACCCTTTCAACTCGAAGACCACGGACTCTGCTCCTCATTTTATGCATTACCATTTTCTTGGGTAATTATAGAAATTCCGACACGGCGTAAATAACTAGCTTTTTATTTACCACAGCTCATACCAGCAGGCTTGGTAGCATTCTGTTTACATTTGTCACATGGCTAGGTTAGGCCCGAGAAGAAACACTGCCTTATTACATGAACATTTAAGTTGCCTCCTTTTCTAAAAAATGACTTTAGATACACATTTGCTTCTGTAGCAGTGCAGGATTAGCTTATCTGACACCACGTTGTTTACAATTCCACTTCGTAAGTACACTATCTCGACACCTTGAACATTTAGTATAAGACCTGAACCTACATTGTGCAAATGTTGTTATTTGTTATTCAGAAATATCAATAGAGTAACTGTTCCTGTAAGAGTGTATTTCTGGGTGGAAAAATGGTACACATGAGAAGATCTTCCTATTTAGGAAGTAGTGCCCTCACAAACCCGTAGGAGAGTTGTGCTTCTTCATCAGACTTTTGCTCCTTGTGGTGTCGGTTCTGCAACACCCCATGGGTCCCAGGTGAGGGCTCTTTGGCAGAGATCTTTTAATCAAATAGCCATGACGGTGAGTGCGGGTGTGGATAGGTGAAGTGGTGAGCTAAAAAATACCTAAGTAGTGCCAAAAAGGTAATTTACTCTGGGGTCCCCTTGGTAGGGATAAAAGCAATGTGGTAATTAATAGCTCCTAATAATGAGGAGAATCAATCCAGTGACAGGTCCAACTAGTGTAGGTCGACATGTTTCCCACCTTAGTGGTTCAGGAGGGATCCATGGCCTTTCATCAGGACCAAAAGAATGATAAATGAATATCCCTATGCTAAGTCAGAGCTGGGAGTATGAGTGCTGGTCAGAGGTACATATGGTGGCACTGTGAGCTAGCAGGTCTATAGGCCAACATATACTGAGGGGATGCATGGAATCAGTCTGGCACTATCCCAACATTCATGTTGTCCAAAAATTGAACAATTCCTACTCAGAAAGTGGAAAGCGTATGACATGGCGGCGCTAACGTTGGTAGATTGGAATGGATGGATCGCCTGAGTAGTTCTCTCGTGCATACCCAGAGACCCCTACCCACCTCCTAACCGGAGACGTCCATGGTGGACTATCCTCCTCAGCTGTGTAGGTAATCCCTATGTACTGACTGTAGGTTTTTCAAGCTTGAACTTTTCAAAGGATTTTTCTTGTTGTATTACCCTCTCTGAATTCCATTGTTAACAATGTAAGAAACAGAGACACTTAACATTGCTGAGAATTGCAGACATGCGGTTACTCAGAAACTATTACAACATGGTCTCACACTTGTGGGTGGAGATGTGACTTTCGCGGTTGAGGCTTACGAAGCATATAGGGCAGAGGTATTCTATTCATGGGTTATATTCCCAGCAGCACACTACACAGCAAGGCTATTTCACAACTACACACAAGATGACATTCCAAACAACTACACACCATATGAAGAAATAGAAATACCTTTAATATACCAATAACATAGAAATTGATTTGATGACACCCTACCACACACAACATAAAATGTTAGACTGGGTCCCCTTGGCAATGAGGGAGCAAAATGGCCAGTCTTAGCCGGATTCACACCACATCCTGATGTCAATAATTTATCAGCTGAACATATACGTAGACTATACAAATATTTAGTGGCAATACACAGATGTTTGACACAGTTCGTTATGCGAACATTAACACTAAATCCTGTGTGGACTGCTGAAGCTGCACAACCACAAACACTAAATGCAGGCATGGGTAAAGTTCTGTTAGATTCCGATGGGGAAAGCTCCTCCTGTGGAAGACTGCACCACTTGGGTACCGTTTTTGCTACAGTATATACCAGGACACATGGTACCCCTTTATTGGCTGTTTTGCCAGACGTGTTTAAACAGATCCAAAATGAGTACGGGCACCACCTGCCCTGGATTTAGGGATGAAACTGATGGGCAATTTTGCCATAGTATCCACCATTATGTTAAATAATATTAAAGGGGAAGCATCAGGGTTGGCTGTATGCCAGCGTCTAAGGGATTTGGCACTGGGACAACAGGAGCGTGAATTACCTAAAATTATTGAAGAAACCCATGCTACACTAGGTAGAGATCATTTGGGGAGCCGGACCTGGTAATCCACAACTAAAGAGTAATTCTGGATAGGATCAATTTAAGCAAGCACCTGAGTCTTCTACAAAGAAGAAGTGGGATAATAGGAAAAACACAGACAAAACTAAGTCACGGGGTGGGTCTCATCCACAGAAAGCCACTGAGAAATGATATAACCTGCATAACCAGGATAATATAAGACTGCTTGACAGGTATCAGGATACTGATACACGTTCGTCTCATTCCTTTCCGGAGTCATTCACAAAAAGTTCAGAGTGAGATGGACAGTCAGAGTGCAGATCGGAGGAGTATGTGAAACTGAAGAAGGACTCAAAACACATCTAATTTCATCATTAAACAGGATGTCAAACATCAAAACCTCAATTCAAAAAGAAGAAGGTAGCTGGGATTAAGGGCTAGCATGCCACAGATATTAAGGCCATTACTTCTAAGCAGGGAATGGGCAGTGACCATGCGGGACAGCACGGCAGATGTCATGATAGTTCACCAGAACCTGATGGATTGTCTGGTGGGAGTAGCATTGAGTGAATATATGAAGGTGGAAATACCAGCTACTTGGGTAAGTGTCCCACATTGTTTGCACGAAATTCTACGCCAGCTGGAGGGGAATGTACCTAGAAATATTAATGTTCTCTTTTTGGAGGATTTGTCATTCGGCTATAATATTTTTTGGGCCACTAAGGATTAGCCACCTCTATTCATGATGGATTGCCCAAACAGAAAAACTGTAATTTTACCAGATTTTTCCAACCTCGTCCCAGAATCAGTTAAACATTCATATGTCCAGGAGTGGGTGTTAACACTAGCTCCTGCGTTATACCGCAACCATGTGGGTGGGATGACACTTCCCTTATCATGAAATACCACTGAGGTCAACCCCACAGCCTCAAAGACAATACCCTATTAAAATGAGGTTGAAAAGCAAGTTAGGGAAATTCTCCAACAATATGATACCAGGCAGTATTAGAAAGTTGCACCTCTTCAATAAATAATCCCTTGTTTCACATGATGAAACCAGAACATTCATATTGCCTAGTATTATATTACAGACATTTAAACACAGCTACTTTCACATTTACAGTACAAAATGCACACAGCGCGGCACTAATGAACAACATAGTGAGGAAAAAACAAAACCACACTAGACAGCTCAAATGACTTTTTCTGCCAAAGTACAGAGCCTGGAAGCAGGTATTTACCTTCATTCAGCTTGGTAGGTTTTCAGAGGCAATTCTGTCAATTGTCTCATGGTATAAGATGGCCCCAGGCTGTTCTTAGCTCAAGTAACAGAACTTTTACAACATTTTGATGACCAGGCATTGTTCAATGTCGATGACATATTGAGATATATTTGACGGATGATGACCTTTCAATACATATGACAAGTGTAGATTGCATAGTTCTGGGATTTGCTCACATGGGTTGCAAATTTAACTTTAAAGAATCATAAATTGCCCACCTCAATGTCCTGTTTCTGGGATACTAGCAGTCAAGTGAATGCAAAAGACTTGAAATACATTTCTTTTGGAATTGTGTGCTAGTACAACCTCTGATTATGTTGAAGAGGTTACAGTCTATATTGAGATTCCTAGATGGTGGCAGAATATACATTAAAGATTGCATATAACGCATTAAACTATTCTACAACCATATTTATCCTAGTTCCCAAGCAGATACTCAATCAATCAATCATTTGTAGAGCGCACTACATACCCGTGAGGGTCTCAAGGTGCTGGTGGGGCGCTACTGATCAAACAGCCAGGTCGTGAGTATCCTCCTGAAGGTCAGCAGGTCTTGGGTCTGTCGTCGGCTCAGTGGGAGGGTGTTCCATGTCTTGGCGGCGAGGTGGGAGAAGGATCTCTCACCGGTGGTTGTTCTTCCGATGCGCGGGATGGTGGCGAGTGAGAGGTCGGCGGAGCACAGCTGGCAGTTGGGAATGTAGAAGGAGAGCCGTCTGTTGAGGTAGGCTGGGCCGGTCTTGTGGAGTTCCTTGTGTGCGTGGGTGAGGAGCTTGAAGGATATCCTCTTGTTTACCGGGAGCCAGTGCAGGTTTCTCAGGTGGGGTGATGTGGCCGTGGCGATGTACGTCGAGGATCAGTCGTGCCAAAGCGTTTTGGATGCATTGTAGTCGTTTGATGAGCTTAGTCGGGGCTCCCGCGTAGAGGGTGTTTCCGTAGTGGAGTCTGCTGCTGACGAGGGCCTGGGTGACTGCCTTTCTTGTATCTGTCGGCAACCATCTGTAGATATTGTGGAGCATGCGGAGGGTGTTGAAGCAGGAGGATGAGATGGCGTTTGCTTGCTTGGTCATTGAGAGCGTTGAGTCAAGGATGAGTCCCAGGTTGCGTGCGTTGTCGGTTGGTGTCGGGGCTGCCCCCAGTGCCGTCGGCCACTAGGAGTCATCCCAGGCTGAAGGGTTAGAGCCGAGGATGAGGACCTCCATCTTGTCCGAGTTCAGCTTCAAACAGCTGGTCTTCATCTAGTCGGCAACGGCCTTCATTCCTTGGCTTTGGCTATGATGGATTCCTTGGTGAGGATCAGATGAGTGTCGTCAGCATAGGAGATTATGTTGAGGTCCTGCTGTCGGGCTTCGTGTGCGAGTGGGGCCATGTAAATGTTGAACAGTGTTGGGCTGAGGGAGGACCCCTAGGGTACGCCGCAGATGATCTCGGAGGCTTTGAAATGGAATGGAGGGAGGTGGACGCTCTGGGTTCTGCCGGTGAGGAAGGAGGTGGTCCAATCCAGAGTCGTGTCTCGGATCCCTGTGGCGTGAAGGCATGCGCGTAGTGTTAGGTGGCAGACAGTGTTGAAGGCGGCAGAGAGGTCTAGGAGGATGAGTGCTGCGGTCTAGCCGTTGTCCAGCAGGGTCCTGATGTCGGTGGCGGCGATGAGGGCAGTCTCAGTGCTGTGGTTGCTATGGAACCCTGACTGGGAAGGGTCCAGGATTCTGTTTTCTTCGAGGTATCGGGTTAGCTGTTTGTTGACGGTTTCCTTGATGACCTTGGCTGGGAAGGGGAGCGGAGAGATGTGCCGGAAGTTCTTGAGGTCTCTTGGGTCTGCCTTAGGTTTTTTGAGTAGGGCGGTGATCCCGGCATGTTTCCAGATCTCTGGGAAGGTCGCAGTCTCGAGGGAGAGATTGTTGACGTTGCGCAGGTGGGGTGCAATGGAGCTGCTTGCTCTGTTGAAGACGTGGTGCGGGAATCGGTCTGACGGAGAGCTGGAGTGGATTGTGCACATGGTCTTGATGGTGTCATCGATGCTCACGCTGGCCCAGGCTAGCAGTGGGTTGTGGTCGATGGTGTGTGGAGGGTCTGTTGTGTTGCTGTCTGTTGAAGCTGTCTGGGTGTTGAAGCTGTTGTGGATGTCTGCTATCTTGCGGTGGAAGAAGGTGGTGAGGGAGTCGCACAGGGCTTGCGATGGCGAGATGTCGTTGGTGTTGGAGCTGGGGTTGGAGAGTTCCTTCACGATGTTGAAGAGCTTGTTGCTATTGTGTGCGTTGTTGTCGAGGCGGTATTTGAAGGAGGTCCTCTTGGCCGCCCTGATGAGGTGGTGTTGGTTGCATATGGCGTCCTTGTGTGCTGCGTTGCTGTCCGGAGTTTGTTCGCTGTACCATTTCTTCTCTAGTTTCTGGCAGGCTTGCTTGGAGGCTAGGAGTTCTGGGGTGATCCAGCTGGCCCTCTTGCTGGTGTCTCTGTGGGGGGGGTTTCTTCAGCGGGGCGAGGGTGTTGGCGCAGTCCTCGATCCAGCGTCTGAGGCTGTGGGCAGTGTCGTCGGTGTTGGAGGGTTCGGTGGGTGCGCTGAGAGTGAGGTTTGCGTGTAGTTGGTCTTCGGTTATTTTGCTCCAGCAGCATCTGGGAATCTGTTGGGTGCAGCGGTGTGTGGTGGGTTTCTGGAAGGTGAAGTGGATGCTGCGGTGGTCGGTCCGGAGGAGTTCGGGGGTGTGGCTGACAGAGACGTGCAGGCTTGAGGAGAAAACGGGGTAGAGCGTGTGGCCGGCGGAGTGGGTGGGTGTTGTGACGAGTTGCTTCAGTCCGAGGTTGGCGAGGTTATCGATCAGGGTTGTGGAGTTGTTGTCGTTGTTGTTCTCAAGGTTAAAGTTCAGGTCTCCGAGGAGGATGTAGTCGGTGGAGGTCAGGGCGTGTCTGCTGATCAAGTCGGCAATGGAGTCGCTGAACTAGGGGCAGGGTTTGGGAGGTTGGTAGATGAGGGTGCCTCTGAGGGTGGAGTTAGGGTCTGTGTGAAGCTGGAAATGCATGTGTTCACAGTGCTGAGCGCGTCGTCGGTGCTAGTTGTGAAAATGATCCTGTTCTTGAGGATGATGGCGATTCCTCCTCCGACTCCGTTGGTGCGGTCTCTGCGGGTGGTCTTGTAGCCGCCTGGGATGGCTATGGCGATGTCGGGTGCGGAGGAGTCTTTAAACCAGGTCTCTATCAGGAAGACGACGTCCGGGGATGTTGTGGCGAGTAGGTCCCAGAGCTCGACGGCATGCTTGCGTGCGGAGCGGGTGTTCAGTAGTATACATCGGAGGTGGTTGGGGTCTTTCATGGCGAGTGGTTCGTCAGCTCTGAGGCTGGTGTAGCTGCAGTTCTGGCAGGTGAAGGGGCGGTGTGTGCATTTCGGGGTGGCCTCGAAGCAGGTGTGGTCCGTCTGGAGTTGAGAGCGTGCACAGTGCTGGCGTCGTAGTGGCGGCAGTCATTGTGGCGGGTGTGGGGGCCAGGGGTTCTGGCGCTGGGCGCGGTCTAGGCGCAGACGGGAGAAGATGTGCTTGCCTTAGGCGCACCTTTGGCCGCGCAGCGGGCGGAATATATGGGGAGGTGGGAGGGAGGAGCAGCTGGGAGGCGGGAGCAGAGAATGGGCAGTGGGCAGTCAGGGGGACGGGGACGCAGAGGCGAGGGCAGTGAGGGACAACAAAGGTAACAGAAGGGAAAAGGGGCACAGAAATGAGGGAAAAACAAGTGGCACAGAGGGCAGGAGGGTGCAAAAAAGCGAGTGGAAGAGAGGGCAGAAGGGCACAAAAACAAGTGGGAACAGAAGGCAGAAGGGCACAAAAAACTAGGGAAAAACGAGTGGCACAGAGGGCCGAAGGGCACAAAAAACAAGTGTGAACAGAAGGCCACAAAAAACGAGGGTAAAACGAGTGGCACAGAGGGCTGAAGGGCACAAAAAACAAGTGGAACAGAGGGCAGAAGGGCAAAAAAAACGAGTGGAACAGAAGGGCACAAAAAACGAGTGGCACAGAGGGCAGAAGGGCACAGAAAAAACGAGTGGAACAGAGGGCAGAAGGGCACAAAAAACAAGTGGAACAGAAGGCAGAAGGGCACAAAAAACGAGGAAAAACGAGTGGCACAGAGGGCAGAAGGGCACAAAAAAGAAGTGGAACAGAGGGCTGAAGGGCACAAAAACAAGGGAAAAACGAGTGGCACAGAAGGCAGACAGGCACAAAAAATGAGTGGAACAGAAGGCAAAAGGGGCCCAAAAACGAGGGAAAAACTAGTGGCACAGAAGGTAAAAAGGTCACAGAAATACCGGAAAAACAAGTGGCACAGAGGCAAAATACAGAATACAGAAATACAGGGGCAGCTGAGAACAGAAGGCAGAACGGGCAGAGAGGCACGGGGGCAGCAAGGGGATCAGAAGGGAAAACCGGGCAGGGACACGAAAAGCAAGGGGTACAGAAGGAAAGACCGGCAGAGAGAGCATGGGGACAGCGAGGGGAACAGAGGGAAGAAAAAGGGGCACAGACCACGTACAGGCAGTGGGGGAAGACAGACAACAGCGGTCACATCCACAACAATGAAAATACAGGCAATATAATAAAAGCAATAAAGCGGAGGATGAACAAACCTACCTACGGCCTACCACTGGCCACCAGGGATGAGGCGCAGGTGGTAGCCTGCGGGTGGTGGAGGGCCTCGAACGTCCTCAGCAGTGGCAGATGGGGCAGGGAGATACAGGCAGTGCTGTGTGGAGGAGAAGCGACCTGGACCCATGAACACACACAAAAATTATGTTCAAAACAAGCTGACAACAAACCCGGTGATCCGCAGAATTACGGGGGCATCAGGGTACACTTACATTACATTCAATGATGGTGACCTGTACCGATTGCATATGAATCACATTTATACACCAATTCTGAAATGCGTTTTGTATCGACAGAAACAATACTGACAACGGTACAGACTGTTGTGGTGAGGGAGAGAGCACTGACTCAGGGAAAACAAGTAATTGTCGGGACCCTGATGCCAACCTTAGAGGCCATCACAAGAGCAAGCATTCCAAATACAAAATCATTACATATACGTTGGATACCATGGGCTGACTCAATCGCCGCAACAATGTTGACTACAGATTTGACTCTACACTACAAACACAAGACTTTTTGCAAAACAAACATGAATATCCTCTGCCTAGTAAAAGAATGCATCTAAATCAGTATGATTACATCATATATACTGATGGGTGTGCACAGCCTGCCGTAGGGACAAAGCACCAATACTTAGCAGCGTGCGCTACCGTAAAGGGGCACATTCAGATAGAGAATTCCATCCTGAGAAAACCTACACACAGTCACTTGGTGACTGCACTGTGCAATTGGCTGAACTTAGGGCACTAATACTGGCAATGGAGAATACGGATCACATATTCCCCACACTCATAATGTGTGATTTGTATTATTGTGTCCTGTCTTGTAATGAGTATCAACACTACTGGAGCCAGAAGGAATTCAGAGATTCTAAAGGTTGCACAATCAAGCACAGATGCTTTGGGAACAGGTGGAAAAGCTGAAAGATTGCTTGTCACAAACTCATGTAATCCACACATTGAGTCATCAACATGTCGGCGTACAAGTTGCAGAGAGTTCCATGGCTGATGAAGCAGCAAAAGCACAGTGCAGACTGCTGCAGTCACTGCAATTACTCGTTCAAGTACGAGAATAGACACAGACATCATGACGGATGTCAATCCTACAGAGCACCTGTCATGACTTTCAGAGCTACCAGAACTGTACTTCTACCTCTTGCCAGCTGCAAAACAAGAGATTTGTCTCCATTGATCTGATCAAAACCACATTATATGGCTGGTTCTCAACAGTAGGCGTTGTGGCTTGCTGGGTAGTTACATGCCTTCTTTCACTACCATACAGGAAGTTAGGTTAGAAGCTTTAATAACTGATGAAGCCTCCTCTCCCCAATGGGAGATAGCAGTAACCAACAATAAAGTATGCCTTCTACCTATTACTACCACAACTACTGTACAATTAAGTAGTGCAGAAATACAGATTTTAATATGGAATACTGAAACGAATGCTTTTCAAGTAAATGTACCACGGATCGAGTCATCCCCCAGTTCTACACAACTCGCAGAGCTGCCAAAAATAGTTCAGACTACCTCTGGCTACATCATCGACTTTGATGACTTTTCCTGTTTCATCTAATCCACCAGCACCACCACCTCAACCATTTTGGTTGAGACATCATGTTTTCTATGTTTGGCTGAAAAATACATGCTTTGTTCCTCCATGGTTACACCTTTAGATTATAATTGTATCACGTTTTCTAGCCTCTTTGGATTGGATTTGTGACAGTCTTTTTCCTGCTTCTATATGGACACTATCTCCCAAAACACTCTGCTGTACAACTGGTGAACATGGTTCTAAAACCACATTCCTCATCACACAAAGAACTAAGAGACTTTTCCCTGGTGAACATTCCAGCCGTTCTTGTTCCTGATGGGATTGTTTGGGACAGGGTATCATATAATGTGTATGTTCCAACTGAACTTTTACAAAATTCAATTTTTGTTTAGATTATTGTTTAATGACATCTTCACCCTTAGTACTATCTCTGTTGATTGGGATATTGATACAATGCATGAAATGCAAGACGATCTAGGGCATTCAACTGTAGTGTAGTTCCTATATTCCCAATAGGCTCTGCGCATTGGAATAATATATCCTATAGATGTGACATAGGACTGAGGTCAGTATGTCTCTATTGAATATACAAAGCTTAATTGTGAGTGCCAGCTAGCTCAGAAAGGGATTAGTTTCTGACAACCGCATAAACATGACAACTTTGTTTCCCTGGGACTGGAACAAATATCTTCAGAGTTGTGGAAGCAATAGATAACTATTTTACTCAGTCAATCGTGCATGCTTCGTTTCTACAGAGTTGCAGAGAAAATAGAGAGACAGTCTTTTCAATAAAAGGGGTTTATTGAACAGTCTTCTTTCTCATGCAAGAGAGATGAACTGCTACAATCGTTAGACAGAATGCAAAGTATAATGCGTACAGCGAGAATAGTATTATGAAATAATACTGTAATAGAAACAATCTAGTGTTATGACATATAAAAATACATACATAAATAACACAGGCTAAAATAACTCACTGGTGCTTCTAAAATACGCCTACCCCAATGTACCTAACCTAAGTCTAGTACGATGGGACAAGTAAGTATGGTCTTTAGCATAGGTTTAGTTTTTGCCAAGAACTGCCAAAGGTTTCTCCAGGTTTTAATCAGCTCCATACCTTAGAATGAAGGAGGTTGGTATATATGTCTCGGACTCTATTTACCAACGCCCTGCAAGGGGAGTCAGAAACACTGGAGCTGGATTCTCAGCAGAGAAGGACAGCTTCTTGTCAGTGCATCAGCTGGAGAGTCGGCTTCCTTCTGCACTTGCTGTAGCGAGCTGCGTCGGGCAAGTAGATAGTCGAACTGCACTGAACCACACCGTGCTTTTCTATAGCAAGTGAAGGTATATTTATACCTTGAAGGTGTTTAGGAATGCCAGCTTTGACGTAAATTCGGGCATATAAATGTCATGGATGAACCCCTAAGGAATAGTTGTTCATGCATAATAATGAGTTTCTTGGAGAAATCAATACCCAGGCTAGGGGAAGTCCCTTATGCTTAACAGTCTGGTTTTCCAAGAAATCGTTGTGACGTTGATGAACGGATGGAAGTAGCCATGCCTGTATTTGGGTAGCATTGGCTATGCCTAAATAATGGTTTGATATCTATGCCTTTATAAGGGTTATGCAAATTGTACCTATATAAGGGCATGAATCTGGAAAATTAATTTGGAATCTAAAACGCCATACAACGCAACCGTTTTTTTCTTCTGATGAACTGTCGGAAAAAAAGCACATCTAATTATAATGAAATGTTTTGTTTTCAACAGTATGGTCATAATTTTTACATTAAAAAAGTAGTTTTTAATTACACATAATGAGAGCATTGCCCTACACAATCACAGGGCAGTTCCAAAACATTTGTGCAGAAGTGTGCTTATTTTTCCAGTTATGATACATTAGTCTCAGTGTCTTATTATTATAAGCTTACACCATCACCTGGAAAGAAAAATATGCTAACAAAGACAAAGCTGATTTATTCTGGTTCCTGTCTTTCCCAGCTGTCCACACAAGGGTTTGACTTTTGTAGGGACACTATTGATGTCAAATCAATTTGGGGGACAAGGGATTGGCATGTTCAGTGGTACAAGGCATTGTTTAGAGCATGCCTTAGACCACCAAAGATGATGCTCCAGAATAAAACTGCGCAACAAACATCATGTCTTGGTTTAGCAAGATAAAGGCTTAAATCCCGATGTTGGAATAAGGAAACTGAAGTTTTTCCTCAGCTGTCCTGGCTGCGAGAATGCCTTAAGTGGTGCCTTAATGTGAAAAAAGGAGAGGGTAGAAATGGACAGAAATCGCACCTCGTAAGTGAGAAACACAATTTAGTGGGCATAAAGTAAATGCTGAGTATGTACAATGCATTAGTCAGAGAGATAGTACTTCAGAGCTAGTTCCACACCCTACTGCCCAAGGTGTGAGTGCACACGGGACCAAAGGCACACTGTGCCAATATATCAAAAAGGAATACCCTAGCACTCCACTTAAATTATAAACAAAGTAAGTAGTATCCACTCAATAAGGAAATGTCTTTAAAGCAAGAGATTTTCTTTAATAAGGATGAAGCGTAGTTCAAATATTTTCATTCAAAGTCTTCTCTTACAGGGCTTTTCATTCAATTTTCAATACGTTGATAACATTTTCCATCCATCCAGTTCTCAAAACAGTGATGACAGCCTCAATATGATGATGAACAGGTTACATCCATCCAGTTTTCAATACATTGGTAACAGCCGACAGGTGTTTCATCACACTGTGACTTTTTCAAGGCTGTATACCAGTAATAAACACATAATGAGGAACAGATACAAACTTGATAAAGATATGGACTGTAAAGTATAGGATGAATCCCTATTGGTGATAGCCATTAATTGTAGTACTTAAACTTGGTTTCACATAGATATGGCTTTGAAAAGTGTCTGAAAAGAACATCGAAAGAAAGCCATAGCAAAAAGAAGCCACACCCGAGATCGTGACTCATAGGCGTGTCACATGCATAGTACAGATTCGTGCATTGCAATGAAGAGAGCCCTTATGTATATTACTCTAGATTAAAGTCTAGAGAAGAGTGAAGAAACATTCCACCATCTCTGAGAAAAGAATACAAAATAGTATCATTATGTCGTCCATCCTCAGACTGTTCAAAGGTTGCCAGTTGTGAGAGATAGATAAGAAGACTATTCTATTTCAGGAGGCAGTTCATGTAGCGGCCTCATGTTACAAGTCTTGGCTGATTTATAAAAAAACTAATAAAAAAGAAAATCTAGTAAATAAAGTGTAGTGTCACTGTAGCCAAAATCCCATGAGGTCTTGAAAAACTCAAGAAAAGACACATACATATCAGAATCCAAATCCTCACTGATGACGCAGGATTACCAGCATAGTTTACTCATCACACGACATACTCACCTGGGCCCATAAACATACCGTTAATCTATTTCTTGCTGCTGCCAATCAGAATTTATTTAACTAATAATCAAATATACCTGTAAACCATCAACTTACCAATTTCTTGTCACTGCAATAAATGAGGGAATTGGTTCAGGGAGTTAGAATAATAAGGTATAACTAACAATTTTTTTCCATGGAATAACCACAGGCTCGGGAAAGTTTTAAAAACTTGTATCTATGCAATTTTCTGTGAGTCAAGTACCAGTACATACTAATAAGTAATTTCTCAAGAATAAAAACAATGATTGAAGTAAAAATCTTTGGAGACTTAGTTAAAATTCTAAACATTGGTACCTGGGGATTGTGAGAAAGGAAGACGGCACAAGGACATACCATGCAGATTTATATTTACCTAGAATGGTGCGAGGACCAACCCCTGGACAGGGGCTGGAAAGAAAAGGGCTCCCAACTAATCAGGAGCCAACAGGTCTAGACGGGTACAGGACAGGACAGGTAACCTCCGCTAAGTGCAACACCAGCGTCACACCCCTCTCTGCAGCTACTCTCATTCCCCTTATCTAGGAAAGAGTCTTCTCCTTCAGCAATTTCCGATTCTTCTGGCAGAGTGCTCAACCAGCCCTCTGCTCTAGATTCTCCTTCAGCATACGTTGGGTCAGTGACAGGTCTGTGACAAGTCAGACAAACTAACTGATTAAGCCTACCTTAGTTATACCATTTCCAGGGCGTGTACCCCCCCCCCAACCCCCCCCAATGTTGCAAATGTTTGTATTCCCTTTATTTGTAAGGTCAGAAAGACGGGGAGAGGTCCTCACACCATAACAGTATGAAGTAATTTTCCTTTATTTTAATTAAGCTAGATTCCCGCCCATAATTTACTTTCCCATGAATTTATTCCACCCAGAATTATTTCATTTCATTTCATATACAATGTATAAAATGTATTCAGTTTTTCTTCCTGTCTTCGGGTCAAGTGGTGAGTTTCCCAGGCACATCGCGGGTAGGATGACCTTTGGCAGGCATTCAATGCCATGACTTTAAGGTTTTCAGAGTTCAAGTGCGCACGCTCAGAAATTTCAAAATGGAGTTTCCAGACAGCCTTCAGGCCCAAATACGAGCTATCAATAAAGTCAAAGCGAGAGACATTAAAATACAAAAATAAGTGAATGCACTGTATACCACTTATTTCTACTCTATTCCCATTACTTTATTTTACCTTATGCATTAGCAGTTAAGCAAAACACACAAAGTTTAGTTTAGGCTGAAGCATATGCATTAGCATGTGAGGTTCAAAGATGCCATTTTTAGGCACTATTGCGCAGCTGCAAAGAATTCCCACCAAAAGCAAAGTACGTCATGCTACGTAGATGCAGTAGACGCATGTGCAGAAGAGTTCCCACGTTTTCGGCTGCCATATTAATACACTCGAGTTACTTGTTCATAAAACGACATTTAAAAGCTTCCCCTAAATACTGAAATGTCATGTGGTGCAATTATTAGTACTTACAAAACATGAAGGTTAGCGTATTACATGTTTTTTCGAGAGGATTGAATCCAAGCAAGTTTCATTACATATGAAACCTTGCTCCATCATCATTTAAGGTGAGAAAAATGGTATTCCGTATTACATAATACATACTCTGATCCTAGTCCAAAGAAAAAGGGGTTACAAATAGGCTAAACAAAAAGGTAAATGAAGGAAAATATAATGACAACAACTGTGCATCATAACGCATATCGAGCCTATAATATGAGTTGTTGGGCTACATATGTTACAAGGTACTTATAGTATTTCCAAGTGTACATGACTAGTAGTAAATCATATTTTATTTGATCTGGGCAACACCAGTTGGTCCAAATGTCATATACAATTAGACAAGAAGTTAATTCATTCATCCATAAAGAACATAATCAAAACAAAGTGTGGACATGTCACAAATGTCCAGGACCTAGACAGGTCCCTGTAATCAAAAGAACAACAACCAAATGAGTAGCGAGCATCATCGCCATCTTTTCAGCGTATTTAACAAAACAGTAAAAGAGTAAATGTGCCTCGCATGTTAAGTGAAACGTTTACGATACGAGTCAATAGTCATTGCGGTTAGGACTGAAACAAGCATTTTCAATGCAATAGGTCTCCCATTTGCGAGTGTTTAAGCTATTGGTATTGTAAATGACAATGCCTTTTATTTATGTGTTTTTAAAGCAGCACATATATAAAATGTATTGTTATTTTTAATGCCAAGAGCTCAAACTCTTGCAAATACGAGAGCACTTTAATTTTGTCCGCGCCCATTTTTGTAGACACTGCTCGAATTTGCAGGCTACAGTGAGCAGCGTCTAAACAAAGGGGTGCGGCCAACATTAAAGTGAAAGCACATATGGTGCTTTCACCTAAAGTGATAATAAGGAATTATAAAAAACTTAGGGCCGTATGTATCAAGCCCAAATGCGTTCGCAAACGCCGAAATTCGCAGAATTTCAGTGTTTGCGAATGCATTTTTGGTAAATGGTATGTATCACACAAATCTGCATGCAAAATAAGGAATCGCAAAATGTGCGATTCTTTATTTTGCGATTGCATTTAAGGAATCGCAAATTTTGCGATTCCTTAAATGCAATGTAAGAAGCACAAAAAAAGTGCAATTTTGCCTTAAGGAATCGCAAATTACTACCAACTTCAGGTTGGTGGTAATTTGCAATTTCTTAGAAAAATGCACATTGTTGCATTTTTCAAAGTGCCATGTGAAACACATACATGCCCTTAGGGCATGTATGTGTGCCACATGTGCACCCATGCATATTTCAGGGGTGCAACAGGGTGTCCTTTGGACACCCCTGCACCCTTGAAATTATTCTCAATTTGCGATTCTCAAATTGCGGATCGCAAATTGAGAATACCTTCCCATTCATTCCTATGGGCCTCCTGGACCATAGTAATGAATGGGAAATTATTCCTTAATTGTGATTCGCAATTTGCTAATCGCAATTAAGGAATTTTAAGAAATCGCAAAAAAATGCGATTTTGTACATACAGACCTATTTGCGATTCTCAAATAGCGATTTTTTTAAAATCGCTATTTGAGAATCGCAAATCAGGTTGATGATACATATGGCCCTTAAGGGTTTTCCCACTGGGTGCTGAACTCTTTGAGATCCCATTGTTTGTGACAAAGCCAGCTCGTCATAAGCACAGGGCAGGTAAAGCCCAGGACGAGCTGGCTTTGTCATTAGCACTGAAGGGGTTAAGTAGCACGGCTGCTAGAGTGAAAGCGGACCGTGCTGTATAATAATTAATTAAATAAGCGCAGCAGCTATAGTTTAAGCGAACTGCGTTGTAGTTTGAATAAAAACACTAAAAAAATAAAAGCAGGTGGCTGCTGCAATGTCATGGGTGGAATAGGGGAAAAGCATTAAAGAAAATAGTGCTCACCAGCTTAGATAGCAGACCATGTAACAACACCAGTAAAAGTCCTGTTGTTATGGGATGTAACAAATGCAGACAAGGTGGTACCAAGTAGGGACTAACAAGCCTAATAATGACTCGGAGGCCAGGGTTTACCAATACCAATGACAAGCGAATTAAAAATATTGGCGGAGAGTGGGCGGGGATTCAAAGACATACTCCACTACTGCATGCCTCGCAGCAGCGCATGTGCTGCCCAGGCCGACCTAAAAGTCATGTGAAGCAAATCACCAAGCAAAAATTAGCATGGAACAAACCACATCAAGGAAATTACACAGAGTAAATCACACGAGGGACCAAATTACACAGAGGATAAGATCACAATGGAGCAAATCATATAAAACAATGTTGTGGGGGTGGAGTTATACATAGTAAAGCGTAATCAGCCAAATTACATTTGTTTTGCTGGAGACAAATACATGCATGTATGAATGAGTCGGCCTAAACAGACTTTTTGAGAGGACTCCTGCAAAAACTACTAAGGTTAAGTACTGTGACACATACAAAAATAGTAAAATTCCGATATGGCTGAGATACCCGCCACCCCCTCTCAACACAATCCCCAAAGGAGGGAAACCGGAAACAGTTCTTGAAGTTTTTGGAAGAGGGAGGGAGTAACCCTTCCGGCCGTATTTATTAAAACAAAATTAAAACATTAAATCAACATTTTATATTATGTACAATTTCATTACCACATTGCGATGTTTGGCTAACCTTAACAGATTCTCTAATACAGAGGTTCTCCTAGCCGAACTAACATCCTACACACATTGACTTGAAATTATGAAATTGTACATCCTAACGTTTAAGGGCCAACGGCAAGGTCGTAACCGGTGTCAAGATCCCTAACCAGAAATGCCCCCCCCACTTGTGAGGGGCGACAGCACTGAGGCGTACCTCAAGTGCAACTACCAATTTCCCTTTGACTTGACGGGGGCACCAATAAAACTCGACGCCACTTAAAGGTCGTTCGAGGACTCGTGTGAGGTATCTAGAAGGTAGCGTAGACCCCCCCCCAAAAACCCCGCACAACTTACCACATCTGCCGTCGCAGACGTCACTGGCCCCGGGAAATTCCCCAGGAGGGGGCTGTAACCCCTCCTACACAGGAAGGGGCCTTGACCGCCTTTCCTTTTCTTTCGGCGACCCATCCTTAGAAGGGACCGCCTCCCCGTTGAGGGGCCAATGGCCACCTCTCCCGAGCGCTCCCATCCGTGTTGGGTGACGCCCACTCATAGGGATCTTCCAGTTAGTGCTCACCGATCATGACCTTACCGCCCGACCAAAATAAATACGACAATGCTAACTAAATGACTAGACTAAAATCACAGTAGCAACTATACTTTCATTAAAAGCATGCTACCAATGAACACTAAAGCAGAATTTCTTTATTTGCAAAACGTACCACAAATCGACATTCTTTATTACATACTCAAAATCATCACGATAATACCACAACCTGTAAACGAAAATCAGAGTTATCCATCAACTTTATTCAAAACAACTTGCTGTCATCAGGGGCTGGTGGGTGGGTCAAAATTGGCTCTTCGTTCCGTCTCGAGCTCACGTGCAGCGAGGAGGTGCAGCTTCAGAGCACAGGAACAAGAGGATGCCTTCCGGTCTTGCGCCCCCTTTTATCCGTCTTCAGGGCGGGCGTAAACCCGCCCCTGCCTGCCCCGAGGGCGTGGCCAGCCGCGTCAGTGTCTAGGCCAGCCCACTCTAGGGCGGGAAAAAGCGCGCCCCGGCTACGCCGCTTCGGGCATACCAGCCGAGACACGCCTCCCGCCCAAGATGGCTTCCCGGGGGGATCGTGGTACTCTGCCATACGTGCGGGGGGACTGAGTGGTCGCCCCTTTCCATATGGCTGAGATACCCGCCACCCCCTCTCAACACAATCCCCAAAGGAGGGAAACCGGAAACAGTTCTTGAAGTTTTTGGAAGAGGGAGGGAGTAACCCTCCCGGCCGTATTTATTAAAACAAAATTAAAACATTAAATCAACATTTTATATTATGTACAATTTCATTACCACATTGCGATGTTTGGCTAACCTTAACAGATTCTCTAATACAGAGGTTCTCCTAGCCGAACTAACATCCTACACACATTGACTTGAAATTATGAAATTGTACATCCTAACGTTTAAGGGCCAACGGCAAGGTCGTAACCGGTGTCAAGATCCCTAACCAGAAATACCCCCCCCACTTGTGAGGGGCGACAGCACTGAGGCGTACCTCAAGTGCAACTACCAATTTCCCTTTGACTTGACGGGGGCACCAATAAAACTCGACGCCACTTAAAGGTCGTTCGAGGACTCGTGTGAGGTATCTAGAAGGTAGCGTAGACCCCCCCCCAAAAACCCCGCACAACTTACCACATCTGCCGTCGCAGACGTCACTGGCCCCGGGAAATTCCCCAGGAGGGGGCTGTAACCCCTCCTACACAGGAAGGGGCCTTGACCGCCTTTCCTTTTCTTTCGGCGACCCATCCTTAGAAGGGACCGCCTCCCCGTTGAGGGGCCAATGGCCACCTCTCCCGAGCGCTCCCATCCGTGTTGGGTGACGCCCACTCATAGGGATCTTCCAATTAGTGCTCACCGATCATGACCTTACCGCCACAGGCCGGACAGTTGACCGGCTATCCGGACCCCCCACAAAGCTCCTACCTAGAGGTCATGTTCTAACGTTTTTAACCATGCTAAGAAGTCTCCTATGAGTAACTCATTCCCCACCCGAGACAAATGCACACCATCCCCCAAATACATACTGTCATCATCAATACAGCCATGCGAAATAGAATGCAATGTCCTGGAACGGAACAACCTACTCACTTTGTTATTAAGCTTTCTAACAGAATGATTCAAAGCAGGAATAGAAATAGCCCCTCGCCATACCTTTCGTGGGATCATATGGGACCACGCAATTATGCACCCCGGAACTCTCCTCGCCAACCAACTTACAGTGGAAAGCATTGCCTCCAGGAGAAGTCGTCTACCGGTGGTGACTAAATCATTGCCCCCTAGATGTACTATGACTATAGACGGCGGTGACCTCGTCCGCCCTAACAAACCCTCGCAAAATGTTTGAAACTGGTCAATACAGAGTCCGCCTCTTCCGTAGAAGGACACCCTGTACCCGTATTCCCCAGCTACGTGAATCATGTCACCTGCTTTGAATACGTCCGCGGCACGCCTCACGTATGAGTGGCCCACGACCCACACCTCCTTTTTCACAGCCGGTGATGTCTGACCGCTGGCCCGGTGTTGGGTCGACTGCATAGTCCGCCCCGCCTCGTAGGCTTGCGCAACTGAAAATCAAACAAAAACAAGAGGCGTGAGTACATCATTACAGCTTCACAACATGTGCAACCGCACATACCTCTTATAACAATTGGAGGACCAACGCCCCACTCTTTTTACTTGTTCAACATTAAGACCCCTAGCTGTAGCTTCTGTAGCAGCCCCTATCCGAAAGGAATGGGTCCCAAACTCGCCCGGGTTCAAGCCCGCAGCGGCAATTGACATCGCAAGCACCCGCTGAAACTGAAATTTCGTCAGTGGGGTGGCGTCCGCGTGTCTCAACAAGGTCCCCCCCCATGATGCCACCCTTCGTGCTAGGTAGTCATCTAAACACTTTACCGGACACATGGAGGACCCGGGAATCCTGCGTATGATTATGCAGTCACCCATTCCACCCTGATCGGTCTTGGACCTGACAAAGGAGACAGTCATTGTCTCTCCTCTGATCTGAACGTGTTCCTGGCACAAACCCCCTGTCACATCCTGTTTGTTTCTTGCCACTAGTTCGCTTACCCGCATCGCCCCATGAAATGCCAGCGTAAAAGCGGCTCGGAACAACACTGTCTCAAACTGAGATGAACATGTGGAAGGGAGTGTGGCCAACAACTGGGCCAACCTATCCAAACCTATCGGGCGCCTCTCATCTACTCTGCGACCCTCAAGGCGTTGCCACCCACGCAGCGCTTTCTGTACCACGAAAGACGCTGTCGGGTCCTGGATACCATGAGCCCTGGCAACAAAGGAAATTGCAGCACGATGCCTCTGGGCCGTAGCCACTGATTTCCCAGCCCTACGTAAGGACATCAGAAAATTCACTACCCATTCTTCGTGGCCCCAAAGCCCCTCTCTATCGGTCCCCAAAAAGGCTAAATAGGACCGAAACGCCCCTTCATATGCCTTCCTCGTCCTTGGTGCTAGACTCTCTCCCACGAGGTAACGAAGTTCGGGGCACCGAGAGACCAGAGAGCTTCGGGAAAGGGTGCCGGCTCTGGGTCCGCTGTGGGAAGGAAACCCGAGAAAGCCTGCATATGAAAACGAGACAGTGCATCAGCCGCCTGATTCATTACCCCCGGGACATGTTTTGCTCTGAATAGCACATTCAGTTGCATACACAGCAACACAATTTCTTTGAGCAGTCTTAAAATCAGTTTACATCGTGCAGCCTGGCTATTAATGCACTCGACCACGGTCATATTGTCAGACCAAAATATCACAGAGTGATCTTTGAACCCTTCTGGCCAGGTTCTCAGGGCCACCAAAATGGGGAAAAGTTCAAGGAAAGCAATATTACTTGTCAGACCATTGTCATGCCACCATGTCGGCCACCTTTGTGCCGACCATTTTGTGCCGAAGATGGCACCAAAACCTATGCTACCTGCTGAATCTGTCCATAGCCCCAGCTCTTCCGAGGACACGGCTGGTTTGTTCCAGACGACTCGACCATTAAAGTCCGCCAGGAATGCTAGCCAAATGCGCATGTCCTGGCGGACCTCAGCCGATAGTCTCGTGCGATGATGGCCCTCCTTTAAGCCGACCATAGCTTGGGCAATTGAACGGGAGAAGGGGCGGGCCATTGGTATAACCCTCAGGGCAAAATTTAACTGTCCCACCAACTGCTGTAATTGCTGCAGCGTAACTTTAGAACCATTTATACACACTCGCAGGGCTGCCCTGAACTTCAACACTTTGTCAGCTGGCAAACGAAAACAACCCTCACTGGAGTCTAACTCGATCCCCAGAAACTCGAGGCAAGTCACAGGACCCACCGTCTTACCTGGTGCCAATGGCACACCAAACTGCTTCATTAACATACAAAATTCGGCCAAGGCCCGGCCACATTCAAGATCCCCGGCTGCCCCAAGGAACAGAAAATCATCAAGGTAATGCATTACATGTTGGAAACCCGTCTTCTTTGTGAAGACCCATTGTAGAAAACTACTGAATTTCTCAAAATAGGCACAAGATATAGAGCACCCCATCGGCATACACCTATCCATGTAATAATAACCCTGAAACATGAAACCCAGGAGACGCTGGTCGTCTGGGTGTACCGGGAGCAATCGGAACGCTGACTCGATATCTGACTTCGCCATCAGCGCCCCGGGCCCCAGGCGATTCAAAATGGCTACGGCCTCATCGAAGGATGCGTACCGCACCGAACATACATCCGGGTCTATTGCATCGTTTACAGAAAAACCACGTGGAGCTGATAAATTGTGGATCAATCGGAACTCACCCGGGTCCTTCTTGGGGACTACCCCTAAAGGAGAACAAACAAAATCCTGCACCGGGGGTACACTAAACGGGCCGGCGACCCGACCTCGAGTAACCTCTTTCCGGATCTTATCCTGTACCACGGTAGTATGCTGCAGGACCAACAGTTGATTTTTACACTTCTCCACACCCTGAAAGTCCCCTACCGGGATGCGGAAACCATACGAAAAACCGTTCCGCAGCACCCCAGCAGAAGTACGATCCGGGTATTCACTGAGCCAGGGAATCATTGCCAAGGTATCAATCGGGGTAGGTAAAGGCGCCCCTCGGACTATGTTAGACCTGTTTGGCGCCTCCTCTCCCCCCGTTATCACCCGTTTTGGCTCTGCACGTGGACTCAGGATGGGGCGACCCGCACCCACTACATTCATGTTTAAATTTACACGATCCCTGGGGCCTAGTACATTTACCTCTGTTGAAATTAAAGCATAACCCCTTTTTTCCTGTATTGCCGGCAGGTCTCGAGTAATCGTCGGTACCCGTACCTGAACGAAAGGGCGTCCCCCCATATTGGCGGGAGGATTCGCCAACATTACTTCCTACCAATGGCATTTTCAACATACCTGTCTCCTTCATTTTATCCCATGTCAAAGAATCGTAACAATCCCAGGTTAAGCTTTTATTATGCTCTTTAGCCTTTCTAAAAAGATTATCGTAGCAAAACCAATGGTTACCCTGGTATGATGTCGAGTACCCCATGATTCGCGACTGATAGATCGGCAACTCGGCAAGCAACTCGGGCCTACGTTCCCCCAAGATCGACGTAAAGATTCCCCATGCATTGCCCCAATTGCCAATATTTTCATTCACTTTAAAGGCGGCCATTTTTGCGCGCCAAACACTCGGATGCATGAGGTCCTTCTGACCCTTAACATGCTCCACCTCATAATGATCAACAAGCAAAGAGAAGATGTTCACATATTCCCCCGCCCAAATCTTCTCCTTAATTGCCAAAGGCACATGTTGACCCAACCTTTCTCTACGAGAGGGTGCTGACTCATCCCTCGCAATCGGCAATGGCCGCTTACCTGCACCGGACGCTGCCTCTGCGGTCGCAATCGTCCCTTGTGGCTTGTCAACTACTGCAACTGGTGTAGACACCTTGGCTGCATCCCGTTTCTCGCGCAATTGCTTCATCAGCGTCTGCGCCTCGGCAGCCGTGGCGCCCTCACTTCTTTCGCCCAACCACGCTGCAAGTTGTGCTGCCAGCTCGGGCGGCATATCCTCATTGGACACCGGGGTGACCACCACGGGAATTGGGTTCCCCTCCGCCGGTACTGGGGTTGGCGCTTCGAGCGGGGTACAGGGAACCGGGACGTCTCCCCCAGCTGGTCCCCTCCTTGGCCTCTTGGCTCTCCCTCCTGGGGCTGCTCCAGCCGAAGGACGTTCCGGCCCCCCTTCCCCCTCTCTCTCCGCCACCCGCTTCTTCAGCTCGGTCATCTCCTTCATGAGGACCCGAAGCATCTGTTCAGTCGTCATTCTCTTTCCGCCTTTCTTGGGCATTTCTCCGACAGAGAAAAAGAAGACAAAAAGAAGGATTACAACGCTCAAAATTGGCTCTTCGTTCCGTCTCGAGCTCACGTGCAGCGAGGAGGTGCAGCTTCAGAGCACAGGAACAAGAGGATGCCTTCCGGTCTTGCGCCCCCTTTTATCCGTCTTCAGGGCGGGCGTAAACCCGCCCCTGCCTGCCCCGAGGGCGTGGCCAGCCGCGTCAGTGTCTAGGCCAGCCCACTCTAGGGCGGGAAAAAGCGCGCCCCGGCTACGCCGCTTCGGGCATACCAGCCGAGACACGCCTCCCGCCCAAGATGGCTTCCCGGGGGGATCGTGGTACTCTGCCATACGTGCGGGGGGACCGAGTGGTCGCCCCTTTCCATATTTTGAGTAGAGGTGGGTGAGCCACTGGAAGCTCGAGCCTGAAGCATGGCACAGGCTCAGCTCGGGGTCCTGTTGGAGCCTCGAGCCTACATCGAGCTGAGCTTTCATGTGGGTTCTGCTGGCCACGCTCGCTCTACACTTATGCAGAAAGAGGTAAACAAAGCATTAACATATGCAGTAAAACTGAGATACAGACAGACAACTCTTTGGTGTCTGATTTGTCCAAAGTAAAACCAGAAAGCCGGCATTTATCGCGGCTTCCTGATTTACTAAATTGTGTGATCTTGGGCAAATATTCTATTTTACTGATCCTCCTTTTTCTTCACTCCCAAAAATGAAAGCACCTTCTTATTTACATGGGTTTCCAACAGTAGCTGTACGAAAACTCATGGTGTTTGAACTAATAAAGAATAATGTTGCTCTATCTTTAAGAACTCATCAGGCACATATACCTGTCACCACACAAACACACATACTCACTCAGACACACACAAACACACCATCTGATTGAAGCACTGTGCAAGAATCATCCCAGCGTCAAACAAATTATTTAAACTGACATCTCAGGGTTAAATAAATGGCCAGCAAACACCGACGTGTCAGTTTGAATCAGAATCCAACTTGTAAACAAGTGAGTCTCAAATACACCTACTGCGTGTAATGCTCATCACTTACCAGCATTATGTTTTTTTTTACTATTATTATATTTTTCATGGATAACATACAATGCAAACTTTACATAATGCACTGAGGCACTTCCATTTATTTTTGCGTGATAAGAAATGCGGGTCAGAGGAAGACACTCGGGTAATTTGGGCAGGATCACACAATGCAGAGCAGAAGCAACCAATTTGCAAACCCGGATCTCTGGTTCTTCTCATAATCATACGAAACCAGACACGCTGTATTTTTGAAGACACGAAACGTGAGGATTGTTGCTTAAAAGAGTACTCTATGGGGCCCCCTGCTACCAGCGAAATACCTTTCCACTGAGTGACTGACAATAAACATGCAAAGCACGTACACGTATCCACTGGGTCCATGCACCCCAAAGCACAAAAATTCAGAGTGCATACTAGTGCACATAATACAGGAGCACCTGACAGCCAAAACTGGGATCCAGACACCAAAACGGAGGTGTGAGGTGGCGCTGTCAGGAGCGGCAGCAGGCAGGGGCAGCGCAGATGGGGAGGGAGACTGGCAGCAGCGGATTCAGAAGCAGAGCATAAATGAAGTGGACTTATCAAGGCCCCAGAGAGGATTGTGCGACATCTCTCAGCTCCGCTAGGGTTCAGAGCAGGCAGCGTCAACACTCTGAGGTGGGGATCGGGAGGAGCTTGTGCCGGAGATAGAAGACTGACCCCAGCCAGTGCCCACACATACCACCGGGGGTTAGGCACGCTGGGAGGGGGGTCCGTGCCAGCGAGCGTGCAGTGTGTACCACACCATATCACTGCTGAGCTAGTGAGCAAAGAATGTGCATCGATGGGCCAATGCAGGCCCTAGCCTTCTTCGCATCCTGCTGGAACCTAATGATCTGCGGCGCTCCTGAGTCATTTCAGTCAGTTCTCATGTGTTGGTGCTTTTTCCCGTGTGCGAGCTACGTGTGCACAAACATATCAGTTCCTGCACGCACGCCCGCAAACAGGCAGTACAACGCTGGAAAGAGTCTACATGGATACAAATAAAAACAAGCATTTACAATGCAATGGTTTCGCCTTTGAAAAAGTTAGAGCTATTGGCATTGCTCATGACATTTCTTTTTTTTTTTTACTTCTAAATAAATGGCATTGTTGTTTACATTGCAATAGGTCTCACATTTGTTGGAGTTGGAGCTACTGGCATTGTAAATGGCAATGTTTTTTATTCATGCTTTGTTAGCAGTGGAGTGATATTTTTTTTAAGTGCCCACTATACCATATTATAAGCTTTTATAGCAACTATACAGTAAAGCTATAGCTATTTTAACGTAAAAGGGTGTAAATGGATGAATACAAATACCAAAAAGAATCTTAAACTGTATGGTGGAATGTATAGCAGGTGACAGACTACCGATCACAACATACGCACTTTAAGTAATTGTGGAAACCATATGTAATAAAAAAATCGGTAGTATGGGGTGTCAATGACGCTTATGCAAATGATGCTCAGCTGGTGAAGTGGTCAGCTCTGTTTGCAGATGCAAAGTGGTGAAAGGTGAAGCATTCAGCTCTGTCTGCAGGCACAAAGGGATGAATGGTGAAGTGGTCACTCTTCAGCTGTGAACATGCTCTTTACTGTTGCTCATGGGCATCAAGAGAATCTGCCAGGTCTGAGTCATTTCAGACACCTTATGTGAGGGCTGGGGTTTGTAAATGCACCTACATTAAACACCACTAAGAGATGAAGCGATTTCTGTGACATCACGTGATTTTTCTCCAAAATGTTTTTTTCACTTTCACTTTTTGGGTTTTCCGGGATGCTCTGGCATAAGATTCCCGGTTCCACCATGATTCGTTTTGTACAATAAGAAAACACAATAACTAAAAATACTCTCAAACTACGGTTTAACAGAGACACCTTTTTCTGTGTAAAAAGCACCTCACCATGGACCAAGCAGGGGCACGTGCCCCTAATCCACAGCAGGATTGAGACACTTCTCTGACAGGAGTTGTGCCAACCCACCTGCAGCCAACGCCATGGGTCACAGGAACATGAGATAGAGAGAAGGGGAGGAGATAGAGAGAAGGGGAGGAGAGAGAGAGGGGGGAGAGAGAGAAGGGGGGATGAGAGAGAGAAGGGGGGATGAGAGAGAGAAGGGGGAGAAAGAGAGAGAAGGGGGGAGAGAGAGAGAGAAGGGGAGAGAGAGAGAGAGAAATGGGAAATAGGAGAGAGAAATGGGTGACAGAGAGAGAAATGGGTGACAGAGAGAGAAATGGGGGACAGAGAGAGAAATGGGGGACAGAGAGAGAAATGGGGGACAGAGAGAGAAATGGGTGACAGATAGAGAAATGGGTGGCAGAGAGAGAAATGGGGGACAGAGAGAGAAATGGGGGACAGAGAGGGAAATGGGGGACAGAGAGAGAACGGGGGAAGAGTCTGGAAGGGTGAAACGAAAGGGAGAGAAGGCGATAGTTCGGGGGGTACAGGAAAGGGGCAGGAGGTGGACAGGCAATATACATTTTAAAAACAAGCGGTAGATTTGGAAGAGGAAAGCAAAAGAAAGATAGGGCGAGTACAATGTATCAATGGAGGATGTGAGAGGATGGGAGGGAGAAAGGAAAGGAGGGGGCATACTAAGTGGAGAGGGGTGTGTGAGGACAACGGTGAGCGGGCAGGAGGGACGGCGAATGGAGGAGGTTGAGCTGGTCAGGGTGCGAGGAAAAGAACGAGAGGGAAAGGCAGAGCGAGGAACCAACGAGGAAATAGAGGGGAAACGCGAGAGGGGACGGCTGGGGCATAGGGGAGAGTGAGGGCAGAAGAGAGCCACCCACACACACACACACCCAGAGGCCCCCCCCCACACACACACACACACCCAGAGCAGTCACATACACACACACCCTGGAGCAGTCACACACACACACACACACTGGAGCAGTCACACACACACACACACTCTGGAGCAGTCACACACACACACACACTGGAGCAGTCACACACACACACTGGAGCAGTCACATACACACACACACTCTGGGGCAGTCACATACACACACACTCTGAGGCAGTCACATACACACACACCCTGGGGCAGTCACACACACACACACACACACACACCCAGGAGCAGTCACACACACACACACACACCCTGGAGCAGTCACACACGCGCACACACACACCCTGGAGCAGTCACACACGCACACACCCTGGAGCAGTCACACACGCACACACACACTGGAGCAGTGACATACACATACTGGAGCAGTCACACATACACACACACACACTGGAGCAGTCACATACACACACACACACACACACACTGAAGCAGTCACATACACACACACTCTGGAGCAGTCACATACACACACACTCTGGAGCAGTCACATACACACACACCCTGGAGCCCCGGTGTGTCTAAGACGACAACATACGTTTATCAAGCATCTCAACAAAGCATCAAGGGAACCCTGTTTTGCAAGACTATTTCACCTCAGTTATCATACCACAAATGAGCGGTTTTAAAAAAGAGACCATATTCCATATTTTTAGTTGTACACCATGCACCCATAATGACATTTATCCCATATTCAGGTTTAACCATGCTCATTTTTGCGCCTCAAGTTCCTGCTGAATGACTTGTGCAGAGGTGGTCATGGTGCAGTCAATGAGGAGAAAGGTCACAGTTCAAACCCTCTAATCAATACCACTGTCGAGAAGGCTGCACAGATTTACCAGCCCTGGATTTAAAGGTATCCTGGCAACAGCATCACCCCACGCCTGGGCGCTGACAGCAGTGACGGATTCACAGGGAGTGGACCCCCTGAGCGGTCACGAACTATCCCCGCGCGTGCCGAGCAAGAGGGCGGCGCACATGTTGACAAAGACAAAAGAAGCCTTGGCAAAGCCAGAATGTTTGGTTTGCATTTTGAGTGCCGGCTAAAACATTAAGAGCGCCTGATGCACAGGAAAAAACGAACTAACCGATTTTTATATACGATGCATCTACGGAATATGTACTTTAATGTGCCATGATTTCAGAGTTCTTTTGAGATATAAAATATTCCTTCATGCGCTGCAATGCAATCATTCCATAGCAGGCTGAATACTATACCACCACACGTCAGTGCTGAACGCTTACATCCCTCAGTCTTCTTGCCTATTAACCGACCTCATCTTAGCTATCCGTTTGTTTTTTGCCACATGTAGTTCCGCATTTATCAAGCGAAAACCAAAACAAAGGGCAACAACAAACATACACTGGAGATCTTTTAATAGAATATCCCATTTTCGGAGTTTTGGTACAACAGCGCACAGTGCATGTTCTGGACACAGGGGAAGCTATTTTAATCTAAAACTATAAACTACACTCTGCAATTTCCCAAACGTCATATTCATGCTATTAGCGTAGATGGGATGAAAAGTATGACATTAGGACCCCACCAGGATGGAACATAGCAAAAATAAATGGTCATGTTCCTTTTAAAATAAAATAAAAATCTGATTGAAAAACGACGTGTCTATAGCAGTCCAAGTGTGCACGTGTTCACACAAATAAAGTGAGGTGCCTCCTGGCACGTGGCAAGGACAAAAGGTAATTTCGGTGAAATGCCATCTGCCACTCAGCCGCCCTGTACCTCAGGCAGCCTCCCTAACGTCTAAAGTCAAATCATTTCTTCTTTTTCGGACATCAAAGGGCTGTAATACAAAGTTTCTCTTTTTCTGCCCAGAAACAGTGTTCATTTTCCAAATCCTTCGTGTACACGTTTCACTTATCCCTTGTGCAGCCTCTGATGTGCCTGTCACCTTGCACACTTTTTATCTGAAAAGAAAAAAGCAGCTGCTACTTCCAAGACAAAACGCCTCGTGGAACACGTACGAAGTGGGAAGTTGCAGCATAGCGCTGGCGGTACACGGACGGATGGGGGGGGGGGGCGCAAACGGACAGCGGGAGCGGGAACGGCGCAAGAAAAATAAAACAGCACTCACTGTGGTGTTTCCCAAATAAAGTAGACACTCACCTGGAGAGGGAGGCGGGGATCTGCTGTAGGAAGGGAGGGGGAGAGCGGAGGCCGTGTTACAACGGCATCGGGACCGGCTGCGGCTTGGGAGGTGGGGATCTGCTGTGGGAGGGGAGAGGGAGGCGGGGATCTGCAGTGGGAGGGGAGAGGGAGGCGGGGAGAGCGGATCGGGATCAGCTGCGGCTCGGGAGGCGGGGATCTGCAGTGGGAGGGGAGAGGGAGGCGGGGAGAGCGGATCGGGATCAGCTGCGGCTCGGGAGGCGGGGATCTGCAGTGGGAGGGGAGAGGGAGGCGGGGAGAGCGGATCGACATTAAGAGCGCCTGATGCACAGGAAAAAACGAACTAACCGATTTTTATATACGATGCATCTACGGAATATGTACTTTAATGTGCCATGATTTCAGAGTTCTTTTGAGAGGGGGGGCGCAAACGGACAGCGGGAGCGGGAACGGCGCAAGAAAAATAAAACAGCACTCACCTTGAGAGGGAGGCGGGGATCTGCTGTAGGAGGGGAGGGGGAGAGCGGAGGCCGTGTTACAACGGCATCGGGACCGGCTGCGGCTCGGGAGGCGGGGATCTGCTGTGGGAGGGGAGAGGGAGGCGGGGATCTGCAGTGGGAGGGGAGAGGGAGGCGGGGAGAGCGGATCGGGATCAGCTGCGGCTCGGGAGGCGGGGATCTGCAGTGGGAGGGGAGAGGGAGGCGGGGAGAGCGGATCGGGATCAGCTGCGGCTCGGGAGGCGGGGATCTGCTGTGGGAGGGGAGGGGGAGGCGGGGATCTGCTGTGGGAGGGAAGGGGGAGAGCGGAGGCCGTGCAGATTCGGGGGTGTTCCCGGCTTTTGGCTGACGTAGCCAAAAGCCAAAAATTCTCGGGAACGCCCCCGAATCTGGTCCGGCCATGACGGACGCCTCTCTGTTCCAATGAAACAGAGGGCGGGACTAAGAGTACACTGTAAGACACATAAGATTTCTCTGGGGGCGGAGCTAAAAGCTCCGTTCCCCAGTCGAAACCTAAAAAGCATTTGCAATGCAATAGGACTCGCATTTACGCGAGACCTATTGCATTGCAAATGGGAGTGTGGATGGGCGGTGGGGCGGGCGAGAAGGCACAGACATCGGGAGTGTGGGGGTGCGAGAAAGCAACATACATGCCAACATTTCAGTAGGCTGAAATGCCAGAAACCGGTCCCCGGTAGCTTGTCTCTTTTCTGGTGAAGAATTGGCTTGGTAGTTTAGTCTGCCCTGTTCCCATGATGCACTGGGCCAGGGACAGACTGATTTGCATATAGCCAGGTTCTGAGCTGGGATGGGGCAGTGAGATAAATAACGGTGATGGATCAAGCCCTGATCTTTGAACTGGGTAAGAGTGGTCTGTTTAACTCAGACACTCTGTTCATCACCACCCCCTTTTTGTAAATCGTTTTTGGCCACTATAGGTGTGGCAGGGTATACTCAGACATGAGTCCCTTTCTCACTGCTCCATCAGGATTCAAGCAAGCCGGGCCGAAGAAGGCTGAAATGCCAGAAACCGGTCCCCGGTAGCTTGTCTCTTTTCTGGTGAAGAATTAGCTTGGTAGTTTAGTCTGCCCTGTTCCCATGATGCACTGGGCCAGGGACAGACTGATTTGCATATAGCCAGGTTCTGAGCTGGGGTGGGGCAGTGAGATAAATAACGGTGATGGATCAAGCCCTGATCTTTGGACTGGGTAAGAGTGGTCTGTTTAACTCAGACACTCTGTTCATCACCACCCCCCTTTTTGTAAAACATTTCAGTAAAGCAAAGAGGGAGAATGGGGCCTTGAATCCGGTAACTGGCATGTATGGGATTTGGAAGTATACTGCTTCAGGATTTGACATTTGAAACACAAATGCATGTTTTTTTCATACCTTTCAGAAGCATGGAGCGCAATGGCAGGCAGAGAGAGGGTGATGCAAGTGTTGTGCACTGGCCTGGCAGGTTTCTGGCAGTGCATGCTCCCGCTCCCCCACCCCCGTGTGACAGCCTGGGCTAAAACAGCTTCCTGTGCACACACACAGCCCGCCTCCCCCCCTCAATACTTCACAGGTCTTTAAAAGACCATTCTAATGACGCTTTGTTGGTTTTTCACCCCTTCTAGAGCCCCTGCATGGCCACTCGGACTATTGCTGGAAGAATTGGCACTTTACACAATACCAAGCCCTGTCAGCTGAAACCCCGAGGAATCGGGTTTTTGCTTGCAGGAATCGGGAGGCGGGAGACTATCCTTGAAATCGGTAGTCTCACGCCAGAATCGGGAGGGTTGGCATGTCTGAAGCAAGGACATCGGGAGTGCAGGCGGGGGAGCGGGAAAAAATAGTGCTTGTACCGTACAGTGTAACTCTTCAAGTAAAGGGGCCAATAGCCATGGGAGGGTACACATGACCATATGGACATAATAAGGCGGGACTAACAAGCCTCATAATCAATCAGAAGATAGAATTTATGAAGGACAAAGACAGTGAGGGAAGCTTGTCTCCCCATACTGAACTACTGCATGCCTCGCAGAGCGAGAAGCGCTTGCGCGCTGCCGCTAAAGCTCGACCTAAAAAGGACTCAAGAACAATTAGAAACACAGACTTAGGAAGATTGACCTGGTTCATGTGCATACTTCTCTAACCTGTAAAGCAGCCATAACGATCCCCTAGGACCTTGAAAAGTCCCTGATAGGCAAGAAAAAGCGAGAAAGGAAAGATGAATAGCAACGCTGCCTTCCCAGCATGTTCATGGAAACAGTATAGGATAGATGTCCCCCGTGTTAATCGTGCAGTGTACATTACGAGCCAAAAGCTATGTCAGTTGCCCCTAAAGAAAGGCTCATAAAAGATAGCAAACTAAAACTTTGAAAGACTAACCTGTACTCCCTGTGTCTTTTTCTGGCAAGTGTAGTGGCTGAATCTGTCAGCACACGTCCCGTTTATGAAGTCTGCCTAAACCTGTCAAATACGAGAAAGAAGTAGAAAGGGGACTGGCTAACTCGTGTGTGTAGGCTCCTAAAATGGCGGGCATGTTGTGCTGTTGTTAATAGATTAAATAAAGCAGGGAAAATAGTAGAAAGGATAGACCCCAAAACCCCAGTTGGAACATACGTAAACAGGCAGAAAGTTTTGTGCACTTGATTGGTGCTCATAATTACACTTGTCGGCTGTTACCAATGTATTGAAAACTGGGTGGATGTAACCTGTTCATCATTATATTGAGGCTGTCATCACTGTTTTGAGAACTCGATGGATGTAACCTGTTCATCAATGTATTGAAATTTGAATGAAAAGACATGTGAAAGAAGACTTTAATTGAAAATATTTGAAATACTCTTCATCCTTATTAAAGAAATTCTCCTGCTCTAAAGACAATTTCTTATTGGGTGGATACTACTTACTTTGTTTAAGCTTTTAGTGGAGTGCTGGGGTATTCCCTTTTGATATATTGGATTCTATTACAGGACCGGAGGCTTCAGATTATGCTTCTCAAACTTTACTGCATCAACACAGCAGCCAATGAAAATATATTATTTTCGCAACAAACAATAAATTACTACATTTCCCATGAACACCATGGTTATAGGCACGCCCCCATAGTCCATAAGAACCCTCTGCGTGCGTTACACATCCTCTTTCTTTGCTGCTCAAGTCAGAGTTAAGTGCACCTCCCCTGGGTCCCCTCACTCTGCTTGTGTTTGGGTTGTTCCTTTGGGGTTAAACGTGTTGATTTACTATGTGTTGTATGATTGAGCCATAGCTCCGAATTGAATTGTTTTATTATTTCTGTTGGAATTATTGTTGCACTTTTTCTCTGTCCGTTTAAGAACCACTTCAGAGCCGTTGACTTTTGACGTCAATCTTTCGGTCCTAGCGCTTCTAGCGCTCAGGACAACGGTCTTTGACCGGCAAGGGGGCTGCCGCTTTAACGCATACGAGCCCGGTCTCGACAGCCGCAAGGCGCGCAGAGGCTTCCCTCGTACGCCCTGACGCTTCTCCGGGTGGCTCTCGGTCGACGCGCGCTACCTTCACGCTTAGCAATTTGGGCTAATTGGGCGGTTTTGGTAGCGTTTGGGCGGCGCGCCTCGTTCTGATCCCTTGGCTTTCTGCGAACGCACTGCACACGCGTTCCATACACCGGCGGGTCCCCTTGTGTGATCGCCAGCGCTCTTGAGCCGGCTGGTTGTAAAATCTGCGAGGCCCAGGGTGTGCACACGCTCTCAGAATCAAGGGCCCAGGTCTTTGACCTTTGACTACAGCTCTGCTGAGGGGGTTTGGGAAACGTTACCGTCGAACTAGTTCAAGTGTGCCCGGGCTGACCCCCCCCGTTAACTCCCTTTGTACGGCAGTCGGCCAGTGTTCCTTCACGATGGAGGGCTGGGTTCGCTACCCAGATGAGGAACATCAGGATGAGGAGGAGATTGTAGACGGACAGCGTGAAGCTGTTCTAGAGGACAATATCGTAGAAGCCCTGGATGCCTCGGTCCAGGCTTCGGTTTCGAAAGCCATGGAGACGCAAGTCCCGCAAACAGTGCATCAGGCGCTTGCAGAGGCTCTGCGCCCTATTCGGAAGCAACTCGAAGGTTTTGCCAAACGCCATGGCTATGGGAAGAAGAAGAAGCAGAAATCAAAACACGCAGCCACTTCTTCCGAGACGAGCTCGGCGGGTCAGCAGTGGCCGCATGCTCAGTCTCTGGCTTCCCTGCTGGCGAAAGGGCCATCGGACCAACGCTACGTGGGCGGAAAGGCCAAGTCTAAACACCCGATACCTGTGGATACGGACACGGCTACCACGAATACGGACACGGGCACCGACACCGACACCTCGGAGGAGCAACCTCCTCCATTTAAGAAGGCCAGAACCGAACCGAATCCGGCGGAGGAGAAAATCGGGACATTCAACTTTGACCCAACGGATATCATCCACCCCCGGTCCTCGGACTGGATCCCTCCCCCGGCGGCCGCTGAATATCTACATGAGAACCTCCGCAAGCCTTTCAGCAGGGAGGTCCGCAATCGTTTACGGTCGGAGTGCCCCCGGCCTGAGATTCAAGATGGCGTAGCAGACACTCCGGAGATAGACGCGAGCATGCTCACGTTCTTACGTAAATTCTCCAAAGACCCGAAGAGGGGGTTGGATAGGGCCTGGCGAGGCTGCCAGGATGAGATGTTGGATGTCGTGGGGCCTCTAGCGAAAATTCTGGAAATGGCGCTGAAGGCCAAGGAGGGTCCGGACGCAGTGGACCCGGACATTCTGGCGGGCTGGGCCCAGCGCGCCATTTGCCTCGTGGGCAACGCGAACTGCGCCATCTCTTCCGAGAGGCGGAAATCCCTACTCCTACGGATGGACAGCAACCTCTAGGAGCTTGCGGAAGCGGAACCCTGGCCCCTGGCGGGGGGTTTCCTCTTTGGCGACAAGTTCGTCAAGGACGTTACTTAATATGTCGGCACCTTCACCGCCCTTGACAAAGCCCAGAGCGGTATCAAGCGAGCCCTTAGCCAAGGGGTTTTCAACAGGGCCGGACGAGGCGGGGGCCGCTCGTCAGGCCGAGGATTCCAGCAAGGCTCCCAGCGTGGAGACTTTGGCCGTGGCCGTGGAGAGTGGGACTCCACCCGTGGTGGGATTTTCTACCCTTCCTAGCGCAGATTCTCGAAGGGCCGTTTCCAGTCGGGAAACACCAGGGCCAACTTCAAGTCCAGCCAGAACTCCGGTGAGTGTTCCAGATCTTTCCATTCTTCCGTTGGGGGGACGGACGCAGCATTGCATGGCGCAGTGGCGAGCTTTGACGCAAGATGCATGGGTGCTGCAAACGATTCAGGAGTTCCACCTGGAATTTTATTCCCGCCCAGCGCAGGGCTCTCCCCCTCCACCTCTCCATTTTTCCCTACAAGATCACAATTTTATAAACTAAGAGGTGGAAGAATTGCTGAAGAAAGGGGCGATCGCAAGGGTTCAGAGGGGCCCTCAGTCCTTCTTCAGCAACGTCTTCCTTGTCCAAAAGAAAGGAGGCGGCAACAGGTTGGTTCTCAATCTCAGGGATTTCAACCAATACCTTACCTACAACCATTTCAAAATGGAGGGGATTCACCTCCTGGCAGATTTGCTGCAGGAAAGGGATTGGTTTGTCCGCCTGGACCTCAAGGACGCTTATCTGTCTATCCCGATTTTCCCACCGCATCGCAGGTTTCTGCAATTCATCTGGGGCGACCAATGTTACGAGTACTTGGCACTTCCCTTCGGTCTCTCCTCGGCTCCATGGTGCTTCACGAAGGTGATGAAACCGGTGGTCGCCTTCCTCAGGGAAAGAGGGGTTCGACTGATCATCTATCTAGACGATATATTAATTATGGCGCAGGATCGAATTTGTCTCCTGCGGCACCTGAACATGACCATGTCTTTACTCCAAAGCTTGGGTTTTGTAGTCAACTCAAAGAAATCGGTGCTGGTTCCGACACAATCGGTGGATTTTCTGGGATTCACAATAGATTCTCTGTCGGCTCAACTATTCCTTCTGCAATCCAAATTGCGGAATTTGAAATCAGAGATACGGAAGTTGTTGGACAGTCAGGTAGTGACTCTCAGGACGCTGGCCAGAGTAGTGGGCATTCTGGCATCGTCCATTCAAGCGATCTTTCCAGGGCCGTTACATTACAGAGGCCACCAAAGGCTCAAGATACAACATCTACGGAGGGGCCTCTCATACACAGACTCGGTACCTCTCTCGGAGGAAGTACGGACAGAATTACAGTGGTGGTTAAGTCACGTAGATGCCTGGAATGGCAGGGCGATTTTTGGGTCACAACCGGAGGTTGTGATCGAGTCCGACGCCAGCAGGTGGGGCTGGGGCGCGCGCTGTGGAGAAGTTTCTACAGGCGGCAGATGGTCAGCACAAGAACTGGAAATGCATATTACTTGTCTGGGACTGTTAGCGGGGTCGTTTGCGATTCGCACCTTGTCCCCGAAACAGACGTCTTGTTGCATCCTCCTCCGCTTGGACAATGTTTCGGCGGTGAGGTATATCAACAAGTTGGGCGGCACGAGGTCGTCGATGCTTGTTCAAATAGCCAAGGATTTTTGGCATTATTGTCTCCAGAACCAGATTTCGGTAGTGGCGGAATATATTCCGGGCCAGGTCAATCAAGTAGCGGATTGGAACTCCAGACATCTCAGGGATTACAGCGAGTGGAAGCTGCTCCCTCGTGTCTTTCGGTGGCTCCAGGTCACGTGGGGCCCGTTCAGACGGACCTGTTTACCTCCAGGCTCTCGTTTCAGATTCACCGGTTCTTCAGCTGGAGACCGGACCCGATGGCGGCGGCAACGGATGCCTTTCTCCAGGACTGGTCTCAGGGGATGCAGTATGCGTTTCCTCCCTTCCTCATGATACCCAGGGTAATGACTCAGGTAATCAGGTAGAAAGCGGAGATAGTCATGGTGACTCCGTGGTGGCCGTCTCAGGCTTGGTTTCCCAAGCTCTTGCAGTGGAGCTGCGATTGCCCACGAATGCTTCCGGACTCGAAATGGTTGCTGCAGGGCCCTCAGCAGGAACAACACCCGTTGCTTCTGGAAGGCAAGCTGTCGCTGATGGCATGGAGGCTTTCCGGGAACAGTGGCAGTTGCCGGGAATTTCGAATGAAACTGCTGAGTTTATCAGACAGGCATGGGCGCCTTCCACCAGGAAACGTTATTCCTCAGCCTGGAAAAACTGGGTGGATTGGTGCGTGGGACGACGTTTGGATCCCGTGGGGGCGGAGTTGCCCCAGGTTCTGAATTTCCTGACGGAAAAGGCTGGATCAGGTTTAGCGTACCGGTCGGTTAATAATTTTCGGTCGGCAATTTCGGCGGGGCATGCCCAGATAGACGGGAAACCGGTAGGCATGCACCCGATGGTATGCAAGTTGTTAAAAGGCATCAGGGCGGCCAAGCCGCCCGCGCCCAAATATACAGGTTTGTGGGATGTATCCTTAGTGCTTTCATTATTCAATACATGGCCGAGTAATGCTCTTCCGTCCAGAAAGCAGCTATCGGCTAAACTGGCTATGTTATTGTGCTTATCGTCTTGCAGACGGTCTTCGGATGTGAGAGCGCTCGACGTAACAGGTAGAGTGTTCACCCCGGAAGGGGTTTCCTTTCATATTACGGGTCGCACTAAAACTTTGTCACGTCACATTTCATATAATGCTTTTCCTTCAAATGACAAATTGTGTGTGGTTCATTGCTTGAAAGCTTACGAGGAATGTACTAAGGCCTTGCGGCCGCAGGGTTGTAAACAATTGTTGATTGCCATTCAGAAACCCTTCAAACCTGTGGCTGCGGCCACGATTGCTAGATGGCTTCGTTATGTGATGGCCGAAGCTGGTGTAGATACTAGAATATTTGGTGCTCATTCTGTAAGAGGCGCAATGGCGTCGAAATCGTTTGGGTTGGGATCAAGTATCCAAGATATTATGCGTTGTGCTGATTGGTCGTCTGAATCGACTTTTAAGACTTTTTACTATAAGCCGGTGGGAGATATTACTTCTGTTGTTTTTAATCAAGCTTTAAACCAAGCATAATCTGAAGCCTCCGGTCCTGTAATAGAATCAAAAATTTGCTAGCATTCGCGCCAAGAATTTTAAATTCTATTAAGGACACGGAGGCGAGGATTATCCCACCCGGCTTAATGTTTGTATATCATACGCTTGCCCACCCTGTATTTCAGTGATTACGGTGGTGTTATCCTTTTTTCCAGGAGCTGAGAAAAAGTCGGATTAAGGGACGATGGACGTCAAGCTGTTGGGCTGAAGTTCTTTTTCCAAGTTGGAGTTCGTGTTGGTTCATGCAATGGACTTTCGCCTCAAAGAAAGAGGATGTGTAACGCACGCAGAGGGTTCTTATGGACTATGGGGGCGTGCCTATAACCATGGTGTTCATGGGAAATGTAGTAATTTATTGTTTGTTGCGAAAATAATATATTTTCATTGGCTGCTGTGTTGATGCAGTAAAGTTTGAGAAGCATAATCCTTGCCTCTGTGTCCTTAATAGAATTGAAAATTCTTGGTGCGAATGCTAGCAAATTTTTGATCCTTAGTGTGCAAGAAAGTTTCGCTTCACGCGACTTGTAATGCATCAGTAGCAAATATATCTTTGCTAGGGAGATGCTGTCCTACCTGTGATGTTGAAACTTATGCTGGCCACCATGCCCTTCTCTGTTTAACAAGTTCGAGCACAACAAGAACAGCAGCACAGGCCCAAGGAGGTTATAGACAGGGATTACAGAACCTGCATGAGCTATACCTTTGTCAATCACGTCCTTAAACTAAAAAGATTACTATCCAGCCTCCAAGAAATTAGTTTAATCTGCTGCTTTCAAGAAACAACATCAAGATGTACTGAATGTTGATCACTATTTGTTTTTGGAGCCCTGAAGAAGTCTCAATGTGTGAGACGAAACGCGTCGGCTAAGAAGGGAATCCATTTGTGTTCTTGGATTTTTTCCTGACCTGTATTTTGAAAATAAAGAACTTTGGAAAAGAAAAAAGTTTACTGAATTTCGGATTCATTTATCACAGGACTATTACACGTATTATGGACTTTTGCATTTAACTAATGAAATACTTCTTGGATGGGTGCTGATTCCTCATCTTTCATTGCATTGTGGGTTTTACCCTTGAAGGAACAGACAGGGCTGTGTTCCTTGGATTCACAAGCACCATCACCACGACTTTCAAGCCACAGGTTAAAGCAGGTGCATTTTTTCTTTGCCTCAACCCTTTTCTTTGTGTAAAGCAAATATATCTTACTACTTGAAAGGTTCCCCAGCAGCCATAATTCGTCCGGTTTACAGATTGCTCTCTAATGGGAGTTAGTCAATGTTGAATGACAAGGTTGCTGCGGTATGAGACCGGGCATTGCTTCTGTTGTCATTTGTTTTACACAAGCACTGTGTCCACCTGCCCGTACAGTTAGGGAGGCGACACTTTGGCGTTCAATAAAGCTTTCGAACATGCCCTTAACATCTGCAAAGGAGATGTTTGATCTTCAAGTTGCAAGGTCCTCATTGGCGATACAGTTGCTTTTCCACACTAATTTCCCAAAACATTTTTTTAAATTGGTGCACTGCATTTTTAACATGTGTCATAGTGCAAGGGTAGTACACTTTTTAAAAACCGTAGGCTCTGGTTTGGTTAGTACCTTCCAGACAGTCGTTGGAGTCATTCCATCATTCATTCACTCCGTGCTCAAAAGCTTCTATAGAGGTCTTCTACTGTTCCTGATTGTCAAGACTGTGTTTTTATTTTTTCTGCACTGCAATGGATGTCCCATTTCGAGATCGAAGGTAACTGGCACTACCACATGTGCTCTTGTGCTGTCAACAATGTTTCGGTTCACCCTTGCTTTAGGAATTAAAGGAGCATTGGTTCTTATCCTTTCGGCCTGTGTAGCTTCACTGCTTACAGCCTGTATTACGCTGTCTGCTGTGTACTTTCAAGTGTTTCTTGGACTTGTGTCTAGGAATGCAATTAGTTCAGCTACTGGACATGGAAGTACTGGTAGACCCCTTTAGGGCCCATTTGTATTGATGTCCTTGCCATTTACAATTACTTCTGAACATATTCTGTGAGTCTTCCTAGCATGCTATTGCTCCTGGTGAGCTAGATCTTGGTTGTTGTTCTGCGGATTGTCCACTAGCTGTGGTCCCTCCTTCAGCGGCTGCTGTGCCGTTAGGATGGGAATATGTTTGCTCCATAAACCTGCTCTGAAGTGTGTCTCTGGGATCATCTTCTATGATTGCTGGGAACAGAAATGTTTTGTCTACCTCTGGGAACACATAAACAATTGACTATTCTGTTTGGTGGGAACGTTTTGATTCAGACTGTTTTTAACATTCTAAATTTCTTTTAAATTTGCTTTTATTCACTTTGATATTTTTAATATTGACTTTCTGTATGCTTTGGCTGTCAAACTGTATGATTGCCTTTTTAATAATTTTAAAATCTTTTGTATGAACATATGCTGTAGCATTGCTCTGGATAGCTTTCTTATTATTAGATAGCTTTTGTCAACTCATTTCCAAGGAGTGGGTGTCACGTGGCTAGGTTAGGCCTGGGAAGAAACACTTCCATTTTCCATGTACACATTTCTTAAGTTGCCTTCTTTTCTACACAATGACTTTCGACACACATTTGCTTGTGTGACAGTTTATCTGAAACCACATGGCTTATAGTTTCACTTTGCAAGTACACTATAACGGCACCTTGAATATTTAGTACAAGGCCAGAACACACATTGTACAAATGTTGTTGTTTATTATTCGTCCATACGGCGACATGGCTATCACAAAGACAAAAAAAAATGTTGGCCTGGCTGAAGCCTCGACATGGAAACATGGATGATGTTATTATAAATACACACTCATTACCGTTCCTTAAATTAGAGGAGCACTCTGCTGTCATTGCGAGGTCATCGATGTGTCGGAGTCTCAGCCCAGCTAGTCCTGTTTACCCTCTGCGAGGAAGGATATCCAACTTGTGATGAAGATGGGGGCCTACATTCCTTGCTTTCAGATACTGGGGAGTTAGATCATCAAGTAGGGGATTCTTGGCAGAACACCCACCCTAGGCAGCGAGGTTGAGGAGCTACACTATAACCAGTACTTATATGCCAGCATATATACACAGTTTAGGACAATGGTGGAATCGTTTATCCTTTTCACTGTTCTTATATAGCTAATTACTTTTATGTGATTCTGTCTACTAATCATTGCAGCGCATATATTTTACACAAGAATCACAATGCTTCGATAAATATTAAAATGCCCCTTTCTGTATTTCTTGCGTAACTTTCTGAGTGGGCATGTGTGACTGAGCGAAAAGGTTCTAGATCTGTTACCACGATACCTTGGGAGTCAGGGTTTTCATGATCTGAGGTTTCCCAAACCATTTGTTACCTTACTAGGGTCAGGGGTACATATGGTGGCACTGTGTGCTAGAAGGTCTGTAGGCCAATATATCCTGAAGGGGTGCATGGAATCAGTGTGGCACCATTCCAACGTTTATGTTGTTCAAACAAACAGCCAAGAAAGCAGGCTCAAGTTGAGAGTCTGACTAGCTTATATCAGAAATATAATATGACAGCTCACCCTGCCTGTTGCCAAACAGAGTTGCCAGATTGTGAGACTTTTTCAAAGCAGAACAGGGATAGAATTAACTCAATGTGTCTTCAGAGCAGTATTATTCAACATTCAGCCACAAATATGATCACCAGATATGAGCATCTGCCTGTCACGTACGTGCCCATCTCAAAAAGGTTCTAAACAAAGCATGCTAATATCTGTAATCATAAGCGAGACCCCAGGCTCACTTCACTGTGCAACCACCACAATACTAAACCAGTTATTTCGAATTTCAAGGGACACAAGCCATCTTCCCAAATGAGCTACGTTTCCTCTGCCCATTCCTTAAACCCGATCTAATCCAGCGCAGAACAGATGTATTTCAGATGTTTGCCTAAAAACTGTGACATCTAATCATAAAAGACCCTTAAAATGCCCATGAAAGGTGACAAATCATCTATCTACCAGTGATAGTAGCTTGATGGGGCATGTTAAAAGGAATCTTCAAGTGTTGTTGGCTCTAAATTCAGAACTTGCTCAAGACTTAATATAGTCTGTCAGTACAGCCCTCACCTTAAAATACACACACACAAGACAGTCCCTGAGCCTGACTCATGAAATGCAAAAAAACCTCTTTCTTCCCTTAGTCCTCACCTTTGTGATAGCTGATAAGGTAAGCAGGAGAAGTGATTTGAGCCCCCCTCCTCACTGTGACCTGGCAAGTTAACAGGGCTTGACTTAAGAGAAGTCAGGTCGCAGGGACTGAAAGGTTGAGAGAAGCTGCTTTGTGCAAGACTTTCTTCAGGCAAGGGGATGGCACAATACAATCTCCTCCATCAAATCTTTGTGTCATGGGGCAGTTGGCAGTGGTGACACATGCAATATGAAAACAAGGAGCTGAGCAGCTTGTGGGAGACACGGATCGATGGGCAGAAGGGACTGATGGGGAAAAGACGAAGTGCACATGGCCTCCAGGATTTAATGTTCATTTGCAATTCCCTTTCTGGTCTGTCACGGGAGCAGAGTCATGGATAGGCAGTCATTCGCATTCTCCCAGTGCCCTATCTATCTATCTATCTATCTATCTATCTATCTATCTATCTATCTATCTATCTATCTATCTATCTATCTATCTATCTATCTATCTATCTATCTATCTATCTATCTATCTATCTATCGCCCTCACTCTATCTATCTATCTATCTATCTATCTATCTATCTATCTATCTATCTATCTATCTATCTATCTATCTATCTATCTATCTATCTATCTATCTATCTATCTATCTATCTATCTATCTATCTATCGCCCTCACTCTATCTATCTATCTATCTATCTATCTATCTATCTATCTATCTATCTATCTATCTATCTATCTATCTATCTATCTATCTATCTATCTTTTCGATAAGTAATGCACCGTTCATCCCCCCCCAAGCGCCTTGAGACCCTCTGGGTGAGTAGTGCGCGATACAAATTTTTGAGCTTGAACTTGATCTATCTGTCTGTCTATCTATCTATCTATCTATCTATCTATCTATCTATCTATCTATCTATCTATCTATCTATCTATCTATCTATCTATCTATCTATCTATCTATCTATCTATCTATCTATCTATCTATCTCACTCTATCTATCTATCGCCCTCACTCTATCTATCTATCTATCGCCCTCACTCTATCTATCTATTGCATCACCACAGCATCACTCAGCACCACCACAGCATCACTCAGGGGCACCACAACATCACTATGCGCTACAACAGCATCACTGAACGCCACAGCATCACTCGTCGCCACCACAGCATCACTCAGCGCCACCACAGCATCAATCTGTGCAACCATTCAACAACAACTGGTTCAAATATGTTCTATCAATGTTTCAAGCTTTATTACAAATGTCACAATATTTCACGTCTGTTCTTGGATTTTCGTCACTATAAAATACACTTAACATAATCTTCACAAAAGTTATTTACAAAAGTTTAAGCTATTGCCATTATAAATTACAATAACTTTTATTTAAGTAGTAATTATTTAAAAAAATTAAAAGCCATTGTTATTTGTAATATCACTATATCTAAGTCACGTAAATACAACACATATTGCATTACAAATGCTATAGGTGTCACATTTGCGAAAGTTATAACTATTGGCATTGTAAATGACAAAGCTATTAATTTCGCTATTTTCAAAACCAACACATAAATAAAAAAAAATTCCTTTACAATACCAATAGCTCAAACTTTCCTAATGCGAGACCTATTGCATTGCAAATACTTGTTCAGGAGGTTATTGTGTTTATTTGATTATGAAGAAGAAGCCCATGGTTGACATCCTTCCGCATACCATGCCAAATTCTGAAGTGTGGTCTGCATTTCACACAGCCTGTGGAAAACCCCTCCAGGTCACTGTGTAAAAGCTCTGCAATGACCCAGGTGGCCAAAATGCAAAGCAGTGGTCTGAGAGTAGCTTCTGACAAATTTCTGAAACACTTTTACCCCTCCTGATTTCAGGCAGCCTCTGGTAAGCTTGTGCACTGACCTGCATAGATCAGTGTAAGTATGTAACAGCTATGGGGGTAAGGATCATGGGTGGGCAGAACTCGCAGAGTTTCACTCTGCGGAATTCCCCAGGTTACAAAAAAACTCCATGAGTTTCCCCAGAGTTCTCATAGAAATATTTTGAACTGTGATTATTCTTTCACCATGTGGTAAATACAGTAGAACAGTGCAAGCTGCACATAACACAAAGTCACATAGGAATAATAGACCAACATTGTAAAATACATTTCTTTCATGGTGTGAACTGCACAAGCTAATTACCCATGGCAGGCTGCTGGTTCTGACAAATCCTTTATTGTCTCAGCTGCTGTTTCACGCAGCAGCACCTTTTGCTGTCACTGAAGGACAGATTACATTCAATATGCTCATTAATAGCATAACCAGTTATAGGCCCACTGTAGCGATTATCCAGAGCTGGAGAGCTAGTGTAAAGAAATACCGCTGCAGCACTACATCTCCCAGAAAGCTCTGGGGCCTGACGAAACAGTCCACGCCCTCGGAGAGGGTATAAAAACACTTCCGTCCCATTACAGGTTGCTTGTCAATCCTTCCGGTTTCTTGATCGTGTATGGACCTAGCCTTCCGAGAGTTGAGAGTGCGCGGACGCTTGCCTTCCCGCTGAGGACGCCGAGAGTTGAGGGTGCGCGGACGCTTGCCTTCCCGCTGAGGACGCTGATAGCTGAGGGTGCGCGGACTCTTGCCTTCCCGCTGAGGACTCCGAGACACTTTGAGAAATTTCTAGTAAGTATCTATTCAATTGTAGCACGGCCGTGCTATCCGAGAGTAGGTATCTGCTTCTATCGGATATTTCCCAGTGGATATTACCGAACCTAACTCGTACTAAAAACATCTTTCCCTCCCGATAGTGATTATAACTACTCGAGGAGAAAGTTAACCTGAATTTTCCTTCTTGTGAATCAAGCTGTGCCTTAACAGCCCCCCTCCCGCTTGAACTAGAGTCTCCACCTTTTTCCAGACTTCAGGCCGTTTCAAGCGGTGGTTATTCGTAAGTGACTTATTGTATATATGTGTATACATTACCACTGTAAGCTTTGCCTCATAGCCATACTAAACAAGTGTTCTTGTATTTACAGACAGTGTTGTGACTTGAAGTCATCCGAAGCCTTAGACCAGACCTTGAGGGGTGTCTTCACAACAACTTTCCCCGAGCAACTACCCTTCCCTTTACCTGGAGGATTACCTGTCTCCGGTGTGTACCTCACCCGGAGAGGGTCAGTGTTATCGGGTATAGGGAAGACTATCTTCTCACCGTGGTCCCCGCTGGCTAGACACCCAAGGTTAGTGGCTTGTGTATTCTTCTCTTGGGTTACTTGTCTGCTGCTAACCATGACAGATTGACAAGCCCAAGGAAAAAGACCAGCCTGGGCCATGGATACTAGTGCGACCTTGGCCTCGTTACTTGAGGGATTTAGCTTACTACAACAAGAATTTCATGCTTCCCGAGTTGAGAACCAAGAGCTTAGAAAAGATATGAACACCATGCGTAGAGAAGTCGCTGGTATGTCACGAAGAAATCCCGGGGGTGGGTCTTATATTAGAGAAGCCACGCTTCCTCCTCCCGGACAATCTATATCCCAGCCTGCGACCCCAATGGCAACAGGGGGTGGGTTCTTTAACCCCACAGCCGTACCTTCATCCTCCACAGACCACACTCCTACAGTGCACGTCATTCAGAACACTGGAATACCTTTGGCCGCCCCGGAGAGGTTCTACGGAGATCCCAAGAAGTTTGAGACTTTCTTAAACCAGTGCCGTCTCCACTTCTTATGTAAACCTACCGTGTTTCAGGATGATGCTGCAAAGACCGCATTCATGATGTCATATATGGGAGGAAACGCTGCGAGCTGGACTATCCCTTTGATGGAAAAGAATGATCCCGTTCTACACCGATTCCCAGACTTCTGTACTGCCTTAAGGAAACTTTTCGATCGCAAGACTCACATGTTATCCTTAGATAAAGAGCTCCTGACATTGCGACAAGGGTCACAGGATTTACTAGCGTACATCACCTCTTTTAATCGGCTCTTAGCCGAGACTGATTGGCCACAAGGAAAGAGGACCTCGTTGTTCTATCAAGGCCTGCGGAGTGAATTGAAGGACGTCTTGTCTCAGGTAGTCCAATTACCTGCGACTTGCGAAGAACTCATAGACCTCACCGTACAATTAGATCATAGACTGTTGGAGAGAAGAGGAGATCGGAGCAGGGGTGATGGCCGTGGATGGTATCCCAAATTCAAACTCCCACAGGAAGACAGCACCAAGAGTTCTGATGGTACGGAGCCCATGCAAATTGGGGGTATTCGAGGTCCTCTGACGTCGGAGGAACGAGAGCGACGGAGAAAAATGAAACTCTGCATGTATTGTGGAAAAGGGGGGCACTTTATACGAGAGTGCAGAGCAAGAGCCCCACAAACGGAGAAGACCACCGTACCAAGAAAGACTGCTGCTCTTGGATCACGAGAGACGTCGGAAAACTAGAACGTCCAACCCAGATTGAGATCTCTGGGATGGACCGGCAACCAACAATGATCTCCACATTACTTGCCAATACGATGATGCCTGCTGTGGCACACATGAATTTGCCAATATCCCTGTGGACAACCCGGGATAACTACACGCAGATGGATGCGTTGTTGGATTCAGGAGCCACGGGAAATTACATGGATATTGACTACGCAGACTCCCTTGGGATATCGTGGGAACCCTAGTAAGAACCTGAACAGGTAAAGGCCGTGGATGGATCCGTTTTGTCGTCTGGGCCTGTTGTTAAACATACGATCCCTTTGCGAATGCAGCATGGAGAACACTCGGAGTTTATACAATTTGATTTGATTGCTGCTCCTCAGTTTCGTCTGATCTTAGGCATGCCATGGCTCACGTTACATGATCCAGTAGTGAGTTGGTCAGCTCGAACCGTCGCCTTAACCTCGCCCTATTGCTTGGAACATTGTTACAACCTCTTCTCCGTGTCCGAAGAAGACAATGAAGAACGTCCTAGTATTCGTCATCTGGCTGTGGCTTGCTCAGAAAAACACCTATGCAGTACTTCATCTCTGCCTGAAATATATAACGAATATCGTTCCCTGTTCGACAAACAGAAGGCCACCGGTTTGCCCCCACACAGGGTCTATGATTGTTGCATCGAACTCCTCCCGGGTGCAACTATTCCATGTAGTCGTGTGTATGCCCTGACTGAACATGAGAACCTCTATTTACAAAACTGCATTGAGGAGAATCTTGCTACGGGATTCATCAGCCATTCCACGTCACCTGCTTCTTCGCCCCTATTCTTCATCCCGAAGAAGGACTGTGCAGAATTAAGACCCTGCATAGACTACAGAGCCTTGAACAACATCACGGTGAAGAATAGATACCCCCTTCCATTGATTCCAGTCATGATGGACCAGATAAAGGGCGCGCGTTACTTCACCAAGTTAGATCTCAGGGGGGCTTATCATCTGGTCAGAGTGAAAAAAGGCGATGAATGGAAAACCGCGTTCCGTACAAAGTTCGGCCGGGCCTATTCGAGTATAATGTTATGCCCTTTGGTTTATGCAACGCCCCTGCGGCATTCCAATTCTTTATGGACAAAGTGCTCAGGGGCCTTCTGGATACCATATGTATGGTGTACATTGACGATATCCTTGTATACTCCAGTACTCTCCAGGAACACGAACAACATGTCAAGGGAGTACTGAGTCGTCTGCAACAACACCAGCTGTTCGCCAAACTGGAAAAGTGCCTCTTCCACGCAACAGAAGTCTCCTTTCTGGGATATGTGATCAACGCCAATGGCTTTCAGATGGAAAGTGGCAAGGTGGAGGCCATCACACAGTGGAAAACCCCTCAAGACGTGAAATCGGTGCAAAGCTTTCTCGGCTTTGCGAACTATTACCGACGTTTTATCAAAGACTTCTCTAAAATCATCCACCCCATATCCAATCTATTATGGAAAAATGTTCCTTTCAAGTGGGGAGAGGAGGCAGAACAATCTTTCCGCATTCTGAAAGACAGGTTCACCAAGGCCCCTATCTTGCGGCATCCTGATGCCCAACTTCCATTCATTTTAGAAACCGACGCCTCACAGTATGCCTTGAGAGGGGTGCTCTCACAACGCCACCCAGAAACAGGACAAATTCACCCAGTGGCCTTCTACTCAAAGAAGCTCAGTTCCAGCGAAGTCAATTGTTCGATCACGGACAAGGAGTTGCTGGCCATCAAGAGAGGTTGTGAGGAATGGAGACATTACCTGCTGGGGGCACGACATACCATTGAGATCTATACGGACCATCGGAACTTGCTGTTCTTAAAAACTGCCAAGGCTCTAACCCCCAGGCAGTTGAGATGAATTCTCTTTTTCTCTGATTACGATTTTGTCATCAAGTATCGACCAGGATCTCAAAATGGAAAAGCCGATGCCCTCTCAAGGAATCAAGACACTCATGAAACCCATTCCGAAATTCCTGTAGAACCATCATCCATCCTTCCTGAAAAGTCCTTCCCTGAAACCACTATTGCCTTACTCACCTCCAGTGATTTCCTCGAAGATACAAGAGTGGCTTTAACAGATATCGATGTCCAGGCTTGGCTACATGAAGAACCCCAATGGAGGACACAAAAAGACGAACTCCTGTACTACCGCCAGGCCTTGTATGTGCCGGACCCTGGGTTGCAAATGCAGGTACTCAATTGGGCACATGACTCCGTGTTGGGCGGACATTGGGGAGTGTATAAAACTATAGCTACCATTGAGCGTTCATTTTGGTGGCCGACTTTACGAAATGATGTCAAAAAATACGTACGGAACTGTTCAGTGTGCACCCAAGGAAAAGCAAAACACACCAAACCCTCGGGTCTGCTACGCTCAATTCCTATCCCTCCTGCACCGTGGCATACTGTCTCGATGGATTTCATAGTGGAGATGCCTTTATGTCAAGGAAAAATTACGGTACTGGTGATAGTAGATCACTTGACAAAAATGGGACATGTTGTACCTTTGGAAGGCCTACCTACTTCCGCCGAACTGGCCATGATTATTTTGCAGCATCTCATCAGAGCCCATGGCATTCCCCGAGTATTCATTACAGACAGAGGGACTCAATTTACATCCCGTTTTTGGAAAGCCCTTTGCGATTCATTAGCTATTGATGCTAGACTCTCTACGAGCTACCACCCGCAGACAGATGGCAAAACAGAGAGGCTCAACCAAACTATCGAACAATATCTGCGTTGCTTCACATTGCAAAACTCAACGGATTGGGTCACCCTATTATGGCTAGCAGAATTCACGTATAATAACTCTGACCACTCCACCCTGGGGTGTTCCCCCTTCTTTTGCCTCCTTGGGTACCATCCGAACATTCTTCCCTTCGAGTGGCCTGTAACGACCAACCTGCCCAGTATTCAGGAACATCATGCTCATTTACAGGCTGTACAGATAGATGCGAAACGTCACTTGGCGGAAGCTCAGGCATCACAGAAACGCTACGCCGACAAGAAACGCACTCCTGAACCGGTCTACCAGGTGGGGGATAAGGTATGGCTTTCCACTAAAAACATTCATCTCCGGGGTATCAACAAACTCAAACCTAGATACATAGGTCCCTATAGCGTTGAGGAAGTCATCAACCCTGTGGCCTTAAAATTATCCATTCCCCAGAACTGGAGAATTCATCCTGTTTTTCACGTCTCTCTGCTCCTACCTTGTCCCGTAGACACTAGATTGCCCGTTCATCCTGCACCGGTGTTGGTAGAGGGACTGGAGGAATACGAGGTAGAGGAGTTATTGGATTCACGGATCCATCGGGGCAGAGTGCAGTATTTGGTTGGTTGGAAGGGATTTGGGGTCGAGGAGAGAACTTGGGAACCAGAGCAGAATCTCCACTGCCCCGAATTGGTCTCACAATTTCATCAGGAGTATCCAGGGAAGCCGGGTCGACCGCCGGGTCGGCGATCCTCGAGAGGAGGTTCTGTAGCAATTATCCAGAGCTGGAGAGCTAGTGTAAAGAAATACCGCTGCAGCACTACATCTCCCAGAAAGCTCTGGGGCCTGACGAAACAGTCCACGCCCTCGGAGAGGGTGTAAAAACACTTCCGTCCCATTACAGGTTGCTTGTCAATCCTTCCGGTTTCTTGATCGTGTATGGACCTAGCCTTCCGAGAGTTGAGAGTGCGCGGACGCTTGCATTCCCGCTGAGGACGCCGAGAGTTGAGGGTGCGCGGACGCTTGCCTTCCCGCTGAGGACGCCGATAGCTGAGGGTGCGCGGACGCTTGCCTTCCCGCTGAGGACTCCGAGACACTTTGAGAAATTTCTAGTAAGTAGAAATCTGATCTATTCAATTGTAGCACGGCCGTGCTATCCGAGAGTAGGTATCTGCTTCTATCGGATATTTCCCAGTGGATATTACCGAACCTAACTCGTACTAAAAACATCTTTCCCTCCCGATAGTGATTATAACTACTCGAGGAGAAAGTTAACCTGAATTTTCCTTCTTGTGAATCAAGCTGTGCCTTAACAGCCCCCCTCCCGCTTGAACTAGAGTCTCCACCTTTTTCCAGACTTCAGGCCGTTTCAAGCGGTGGTTATTCGTAAGTGACTTATTGTATATATGTGTATACATTACCACTGTAGGCTTTGCCTCATAGCCATACTAAACAAGTGTTCTTGTATTTACAGACAGTGTTGTGACTTGAAGTCATCCGAAGCCTTAGACCAGACCTTGAGGGGTGTCTTCACAACAACTTTCCCCGAGCAACTACCCTTCCCTTTACCTGGAGGACTACCTGTCTCCGGTGTGTACCTCACCCGGAGAGGGTCAGTGTTATCGGGTATAGGGAAGACTATCTTCTCACCGTGGTCTCCGCTGGCTAGACACCCAAGGTTAGTGGCTTGTGTATTCTTCTCTTGGGTTACTTGTCTGCTGCTAACCATGACACCCACATCAAATAGTCGTAATAAATGTATGAGCACAGTCCCTTCTTTGTATATTGAGACAAAAAAAGCAGAACAGAGTGACACAGGCCTCCAAAAACAGAGCATCAGGCATCCCACAATATCTCAACAATGAGGGGTGGGGCGTCGTCTTAGCCCCTACTAAGCATGGGCGGAAAATCCGTCCCGCTCGCGGATTTTGCGGATTTTGCGGATTTTCGGTAAATTCGCAATCCGCGAACTCTCGCGAATTTACCGAAAATCCGCAAATTCGCACGCAGCGGATTTTTTTTCTTGGTGATACAATATTGCGGCGTGCGGCGTTCACTTACCGTCATTCAGCGTTTGCCGAGTTGTTTTTCTCGATATTTTGCGAGTGCTGCGCCATTTTGGATCTTGCTGCGGGATAGCGCAGGAGTTTGTCGACGCATCACGAGAGTTCGCAATTGCGAGCATGTAGGTGCGGCGGGCAGCAACAATCTCGCACTCGTGAAATTACAAAATTTGCAATTCTGCACAAGAAATCCACTAGCAGGCATCATAGACCTTCTGAAAATGATGATTTTTATCAGAATAACTCCTCAGGTTGACATTTGCCTGCACTTTTTTGGATTTGAGGCCTTTTGACTTTCTTTGGATCACTTTTGGATTAGAAATCAACTTTCACAAGTAAGTTTGTTTGGGGCATTACAGTTGCTGTTCTGCAGAAAAACGAGTTTTGCAAAACTGAAAGCACTCAGCAGGTGCAAAAGTTCACTCATCATTAGTAACCATTCCCTGTGGTGCTTCCTGAGGGGCCCCTCCAGCGTTCAGTTGCCTATGTTTGTTTGGGGCATTACAGTTGCTGTTCTGCAGAAAAACGAGTTTTGCAAAACTGAAAGCACTCAGCAGGTGCAAAAGTTCAAACTCATCATTAGTAACCATTCCATGTAGTGCTTCCTGACTGGGGCCCCTCCAGAGTTCAGTTGCTAGTTGCAACAATTCTATGACCCTGATCTGACCCTCACAGCAGGCTCATAGAATAGCTACAAGTAGGCCACAAAGGTCCTGGAAAAAAAAATTGCACTGCAACACAAAGCAAATTACAGATAAGGAAGCAGGTGAAAGACTGGAATTTTAAAACAGTGACACATTAATAAATCAACCCCAAATTAATTTCCTGTCAGTTGAAGCAGGGCAGGTGTGCTTGCTTTCCCCCCCCATAATCTACAGTGATGAACCAGAGGGTGGCATTGATGTACCAGAGGGTGGCATGGGTGAAACAGGGTGGCAGTGGTAAAACAGAGGGTGCTGTGAACCTATGATGATGAACCATGTACAAAACAACATAGTCGCGACCGTTGCGAGCCGACAAGTAAGTTCGCAATTGCGAACTGGTACAAAACCCTCGCGAACTGGCAGAAACCCTTGCGAACACACAAAAAAAAATCTGCGAATTCACGAGAATTCGCGGATTTTGCGGATTGCGAGTTCGCAAATACCCAAATTTGCGAACGCCAGATTCGCAAAATTCGTCCATGCTTAGCCCCTACCAGTCGCACAGCTGAGTGCGCTATCATCAGGATCCAATAGTAAATACATTTTAATCAATAATAATCACTGTAATCTTTGTAAACCTGCGCTTTAAACATAATTTCAAGTTGTGCTTATTCGTCAAGCCATACACGGAATAGTTTGTTATTTCCCAAGTTTCTTATGTTCCAATCGTGCCCATCCGGACCTCACAAAAGAACATGACCAATGCAAAGATTCCTCCAAGGCAGTGTTTTATTAAATTAAACCCAATGCATTTAGGGCAATCAAGTGCCCTTCATCAGGGGTCACTGTGAATAACAAAAGAACGTGTGGGGTGATGAAAGAAGGAGAAGGAGAAGGGTGCAGATTGTTGGGGGAGCATTGAGAGCGTAAATTCAGTGCCATTTGGAGACAACAGGGGAAAGCCGATTGTTGAACAGGTTTTGAGTAGCCACGGTGTAAAGAATGGGTAATGCATCTGTCAATAAATAGGTTTGTAGGATGAACGATGGGTGTATATCAGTACTGTCTGAGGGAGGCTGAGTGGGGAAACAAAGGAGGGCTGTATTGCAATTTGGCATGTAAAGAAACGCATTTGTAAATGTTAGTTTGAAGTAAAATGTAGAAATGTGTTTTTTAAAAATATGTGATGTGTGATATTGTTGTTTTTGTTGTTATTGTGATTAATATTGATTAAAATGTATTCACTATTGGATCGCGATGATAGCGCACTCAGCTGTGCGACTGGTAGGGGCTAAGAGTACGCCCCACCCCTCATTGTTGAAGTCAACCTAGAACCAATTGGGCAAGGCACTATTTACCAGTCGGCACACACTCATTGAATAATGGACAACGCTTGGACAAACAAATAGCAGAATAAAGGTGTGCATCCCTTCCCTCCCACAATCCCACAATATCTACCTCATGTACTAAGTAGAACATAGTCATACAAGCAGTTAGTGCCATTTTTCGGAAGAATAGATTATTTAATGCCCACCATTAACATTTAGTGATGTGCACGTCCTTCACATAGGTTGAGACATGACAGGTGGAAAGAATAGTTTGAGGGCTTGGAAATGATACAGGTATGGAATCAAGAGAAATAAAGAAGCATTACTTGAAAGAGCAAATTCAAGGAAAAGGTACAAAGAAGGGAGATGAGAACATGATAGAAGGAAGGTAGACATCATGGTGAGGTGTTTGTAGATGCCGGAGTGTTGATGTGAGGTGGGAGCTGGTGAAGGGGGTAGTGTGTTGATGGCCACCCCGGTTATGCTGATATGCAATAACTTGCTAAAAGGATAATTGCTCTGCCTTTGTTACCACTTTTTTTCTGTGACTTGAGTGGTGTTCAGACTGAGGCACAGAACTTTAGTGGGGGGAGGGTATGGTATATTGTATTGTGTTGTATAGAAGCATGGCCCATCGAGGGCTGTACTTGGGTTTGGATCACCCTCATTTAGCATCACACAAAGCCTGAATGTGGTTTTGGGATACAAAAAGTGCACCTGGGGCTTCAGGGTTTAGAGATGTTTTTTATGTGAGGGTTGTACTGGTAGTTTGAGCTGGTTGTCACATCCCAGGGTGGATATATTGTAAGTGAGCAAGTGAAATCCTATTCTGAGTGCTTGCATGTGTGTAACCTGGTGTTCTCATTTGCACATTTCCATCTGCCTCCATCTTTCCGACATAGTGATCAGACTAACCCACACGTCAAGGTAACAATTACCAATATCTACCTCCAGGGCTGTAGCCACTATTATGTAGCATCTGGAGCACTGGTATTCTCAATGTTAGCACTTGTTCACGATGCTGTTCTTTCACATCACATTTAGGGCCATATGTAGGTGGCCAAATACCGGTCGGTAACACCGAAAATGGCCCGTTTTCGGCGTTACCGACCGGTAATTAGCCATGTGAGATATACGTAATACCGAATTGAATCGATAATAACGAATCGGTAAAAAATTACCGATTCCTTATTTACCGATTTGAAAATACCAAAACAATGAATACCGAATCAGAATAAACGATTCGGTAAAACCCCCAAAAATGCGATGTAGCAAACCTCGTTATTACCGAATATGACCATATTCGGTAATAAAGAATCAGTATTTACCACGTTTCAAGAACATGTGGTAATCATGTGCAGTGCATAAAAACTGGCCCAAAATGCATCTGTGTGAACACTATGGCGGCCCTCTACCTCATTGCAAGGCGGCTACGCTTGAGAGCAGTAGGAGTGAGGATCTGGAGATGTGAAGAGCGGGTGTACAGACTACGCATCACATTGTTCCAATTGACAGAACCTGAAATCCATGAAAGATATAGACTGCACCCAGACACCATCCTGGACCTAATACGGGACCTAAAACCCTATCTGGAGCATCAGACACCAAGGGCCCACGCTATCCCCACCCATGTCCAGGTACTCTGCTGCCTGCACCTCCTTGCATCAGGAAGTTTCCAGGGTGTGATAGCTGCAGTGGGTGGAGTGTCACAGAGCTGTCTATCCCATTTCTTCAACACCTTCCTGGATGCCATGATGGACAGAATGGAACATTACATATCCTTCCCCAGTACCCAGGCGGAGCTGCAGAGAACCAAGCTGGAGTTATACCAACTTGCACAGTTCCCACACGTAATTGGCTGCATCGATGGGACCCATATACCCATCTGCCCACCTGCAGCAAGTGAATACATATACAGAAACCGCAAATCCACCCACTCCATCAATGTGCAGGTGATTTGTAACGCCAAATACATTATAACTGACATCGTAGCCAAATTCCCCGGGAGTAGCCACGACTCGTACATCTTCAGGAACAGTGACATACATACACGTATGCTTGCTGGTGAATTTGGTGACGGATACCTACTAGGTAAGTAAATGTGACACACCCTGATGTACACCCTGCCTCAAGCTGTTGGTCACACAAATTCATTGCACTTACTTCTGTACATAGGTGACAGCGCATATGCCCTCCGGCCTTATCTACTCACACCATATCTCAACCCAACCACCCCAAGGGAGAGGAGATACAATGTGACACATAGGAGCACACGCAACGTGGTGGAGCGCACATTTGGATTGCTCAAAAGCAGATTCCGTTGCCTCCACAAAACTGGAGGTGCACGTCTGTACAGCCCCATCAAATGTTGCAAGATAATTGCTACATGTGCAATGCTACACAATCTGGCCACAAAAAAAGGAACAGCAGTGAAACTAACTGACTCAGGGGACGAGGACAACCCTCAGCCAGAGCCCTGCGCAGCTGGTGTTGCAATTGAACATGATGGGAGACAGAGACGGACAGAGATTACGTCAAACTGTTTCTGAGTGAGTAACGACACTGAGCCAGTAACAGTTACATGTTAAGGTGTTTATTGGGCACACCTCCAGTATTGTGAGCAATGTCCAATTGGACATGGGTTACATCACCCATCTCATGCATGGAAACAGCCATAGGTCCTTACTTCCTGCGTCCACGCGCTGCACATGCACGTTCCCTATCGACACTGTCTGGTGTGTTGGATTGTTCCTGTGCTGCCACGTTACGTTCACTACGCCTCCTGCACTCAGTGGGTGAGGTCGTAATGCTACCACAGCTGGTAGCCTCCTCACTGTCCCCCCCCTTCCATTGTGGCCGCCTTAGCATTCTGCATGAGCTCTAGCACTGAGGTCATGGACACCATCCCACTGGCCACATCCCTGCTGAAATGCGCCATCTCCTCCTGCATGGCGATGGACCTGCGAAACATCAGTGATGTTGTAGTGGCCAGCCGGTTCACCGACTTGGTATAGGCCTGGAGCCTCAGTCTCTCCCCGCGCCTGCCAAGACTGTCCTGCTCAAGCTGGCTGCAGAGGTTGTCCACCGAGGTAGCTACTCTCTCCATTCCCGCACACAAGTTTTCCCCCATAGCACTGATGCCCTTCTCCATCCTGTGCATATGCTTGTTGATGTTTGCCACCTCCCTGTGCATTGACTTCATCTCCCTCCATTGCAGGCGCTGGACCTTCAGCATGTTGTCTTCTAGTCCAGCAAACACACTGTCACCCTGCTCGGATGCTACTGGACTGTCCGGCCTTGCCCTGCAGCGTCTTGATGAGATGTGGGTGCCCTCGGAAGCAGAACCATCCCTCTCCCTGTTTTATCTTTCTCCTATGGGACTTTGTTCGCCCACTCTGCCCTCCTCCACAGACTCCTAATTTGCTGGAGGTTGGCCACGGCATGCCTCCTGCCTGACTGTGGTGGTGTCGGTGATCGTCGCAGTGGGGACTGAGTGAGAGGGGATTGCGGCCCTCCTGGCGCTGTGGTGATGGCTGTGATGGAGGATTGGGTGGCTGTGATGGCGCCAAGCTTGTGGTCCCTGCAGGCATGCTGTCATCCTCATGTGGCCTCCCCTCTGGCCTGGCTGACTTGCCTCTGCTGCCTTCTGCTGCACTGCGAGATGACTCGCCTGTAATGACACAAATGTAGATATTCTCAATGCTCTGTCTGCAATGGATTTACATTAAACTACATGCCTACAGAGCACAGTGGTTGTCCTGATGTAGCCAATTACTTTACGGTGCTATTGTGTATGCTGGCCTGACTGTCCTATTCATGAGTTCCCTCTGACTACATCTCCCATAATGCATTGCAGGTAACCAGTAAGACATGGGATGGAGTGGGAGCCCCTTTGCCACTATGGGGATTGGGGTTGGGAAGGGGGTAGCACAGCATGTTGGGCATGCTTCTTACCTTGTTTTCTTGCTGCTCTGGCGGAGCTGTCTACGTCTCCCACGCCACTCACACTCTCCAGCTGGATGGTGGACTCCACCATCAGTTCCAGTGGTGTTGGTGCTGGGGCTCGGTTTTTTCCTCCACTTGTTTTGCCAGCCTGCCTCTGTCTCTCTGCCATCCTCAGTTTTGCTGTCTTCCTGAGGTCGTACCACCTCTTCCTGATGTCCTCTATGGTGCGCTGGGTCACACCTATGGCATTGATTTTGTCCCGAATGCCACTCCAGATTTGCCCCTTCTGTGACTCTGGCACTTGGTGGGACTGGGCTCCAAAAAGCTTGTGGTGCTCTTGGCTGACATCCTGGATCAGGACCTCCAGCTCCTTGTCACTGAACTTCAGTTTTCTTTTTCTGTCACCTCCCTCCTTCTCCCTGTCCTGGCTTGCCATTTCAATGCTTGTTGTGTAGTTCTTCAGTCTTGCTTGTGGCTGTGTGGCTGTGTTGCTGCTGGCCCCTCAGGTCACCTGCCTGCCTGCCTGCCTGCCTGCCTCCCTCACAGTGAGCTCCAGGTCCTGTGCACCTGGCTGGGTGTGGCCACTTCCTGTTTGGGAAGTAATAGGGTGTATCAGGATTGTCTGATTCACCAAATTACGATTTTTTGAATTACCGAATCGGTATTTACCGATTCGGTAATGGATTCTGTAACACCGAATCGGTATTTGGCTTTAGGTTTTTTTCTTTTTTTTACCAATTCGTTCAGATTTGGTATTCAATACCGAATTTTAACGATTCGGTAAACTTTAACGAATTTTTATCTACATCGCGTTTTCCGAATTCTTAATACCGATTTGGTAAAATTCGGTATAAAGGATTCCGTATTCTCCATTTACCTACATATGGCCCTAGGTGTCTTAACTTAAGGACCTGCCTTTTTCTATCTGTATGTGGTAATTTTCAGAATATCACGATCATCTTTTGTGTTTGTTCTCTATCTTTAGGACAACAAATTTTTCTTTTTCTTTTCACGGTTAAGTGAAAATTATTGTTTCTTGTCAGTGAAGTGTTTTAAAATTTTGTATATCGTTTTTACAATGTATTTGAATTTGAGCAGGACTTGTATTTCCTATGACCAGTATCAATTCTTACATTTACACTGTCTTTACAGATTTCCTTTTGTAGACCATCATGGCTACCTGATAAAGGCGTTGAGCCGAAACGCGCGTAGACATGAATTAAGATAGCCATGACCATGTCTGTTTACTTCCCTTGTGACAAATATATTTTTTTCTTTTGTTAAAAGTCTTTCATCGGTGATACACATATTTAGGTTCCATATTGACAATCTCATGTCTCAATTCCTTAACCTAGGCCATGTGTGAATGGATATGTGTGCATGACTAGTTTCCCCAACAGTCCTAGAAGTATTTGTGTCTGTTATTCATTTCTGTTTTTTACAAAATTTGTGAAAATATATAAATTTTTACAATCTAATTTATAAAAATAATAAAAATATATATTTTTGAAATACCTTTTTTATTTCTTTCTGGTCTTATAGTGTGTTTAATTGTATCAAGGTCCACTCTCATTCATTTCCTAAATAGTTTATTCACACATAGTTATTCTCCCTGATTTAGTAAATTTGTTCAGGGGTACCCCTTTTGTTACACATATACTGCCTGCAAACCTGCGAGGAACATGTTCTTTTGGTGTCATCTAGTTTTTGACATACATAGCTATGCCTCGGTGGACGATCACCTCAAGGTGGTGGATGCAATTTTGCTGTGTCTCACTGTTTCAGGATTAGCCAGTTATTCATCCTCCTGCCCATGTTTAGTGATGCTGTTTTCTCCATGGTTTTCTGACATCGGTCCCACCTACCCATTGCACTCCTTGCACACCCACCTGGGTCCAGTACCTTGTATAACACAGTCCTTCACTGCATGGCATGCTAGGAAACATCCCAGAAGTATGTCAGGAGGACCGTTCACTAAGACTTTGCAGCCAAGGACAAGATATCATGGGACACCCCACATCATCCGGTATGTGTCCTTATCTTGTGTGAAAGGGCAGTATTTATTAATGTCCTAATCCTAACTAAATGAACACTGGAGTATTTATTTGTAATTAAAATATTAAACTCTATGCTTTTGTATATGTTTTTCCAAACCTTGAAATGGTTGAGAAAAACTCGGCAGGCAGTTAGGGATGTGAGAGCCCACACTGCAGAATGCCTAGATCCCAAATCTGAGAACAATGCCAACGTTCATGCTGTTCAGCAAAAATAAAACAAATTGAACTAGTTTTGTACAAGAATATATAACAGATGCAAGGATGACTCTGCCAGAGTATAGAGTCAAAATATGGCAAACATGTTGACATGTGTTGGTGTATGTACATCCATGCTCATTATAGCACAAAATAAGGTATTATGTGTTTTTTGAGGGGCAAGATTGGGTTGTACCCCTGCTTTACCTTGAATGACACTTTGCCCGTGCCTTAAAACATCTCTGAAATGCTTATAAATATTATGTAAATGTAAATGTATTGGCATTTATATAGCGCACTACTTACCCGTAGGGTCCCAAGGCGCTTCGACCGCTGCGAAACCCTTCCTGGCTTCCCTGAGAGATGGTCCCTTAATGGGTATCTCCAGGGTGAGACCAGGCATCCCGGCGGTCTGGTGGGGCCGTTAGTGAAGATGAGGCAAGCTAATGCCCAGAGTTGCCGAGTGTGATCGCTGATCAGAGTGGGCACCGAGGCGAGAGAATTATCGAGTCCGCTGACCCTGGTCCAGAAACCTGCCGCGCCGGGAATCGAACCCTTGTTCCGGGCCGTCCTCTGCTCTCGGGTCTGCCGCCTCTAACCAGTGAGCCACACTACTTCACTACCAGTGAGCCACACTACTTCACTATAAAGAATTTGAAAGACTACTTACCTAAAAAGGTACTGGAATTATTCATGTGGGGTAGGGTACAAGCGGTGGTCACCCTTCCAAGTTTTATTTATGCACTTGGGATGCTCCCTGTTTAGATTCCTTTGTCCATGTTGCACCTTATGGATTCTAAGATTACATCTTTTATATGGGGATCAGCAAGACCCCATTCAGGTGTGACAAAGTTGAATGCACATAACTCTAATGGAGGTTTGAGTCTCCCATTGATAGAACACTTTACTCTTGCAATGCAGTTATCTCAAATGGCATATATGCTAATGGATACTCCAGATTCACCACAATGGGTACAAATAGAAAGGTACCTGCTATCTACAGAAGCAGGTCTTTCAGCCTTATATGGATCAGGAACAAGCCACCTTGATCCTACTAATCCATTAATATCTGCAATGCCTAAAACTTAGCAAAGGGTTCATCGTGTGTTGGATTTTAATCCACATATACATGAGAAAGCCCCCTGTGTGGAATAATACAGGTACACGCATTAAAGGAAAAACACTATCCTGGCCCCAGTGGAAAGCAGCAGGCATTCTCACAATAGACCAACTGCTTCATGATGGTAGCCTCCAATCTTTTGAGCAATTAACAGAAGACTTTGACCTTCCGATACAACAAGCTGAAAGTTATACACAACTTAGTAATTGCCTCAATAAGAGATTAGGACCAACTCCTTGGTTACTACAAAACTCATCAGTAGTATCATATTTGCATACCTGGGGGAAGCATAAAGGAGTCACGTCTGGCTTATACAAGACACTTACATTACATCTGTTTTCACAACCTTTATCAGAAGATCTTCATATTAATTTGCAGACCCACTTATCGGACTCATACGAAGATGTAGAGTGGATGGAAATATTAGATAATTTAATCAGGGGTGCCCATGAGGCTAGATTGAAATTTTGTCTATTTAAAATTCTTCACGACTGGTATTGGTCACCGGTAAAACTACACAGTGCAGGATTACCTCCGCACACCAACTGCTGGAGATGTGACAAAGCTGGATGTGTATGACTCACATTATATGCAATTGTCCTAAGATTCAAACCTATTGGTCCTATATACAACAATATCTTTACATCTCCCACTTACAATGCTGCCATTCTCCTGCATGATTTTTGAGATTCCCCGAATTTCTCAAAACCACAAAGCCGTCACACTGAGTTAGCCACAGCCAAAATATGTATATTACGACAATGGAAGTCACGAAACCCACCATCACAAGAGGCCTGTATGGTAAAGAATATAATGTTAGTGTATTGTTAATTGGCCTAGGCCGGAATCATATGTTGGTGTTCCAGATGCATTGAATGTCTTTTTGTATTCTTTTATGGTTGGTTAAGCCGAATAAAGATGAATCACAGACTGAATGTATATTACGACAATGGAAGTCACGAAACCCACCATCACAAGAGCTCTCAATGGTAGCTATGATACCCACAGCCTCCCATGAGAGAGTCCTTTACAATATTCAAAATTAGATGGATTTATTTGTACAAGTCTGGGATCCTTTCTTACTTCTGGAAAATGACTAATATAGTCAAGAATAGGATTAGAGTTCTTCAACTGTATAACGTAATGACTTTTTCACTCATATATGTTTTTACCCTTCTCCTTCTGATATCTGCATACACATTTATCTATTTTATTTTTCTTTTCAGATATGAATTTGCAATAAAACTCTTTATACATTAAAGATGGTTGAATTAATTGTAAAACAAGTACTGAAGGTGTAAACTTATCTTCAAGGCCGAATTATATACATTCTATTGTGATTTATTTTCCTAATCCTATTATTTGTGTTTATGCATACATTCCTGAGTCAGGGGAATTTTCTTCTCTTGTTTATTAATGGCCACATTTACATACTAGATTTTATCAGCTCTAATTTATGTTGGAATATACTTGAATATTGATTGTCTATATCTAATTTATATAGCATCCTAAGCTTCTGATAACTTTGAGCTTAATCATATTACTTAATTTTAATGCATTATAAGCCAATGGTTTATGCTACAGTTTTTTAATTTGTTATGCAAAATGAGTAATAAATGAGTAATAAAGAAATATAACACAAAATAAGAAAGAATAAAAAAGAATCTTCCTAAAGGCAGTGTACACACCCTGCACCAAGCTTGAAAGAATCCTACATTTCAAAGGGATGCCCTAAGCTTGGCACACAGCAGGCTCTGGCTCTTAATGTTTAAAAGATGTATATAATAAGAGACTCGCATGTTTAAACTGCCTACCTCAGACATGGAGCACTGGATGTAATGTTGTTTCTTCCTGCAGCTTACATCCTCAGATTTCTTGCTATCTCAGAAAGCTTCCCTCAATACTTCCAAAACAGTGCATGAAAAATTGACCTTCATTTCCTCATGCTTGATTCCTCTCCTTGCTTTCTTCAGAGTGACCCTCTTCTTACCTTCCATCCTCTGCATGCCTTTTATGTCTGAGTATAGCCTTCTCTCAGTCTCATGGTTGTCTGCCTAAGTCACTCCTAATGCAATTCTGCAATTGGCTGACACCTCCTTTCATAGATCCAAACCTCCCCTTCTTTAAAACCTTATCCCTTCTACATAGCACTATCTAATCTCTGCCAGTCTATCTATCTTACCAACCATTCACCTGAATTCACCTAGCCCTCACTAATGTTCATAAATAAGTGGTATTAATATAATCTATCACAAAGTAACTGGAGTAAATGCATGTCATTTCTTTAGCACAAATGACAAATCACAATAATTAGCAATAACCATTGGATTAACCACTAACGTTAAGTTCCAGCGTTGCGTGCTACTCAAAGTTCCATGCTTCAATGCCTCATCAAAGGTAGTAAGCACTATATAAATGCAAATATAATTACAATTAATAGATGATAAGCTTTATGAAACTGCACACCTGGCTTGACCAGTGCCGTGCAGTTGTGTATGCTGGGCCTAAACAGATGCAAATTTATTGCAAGATGAAGATAAACAGTTTTTGCTGAAAAACTGTAACATGACATTTGTTTCTATGAAATCAATGTATGTACAGATAGTAATTGCAGAGTGTTTTAAGACTAGTATTATATTTTCTTTGTTAAATAGACAAAAATTGAGTTTTGGGTAGTGGCATTACTTTTTATGCCTTGTGTTATCCAAGACCTTTTGATTTTATTACAATTATATATTTAATATACTTACTTAAAGGGGCTTCCAGCTACCCCTCTTCATCCATTAGTCTGTTGTTGTGACATTCACATTTTCCTTCCACCTACTACAGCATACATCATGGGGCAATGGGTCAGCCGACTTCACTTTGAGTGACTGCATCTTGCTCTTGTCAGTGCCAGTGTTTTTGTTTTTACTTTATAATTTCTTCAGTTTTGAGGCAAAAGCAGGACTCTTTGTACTAGAAGTAAGCACAGGCCACATTCCACAGTTTAGCAGTTCCTGTCTCCTGACAATGCTGTTGTAAATTCCTTTTAGAGTGTCCTTTGTTTATCTGACTGCTGGTATTGCGCAGCATCCATTTAAAACTGTTCTTCAATATTATGCATGTAAATTCTTAAGCAGACATTTCTTCAGAACCTGTTTATTTGGGACTCAATGTCGCATATGGTTCTTCAATAAACATTGTGCAGGAAGAAAACCAGCCTTTATTGTGGTTAATTGCAGCACTTTTTAAAATGTGTTTCCTTATTTCTTGCTTAATTTATCTCTTGTCTTCTTTATTTCCTTCTTTTCATTTTCTTTCTTTCTTTCATTTCTTTTTTTTAATTAATTTATGTCTTTCCTTCTTTTTATTTTCTTTCTTTCTTTCTTTCTTTCATTCTTTCTGTGCTTCTTTCTTTTGTCTTCTTTTTTCTTTCTTTCTATTTTCTTTCTTTCCTTCTTTTTCTTTCTTTTTTCTTTCTTTCTACTCCCTTCCCTTTTCTTCTTCTTTTTTTCTTTCTTTCTTCTGTTATCCTTGCTTTCATTCTGTTCTCTCTGTCTTTAATAAAGGCAAAAGGGTGTCTATCAATGCAAAAACTATTGGCTTTTTTAGATCTCAATTAGCCATCTCCTTTTGAGTTTACAAAAACTATGTGTATGCCATAGTTCCCTATAAGGGGTTTCAACCACACTTCACCCATTTGTGTCAATCCTTTTGTGTCAATCACATTTTCTCCAACCCACTCAAGCATGCATGAAGGAGTGTTAGAACTGACAGCCTTTGATTTAGTCTTCCCCATAGGTTTTGCTTATCACCTCATGTTTGTTGATAGTCACTTTTGATGGATTTAGGACTCTGTACTTTACCACTGCTAACAGTGCTAAAATGCTTGTGCTCACTCCCTAAATTATGGTACAATTAACCTACAACTGATTAGTACATTTCATTTACTTATAAGTCCCTTGTAAAGTGGTACAACATGTAACCAGGGCCTGTAAAATAAATTCCACTAGTGGATCTGCAGCAGTTCTCATGCCACCCACTGAAGTAGCTCTTTAAAATATGTCTCAAGCCTGCCATTGCAGCCTGTGTTGAGTTTGAACTGCCAATTTGCCCTTGCAAAATAAACTTCTTGCCAGGCCTAAATCTCAATTTTTAATACCCATCCCACTGTACGCAACTCCACTCTCGCCACTCTATGCTATTCCACTCTATGCCACTCCACTGTACGCCACTCCACAATATGCTATTCCACTCTACCCCACTTTATTCTACACCACTCAATTGTACACTATTGCAGTCTAAGCCACTCTTGGAGCTCATATAGGTATAATTTAGTTCACTCCTCTTAGGTTAACATGCCAAAGTCGTACATTTTCATACGTTTAAAGGTTTTAACTTGGAACTTAAACAGCCTTAGGGTTAGAAATAGAAGGAGAATTCTAGAATAGCTGACGCTTTCGGATAATGAAGTCATCATTTTACAAGAGAACCACCTGTTGAAAGAAGAATGGGAGGATATTATAAAGAAACAAAAATGGGTAGACCATTACATATGCACCAGTCAGTCATGTTGTGTCAAGGGGGTTGCAATCATCATTAAAAAATCTATCAAGTCTTCTTTGGGGAATATATTGCAGACCCAGGGGGGAGATGGATAATTGTAAAGGCGAACATATATAGTACATGGTACGCTTTTGTGGGGTATTATATACCAAACATTGATGGCCCGCCACACTTCCCTGCCCTGCATAATCAACTTCTGGAGGCCTAACTTCCCATAATAATAGGAGGGGATTTAATGTGGTAATAGTTGCCATTTTAGATAAATATAGTATGAGAAACATGGCAGGTTCCCCCAAAATGAAAGCACTAGTAACAGAATTAATGAATGATATGGGTCTATTTGATATTTGTAGACTGAGAGCTAAAAGAGAGAATTGTTTTACTTTCCATAATAAAAAGTATGGACACTTTTCTAGAATTATTTTTTTAAATTGGTATCAGAATGAGCACAAATTCTAAAAAGTGGAACATGTTTCGGAACATCTTTCTAATCATGCAGCAGTTAGCTTAGAATAAAATACCTGCCTCCCCAGATGGTCGGTAAATCAAGCGCTTTTTTTGGATTCATAAGTAATAGATCACCTGAAGCAAGATACAAAATATTTTTTTTCTGACGAAGAGAAATTCAGCCCCTCTGTACATCACCTGGGACACATACAAAGCCTTCATTAGAGGATGGTTAATTAGTCAAGCTGCAAATAAGTGTAAGGAAACAAAAAGCAAGATAAGGGATCTTGAATCTACAATACAGAGCTTGCAGAGAGAGGTAGGCATCACGCACAACACCCAAGATCAGGTAGCTATGGATGAAAGGATACACAGTGCAAGAATTGATCTTGCAAATTACTTAGAGGCAATATTATGGAGAAAATGGGAAGCCAGCAAATTGACCCATTATGAATAAGGAGAGGGGTGTGGCAAGTTACTGGCCTAGAAAACAAAGGTGTAACATACCGGAAACATCATTAAAGCATTTCAAAGATACTGGTAAAACATGCACAGAGGACTGGGGATAGAACAGCTTTTACACACTTCTTTCAAATTTTTTATACAGATGATCTTGTGGTGATTTAGAATCAGATAAAGAATTACTTTAGTGGAATGATCATTCCGACCCTGCAAGTAGACTTAAAGGAGAAGCTGAACTTGGAAATTAGTACTGAAGAGGTGTTAACACCAATTAGAAAACTTAAAAGAGGTAACAACAGCTGGCCCAGAAGGCCTACCAAATAAGCTAATTATGGCCCTAAAAGATTAGCTTGTCCCGCTCTAACTGAATTGCTCAATACTGCGTTCTCTGAAGAGCAAGCTCTGCTGCGCTCTTGGGACGAGGTAACTATTAGTTTAATTCTTAATGCGAAAAAAGACCCTAAGATATGTGAGTCATATAGGCCAATTTCTTTGCTGAATAGCGACTACAAAATCTATACACAGATGCTAATTAAGCGACTGGATAAGGTGATGGGGACATTAACACACACATATCAAATTTGTTTTAGGGAAAGGCAGCTCCATGAACTAACACATGACCGGATTAGTGCAATAGACATGGCCACTGAAGATGAAACTGTTTTGACGGTACTGACCTTTGATGCCGCCACAGCTTTCGAACGGGTGAGCTGGCACTTTGTGTGATCCAACAGTATGACTGGGGTGAGAATTCTCAAGAGCAGTGAGGCCACTATATAAAAACCCAATGCTAGGATATTGGTGAACAGAAATCTCACCAAACAAATAAAGATAGAGAGATAGGGACGTGTCAGGGGTACCTGTTGTCACCTTTACTTTTCAATTTATATATATCGAGCCTCGGGCAGATAAAATTTGAGCAAGTCAAAATATTATCCCCTTTGAGTGTAACGGGCGGGAGAAAAATGTGGCTCTGTACACTGACGATTTGATGGTGTATACCAGTGATCTGGCAAGGTCCCTCCCAGTGTTTCTGAGCACATTGGAGGGCTTTGGGATGGTCTCCGGTTATTTGGTTAATCAGCAAAAAACTGAAATTATGGAATGGACTACTTGCTGCAGTAGTCCTTTGGTAAAACAGGAAATAAGGTACTTAGGAATCCAGGTAGCGGAAGATCTAGATAAAATGGCCCACGTAAATTTTAATAAAATAATGATGTGAACTGGGAGGCTATTAAGAACATGGGGAAATCTCCCAATGTCCTACCTAGGAAGGTCCAACATACTTAAAATGATGATAATCCCAAAATATGCCTTTATTTTTCACAAAATACCTTTAACTTTCAATCCAGGGTGGTTTAAGAATCTACAGGGTAAAATATGCAGCATCATATGGTCATCTTAGGGGGAAGAATTGTGTGGAGGACACTACATAGGAAAAATAATCACTGTGGGATCACAAGTCCAGATATCTATACTGTAGGGCTTTCCAGCTGAAGAATGTAAGAGCCCTGCTTTTTAAAGCCATGGCAAGGAACCTGCCCCAAGGGGGCGATCATTTCCTGTTTAATTTTGGACACCCGAAGTACTTCAAAAAGGTCAGGCTAAAGATGTTGGAGGCAGCTTGCACATAATGGTAACACTTTAGGCAGACACTAGAAATTCCATACTATACCGACTTTGCTCCAATATAGAACTTTCGGGTACTCCTGAATGCCTTCAGGGCAAGTTGGCAAGCCCTTTAATTTAACAGGGTGTGAACAAGTGGGGTCAAATCATTAAGGGGAATTCTCTGGTCTCTTCGAAGTCCCTGATAGACATTACAGAAGAAAACTTGGCTAAATTTAAGTAGTACCAGTTGTCAAGTATGGGACATTGATTAAGTAGTGTTGTGAAAGGAAACAGAATGGAAGTCATCAAATGGTATTGGATGTTATTACAAGCCGGTAAAGAAATGTTTACCCTACCAGTAGATGGACCTGCCGTCACTGGACTTAACAACTTTATGGAAAGTATTGATGTTTAATCTTTGGTTGTCTATCAAATCTGCCCCCCAGAGAAAAAAATCATCTATTTACAGTACCCAGGGTGTACTGGACACCAAAGAGGCTGTCGATCCTGGGAGGTTCAGAGGTGCAGTTGTGTCTGAAATGCAGCTTGGAAAGGGGGATGTCCATATGTTCTGGCAATGGCCCTTGATCCAGGCCTTCTAGCAGGAAATAAGTAAGGTGATCTCTGGAGCAATGGGAAGGAAAGAAAAGGAAAGACTGGCACTGGTGGTTTTCAGGGTCACAGATGGTGGCGGGTCACTCTCAAAGGTGCACATGAAGCAGACATCCTTACTTTTTGTGTTAATATTGTTGGCACAAAGGGAGATCTGTTTGAAGTGGGTGGTTCCTAACTCTGTGGCTCTCTGAGACTGGGTAACATCTATTTAGCGGGTGACATTAGATCATAGCTACTGCACAGCTAGGAGAATAGAGTTTTGGGAAAATAACGAGAAAGCTCACTCTAGTTTTCGAAAAAAAAATATTCAATGATTATGCCCCTAAGTTGATTCACATTTAGTGGCCAAAAGTCAATTGCAAGTGCCTTTGCTGGGTGTCTTCTCAACTGTAACCTGCGAACAGGTATTAGAAACCATCACTAAGATCAAATCTGGCTCCCCTGCAGATTCCATACCTCCCAGTTTTTGCATGCAACTTGCACTCTGTTGACAACAAAGTTAACAGAGATTTTTAACATGTCTCTAGATCAAGCGACGGTGCCCAAAAGATGGAAAGCAGCCCAAGTTAGGCCTATCTTGAAAAAGCCATCTTTAGATCCTAGTGAGCCAGGCAATTACCGTCCCATCTCGCTACTGCCTTATTTCAGGAAGGTTGCTTGAATCCTTGGTAAACAAACAGCTTACCGTCCATCTGGAAAGCCATGGATTACTTGACTTATCACAATCAGGATTTCGGTCAGCACACAGTACCGAAATGGCAGTAGTAGAGATGGTGGATAACATCCGGTTAGCGCGGGATAAAAGAGAATCAGCTATGCTGGTTCTTTTAGACTTGTCCGCCGCTTTTGACACCATTTCCCATGACATTTTAGAACAACAGCTCTGGGAGATGGGAGTCCGAGGGAAAGCCTTGGGCTGGTTTAAAAATTATTTAAAAGACCGCTCCACTACTGTACAAATAGATACCATGGTAGCTTGTAGTAGACCAGTAAGCATCGGAGTTCCTCAGGGTTCCTTCCTGAGCCCGATGCTTTTTAATCTTTATGTAACTCCTGTGGCCAGGATAATCATGTCATATAGGTTTGAGGCCGTGTCAAATGCCAATGACCCCCAGCTGCTGATCACTTTTGGTACCGACCCTGCTGACATAATGGTCCGGTTTAAAAACTGCCTGACTCATATCAGTAACGGGATGGGAAAAAACAAACTGCAGCTGAATGGCAGTAAAACCGAGATCATTCTGTTTGGCAGGGCCGAGGAGTATTGGTCTAGCAGCTGGTGGCCTCAGGCACTAGGCCCCTGCCCGTTCTCTAAATAAGTAGTCTGCAACCTAGGAATAACAAACTGATAACAAGTTATCCATGAAAAATCATGACAATATTGTGCTAGGCACTTGTTATGGGCTTCTGAGGAAGTTGCGTACATTTTTAAAATGGCTACCCATTGAAGCCAGGAAGCCACTGATCCAAGGTGTGAGCCGGCTAGATTGATCTTAAACCTTCCACCTAGATCTCCCTCTGCCCCAAGTCTGCCCCAAGTCTGCGGTCTCTCCATTGGCTTCCAGTTAGCAAAAGAGGTCATTTTAAAATCTTGTGCCTCACCCATAAACGTATATATGGTACTGGTCCCAGCTATCTAGTGAAAAAACCTAAAAAGTATCAGCCTAGCAGAACATTAAGATCTAGTGCAGAATCTTTGCTCTCGCCCTTTCGCGCCCATACGTCACGTAGTTGAGGTCAATCGTTTTCTTTACTTGCTCCTTATCTCTGGAACTAGTTACCATCCCATCTTCATTCTATGGTGGAAGACCAGGGTTTTCGTAAAGAACTGAAAACCTGGCTGTCTGATCTATAATTATACAAATCAGGACCTGGATCAGGCTGCTGGAGCCTCTGCAAGCGCCATGAGACCTAGCGGTGATTTGTGCGCTATACAAGAGTCTCTGACTTGACTTGACTAAATAACAAACTTGTGAGGGGTAATACAACCTGGTCTAAAAAAAGAACTCCCCAACAAATAAGGTTGTTTTCTTGAAGCTTCTGGGCCAGTCAAAAGAGATTATTTTGTTTTTTTCCTTGTCTGTCCCGAAGTGAGAAGTGGGTAACCTTCACCTGTGTCTCTTCAGATTAAGCTCTTTTCTGTCTCTGAGCTGCACTAATGAGGATAAAAAAAACAACTTAAACTATACAAACAGGAGAAATGCTAAAGTTATAGTTATAGGCAGCCATTATCCTCCTCGACCTGAGTGCAGCATTCAACATGGTTGATCACGAGACCTTGGCACTCAGGTTGGAGGAAATTAGAGTAAGGATCATCGCTCTAGAATGGCCGGTGTCTTTTTTTTAAGAAAGATCATTCCAGATCTGTGAATCTCCCTTTTACTCTGAGGCTGTCCCTTTGAAGTGTTGGGTCTCGCAGAGTTCCACACTCAGCCTCACTCTTTTTAATTTCTATGTTAGACCACTAGCTTCCATTGTTAAGGAATTCAGAGTGTCTATTGTGTCCTGTGCTGACGATACGCAGCAGCATTTCGTCTCCATCGCTTCAAATGAGGGGTCTCATCCTCAGGTAGGCCCATGCCTTGAGAAAGTGGCTCACTGGATGACAAGTTGCTCATTGAAATCAAATGGGGACGAAATAGAACTGATGCTACTGGAAACAATCCCGCCCCAGGTGTCATCGTTGGGTTGGCCAGATAGTCTAGGGACTGTACCCATTCCGTCTTCACCTATAAAAAGCATGTGGCTGGACAGTTCTTTTTCGATGGAAGCGTCTCAAAACTTGGCTATACCCCAAGTAATTATCAGGCCTAAGTCTTGTTCTACAGGTGGACGCTCTGACTCATACAGCTCTGGGAAGCCTTAGGATAGCTATGCGCTGTTTAAGTCAAGATACAATATGATAACTTACATTTCTAATTTACACACTAGTTAGAAGTTACATATATAATTTACATACCACCTTTAATTTACTATATGTCACATATCTTGGAACAAATTCTTCTTGCATCAATCACCACAGCAAAATTTTTTGTCTTGATCCTGTGGGTTTGCGGCAAAAACAACAAAAAAATTGCAGCCTCTATTTTTGTTTCAGTTTATGGGAAGGGGCGTGAGTAGGGTTCCCCTCCCTGAGTCCAATTTGGGCCCTGGGGATCCATTTTCCCGGGGCCCAATGTATTAATTAAGAAGAAGGGCACGTGGCTCCCTCCTCTAGCCTAAGGAGGCCCCGAGCTACCATCCCTTGGGGCCAAAATCAAATGAAGAAGTAAGGGGGCTGCAACCCTTCCCCAAGCCTTAAAAGGCCCTGGGGACCCCATCCTCCAGGGCTGTCACTTTAATGAAAATGGAGGGGGCCACGCTGCCCCCCTTCCTGACCTTTTAAAGTCCCCACAGACCCAATTCCCCTGGGTCAGCTCAATGACTGTGCCCATGAAGCCCACTCCGTCACAAAATAGTTGTTTTCCTGCCCACACTGGCGCAAGCAGGGAAACGTGTGTTGGCTGCTGTCTGGCGAGAGCATTTTTAAATCTCCCGCCAAACAGGCGCAAACACATAAGCCTGCTCCCAGGCTTATGTGGGAGCTTTAAAAATCCTCCCGCCGGCTTAAATCAGATATGTGTTCTGTTTTCTTCCCTACCTGCACTGACACGTGTGGGGAAACAAAACACATATTGCTCCCAACCTGAGGGACCAAGCACAAGTAGCTGCTGCCTCCAGGCAGGAGCAATGCCGGCACCCACACCATGCAGGGAGACAGCTGGAGCCACAGGGCCCCTTGGGCTCCCCCTGCAACCCTCAGCATATGGTATGTGGATATCCTTGGTGGGCACTGTGACACTCATCTCTGTGTCCGGGGATGGATTTCTGGGGGCCTGGAAGGCCGAGGGAGGAGGTCCTTCCCTTTTAAAATAAATACACCGGGGGGTGGGTTTCGCAGGGCCTAATGAGGCTCGGGAGGGGGCAACACAGCCCCTTCCCTTTTTAAGTTCATTAGGCCCGGGGGATGGAGTTCCCAGGACCAGAGAAGGCTCGAGGAGGAGGGCAGTATGGCCCTTTTCCCCTTTAAAATTACATATGGCCCTGGGGATGGGATCCCCAGGGCCCAATTAAGCTCAGAGAGGGATCCATGCAGCACTTCCCCCTTTTAAGTGCATTTGGCCACAGGAGACAGGCCCTCAGGACCTATTAAGGCTCGGGGAGGGGAGCTACACTGTACTGTAGATTTTGGCCTTAGGGATGGAGTCCCCGGGGCCAGAGAAGGTTCGGGAAGGGGAAGCCCTGCCCCTCCCCAGTTTAATTGATTTTGCCCTTGGGGATGGGGTAGGCTGTCTCTGGGTGGATTGGCAACAAGGTCTGGCCACAGGTCAGGCCCTGTTGTCAAACCCCTGTGGTCAATGGTGAAAGGCTGTTCACAGTGTAGGGTTGGCAGCCTGAGTGGGTTGGCTTTACAGCGAGGCCCTGTAGGCATACCCTGCTGTGCATGGCCAAAGGCATTGAGCGGTGGGGGGAGTTGGCTTTATGTATCGTAATAAAATACTACTTTATGTTAAAAAATCTAGAATTTCCTACAAAAAAACAGCGGATAACGTAATGTTATAGTTAGATGAATATCTCATTGATAACATTAATGTTTTAAACTCATCAGTAATAGTTAGTGAAGCTAACTATAACTTGCACCCCTGCCATGCACTGCTTATGACCTCATATAATACATCACTCATCACCTTCTATGACATCCTTTATGACATCACTGATTGCATCTCAAATTACATCATTGTTTACATCACTGATGACATCACTTATAACATCATCCAATGAGTGTGTTAGTTTGTTTTATAGTTTGCATAATGGTGATTAACTACCATATTATTTTTTCTACCTAATCTTGTACAGCCTGTGTCCAACTAATGGGGTGTGTTAGATCAAGCTTTTTCAGGGGGTTTATCCCCAGACTTTTTGATTTTTGGACTCCTGCTTCTGACCCTGTTTTTGTTGGTTTTAGGATACTGGGCACTTTACCACTGCTGTTCAGTGCTAAAGTGCATATGCTTTCTGTGTAAATTGTGATTATTGATCGTTTTATTCATGTTTGGCTTGTTTGACCTACAACTAAGTTCCTAGTACATTGCACTGTGTGTGCCCAGGGCCCGTGAATTAAATGACGCTAGTGGGCCTGCCGCAGTATCTGTGCGCAGTTTGGTACTGCCATGTTGACCTGGCAGGCGCACCCACTTGCCAGGCCCTAACCTGCCCTTTTCTTACATGTAAGACACCCCTAAGGTAGGCCCAAGGAACCCCTGTAGGCAGGGTGCAGTGGATGTGAAAGGTAAGACATGTCCTGATGTGTGTGGCATGTCCTGATACTGAAATACTGCAAATTTCATTTTTCACTATTGAAAGGCTATCTGTCCCATAGGATAGAATGGGAGTTCATTTATAACATCTTATAAATAAAACTTCCCATTGGGACAAGATACAAGATAAGAAGGTGAAGTGTAGAATGTCTGAACTCAGAATCTAAAGATGCATCTTTTAGTAAGTATGATTTTTCATTCTGTGTTTGAAAATACCACTTTTAGGAAGTAGGTATTTTCTTGCTTAGCCATCTTGTGTGCCTCTGCTGGTTTGTGCATTGACTGTACGGTTTGGAGTAACAAGGGCTGAGGATGTGCATTCACTGTTCAGACAGCTACTTGGGGGGGGGGTAAGGTGTGCCTGCATTTCCAGGGTGAGTCAGGGCTGGTCTGTTTTGACCTGGGCTGCATTTAGAGTAGGGGGAGGGGATTTCTTTCATAGCTGGATGGGCCTGGTCTGCCTTGGACAATGCTGTCTCAACCTCCTGCAGGGAAGCTCGACCAGAGAGGACAGAACTGGTTTAGCTGATCACAGACACTCTCTGCCTCTTGGAAACAAGGGATTGTGTACTATAAAAAGTGTGGCTCAGAGCCCTGAACTTTAGATCACTTTTGGAATTCAAGAGGATCCTCTGCCAAGGAGAAGAGCTGGGAGAAGCTGGAGGAGAAGTACTGCCCCTTTGCTGTGTGCTGTCTGGGTTTGGGCTGCAATAGCTGTTTCTGCCAAGGAGAGGAAGTGTGTGTATTCTGCTTGACAAAGTATCTCCAAGGGCTTGTGGTAGAGCTTGCCCCCTGCGCAAGAAGTGTCAGGAACAGCAAAGACTTCACCATCCTTTTGGGCACCGTCTCTGGAACCGCTGGTGTCAGTCGTCGCAGAAGAAAAGAGCAACCAACTCCGTCATTGAGTTCGTCGCTGGATCCGTGTCCTGAAGGCACAGCAGAAGGCACGGCCACACTTTGTACCACATCTTTGGTCTCACCGACGCCGCTGGGCGACTGTCACCAAGACATTGCTTGCGCCGCGTCCTGTGGGCACTGCACTCCGCACCGCCTTGCTACACTCTGACCTGATGTCACTGACACTGTCGCTACCCGACCCAAACATCAACCAGTTCCGTCCCCTGCACCGTGACCTGCCAGCACCACATCGGGCACCCCCTCACTCCACATCATAAGCCTTGGCCTCACCAACGCCGTTGGATGACCGACACCGAGCCGCTGCCTACACCGTGCCATGAGGACACCACGTGCTGCCCCTCTTCCACTTCACATCGCAACAGTGAAGTTTGCCCCAACCAACTCGTACCAATGGGATTGGCCGCAAAGAGAAAGGTACTCTCTACAAGTCTGTCGATGCTTTAGCTGACCCGTACCGCAGTAGCCCTGGACGGAACTACCAACTCAGAAGTACTGTGTTTTTAGCTATTCTTGAAATTGTAGGTTAACTTGAAAAGTAACAATTTTTACAGCATTGTATGTTGAATTTTTGTTATTTTTGGTCTTGTTGGTTTAGATAAAGATTTGCTATTTTTCTAAATTGGTGTGGTGTTCATTTGTAGTGTTTTTACTGTGTTACTGTATGTATGCACAACTGCTTTACACACTGCCTCTAAAATACCCCTGTCTGCTTGTGCCAAGCTACCAAGGAGGTGAGCAGGGGTCATTTTACAAGTGTATCCTCCTTACCCTGACTAGGAAGAAGGGTCCCTACTTGGACAAAGGTGCACATCATTGCTAACAGGGTGCTTCCAACATGTATGTGCTCTTAATGCATCATAGGTACATAGTGGTATTGAGCACATTATAAATCTTTGTATTGAGGACTAACTGTGTGCAGGTGATAGTAGGTGCTTCCTCAGGATCTAAAAAGATCCCTGCCCAACACCTATGATGTGATGTGTAGGGCCAGGTACTCCCCTATAGGAAAATACCTTGTTGTCTGATTGTCCAACCCTTTGGATCAATCTGTAAGTCCCCTTAGGTGAAGAGCAGTAGGTATTGCACTGCTGCTGAACAAGTGGTCCTGTCTCTAGAGAGCCAGAAATATATCCTTCCTCTGCTCGCCTCGAATGGGAGTGATTAAGTTTTCTGGAGCGTGGATACTGGACCTTTATCAGCTCCTTGTCTCCTTCTTCTTTTGTATATAGTTCCAGTATGTTCCACACAATTTGTTTTGGTGTTACATAAACTTTATCTATCAGAGCAAAGATTCTGCCTATTAGGTACTAATTATTGTAAACATCCTTGAGTTTTTAGACAGAATTGTCTCAGCATGACAATGTCTACATACCATCGCAGACTGTGTGCACCAGGTACTAACCTATGCACATATGCTTATTTAGCTTCAAAAGATGGGCTAGCTGTAATGCTCTCACTACAGTATGAAGGCAACAGGTAGTATGACCTTTAGCACTTTTAGCCCTTGGGCATTTGTAGTGAATCATGTCTCCTTAGACAAGTTTTGCATAAAGTGAGCACTGTTGTTAGTAGATACTTTGTAATACTGTGTGGTGTATTTCTCATGAGAGTTTCACTGTCTGCAAACAGTGTGGTACAAGGTTAAGTCTCTCCATTGAGTAAACACTGTTTACAGTACCCACTTTTTTAATCATAACTACTTAATTTCTCACTGTAGCCGAGTGCCAAGATGGTTACCAACACTTCTTGGTTGAAGTGTTAGCAGCCAATCAGATCTTAGCACAAGACTGGGATGGTTTGTGAAGCCTTCACATCCCTGTATATACAAATTTGAATTTTCTTTTATATCTCTAAAATCCCTGAACAGATTTACACCAATTCACAAAAATGTCACTTTCTGGACCAACAGCCACCTTTCTGCCAAATTTGGTGTACTTCCGTTCAGTGGTTCGGGCTGTAGTCATGTCTAAAATTCCTTTAGTAATGGGAATTAACATGGGAAACACAAGTTTTTTTACCCCCTCCTTTTTCTCACCCACTGCATAACGGATTGCCACAAAACTTTTATGCACAAAAAGAATCACCAGGGCACTTTTGTTAGAAACTTTTGTGAAGATTCATCAACCAACAGCAAAGATATAGGCAAGTCAAAAAATGTTTTTCCTTTGGAAACATGATCCTAACTATAACTATAAGGGAGCTGCGTTGCAGATAGGTGGTCCAAGGCCATGCACCCTTTTTACACCACTCTGCAATGCAGCTCTGTGGCTCTTACCAGAGGTGCCTGGTGGGCTAGTTGACCCCCAGGGACCCACAGGATTCAAGGGGACCTAATCCACCAATTTACAACGCGCCGGGGGGGGGCGCGTTTGCACAATGGTGCAGGGAGGGGGCAGGCCTGATATGTCAAGTGTGCAAACACAGCCCCTGGCATGTTGTAAATTGGGGGATTAAGTCCCCTTGAATCCTAAGGGTCCTTGGGGGCCAACTAGCCCACCAGGTACCTCCAGTAAGCGCCACAAAGAGGTGGTCGTAGGCCACGCCCCTTTTTACACATCTCTGCAACACAGCTCAGTGGCGCCTAATGGATGTACTTGGTGGTCAAGTTGGACCCCAGGGACCCTCAGGAGTCAAGGGGACTTAATCCCCAACTTTGAACGCGCCAGGGGGGCGCATTTGCAGAGTGCTGCAGGGAGGGGGCGGCCCTAATATGCCAAGTGTTCAAACACAGCCCTCTGGAACATTGTAAATTGGGGGTTAAGTCCCCTTGAATCCTAAGGGTCCCCGGGGGCCAACTAGCCCACCAGGTATCTCCAGTCAGTGCCACAGAGCTGCATTGCAGAGAAGTGGTCTGAGGCCACACCACTTTTTATACCTCTCTGCAACGCTGCTCATTGGCACTAAATGGAGGTACCTAGTGGCCTAGGTGGACCTCAGGGACCCTCAGGATTCAAGAGGACTTAATCCCCCAACTTAGAACACAAGGGGGCGCGTTTACAGAGTGCTGCAGAGAGGGGGTGTGCACACCAATCTTGCTGTGTAGGACTTACTGGAGGTAATAAAAGTCGTAGTTGGCCCCAAGGTTGACGTTGGGGGTTAACTATCCCTCCTGTTACTTCTGCTAAATCTCACACAGTGGGATTGCTAAAATGTGTACGAAGGCCACGCTCACCTTTCTCCACCACTCTGCAAATGCGACTGCTATGTTGTAGGTAGAAATTAGCATTTAGTAAACCTTCAAAATTCACTGAAAAAACCATCGGTTTCAGGGACGTTATAGTTAGAAATTAGCATTAAAAAAACATTGATATTCACTGAAAAAAACATAGGTTTCAGGCACGTTATTGTTAGAAATTAGCATTTAAAAAACCTTAAAAATTCAGGGACGTTATAGTTAGTAGGGCATTTCATTTGTACAAAACCAGAGAAATTCCGCTGTTATAGTTAGTTCAGCTAACTACAACTCGCGCACCCGCAATGCACTTCTGATGACATCACATATTACATCATTCATGACATGGTCAGTGATATCACTGACTTTTTGTTGTTTTGTATGAGTGCTTACTGTTAGAACTGGCTATTTCTGGTAGGCTAAGGCTGACGCCCAAGCCAGGCAGAAACCACCATTCTAGTCAGGGCAAGGAAGTCACACGCCAAGATAACCTCTGCTCACCCCCTTGGTAGCTTGGCTCAAGCAGTAAGGCTAAACTCGGAGGCAATGTGTAAAGCATTTGCGCCAGCGCACAACAGCAACAACATACTAGGCACACCACAGAAGAGACTCCACACAAGGTTATTATAAAAATAACTTTTGTATTGTAAAAACACATCAGGTAAGATCACACATATACATGGTGCCAACTGGCACAGGCAATATTCACAGGGATTATGTACACAAGACAGGGCCACATGGGCGCCTGTCAAAATCAGATATAGAACTCCTAGATAAAATGTAGAATATCAAATCACTTCTAGAATAAAGAATAAATGTAACATAAAATAATAATCAAAGATAACCACCAGTAACCACTGGTAACAGGAACCAGGACCTTACTAGGACCACCTGTACTAAGAAAGAAGAACCACCTAAGTATCACACAGCATTAGGGGTCTAAGAAAGGATACATTACCCATGATGTAATAAACCTACATTCAGAGGAGTAGAAAAGACAACCACCTAAGAATAACCACATTTAGGGGCATAAACCAGAACACCTTACCCATGATGCATGAACACATTCAGAGGAGTAATAAGGAGAAACACATGATGACTAAACATTCAGAGGTGTTAAGAATAGAGCACATGATGCAATAAAATCACATTCAGGGGTGCAGCGCAAGAAGACACATGATGACTAAACATTCAGAGGTGCAGCGCATGGAAAGAAAGACACATAATGCATAAACATTCAGAGGTGACATAACATAAGTCAATAGCGCAAAAACACACAGTAGGCAATTACTATTTAAAAGCATAGAAATCGCATTGCGCCTACACCACATAAGCCACTACCTGTGGCAGTCCCTAGGCCAACTGGCCTTGATGGGGCAAGGATGCCCTGGGTCCAAAGTCAGGGCGCGCTGCTATGCAGCGCCAGTCCAAAGTACAAAAAGCCTAAACGTGGCAGGTGCCCACAAAGTGCTGGGCACCTGGGCATCGCAATAAAATAAACTGCGACAGGGTCCTCACTGACCCTTGGGCGCAAACTGCGCCATGCTGGAGCCACACAGGCTCTAAAACAAACACTGTGGCCAAACGTTGGAGCCCTCAGGCTCTGCAAACAATGCCCCTTCGAGCCTTCTCCTGGCTCTGGACAACGTTGGGGCGACCCGCTGCCAACTGGGGCCGCCCTGACTCTGTGTCTTTTCGACAAAAGGGCCCTCGAGCCACGCGGGCTCGCAAATCAAAAGAAATGGCCCCCTAGAGCCTCTCTGGACTCATACACGTGTTGGGGCGACCCACTGCCAGCTGGGGCCGCCCTTGAAGCCCTCGTGGCTTCATACAAACAGGAAGCGCGAGCTCGCGCTATGGGGGGGGGCGGACACCGACAATGCGTCCCGGCCCCCCCCCCCCTTCTCCTCTGCCACTCGCTCACCGGTTCGGCTGACTCCTGCGCCGGCGGACAGTGCGGCACCTGCGGGGCTCCCTCCTTCCTTACGGGAGCTCCGCGCTGCTACCAGCGGCCTCAGCCTCGGTGTCCCGCACTTCACCCGGGCCGGCAGGATCCCCGGTCTCCCTCGGCACACGGGAGACCGGGAGGACGATCTCCAATCAGGGCGCGGCTCTCCAAGCGAGCCCCTCGTGACGCGGCAACTTCTTCCCGGGGCCCGCCAATCCCAGCGCGGCTCTCCGGGACCCGCCTCCAACAGCGGCCCAATCAGTGCGCGGCCTAACAGGGCGAGCCTCCCAGGCGCACCAATCCCAGCGCGGCACCTTCGCTCAGCTTCCCTCGGCAGCCATGCACCACAGCTCGGGCCGCGGCGGTGAACAAAGGGGCATAACGAGGGGTAAGCACCCTCGAGGAGTATCTGACATTCAGAAGCGAGGTGGGCACTCGCAAAACAATCCAATAAACGGGGTGGCACCCGCAACGAAGCAAATAGCGATATTGGGCATGAAGCAGGGTGGCACCTGCAAAACCTCACGCAAAATGCGTGATAGCGACACGCTCGCTACGGGTCCAAAATAAAGCGCTCTCAAGCGCTATGGGACAAAAATAAAGCGCTTCCATCCCGCTGGGGACACTGGCAGGACCCACAGGCCCCTGGAAAGGACCCCTATAACCAGAAGGGTCCCAGCATCACAGGTTAAGGTCTCTAGGGCAGAACAAAGTCCAGCAAAAGTCCTCAAAGATGCAGCCAGGCAGGGGACAGCCAGGAAGAGTCCCCCAGCAGTCCATCAGATGTCCAGGAGCTGGGCAGGGCCCAGGGATCCCCCTGAGCCCCAGCAGCAGCATGCCCCTGGCAGATTCAAGTTAGAAACAAGCACCTTTTGGAAGGGGATACAACCCCTTCTTATACAGTGCAAAACCTTTGAAGTCCTTTGAAGCAGGCAGTGTGAGAACCAGCTGGACTGGTTTAGAGGGAAGTCCCCTTCAGTATCAGGGACAGAGGTGTCAGCCGCCCAGCGGGAGGTGGAGCCAGCTTTGTAGTTACACAGGAACAGCCCTTCACTATCAGGTGCCATCTCCTCCCACTTCCCTGGCAGCAGATGCTGCCTTTCATCCATGGGCTGACTCAGACAACCTCCTGGGCTCTCCAGCCCCTGTCATCCTCAAACCAGACAGTCAATCCACAAGCAGGCCCATGCACTCTGGGCCAAGCTCACCAGCCAATCACACGCTAGCACCAACTTACACAAATATTCCAACTTCCAAAAGTGGTACTTCTAGACTAGACACAGTCATGCTGCATACATCATTTTGCAGCATTCATTCTCACGAGTTCTCTCATACCAAACTCGCCCCTGCACTCCCCACGCATCAGGAACTACCATGGGCATACATATTCCCCATTCATTCCAATGGGAGGGCAGGTCACTCACCATTCATCCACAGAGAGCTCAAGCACTTTACACTGTACCACAGTGAAAGAGTGCGCAGAGGCCTAAAATCACCAACACCAGGTTCCATAAATAGGCTAGGAAAACGCAAAAAGTCTAGGGGTGAACCTGCCTAATGGGCCGGGTCCAACACAACCCCCTTCCAGCCAAAACGCAGGGTAGACCAATCACACCACTGATGGGCTTCACTGCTTTGGGCGACAAAACCAAGGACACGGCCTCGCACAGCAGGGACACCGTCCAGTTTTTCGCCACTCTGAACCTACATGGTTTCCTCCAAATAATAACTCTCTGACTCAACTAGGGTACCCCACTGGTACACACTAGTCATCCACAGCCAAGACCAGGCCATAGGCCATCCAAATCACAGGTCCTAACTAATCCACAGAGTGGGGGGTAGTAACCCCTGGCATACAATAGCCATTCTCCACTCTCTCTCTCAGTGTAGCTACAACTACCACTGATCCAACAACCTAGGGACCATACCCTCAGGCTGACCAGAGGTCACGGGCAAGAATGCCCCACCCTACCTCTACTTCTGGGTTTCCGCACCCTCACAGAAAAGCACTTCACCAGAACACAATTCTCCTACCAGATCAGGACCTCACTCCATCACTGGTCTACCACCTGGAAACTATTTCACTTCTGAGGTACAAAGCACACAGCACAGTTCCTCTTCAAGCAGGTGGGGGGACACTGCACACAGCAAAGCCCCCTTTCCTCTACCTTAGTGAAAACAACAAACTGCAGGTGAGCCCCAGAACACACAGCAAGGGCAGCCCCCTCAGTCTCTTCAGCTGATCCACTTTGGTAGAGATTCCTCTTGACCTAGAAGTTTCCTAATCTCCCAACCTAAGATCTAAACCCTCAGGTTACACCGGGGTCAGAAGTAAGGACACCGTCCCTCTGCACCCCCTTCCAGTTCCAGTATGTCTCAGGCTAGACAGAGCACACGCCAGCGGCATATCAGCGACACACTCTCCTCCAGTACTCCTCCCAGGTCAGGCCACAACCCCAACCCAGCTTTCCCCCCTCCTCGGGGAACGACCTCCAGAGGCCCCACAAATGGTCAAGCACTCTAGACGGTCAAATGCTCAGCGAGCCAGGACTTCTGCACCCTCCACTTAGGAGCGGTACTGCCCAACACTAGGACCGCCGGAGTTCTGGTTACAGACACTCCCCGTCCTCTAGACACAGGAAGATCCTCCTCAAATGACCTATGTACAGCTTAGGCCCCTGACCTGGCGCTCCCTTAAGGAACCCTCCAGGCCCTGAGATAGGGTTTCAGGCCAACGTGGGACACACCGTCCCACACTCACTCCGCCTCCACTGAGACAGGGCGTGAGCCCCTACACCCCTACCATACTACTGGGACCAAGCTGGGTTACACATGAACCTCTTCCCCTTTACAGGATCATCAGATACACAAGCCACTCCTTTTGGAACCACTCCCTAATACCTCTGCAAGACATCTAGCACACCGCCAGACATCCACCTTCCTGTCCAGTGCCTCTGCAGGACCTCCTGCACACCACCAGAGGTACACCTCTCATGCAAGCTCTTTAACAAAAAGAAAACTCACACCAACTCCTCCAGTTCAGCACATCATTCGTTCGCACACTCCCCCCCCTCGGACTGGTAAGGCAGTTTCCACCACCCCTGATCACTCAACCTGACCACACATGACACAGGTACCAAACTCTGGGAGCGGGGAATGGGAATTAACACACTGGACACATTAAAGCTGCCACCACTGGATCCTACCACACTGGGGAATCCAGACACACCCACTACACTCAGGGAACAACCACCCTCCTGAGCTAGTCATTTCTCCTCACACTCCCTCTCTTCCATCTACCCACACAGGGACAGGATTTGGGATTGGACACGGGACCCAGCAAGGAATTCCTAATCTATGGGAACCTCCCCCTCTAATGGCGTCCCGCCCTGTCAATTTTTCTCATCTGCCACTAAACGTAAAGTGCAGAAACACATTTGAAAATGACACTCTTGAGGAAAAAAAATCAAAAACAATAATCCCAAACATGTGACTATCTGAAAAAAAAACAATTGCAGAGTTTTGTAATGTAGCCAGTTGTCGCTATGGCACTGCGCAAACACATGTCCAAATCCGCACCGCTGACCAACAATGTTAGAACTGGCTATTTCTGGTAGGCTAAGGCTGACGCCCAAGCCAGGCAGAAACCACCATTCTAGTCAGGGCAAGGAAGTCACACGCCAAGATAACCTCTGCTCACCCCCTTGGTAGCTTGGCTCAAGCAGTAAGGCTAAACTCGGAGGCAATGTGTAAAGCATTTGCGCCAGCGCACAACAGCAACAACATACTAGGCACACCACAGAAGAGACTCCACACAAGGTTATTATAAAAATAACTTTTGTATTGTAAAAACACATCAGGTAAGATCACACATATACATGGTGCCAACTGGCACGGGCAATATTCACAGGGATTATGTACACAAGACAGGGCCACATGGGCGCCTGTCATAATCAGATATAGAACTCCTAGATAAAATGTAGAATATCAAATCACTTCTAGAATAAAGAATAAATGTAACATAAAATAATAATCAAAGATAACCACCAGTAACCACTGGTAACAGGAACCAGGACCTTACTAGGACCACCTGTACTAAGAAAGAAGAACCACCTAAGTATCACACAGCATTAGGGGTCTAAGAAAGGATACATTACCCATGATGTAATAAACCTACATTCAGAGGAGTAGAAAAGACAACCACCTAAGAATAACCACATTTAGGGGCATAAACCAGAACACCTTACCCATGATGCATGAACACATTCAGAGGAGTAATAAGGAGAAACACATGATGACTAAACATTCAGAGGTGTTAAGAATAGAGCACATGATGCAATAAAATCACATTCAGGGGTGCAGCGCAAGAAGACACATGATGACTAAACATTCAGAGGTGCAGCGCATGGAAAGAAAGACACATAATGCATAAACATTCAGAGGTGCCATAACATAAGTCAATAGCGCAAAAACACACAGTAGGCAATTACTATTTAAAAGCATAGAAATCGCATTGCGCCTACACCACATAAGCCACTACCTGTGGCAGTCCCTAGGCCAACTGGCCTTGATGGGGCAAGGATGCCCTGGGTCCAAAGTCAGGGCGCGCTGCTATGCAGCGCCAGTCCAAAGTACAAAAAGCCTAAACGTGGCAGGTGCCCACAAAGTGCTGGGCACCTGGGCATCGCAATAAAATAAACTGCGACAGGGTCCTCAGTGACCCTTGGGCGCAAACTGCGCCATGCTGGAGCCACACAGGCTCTAAAACAAACACTGTGGCCAAACGTTGGAGCCCTCAGGCTCTGCAAACAATGCCCCTTCGAGCCTTCTCCTGGCTCTGGACAACGTTGGGGCGACCCGCTGCCAACTGGGGCCGCCCTGACTCTGTGTCTTTTCGACAAAAGGGCCCTCGAGCCACGCGGGCTCGCAAATCAAAAGAAATGGCCCCCTAGAGCCTCTCTGGACTCATACACGTGTTGGGGCGACCCACTGCCAGCTGGGGCCGCCCTTGAAGCCCTCGTGGCTTCATACAAACAGGAAGCGCGAGCTCGCGCTATGGGGGGGGGCGGACACCGACAATGCGTCCCGGCCCGCCCCCCCTTCTCCTCTGCCACTCGCTCACCGGTTCGGCTGACTCCTGCGCCGGCGGACAGTGCGGCACCTGCGGGGCTCCCTCCTTCCTTACGGGAGCTCCGCGCTGCTACCAGCGGCCTCAGCCTCGGTGTCCCGCACTTCACCCGGGCCGGCAGGATCCCCGGTCTCCCTCGGCACACGGGAGACCGGGAGGACGATCTCCAATCAGGGCGCGGCTCTCCAAGCGAGCCCCTCGTGACGCGGCAACTTCTTCCCGGGGCCCGCCAATCCCAGCGCGGCTCTCCGGGACCCGCCTCCAACAGCGGCCCAATCAGTGCGCGGCCTAACAGGGCGAGCCTCCCAGGCGCACCAATCCCAGCGCGGCACCTTCGCTCAGCTTCCCTCGGCGGCCATGCACCACAGCTCGGGCCGCGGCGGTGAACAAAGGGGCATAACGAGGGGTAAGCACCCTCGAGGAGTATCTGACATTCAGAAGCGAGGTGGGCACTCGCAAAACAATCCAATAAACGGGGTGGCACCCGCAACGAAGCAAATAGCGATATTGGGCATGAAGCAGGGTGGCACCTGCAAAACCTCACGCAAAATGCGTGATAGCGACACGCTCGCTACGGGTCCAAAATAAAGCGCTCTCAAGCGCTATGGGACAAAAATAAAGCGCTTCCATCGCGCTGGGGACACTGGCAGGACCCACAGGCCCCTGGAAAGGACCCCTATAACCAGAAGGGTCCCAGCATCACAGGTTAAGGTCTCTAGGGCAGAACAAAGTCCAGCAAAAGTCCTCAAAGATGCAGCCAGGCAGGGGACAGCCAGGAAGAGTCCCCCAGCAGTCCATCAGATGTCCAGGAGCTGGGCAGGGCCCAGGGATCCCCCTGAGCCCCAGCAGCAGCATGCCCCTGGCAGATTCAAGTTAGAAACAAGCACCTTTTGGAAGGGGATACAACCCCTTCTTATACAGTGCAAAACCTTTGAAGTCCTTTGAAGCAGGCAGTGTGAGAACCAGCTGGACTGGTTTAGAGGGAAGTCCCCTTCAGTATCAGGGACAGAGGTGTCAGCCGCCCAGCGGGAGGTGGAGCCAGCTTTGTAGTTACACAGGAACAGCCCTTCACTATCAGGTGCCATCTCCTCCCACTTCCCTGGCAGCAGATGCTGCCTTTCATCCATGGGCTGACTCAGACAACCTCCTGGGCTCTCCAGCCCCTGTCATCCTCAAACCAGACAGTCAATCCACAAGCAGGCCCATGCACTCTGGGCCAAGCTCACCAGCCAATCACACGCTAGCACCAACTTACACAAATATTCCAACTTCCAAAAGTGGTACTTCTAGACTAGACACAGTCATGCTGCATACATCATTTTGCAGCATTCATTCTCACGAGTTCTCTCATACCAAACTCGCCCCTGCACTCCCCACGCATCAGGAACTACCATGGGCATACATATTCCCCATTCATTCCAATGGGAGGGCAGGTCACTCACCATTCATCCACAGAGAGCTCAAGCACTTTACACTGTACCACAGTGAAAGAGTGCGCAGAGGCCTAAAATCACCAACACCAGGTTCCATAAATAGGCTAGGAAAACGCAAAAAGTCTAGGGGTGAACCTGCCTAATGGGCCGGGTCCAACACAACCCCCTTCCAGCCAAAACGCAGGGTAGACCAATCACACCACTGATGGGCTTCACTGCTTTGGGCGACAAAACCAAGGACACGGCCTCGCACAGCAGGGACACCGTCCAGTTTTTCGCCACTCTGAACCTACATGGTTTCCTCCAAATAATAACTCTCTGACTCAACTAGGGTACCCCACTGGTACACACTAGTCATCCACAGCCAAGACCAGGCCATAGGCCATCCAAATCACAGGTCCTAACTAATCCACAGAGTGGGGGGTAGTAACCCCTGGCATACAATAGCCATTCTCCACTCTCTCTCTCAGTGTAGCTACAACTACCACTGATCCAACAACCTAGGGACCATACCCTCAGGCTGACCAGAGGTCACGGGCAAGAATGCCCCACCCTACCTCTACTTCTGGGTTTCCGCACCCTCACAGAAAAGCACTTCACCAGAACACAATTCTCCTACCAGATCAGGACCTCACTCCATCACTGGTCTACCACCTGGAAACTATTTCACTTCTGAGGTACAAAGCACACAGCACAGTTCCTCTTCAAGCAGGTGGGGGGACACTGCACACAGCAAAGCCCCCTTTCCTCTACCTTAGTGAAAACAACAAACTGCAGGTGAGCCCCAGAACACACAGCAAGGGCAGCCCCCTCAGTCTCTTCAGCTGATCCACTTTGGTAGAGATTCCTCTTGACCTAGAAGTTTCCTAATCTCCCAACCTAAGATCTAAACCCTCAGGTTACACCGGGGTCAGAAGTAAGGACACCGTCCCTCTGCACCCCCTTCCAGTTCCAGTATGTCTCAGGCTAGACAGAGCACACGCCAGCGGCATATCAGCGACACACTCTCCTCCAGTACTCCTCCCAGGTCAGGCCACAACCCCAACCCAGCTTTCCCCCCTCCTCGGGGAACGACCTCCAGAGGCCCCACAAATGGTCAAGCACTCTAGACGGTCAAATGCTCAGCGAGCCAGGACTTCTGCACCCTCCACTTAGGAGCGGTACTGCCCAACACTAGGACCGCCGGAGTTCTGGTTACAGACACTCCCCGTCCTCTAGACACAGGAAGATCCTCCTCAAATGACCTATGTACAGCTTAGGCCCCTGACCTGGCGCTCCCTTAAGGAACCCTCCAGGCCCTGAGATAGGGTTTCAGGCCAACGTGGGACACACCGTCCCACACTCACTCCGCCTCCACTGAGACAGGGCGTGAGCCCCTACACCCCTACCATACTACTGGGACCAAGCTGGGTTACACATGAACCTCTTCCCCTTTACAGGATCATCAGATACACAAGCCACTCCTTTTGGAACCACTCCCTAATACCTCTGCAAGACATCTAGCACACCGCCAGACATCCACCTTCCTGTCCAGTGCCTCTGCAGGACCTCCTGCACACCACCAGAGGTACACCTCTCATGCAAGCTCTTTAACAAAAAGAAAACTCACACCAACTCCTCCAGTTCAGCACATCATTCGTTCGCACACTCCCCCCCCTCGGACTGGTAAGGCAGTTTCCACCACCCCTGATCACTCAACCTGACCACACATGACACAGGTACCAAACTCTGGGAGCGGGGAATGGGAATTAACACACTGGACACATTAAAGCTGCCACCACTGGATCCTACCACACTGGGGAATCCAGACACACCCACTACACTCAGGGAACAACCACCCTCCTGAGCTAGTCATTTCTCCTCACACTCCCTCTCTTCCATCTACCCACACAGGGACAGGATTTGGGATTGGACACGGGACCCAGCAAGGAATTCCTAATCTATGGGAACCTCCCCCTCTAATGGCGTCCCGCCCTGTCAATTTTTCTCATCTGCCACTAAACGTAAAGTGCAGAAACACATTTGAAAATGACACTCTTGAGGAAAAAAAATCAAAAACAATAATCCCAAACATGTGACTATCTGAAAAAAAAACAATTGCAGAGTTTTGTAATGTAGCCAGTTGTCGCTATGGCACTGCGCAAACACATGTCCAAATCCGCACCGCTGACCAACAATGTTAGAACTGGCTATTTCTGGTAGGCTAAGGCTGACGCCCAAGCCAGGCAGAAACCACCATTCTAGTCAGGGCAAGGAAGTCACACGCCAAGATAACCTCTGCTCACCCCCTTGGTAGCTTGGCTCAAGCAGTAAGGCTAAACTCGGAGGCAATGTGTAAAGCATTTGCGCCAGCGCACAACAGCAACAACATACTAGGCACACCACAGAAGAGACTCCACACAAGGTTATTATAAAAATAACTTTTGTATTGTAAAAACACATCAGGTAAGATCACACATATACATGGTGCCAACTGGCACGGGCAATATTCACAGGGATTATGTACACAAGACAGGGCCACATGGGCGCCTGTCATAATCAGATATAGAACTCCTAGATAAAATGTAGAATATCAAATCACTTCTAGAATAAAGAATAAATGTAACATAAAATAATAATCAAAGATAACCACCAGTAACCACTGGTAACAGGAACCAGGACCTTACTAGGACCACCTGTACTAAGAAAGAAGAACCACCTAAGTATCACACAGCATTAGGGGTCTAAGAAAGGATACATTACCCATGATGTAATAAACCTACATTCAGAGGAGTAGAAAAGACAACCACCTAAGAATAACCACATTTAGGGGCATAAACCAGAACACCTTACCCATGATGCATGAACACATTCAGAGGAGTAATAAGGAGAAACACATGATGACTAAACATTCAGAGGTGTTAAGAATAGAGCACATGATGCAATAAAATCACATTCAGGGGTGCAGCGCAAGAAGACACATGATGACTAAACATTCAGAGGTGCAGCGCATGGAAAGAAAGACACATAATGCATAAACATTCAGAGGTGCCATAACATAAGTCAATAGCGCAAAAACACACAGTAGGCAATTACTATTTAAAAGCATAGAAATCGCATTGCGCCTACACCACATAAGCCACTACCTGTGGCAGTCCCTAGGCCTACTGGCCTTGATGGGGCAAGGATGCCCTGGGTCCAAAGTCAGGGCGCGCTGCTATGCAGCGCCAGTCCAAAGTACAAAAAGCCTAAACGTGGCAGGTGCCCACAAAGTGCTGGGCACCTGGGCATCGCAATAAAATAAACTGCGACAGGGTCCTCACTGACCCTTGGGCGCAAACTGCGCCATGCTGGAGCCACACAGGCTCTAAAACAAACACTGTGGCAAAACGTTGGAGCCCTCAGGCTCTGCAAACAATGCCCCTTCGAGCCTTCTCCTGGCTCTGGACAACGTTGGGGCGACCCGCTGCCAACTGGGGCCGCCCTGACTCTGTGTCTTTTCGACAAAAGGGCCCTCGAGCCACGCGGGCTCGCAAATCAAAAGAAATGGCCCCCTAGAGCCTCTCTGGACTCATACACGTGTTGGGGCGACCCACTGCCAGCTGGGGCCGCCCTTGAAGCCCTCGTGGCTTCATACAAACAGGAAGCGCGAGCTCGCGCTATGGGGGGGGGGCGGACACCGACAATGCGTCCCGGCGCCCCCCCCCTTCTCCTCTGCCACTCGCTCACCGGTTCGGCTGACTCCTGCGCCGGCGGACAGTGCGGCACCTGCGGGGCTCCCTCCTTCCTTACGGGAGCTCCGCGCTGCTACCAGCGGCCTCAGCCTCGGTGTCCCGCACTTCACCCGGGCCGGCAGGATCCCCGGTCTCCCTCGGCACACGGGAGACCGGGAGGACGATCTCCAATCAGGGCGCGGCTCTCCAAGCGAGCCCCTCGTGACGCGGCAACTTCTTCCCGGGGCCCGCCAATCCCAGCGCGGCTCTCCGGGACCCGCCTCCAACAGCGGCCCAATCAGTGCGCGGCCTAACAGGGCGAGCCTCCCAGGCGCACCAATCCCAGCGCGGCACCTTCGCTCAGCTTCCCTCGGCGGCCATGCACCACAGCTCGGGCCGCGGCGGTGAACAAAGGGGCATAACGAGGGGTAAGCACCCTCGAGGAGTATCTGACATTCAGAAGCGAGGTGGGCACTCGCAAAACAATCCAATAAACGGGGTGGCACCCGCAACGAAGCAAATAGCGATATCGGGCATGAAGCAGGGTGGCACCTGCAAAACCTCACGCAAAATGCGTGATAGCGACACGCTCGCTACGGGTCCAAAATAAAGCGCTCTCAAGCGCTATGGGACAAAAATAAAGCGCTTCCATCGCGCTGGGGACACTGGCAGGACCCACAGGCCCCTGGAAAGGACCCCTATAACCAGAAGGGTCCCAGCATCACAGGTTAAGGTCTCCAGGGCAGAACAAAGTCCAGCAAAAGTCCTCAAAGATGCAGCCAGGCAGGGGGACAGCCAGGAAGAGTCCCCCAGCAGTCCATCAGATGTCCAGGAGCTGGGCAGGGCCCAGGGATCCCCCTGAGCCCCAGCAGCAGCATGCCCCTGGCAGATTCAAGTTAGAAACAAGCACCTTTTGGAAGGGGATACAACCCCTTCTTATACAGTGCAAAACCTTTAAAGTCCTTTGAAGCAGGCAGTGTGAGAACCAGCTGGACTGGTTTAGAGGGAAGTCCCCTTCAGTATCAGGGACAGAGGTGTCAGTCGCCCAGCGGGAGGTGGAGCCAGCTTTGTAGTTACACAGGAACAGCCCTTCACTATCAGGTGCCATCTCCTCCCACTTCCCTGGCAGCAGATGCTGCCTTTCATCCATGGGCTGACTCAGACAACCTCCTGGGCTCTCCAGCCCCTGTCATCCTCAAACCAGACAGTCAATCCACAAGCAGGCCCATGCACTCTGGGCCAAGCTCACCAGCCAATCACACGCTAGCACCAACTTACACAAATATTCCAACTTCCAAAAGTGGTACTTCTAGACTAGACACAGTCATGCTGCATACATCATTTTGCAGCATTCATTCTCACGAGTTCTCTCATACCAAACTCGCCCCTGCACTCCCCACGCATCAGGAACTACCATGGGCATACATATTCCCCATTCATTCCTATGGGAGGGCAGGTCACTCACCATTCATCCACAGAGAGCTCAAGCACTTTACACTGTACCACAGTGAAAGAGTGCGCAGAGGCCTAAAATCACCAACACCAGGTTCCATAAATAGGCTAGGAAAACGCAAAAAGTCTAGGGGTGAACCTGCCTAATGGGCCGGGTCCAACACTTACCAATTACTGATTGGTCAGGGGAACCTGGCTTCTCCTCCTGGCTTCCTGTCCCACGAGGAGAGTAGGAGCAAGGAGCAGAGAAGCGGCGGTGGGACCAGCGGCAAGGTAAGTGTATAATTGTTTATTACATTTTTTTGTTTTACATTGAGCTACCTCGTCCCCCCTTGCCGCCCTCACCAACTCCGCACCTGCCCCCGCACGCCATTTGTAAGGCAAGTCGGCCGCCACTGTCTATTTTTAAAGCCCAGGGTTGCTTGGAAGTTCCTCTTTAAACACTTGCTTAGCCCTATACACCCCTGATCATAACACTCAGGGATTTAAGTGGAATGAAAAAACTGTGTGGTCTCTCAAAGGGGCGTGGCTTATGTAATTAAGGGTGTGGCTTAAAAATACCAAGCTCAGAACCTGTGATTAGCATAGTGCACAGCCGGACTGGTATTTTGCTGTTTCTGTCATTGCATTCAGATATGTAATACAGCAAGTAACATTATACCTAAAACACACCAGTATTATTGGCTTCATCAATGGTTGCTAGTTGGTTAGGATAAATGATCAACAACTACAGCTTTGTTGTATAGAATATTATAAATACTTCAGTTTTGAAATGATGAGGCTGTGAAAGAATTATCACGAGTCTCTTTGAAGTTACCTCAAAGGCAGTGAAGGGTGGTATTGCTGCAGAGTTAAGATTTATTTTCAACCTGAAGGTGAGGACGCAAAAATTGAATAGCCGGTAGAGACCCTTCTCTGCACCTGTTTTTTAGAACTTCCAGTGCTGAGCAGCAGCAGGACCCAGCACACTTAAAGCCCTGATGATAAGTATCCAAGATCCAAGCAACACGCAGCTCTTTATGTCTTCAAAACTTTTATGAGAAATAAGAGGGATCATTAAAACCAGAGTATGAAAAAGCCTCTACATGCTGACACCTCTTCAATACATTTAGGACCTCATTAGGCGTGCCCTGTGTAATTCCGAAGTGTGTGATAAATCCTATTATCGACATTATTAGTTGTAGAGATTTTATCTCACCGGATAAATACTAGATGTGATAACATCCGCTTTGCCTGGATGTATATTAGCAGGTAAATCGCGATGGAGTTTATGGGCTATTAAGCCTGGAGAATACGGCAACATGTTGATTTTGGTGCTGTAAGTACCAAATTCAACATGCTATGCCCCATTTTGCAGACACAACTTATAATAGGTGATATTATCACACGCAATAAAATCCAAACACCTCGGCGTTGGATTTTATTGTCTACAATAATTATCACGGAGTACAGTGGGGATGTGGTAATGGGGCCCTTAGGACCTCATTATAATTTGGGCGGAATAGTGTGTGGCATTTACCACACATGGGTCCTGATTACCTGTGGGCCAGTGTTTTCCAAACCCAGTGTAAACCTGTGTGTCCATGGTCTGAATTTCGAGTTAGATGATGTTTACTAAATCTGGTCCTTACAGTGTGTGTTAAATATCTCACCATTCATTAAATTATCAAGGTCAAGGGTGACGAAATGTATTAGGAGAAAAGTGTATGTATTTACTGTACCATGCATATTTTGGTTCGCTAAGCACCAAAAACTTCTGTTATTCCTCAGAAACGAGTAATAGGTGCTATTTATCGCAACTGATAACGTGCTCAGGGTATCCTAATCTATCTGCTGTGATAAAAGGCATCTAGATTCTGACAAACTCAAAATCACGGCCTTTTTTCTTGGTCTGTTCCCGGTCTTTTTTCCTGGTCTGTTCCCGGCCTTTTTTCCTGGTCTGTTCCATTGATAACTTTCGACAGGCTTGAACTGCCAAAACCTACAAAGAGAAAACCTCGAGGGTGTGATAATTGTCACACAAAATCCTGTATGGGCATGGATCTGTGTCAGAAGTCGCCCTCTGGATGACATCCAACTGACTTAAACTAAACTCGGATAAGACAGAGGTGGTACTCTTTGGGACACACCCACTCTGTCTAGCAAAGCCAGGAAGCTGGGACTTATGGTCGATAACAAACTATTGATGTCCATCCAAGTCAACTTGATTACCTCATATTGCTGCCACACTCTCTTTCTCAGGAAAATCTTCAGGTGGGTTCCTGTCAACACCTCCCTTGTAAATCACTAATGCACTCTTCACCAGCAAGCTAGACTACCGAAACGCTCTCTATGTTGGAATTTCCGCCCAATTCACTAAGATAATAAAAAATGCAGCAACTAGACTCCCACTTTACCTCCATCCATGCACCCTCATTTCCACTCACCCCTTCCACTGGCTCCCTATACACAAGCATGCATAGTTCAAATTACTCACACACACATACAAAGCACTGCACAATCTAGGCCCACCTACCTGAACAGCTGCATCAGCTTCCACACCGCCACCCAGCCTACCTGCTGATCGCCGCTGTCGCTCAATTCAAAGAGCCAGGGTTGGCAGCCATGCCTTCCCGTACCTTGCTCCAGCCAAGTCCTTGAATTCTGGAATTGAATGAAAATGTGGCTTCTCCCCATTCTCGCTAGCTCCAGGAAACCCTCTCGGGTGAGAAACATGCTGTATACTTAACCACATGGGTGCTGGTGACGAGCTCAGCTCATCATGAGGTGCAGCGGAGCTGCACTCATGACGAGCTGAGCTCATCACGGACGTTGGAACGTTTGCACGCGGGGTAATTACCCCGCTGTGCTGAACGTTCTAAAAACGGGTGCGGCCGTGACAAGCTCAGCTCGTCATGAGTGCAGCTCTGCTGCGTCTCATGACGAGCTGAGCTTGCCACCAGCACGGCGTTGCCACGCTCTGCCCCCCTCCCCCCGCACAGCGGGGAAAACAAAAACCCTGCATCAACATAGTATAACAACATCTGAAATTAGTCTTCAATTTATAATTAGGGGTGTGTGGATTTCACGTAATTTGCTTTCTCACAATTATATACTTTATATTATATATTTTAGAGCTAAATGCATTATGCGAATTACATCGGCGTAGTTTAAATTCTGCCAGGGCCTACTTATAATGAGAATCGTAGACAGTTTTTTCCCTTTTTACAGTTTCTGGCTTGAATGAGGGGAGGATCTGAAACCTAATGGCCACAGCTGCTGGTCATGGAACTACGAGACCAGGTTCGACTCCAGCCATTGCCTCAACATCTAGTTATTTTGAGCAAATCACTTAGCCTCCCTATGAACAACAAAAAAAAATCTGACCTTGTGTTCATGGTCATATAAACTGCTCTAATGCCCTTAAGTCAAGATTGCGCTATATACAAAACCACAAAAGTAAATTAAATATCAAGAGAAATATGTCTTTAATTCCATTTACATACTTGTTTGGTCCGTGAACTCTGTATCAACCATGAAATCCTCTCTATTCACCTTACAAACCTATGAAAGTTGCTCTTTCTGCCACAATTCCTTCTGTGTATGAAAATGTTTAAGTACCCTTTTTATGTACCAGTATGTTGATTTGATCTACACTTTTAGTACACACTGCAAGCACCTTAAACTCTCCTTCTATTGGCCTCATAAATTCATATAACGTATTTACCATCTTAATCTGGTACTCGTTCAGTTTTATGTAATATTTTGGCACTAACTGCAGCCTGTGATGTTTTTTGAGCTTTTTTTCCAATTAGTTCTTATGACTAACTGATTAGGAATCATCTCATCAAAGAAAGGGTAGTAAAAGTACAAAAAGTCAGCAAGTATGCTTCCACATTCTACTATGACATAGCTGATAACATTGTGCCTTGCCATAGCTCAAAATAATGCTTAAAGTATCACAGTGCCTCTCTAATCTCTTTGGAAACCTCTTTTTCTATCCATTGCAAAAAGCACATGGTAGTGTAGACTGGGAATATGGAATTCCCAATATCACTGAGACAGAATATCATTAAAATAATATCAAGAGACAAAATATCGAAAGATAAGTTTCACTACCTAACTCTACATATTCATACCTTGCTGATATAATATCTTCAAAGTACGTTGAAGTGGAATTAGGAATAATAAATCCTCACCTCCCTCTGTGCACGTACCTGTTACTATTTTGTCCATCTATATTGTTATTACAATACTCTTTCCTGTTGATATTCAGCATTCGTTATTCCCTACTGTAGTCGTACATGGCACCCATTGATTCAACCAGAACTGAGCTGTTAACTTCATTTTACCACTGGTATTCCTAGTAATTCCATGAACATAGGGGGAGATGTGATTCCTGCTGGTGCATAGGAAAACGATTACCATTCCTCATCCGAATTAATCTTTTTAGTTGACTGAGAGGCTAAAGGAGTCAGCATTATTAGGACAATTCAACTACTGTGCTGCCAATTTGGCCATACAAAGAGGACCAGGAATTGGTAACTGTAGTTAAGTGGATTTATTGCAAGTTAAAAAGTAATGCAAAATATACACAAATCAAAAACATATTCTAAAGATACAGAATTACAAAACAACTAAACATCGGAAGAGAATCAGATTTAATAGCATAAGATATGCAATGAATGCATTCACTGCAATACAGATGCTGAGAAATAGACATCGGTGTTCCTTAAAGAAACTCCGATCCTCCTTCTTAAAAACATGAATAGATTCTAAAGTCATCTAACCCAAGATCTAAATCTAAGATACAAACGAGTCATTGGGGAAAGCTCTCTGCGGAATTCAGAATTTCAGGAAGAATTCAGCATTGTGAAAACTCAAGTAGAAGTCTTCTAAAAGAGAATAAAAGCTTAGCATTAATGTAGTCACCTGCAAGGGAAGTAGAGAGGCCTCTACCCATCAAAGTCGAAAAGGATCTGATCTGAAGTCCAACAGTGTGAGACTAATAATAACCAAGAAGTTTCAGGAAAATCGTATAGTTCCCCATGTCAACAGAAACACAATTAATTCTCCTCCCCACAGTAGGTATCAGCAACATTCTTTGACTTTCCCACTCCACAAACTTGAACAGTTTCTGCAAATTTGAGCGTCTCCTTGTTCCTGATAAATGATGAATAGGAGGCCGCTTCTACTCACTAGTTCCTCACGTCCTTGCCAAGATTTCTCTTCTCAGGCCTCACTATCACTAATACAATAATATTCCTTTCTCTAGCTATGAAATCGTGAGAATGCACCTGAAAAAGAGAGAACACTCAAGGAAAGCAAGAATACATTTTTCAAAATCAAGGCCTTTAGTAAAGCTAACATTAGTTAGATATTTCAATATACCTTTACAATACTTTATTATATATGCACATGTAACTTCAGAATAAATTCAAACGTGAATAAATGAGTTCATGATTACGTATGCATGTATGTTAATAAACGCAGTCTAACTGGAAACAAAGTTTAAATGCAAGTGAGAATTATATGTTTTCACAGTTAAACAAAGATTTACTTACACACGTTTATGAGTCTCTAGTTTCTACAGTAATTACATATCAATAATGCAGTTACATGCTTCATTTCATGTAAATAAAGTTGAGGCACACCCCATATATTGTGTCAGGTGCACGTGAACATAGCGCTTCCGTGATGTGTAAGGGTGGAGCATAAATTGTGCTGCTCCAATTCACCCTCTGATGTTGAATTTAGCCATCACAATCAACAAATGAATCTTATCAGATGGACCAGTCAAAACCTCATAAGTTTGAGGTTCTGTAATTCTCGAATCTGACTCCATTTTGTTCTGTGCCACCATTTTGTGTTGCCCTCACGTAGGCCTGTGAAGGTAGCCTGGCAAATAAAGTGGCATGGCCTTCGTAGTTCATGTATACATTAACTAAGGTTTCTTTTTGACTCTGAAATGAACTGTAAGAAACTGACCTCTTCACCTGAAACTGACCTCGCAAAGCCAATTTCCCTGATCGATCTTTGTCTGAGATTGCCAATCAATGTTCAGGACATCGTTAACTTTTAGTTTCCTTGCACATGCCTTATCTTGTTCATCATCTGTTACTGTTTGTTTTTATGTTTCTTCATTACATGGGTTATGCTTTCAATTATAGGTTTGTCCGGCTTTTGAAGGTTGAATTTGGGACATTCTTAATGATTACCTTATGGGTTGGGATACTGTACATGTAATCATGCCATGCCCTGCAGTGCCATCTAAATCAGGTTAACCTTTGTGAACTATGTAATTATAATGTTTTGCTGATATCCTGCTAAAATCTCAAAGGCTACTCTCCTGCTGACCCTCCAGATTTTCCATTTGTTTAGGAATGTAATTGGTACAACTCCCTTACATGCCTGGGGCAGGATAAAAAGTATATAAGACGTGAAGTAAGACCATTCTAGCAGACTGCCTCATTCAGTTGCTAATGCTTCTGTGTGACGTAGTCTCACTCATTTGAGGGTAATAAAAAAGTACTTTTATATTCCAGCTTCTGTGCCAAGTTTTTCTTTGTGAGTTTAAAAGGACTAAGTATCAGTGGAACCCCTGAGAAGTGGATTTTTGATTTCTACAAATGGCGCGGCAAACGCGGGCCGCATCAGAGAAGTGGCTATCTGAGGGAGTGATCTTGTCAGAAGACAGAAATCTACTGAGGAGGACAGGACAGGACTCTACTAAGGAGGTACTCTGTGCACGGAGGTTCTGGGGATTCTTTGTCTCTGCAGCCCAGTATATTTCTGATCTTCCTGATTTTGATCCTCTACATGAGGTCACTCCTGACTGAGAACCTTTTTGGCGTGAGTATTTTAAAAAAAGGCCGTTAGGTTATTTAGAACTTGGCAGTTTCCATTTGTTTGGTACAGCTTTGGAATTTTGGAATTTGTGTTGGACAACTTTGGATTTGTATAGGTTTCTATATGCGCATTGCAATTTGTGTAGGCAGGTAATGAGGAGATTTTTCTCTATCTGGTTTTGTTGAGCGGTGCAACATACGAAGAGTACCTTAAGCACTACTTTGATTATAATATTGCATATTCTGCAGTATTTTTGGCATGCCTGTTTTCAAAGCTCACATTGAAGAATTTGTTGCTTTTTCTTGGAGGTACCATAGTGTGATGTGAAGTAAATTAGCCGTCTCCCGTAGAGGGAATACCTAACTAGGTTTAGGTATAAAAACATATTTATTCCTTGGTGATTCTGTATCCCCAGGGAATTAAAATATGGACATAATACATACAAGGATCCTCTGTTCTGTGCAATTTTATGAATGGAGATTTGTAGAGCGATTTTTGGTGCTCTGCCAGCCAAAACTAGTGAATTGAGTGTATTTTGGCTCCTTGGACATACAGCAGTCTGTTGGACTGTTTGTTTTTGCAGTCTTTTGGAACACTATTGAGAAGCGTTTCTTGTAAATATGACTTATAACTAGTATTTACAAATGGTTTGGTTTCAGTACAGTCTGTGGGCTGTCCTTTGTTTCAGTCCTAAGTGTTGATCTGTGGGTTAAATGTGTGTTTAAATGTCTATGCGGTTTTTCCCATTAGTGTAACTTCTGTAAGTAAATAGCGATGGCGCTATTTATAAAACAAATGGCTAAAGCGCTGTATTGTGTGTCCTAAATGTTTGACCCCTTTCTGTTTATGTCTGATATGAGCTCAATATGTGTTTGTGGTCTTTCTTGTTGTCTTCAGTCAATTATGCAAAATGTTAGTTAATTAATATTAATTAGAAATTAAATAAAAATCCTGAAATGAACCATGTGATATGCTAAAATAGCTATATGTTGCTATATAATTTATAGAGTAAGCAATTACACACATGTACAAACTGTTAAATGCTTAAAAAAATAAAATTAAAATTCACATTCACTAGGAATAAAAAAGCCCTCAAAAACGAAATTGTGTGTTTTGCAAAAAATAAACTTACAGCATTTTTCCTTAGATACATTGTATTAGATATTAACAGGCAAACACATCATCTAAATACATTGGATTTTGCTGTATTGCACACACATTTTGAAACTTGAAATGTCTTAGTTTTAGTTTTAAATAGACAGCCATCGTGCTCACGTTTTCAACACTAAGAAACAGCTGTTGCTGCCGCTAAGCAAGCAACACGAAGCAATCACGAATAGACACGAATGTTTACTCAGGCAAGACTTCGCCATCAGTTAAACACGGGTGAATCTTTGCATTTCAGAATGTTGTTTTAAAAAGGTTCCAAAACTAAGGTTCATTATTTTGTATTGAAGGAAGACATTTCAATTAAGGGTTTCCTCTCTTTAAGCATTTTTGTAAGCATATTCTTGGTTCTGCTGCTAAATGATAATTGTCCTTTTTAAAAAAAAAAGTGGCGCGAAAATGTGTCATGTTTCAAGTTAGGCTTATGTGCTTAGGCTTGTGAATGAATGCGTCTAAAATGATAGGCAAGAGATGCAGCTTGCTTTTATATGTGGAAATATCAAAAATGATTGGGTTTATTAAACATAATTATTAATTATGAAAAATAATGATTACAAATAAGTGCTTCTAAATTAGTTTTTTACTATTTATAAAGCTTAATACTCATACTGTGACCTCCTTGAATTGAATTGAATTTAAATAATTTTTTATAAAGCGCAATAGTTACCCGCAGGCGTCCTAGCGCTGATAATTAACAAATGTGTATGAGGAGGGGACTGTTAGGAATCAGCTCTCAGTCCTCTTTCTGTGACCATGTTTTGCTATCACATGACCTACCAGTTTTAGATATAAGCCAGTCCTACCTTGCTGTCAGTGCTTGTTATTGCTAACCTATGGGTTCTGGTTTTCCTGGTTCCTGTGTTGTTTGGATCGTTTTCGCCGTTTCTCACGGGCCCGTGAGAAACGCTGGTGTTATTTCCATTTCCTTGATGTTCCATTCTGGGGCCCTATTCGAATTCTTTCCCTTGCTTCCCTTCGTTTCTCCTTTTTTAGTGAGTTAGTCAGGGAGTCCTTGTCCCCGTTTTTGTCCCGTTTTTGGTATTCGTACATGGGCTTATTCCTTGTCGGGTTTGGGTATTGGTAGGGGCTCCTGGTTCCCTCCAGACTAGTAACTTTTCCCTTTTTCTAACGTAAGGAGTTTCGGTGTTGTTCCAGCGCTTTTCCTTTGTTATGCGCGTTTCATATCAGCACCGCTCCACGTCGTTATGCTCCGGGAATGACGTTTGAGGTCATTCCGCGAGCGTGATTTCCTTTCCAATTGCTGAGCAACCGGTGCTTTAAGGTTGCTATTCCTTGCCCTTTACCGAGTCACGGGGATTTACGCATTTACATTGAAACAAAAAGGTTTTTTTTTGTACATGTCGACAGTAGGACTTGTGTTTTTTCCCCTGACAACGAAAAGAGCAGAGAGATACTCCCTATGGGTTCAGTCATTTCCCTATTATCCAAGAGACGTTATCTTGGAGGGGTTTTGCTGGTTGACTGAAGCCTTCGCGATACAGAACCTGCATTTTCCACTGGTAAGATTATGTTAATGTTATAGCGGGATATGGTCATTTGATGTTGAGACGCTGGGGACAGATTGTGATTGTGAAGTGTTTCTTCCCTGTCTATGCAGGTGCGGAAGCGCGGAGGAGGGAACAGTTTATTCTTCGCTCAACAGGGGTGAAAGACTTGGTGTGTCTGCGTACTCCACCCCCTTTTCTGGGCCATTAGTGCACTCACTGTTTATATCTCGTGAGTGGCTGGTGAGTCGGGGAAGTGGATTGGAACATACCTCGTTCCTGCAGTGTGTGGGTAGAGGGGGAACCCAACAGGGACTATGTTTATCTCCTAAACAGGAGAGTTTTTATTTTTTTCTGAAAGGGGAGAAGATTGGGCTCTGAGCGAAGTGAGAGGGGAAGGGAGTTCCAAAGTCTGGCTGAATTCACAGAGAAAGTTCGCCCTCCGCATCTCGCTCTTTGGAACCTGGGGTTACTCACTCGGAAGGCATGTGTCGACCTAAGCTGTCTGGTGGGAATATAAGGATTTACTAGGGAGTGATTTAAAACTGCTCCTTTCTTCCAAAAAGCACGGTGGGCAATACACAGGCTTTTGAACTCGATTCTTTCCCTAATGGGTAATCAGTGAAAGTCTTTAAGTTCAGTTTTCACGGGTTGGCGACGAGGGATGCCCAGGAGAGTGCGAGCGGCACAGTTTTGAATTACCTGGAGTTTTTTGAGGGTTGTTTGAGGTGCTCCAAGGTAGAGGGCATTCCCAAAATCTAGCCGAGATAGGATAAGGCCCTGATTCATGATCTGTTTTGCCTTTAGAGGGAGGAGTGGAAGGATTTTGCGGATAAGCCTAAGGATACCTAGGCAGGTAGCTGACAGTATTACTGCCTGGCAATTGAATGTGAGGGTTTTATCCATCCAAATTCCCAGGCTTTTGATGGTATCCTTAGGTTCTGGGGCTGAGCCCAATGAAGGTGGCCAGAAGGAGTCAATGGATTTTAACGGGGAGTTACCTAGTATCATTAACTCGTCTTGTCTCCATTTAACTTTAAGTATGACTGAGTCATCCAGGCGAAGACGACTTCCATACCGCTTTTTAAATCACTTGGCTGGGTTAGAGGGTGATTCAGTGTTACCACTAGCTGGGTGTCATCAGCGTATGATATAATTTGGACACTGAAAGGGCAGATGATCTCAGCAAGGGGGCGCATGTATATATTAAACAGTGTGGGGCTCAGGGAGGAGCCCTGAGGAACCCCACAACTGAGAAGTTTACTGGACGATGTAACATTACCTTCACAGACTCGAAAGGAGCGGTCTGACAGGAAGGATTGAATCCATGCCTTTGCCCTAGAACTAATTCCCAGATCAGAGATCCTCTGTAAAAGGATGTCATGATTTACTGTGTCGAAGGCGCCACTGAGGTCCACTAAAATAATGGCCGCAGTGCCGCCCTGGTCAGTAATCATTCTAGCTCTTTCTGTCACAGCCAAGAGTGCGGTTTCTGTCCCATGCATGGGGTGAAACCCAGTCTGTGACATGTCCAGAAGGTTGTTAATTTCTAGGAATTCTGTAAGGGTGTTATTTACATATTTCTCCGTGATTTTACTTATCCAGGGTAGTAACGAGATCGGACGATAATTTCCTGGATTCCTCTGGTCTAGATTAGCTTTTTTTAGAAGGGCTCTCACTGTTGCCTGCTTCCAACTTGGTGTACCAGTGCCTGAAGATAAGGAGGTGTTGATCAGATTCGAGATGGTGGGCAGGATGGAAGGAATGACTGTCCTCAGGGACTGAGCTGGGGCTGGGTCGCTAGGAGATCCAGACTTCACCTGGAGCATGATGGTTTCAAGGGTGGTAGGCTCCATTGTTGGAAAAGTCTCCAGGGAAACCGGGGAGAGTGGATCTATCGGCAATGGGCCTGCTGGGATAGTGAGAACATGTAAGAATGATGCATATATTGTAGCTATTTTGCTGTGAAAAAAATCTGCTTGCTCATTGCAGCGAATCTGAGCACTATGAGGGTCTGGTGATTTATCCGGTATTTTCAAAAGGGTTTTCGCAATTCGGTAAATTTTTTTGGGGTTTGACACTGCTGCATTTATTTTGTTTTCATAGAAAGTGGATTGAGCGATCTTTATATTATTTTTATAACGTTTTATAGAAGATCAATATACATTTTTATTTATTTGTGAGTAATCGATGCGCCATTTCCTTTCCAGTTTTTTGCATTCTTTCTTCATATTGCGTAGATCTTGGGTGTACCAGGGTGCGTTTCTTGGACTATGTTTAGCTGCAAGATCAATGATTGGAAGAATGCTGTCCAATGATTGAGTGATCCATTTATTAAAATTAGCATTATTGGTTATGGGATCAGGATTATATGCTGGAGTGGAGGCATCTAGAGCGGTTGCCCACTATGTATGGTTACGTTTTGACCACTTACGGTCCCTGCGGGTTGCCGGCGTTGGAGTGGGGTGTGAGATTGGCGGTGACCAGGTGAATGGAATCAAAAAGTGATCGGACCAGGGGAGAGGAACGGGTGACTCAGCTGTAAAGCAGGTGCAATTGCTAGAAATGGGGTCTAATAGGTGTCCCTTGAAATGGGTAGGTTCCAAAACTCGCTGGGACAGCTCTAGTGCCTCAAGACTATTTAATAGTTCAGTGGCTGCGGGGTCCGAGGAATCGTCCAAATGGACGTTTAGATCACCCAGCAAGGTGTAATTGGGTAAACTACAGACTCCGCTGGCTATAGAGGATGACAAGTTATTGATGAAATTACCTGGGGTGCCGGGAGGTCGGTAGATGAGAGTCCCTGAAAAGGTGCATGTGGGGGAAAGGTCCAGTGAGAAAGAGAGGTTTTTACAGTTGGACAGCTGATTAGGGAAGCTGCGACAGTTATAGCAGTTTTTATAGATAATGGCTATACCGCTGCCTCTTCCAATTGGGCGGTCTGAAGGACTGGGTTATTTAAGACCCAGCGGTGCCAGGGGACAACACCTGAAACCTTCGTGGGTAACCTGTTCCGGCGTACAAATGACAGAGACACGGGACACTTCCTTCGGCGTCAAAGATTCGAGGTTTATTTACTGCAGGGAACACAGAATTCACGAGAAGTACACAACGGGTATGTTTTCGGGATCTGCTTCAATTTGCTACTGTGGATCGCTCCTTTTTATACACATTTCTCTCATAGGCTAACATGTTACACAAAGGTTTACAACTTGGTTCCCATAATTATCCCCGAGAGGGGTCGCTTTGATGCATTCAAGGTCCGGAACATAAGTACAGAAAAATTCGTGGTTCCCAACTGTAAAAACCCATCTTCCCATCATTAGTACATTCCAATCGGCAGTAAACAGATCGAAGAAGGAACAAGGACAGGTGCAGAGGAAGGCAGAAACAGTGGGGAGATCGGAAAGGGTGTAAAAGGGGTGGTATCGGGAAACATGAGCTACAGGCATCAAAGAGACGTGCCTAATGAGATGCACGGCTGAGACAACAGACCGGCACGGCAAGATGAGCCTCGAGCGGGGCCATCTGCCTTACAACATCATCCCCGTCATCATAAAGACACTTTCAAAGGAAACGTGTCTTCCGCAAGAGTCTTGGGAATCCCAGGGTCGCGAAGCGGACATCGTCCGTTCGCTGGCTACTTGAGGGCAAGAAACAAAATGGATGCCATATCTAAGATGGAACCCGTGGGTACAAATGTATAAACCCACGAAACAGACGAACGGTTTAGGTTAGCACAGCGAAACTGCGCACACCCACTAAACTCGTCATTTGCGGTTCGTAGATACCAGACTCGACCATATCCGTGCTAGTCGAAAACACCACTTACAATTGTCACGGAACCTCAGACGCTCCTTTTGCCCTCATGTAGGCAAGCACTAGTCAGAATCATATTCAATATTCATCAGACCATCTAGATGTTGCTGCAACATAGCTCTGTCCAACCGAGTCCCTTTGGTAACAGGTGTCTGTCTTATACACGTTGTAGCACAGAGGCCACATAAGGCAGGACCACACTGCACACAAAGGCAACACGTGAACAGGAACACTACAACAACTCCGATGATCATCAGAATCTTCCAACCCCAAGTCGACATCAGGCCCCAAAACCACTCAAGCAGCGTCCAATCCCCTACGTCCACGTGTATGGACTCAGAGATCTTATGCAACCTTGAGATGGCTTGATAGACGGTCGGAGCGTTATCTGGAATGAAAATGCAGCAGCTCGAATGGATCACCTTACATACCCCACCTCGATCTGCTAAGACCACGTCTAAAACCATACGGTTTTGTAACGTCATAAGCCTTTCCGCCTGAAGTTCTGTGGTGATATTACCAAGGGCACTGTCAGTGATATTAGCTGTCGATTCCACCACACGAGTCAACTGTCTCAGGTTCCTACTATTAACCATAGGTCCCCAAAACGGGAGGAAACCCTTGAAAAAGTCTCCTGCCTCTTGACCGGCAGTGTCCTCTTCGCTAATCACGCCTCTCACAACTCTAGTCTTGTGATAATCTGCATCTACAGTGAACGTCGGAGGCAACAGATTTGCGATAAAACATGAGCCCACATAGTCGGAGGGCAACCATGTATACGCACGATCATGGCAGACAAAGTATGTACCCTTGGCAGCCAGAAACACAGGGGACGAGACCATCGGCAGGATATAATTCTCGGAGCAAGCACTCTCTCCAAGACGAGCTTTCGATCTTCGGCCACGACCCATTAGACAGAGATTACCAATGTGGGGTACGACCCATATCGGAGGCGAGCTTCTAAGCTGTTTTTCACTCGTGAGCGCACTATACTCGACCTTACTCAGGACCCTATAGGCTTGTACCTCTTCCTCTGGGATGAGCGATGGCTCATAGATATCTTTATCCAGATCTTCTATCGCTATAGACAAAGGCTTATGATACGAGCCAGGACCAGAGTAGGGAGAACGTGGCTCTCGACTGGGGTAAGAATCTAGTGCACTTCGAAACATTGTTTGGAATGCTCGAGATGAACCCTGGGAACTATAAGGTAGGACCAGATATGGAATTCCCTTATCCGTGGTATGTGGCATTAACCCACACACCCAACAATTTGTAGTATTCACCACTAACTGATGCTGATGAAGGAGCTGAATAAAGGAATTATTTCTGAATTCCACACGTCTAGCCTGTTCGTGTTCGGGTAAGATATGGAAAGAATGAGGGGATGCAGTGGAGGTAGATTTAGGTTCAGAAGTAGGAGTAGGTATGGCAGAAAGTAAGAAGTACGACATCATGTAATACACCCCACCCGCCAATAGCAAGGAAACAGTCAGAAACAGTAGGAACACTTGAAACATAAAACATTTGGTACGAATAATTTGTTGCAGTTTGAATCTTTGCGCCTGAGCTTCTTCCAAGTCCATCAGCTTCGAAAACGCCATCCCCTACTACCGTCCGCAACGTTTCTTGACGCACTTCGTTCTGTGTAGCAGTAGTCAATCCCTAGGAGTTCCCAGGAACCGACGGTCTTTAGCCTAGCGCCAAGACCTACTAACCAGAAGGAAGTGCACGCGCGGCCCTACGGTACACCTGGATGCAAGGTATCTTTATTCACAATGGATATACAGACAGTCTCTTAGCTGTGAAAGTAAAAGCACATAAATGGAACGAAGCTCAATTTTTACAAAAATAATCACAATAATACGGGTGTTTTGAACTGATCGTGGCAAATGGGAAAATGCAGTTGTCAAGGGACAGAACGGAAATTTATTTGTCTCTGGTGTTAGATCGCAAAAAGTATTGAGTTTTCCCAGGACGTGTCTGTTCGTCAAACAAAGAATCCGATGAAGGAACAGAGTTCTGCCGATCAGTTGAGTGTTCTAATCTTGAGTCTTGTGATGGCAAATGCCCAACAATGTCTTTCTGCTGCACTGAGGATTCTCCGACAGGCTGTGCGTCGCTAAAGGGTACAAAAGTCTGCGGTCCTTCGGTTTCAGATGAAGCAATGCCCTTCCTCACCCACGAGTCTGCCGGTAAAGGTATAGGAACCTTCTTGGTATGGGTGGCATGCACCCAATTTTTTCGCCCTTCCAAACGGACGGCAGTTCTCGTGGCAAGGAGGACCTGGTAGGGTCCAGTGAAGCGGGGTTCCAAGTTCTTTTTTCGGGCAAAGTTGCGGGTGACCACCCAGGCCCCGGGTTGGAGCTGGTGGCCTGGACCCTCCGTCTGCGGCGGCAGTGCTTCGTAAACCTGTTGGTGAATTAACCTCAGTTTAGCAGTCAGATCATAAAGATAATCAATCAGCATTGGGTACTCAAGATTAGAAAATACACCCGGTCTAGGAACCCCCCAAACATTCGCAGGACGGCCGAACACTATTTCATAGGGACTAAGCCCTACTCGGGAGTGTACTGTCGTCCTTGTTGACAACAAGGCAAGGGGCAAAGCGTCAGGCCACGAAAGACCAGTCGTAGCCTGAATCTTAGCCAGTTTAAGTTTAAGGGTGCCATTATACCCTTCAACCAAACCTGCTGACTGGGGATGATTGGCGCTATGGAATTTTTGATTAATTCCAAGGCCCTTACACACACTCTTCATCACACTCCCTACAAACTCACTTCCGTTATCAGACCACACAATTCTGGGCATTCCATAGTGAGGAAAGTATTCCTTCAGCAGGATTTTCGCAGTAGACAGGGCAGTATTGTCTTTAAGAGGGTAGGCTTCAATCCATCGGGAGAATGCGCAAACCACAACTAAAACGTATTTCAGATTATTGCATCTCTCCATATGGATGAAGTCTAGCTGAATTACTTCAAAGGGATATGAAGGGGGAGCAAAATGGCCAGGAGGTGTGGGGGTCCCCTTTCCAGGATTGTACAACATACATATCATGCAATTCTTCACCAATCTCTCAGCACACTTCGTAATACCATCATTCTTCCACACAGGAGACAGCAACTTACAAATACCTTTCGCACTAATATGTGCTAACCCGTGTGCCATTGTCACAACAGCCAGCACATACGCATCTGGCAACATCCACCTCTTATGCTCCGACAAATCGACCCAACAACCATTCGCATCCAACTTTCCCGTATTCTCTTTCCACTTCGTCTTTTCAGTCTCAGTGGCCTCATTCTGAATTGCTTTCACGCTCTCGATAGTGTCCTCACACATGCTAGTCTCTGTAGGCCACCTAACCGAACTCGTCACATACATTCTAGTGCTAAGGTTCCGGGCAGTCTCCTTAGCAATCTCATCCGCGAACGCATTACCACGACCAACATCATCCGTCACCTTACGGTGCGCACTACATTTAACAATCGCCACTTGCTTAGGTAACGTAAGTGCATCCAAAAGATCATTCACAAGCTGTCCATGCTGAATTTTCGTACAATGCGACGTCATAAAACCTCTCTCTCTCCACAATCGTCCAAAGCTGTGAGCGACGCCAAAGGCATATTGGCTGTCGGTAAACACATTCACTCGTTTCGCTTTCGCCAACACACACGCTCTAGTTAGAGCGATCAGCTCTGCAGCCTGGGCAGAGTTCTGATTCAATCTTGCAGTTTCCACGACAGTATTCAAAGTTACAACAGCATACGCGGTCGTCACATCACCATTCGGCAATTTAAAACACGAACCATCCACATACAAAGTCCCATCGGGATCTTCCAATGGGGTGTTTTTAAGGTCCACTCGACCTTTTGTTTCCTCCTCAGTCCTTAAATAGCAATCATGGGCTGCTATTTCATCTGACTCTGCACTAATTGGCAACAAAGTCGCCGGGTTCAGGACATTACATCGTTTTATCTGAATATGACTTGCCAACAACGTCAACTCGTACCCTGACAACCTCGCACTCGTCAAGTGCTGAGTTTTCGTACGATTCAAAAGAGTGTCAACTGCATGCGGAACCATCACCGTAAGCATATTATCCATGACCAATCCTGCTGATTGTCGGATGGAGACCGCGGCTGCCGCTGTTGCTCTCAAACAACTCGGCAATGCTCTAGCTACCGGGTCCAAGGTCGAGGAAAAATATGCACATGGACGTTGCTTGTCACCGAAAGGTTGCGTTAAAACACTCAACGCACAACCTTCCCTCTCGTGAACGTATAGTGTAAACGGCTTGCTATAGTCAGGAGTACCTAACACAGGAGCCGAACACAATGCGTCACGCAGTTCAGAAAAACTTTTCTGACATTCTTCCGTCCATGGTAAAGGAGTCGAAACATCCTTGCACGTAAGAGCCACCAATGGTTTCGCTAACAATGAAAAATTCGGAATCCACTGTCTGCAGTACGACGTGATACCTAGAAAGGCACGCACATCTCTTTGGGTTGTCGGCACAGATATGCGCGCAATGGCCGCAATTCTCTCTGGGGTCAACCTTCTTCCCTCCTTTGACAATAAGTGACCTAAATAGGTTACTTCTTGACAACAATATTGAAGTTTAGAAGGAGACACCTTGTGATGTAAGTCACAGAGATGCTGCAACAATGATATAGTGGCAATTTTGCAAATGTCCTGAGTATCTGCAGCCACCAATAAGTCGTCGACATATTGGATCAAAGCCGCACCAGCCGGCAACACAAACGCATCTAGTTGACCCTTCAAGGCTTGACTGTAAATCGATGGACTCTCACAGTAGCCCTGAGGAGCACGTTTAAAGCGGAAGCTACGGCCACCAAGAGAGAAACCGAAAAGGTCTCTGCTTTCTTCAGCAATCGGAATACTGAAGAACGCATTCTTCAGATCTATTACCGAAAACCAAGATGCAGAAGCTGGAATCAGAGTCAGTAGCGCCGTGATGTCAGGCACAACAGGGAACTGAGGAATCACAATTTTATTTACCTCCCGCAAATCGATAACAAAACGATAAACAGGGGGTTTAGAAGGATCGGTACGTTTCAGGATAGGCAGTACAGGGCTGTTGCACACGTTTCCCCGAGTCTCCTCAATGACATCTTTCTCGATCAAATCATAGATGATCGCCAACAATGCACGTTCACCATCAAGGGAGATACGATACTGAGGAATACGTGGCAATCGCACATTAGATTTCACGTGAACAACATAAGGGGAGATGTCAAGCAGGCCCACGTCATTGGGACCTGTTGCCCACAAAGATGCAGGAAGAGAACTCAATACCGGTGGAAGCTTATCGAGAGATAAATACATAGGAGAGACAACTCTCTCACCCAAAGTAAGCTTTACTCCCGCAGGAGAACAATACAAAGTCGCATACAGACGTTTTAGCAAATCCAGGCCCAAGAGATTTTCACCACATCCGGTGGTCAAAATCAGCGGAGCTTCAAGCTCACGTGGCCCAATTGTGAGTGGCAATGGGCAGGAAACCGGATTGCTAACAGGGGCGCCAGAGAATCCAACGGAAACATTAGTTAAGCCAGACAAAGGTGCGCCAGGGAGTTTCGAATACATGATGGAACTTTTCGCTGCACCAGTGTCCAACAGAAAAGGCTCAACGACGCTCGAGGTGGCAACTGCGACGTAAGGCCTCTCTGATCAACCGGAACTGATACCACTCCCTCTCCTTGTCTACGGCTGACCTAGTAATTACCGTTGTCAGCATCCTGATCGACGTAATAATCATCTACGTTGTATTGCACAGATTGTCCTTGCGATGATCCACGTTGATCAAAACAATTATTAGAACTTAATGAATGGTCTGAACGATCGTTGGGAGCGCCTCGACCCCTACCACGTGATGTCTGCTGAGCACCACCACGACCTCCTCTAGATGTGTTACCACTATTACGCTCATTTAGAACAGGACAATTGAATTTTAAGTGACCCTCCTGTCTACAATAGGCACACTGATTGTACCCTAATGAAGATCTTTCCGAAGAGGAGTCATTTCGCGATTGCGACCTATTAGATTGCGACTGCGATCGATTACGTTGTTGCGAATCATTCCGATTCGAGCGCGGAGGATACGCTTGCTGCAACAACACCTTAGTTTTAAGTTCTTTCGTCTTCTTATCGGCACGATCATTCTCTTCCTTCTCCCTATTCTCATAATATTGTGCCGTAGCCAATATTTGGGCGGACGTAGAAACAGCCCACGCACTCTCAGAATTTTTTAATTTATTGCTCAAGTCGGGCAATAAGTTTGAAACAAATTTATCCACAAACAACCGCTGACCACCCTCAGTACTCATATCTTGACCACTATGGTCGATGAATGCCTCCTCAAATCTTGTAAAGAAGTCAGAGACACTCTCGTCTTTCTTCTGTCTGCAAGCTGACAACTTGTCCCAGTTCACCCTCATAGCTGGCATAAGCGTTTTCATCAAGGTAATGATTCTCTGAGGGAGATCAGTAATGAGCTGTTCGGGCTTAGCCCCGCCAACTTGTTGTGTATCGGCCGCAGTAAGAGCAGCCCAATCGCCACCTAATTCGTTTGCATGATCTTCGTGCCGAATCTTAGCCCATATCGGTTGCGGTACAACATTGCCAAACAACATATCGATATCGGCAAGATTCATTATCGTAGCGTCTACGAGCTGCGACAATTCCTTATAATACCCTGCAGGATTTTTGCGAGGGTCAGGCAAAGATTGCTTCACCTGCAAAACTTCTGATCGTTTCCATGGGAGATGTATCCATACTCTCTGGAAATGTGCCACTACCGGAGGTTGAGCCTGAGGATTAGCTGGCATCCATACAGGTGGAACTTCACGCATGGGAAACTGACCAGACGGATCTAACTGTCTCTCAACATCCTCAACGAACAATGCTTGAGGTATCGGAGAGGGACGAAAAGCTAATAATTGCTCGATAGCACGTCGAACGTTGGTACCCACCACCATTCCGCTCGAGAACTGAAGCTGTAAGTTAGTCAAAGCAGTTAGTACATCTTCCGATGCATCTGCCGATATTTGATCGCGCAAAACTTTGCACATTTCTTCAAAAACATACCTCTGTGTCGGTATATTGAATTGACTGAACGTATCCAACACCGAACGTGGAGGATTTCTATGAGGATGCAACATCCATAACATCGCCATATTGTACAACGCGGCACGTTCCCTATTACCAGGAAGCTGACTACGTCTTTGTGGACCGTCCGAATCAGCGGACTCAAGAATAGGTCCAAGAGAATTGAAAAAGTTAGCAGCCATTGAAGGGGTACGACGTCGAGTAGTCGGAGAAGTATACGATAGAGTAGAAACGAGAGAAGGAGTAAGAACAGAAGAGACAGTAGGAGTAAGCAGAACCGGAGCAGTAGCGGGAGAAGGAGTATGTGGAAGTACAGGCGGAGGAGCAGTAGGAACGACAATAGGCAAGGGAGCAGGAACAGTCGGAAGAACAGGTTGAGGAGCAGGTACAGGAGCAGGGGCAGGGGGAACCACAGGAGCTGCGGTACCCTGTGCGTACGGAGGTGGTGACTTCATAAGATAGGACATTAAAGTATCCTCAACTAATTCCTCCTTCTTATCTGACTCCGTTGGCAGAGCGGGATAACATTTATCTATAGTCATACGCTGAAGCCTGTCAAAAACTTCCTTTTCCTTATCCTCCTTATCACGCTGAAACTGCTCTGCTTTCTTTACAATAGTAGCAACACCATCTCTCTGATTACGTTTAGTCTGTCTGATCTCTTTCTGTCGGGCTTCTTTACGCCACAACCGAAAGGCATCAAACATGGCCGGCCTTGACTTTTTCTTAAACAATTTTGCCTCGGGGTTATCTAAAATCAGGGTCTCAAAACTACCATGAGGTGGCCAACTAAGGACACCATCCTTTTTAGTGTAACAAATCCAATATTCATTAAAGGTAATAGGACCTAACCCATGCTTACTGTAAAGTTCGTAAGTTGGAGTTCCAACCGGAGGTATCGGACACGAGTCCTCCAGTCGGGAATCCGTACCACAACGTCTGAAACAACTGAACAAAGTACTACGAGCAGGCATCTTGCACACTAGCCGAGTTTCACAAACTTCAAGGGTTACGGGATTTACCAAGTCCCAGCAAAGAGCAAAAACCCTCGGTTTTTGGCAACTGCAGACGTCAAAGAACACAACAAAGAACCAAGTACTAAGAACCAGAAATGCAATGGAACCATGCAACAACTAAGCAACCACAACCAAGGATTCTGGGAGCGACCCACAAACCGAGTCTGTGTGAAGCCATGTTTCCGTGAGGAACAAAGCATCTGGTTCCTTATTGGATAAAAGTAGGGAGATCTCTAGGGAGTGCTTAGGGAGGGATCTACAATTTACCAGAAGCATATGGTACGTTGGTCCTAAGATCTGAGCAGAGGACCGCTAGGCACAAAATTGGCAGGCGAAGTGTTTAATAGTGGGGTTCCATGTGGCACGACAGGGAGTGGGGGCGAGGCCTCGTAGCTGTAATAGGGATGTGGAGCTGTAAGTAAGGGATGGATTTTGGCCATGGATTGTGGCCCCTGGTCCCGGCCCGTCGCGGACGGGCGCAGACGGGCTTGCCTTCAGCGCGCAGCCAGCGCGCCCACTGCGCCCGTCTGCTGCGCCTCCAGAATAAAGGCTCCATTTTATAGTAAACGAGGGTGGGAGCATTAGACTGCTATCCATGCTCCTCACCTAAGATGGCGGTCCCCCAGGCAGCGTCCTATCGGCTGCAGTGGGAGTAATCGGGCAGAAGTTAACAGCCCAAAGGGCCCGATATTTTGCTGCAACAGTCCATTTGGCAGAGAAGATTAAACCGCTCGAGTCCGGCGGTATTAGGCGGGAGAGTGACAAATTATAAAGGTATTTCGACTCGTATTCAGTGAAATATTAAAATTCGGCGATTAAATTTACACACCACACACACAATTGTAATCAATGGAGTGTGGTCACAAGGCTTTTTTATAGTAAACGAGGGAGAGAATTTGGGTGAGGGCACTATTTAGGCAGCATTTTTTTTCATTTAGAGTAGCTTTTAAAGTGCCTTAGGCTTCAGTAAATGCATACATTTAGGTATAATACAAATTTGCAGGTTGTTCTCATTTGGGGTTGCTTTTAATGGCTCAGTGAGCCAATTTGCCCGGTGCAGAGGTTTGAGTTTAACATCAGGGTTGAAGGTTTTAACTCTAGCTGGGCCTACTGAGACGTTCATCCATTTAAGGTTGATGAAATGAGTACCATTGCATAGGGTGGTAACAAACATTTGTTGTAAAGCTGGTATGTTGTGTTGTTGTGTTCTGTGAATTATTCACAGTATATGTTTTTGAGTCTGGGAATAGGAGTGGATTGTGGCCCCTAAAGGGAGTAATATACATGGTATGTGGTTTTGGATAGGGTTGGTTATTGCAAGTTAGAAAGAGTTAGGAAGGCTTTTTGTCTTTGACAGCTTCAGGGTGAAGAGAGAGAGGGCTGAGGAGAGGTAGATGTTGACTTCGAGATCAGTAAGGTGGGGGTTAGCAGTATGTTGAAACAAGATGAGTTTTCGTATGACTCGTTTGAAGAAAAAATGTTCGTGTGTTTTTCACGTTTTTGCATTTTGTCCTTCTATGAATTGTTCCTGCTGATCCTGTGTGTCAGAAGCGACACAGTAAGTTGTTGTAGTACTTTATTCGATAGCAAGGTATCTTAAAAGTAAATACATCATAATTTGAATTAAAATACGATTACATCATAAAAAGAATAAAAGTTGCTAAAAAAGTGTTCAGATATAAATTTTGTTTAAAAAGGAGGTTTTTCTAAAAATTCAAAGTTAATAAAAAGGACAAGAGTCCAAATGAGTATGTCAGAGCAAAAAAAGGTACTAGGAAGTAAAGTGCTAATTCAAACAATTTAACAGTAAGTTGTATTTGACAGCTGATCACCACTAACTGGTGACCAGTTGTCAAAAGGAGGGTGAGGAAAGTAAAAGAAAGTGTACTTTTAATTTTAATCCTGACAAATTAAGCAGGCCCGAATATTGGGTTTGGGGCTGCATGAAGTGTGTGCGTCACCGCTCATTTACATGTGCTATTGTGATTTGTCTATGCTTTTTGTGCTTGGTATACAGCAGGTATATCAGATGGCTTGACATGTGTGTTTTTTTTATTTCATGTATGTTTTTGTTTTATGTTGTTGCTTCTGATACTATTACAAGTTTTCCTGTGTTGTGAGGGGATGTCATGACGATGTACATCTCTGAGCAACAGTTGGTTGAACTTGCTCTGATACTAAATTTCACAGATATGATATTTTCATGCTGTGAACAAGACAGACAACACTTCACAGTGCATGTCTATTCGGCTATAATGGTATTAAAGAAAAATAAAAGAGATATACAGGATCAAAGTGTGTCACCTGCAGTTAGTCATGTTACTGCCCCTTCCCTCAAGGAACAGGCAGCCCTAGATTTATGTTTTCTTGATTGGACCTCAGGTTGAAATTATAGATCTGTGGCTCTTGCTAAAGGGGACCTAAACTTTTCATTTTTTTTCCCTTGAAGAAGGAACTGGACCATTAGCTGAGATTACCGTATATGGTGTAGGGGCCAGCGATAGAGTTAAAAATGTGTGTACTATTGTGACTTTTGTGTTTCACCCATACTCTTGGTATTATGTCACAAACTTGACTATCACCCGAGTAATTTTTTTTGTTCTTCCTATAGATTTTTCTTTCGCCACTTCTCCCCTGACTGATGTTGCATTGTGCCTAGATATTGGGGATTTTAGCTGTGTCCTACTCCTATTTCCCTTTTCCGTATTCCTTTCACCAGTCAGCCCATTTATTATAATTGATGTATTGTTCAGGTTCACACTTCCAGACTGCAGTGATGTACCAGGGACCCCCCAAATTATGTATAATTCCCTTTGGTATGACCAGACTGGTTTTCAAGAATTTTCTTTAGGCCTACTTCGATGTTTTCCAGTCTGACTGTCAGGGTTGTGATAGACTGGTTAACTGACTTAATATTATAGTAAGACAAGTTTTCCACCTCAATAGGAGATACCTTACGTTTAAATTCAATGTCTATTCTAATTTGGTTTTCAGTTTCTCTTTTTTTCTGCTGCTTTAATTTTTGATAGACCAGATGTGTTTTCATAATGGAAACACCAGGACTCTCTAGTTCTTGTCTTTTTGTTTCCACATTTTGATCATAAGCCTTTGTATTGCATAGTGCACCTGATGCACAATATTAAAAGGGAGGTATCTACATGTCCCTGATAATCTGTAGTATGTGATTTTTCTTTTGAGATGTTCTAGATAAGGAATTTAGGAAAACTTAGACTTAATCATTGAGGAAAAATGTTTACCCCATTAGACGATGTCACTATGTGTGAGGACATCCATTCATATAGAATTCTCACGTAGTTATCTACCCTTAGATGGTAGAGGATATGCTCTCATATGGAAACCCAATTGAAGAGGCTAGAGGCACTGTTTTGCCTACTGTCTTTGTCTTTGTATTCTATGAGGATGACAGTGTATTTTAGATCACAATAGTCCCATGGCTTATGGCCACTCCTTTGAAGATTGCAGGCCACCTGTTTGCAGTCCCCTTGTTAAATATTGAACTGTTTTTTGTACTAAATTGAAGAAAACTAACAACTGTGTCACATTTCCTACATCACTAGGTTCTGCGGGATCTTCCAGAGTCAAAGGGAGAATGATACCCTGCAGAATGGTGATAAAGATGAGTCCTAATTCTCATCAGTGTCAGCTACAGATGAGGGCTACATACCTTGGCCCTACAGTCCCAACACCCAGAAAGTGCTCCGTCAGCTGCATCTCCAGAGCATTGTGTTTGCTTCATCAGAAGGCGTTGAACATCAGAGAAAAAGGAGGATCTGGTTTTGCCACAGAACCAGAGTTTCAGTGCAAAAGAGCAAAAACTACCTGTCATGTGCTGGTACCCTCTGGCAGTGTCAGTCCCTTGAGCCCCTTGGCCTGAGTTTTGGCCACACCCCCCCCTTTTTCCTTTGCTCCAATGGAAGGGCAGTGCACCGGAGGATCCAAGATTGGCAAAAGGCACTACATTATGGTGCCCATGAAAGAGCAGCCTGAGCGTCCTCTGACACTGAATAATGAGTGTTGGAGCCTGAGAATGTAGACCCGGGTCTGCATGAGATGATCTGTGCCCATGACCAATGAAGTACAAAAAGGGGGTGGTGATGGACGGAGCATCTGAATCAATCAAACACTCACACCCAGTCAAAAGATCTGGGTTTAGTCCATCACCGTTCTATAGACCACTCTGCCACCCCAGTTCAGACATGGCTATATGCTTTCGCCCCGGGCAGGGTACTGACTCTGCCCTGATTGCAGTAGTGGAGGAAGCCAGACGCATTCTTGACGGAGGAGGTTCCGCAGCTGTGGTCCTCCTAGACCTCAGCGCGGCTTTTGATACCGTCAATCACGGTATCCTTATTCAACGCCTTGCTAGGGTGGGAATATCTGGCCAGGCTCTAAGCTGGATTACTTCCTTTCTGAACGACCGCTCTTACCAGGTCTGCGATGGCACCAACCTGTCTGAGCCGATCCCCCTCCAGTGTGGAGTCCCGCAGGGCTCCTCGTTGAGCCCTACGCTTTTTAATATCTATATGGCCCCACTGGAGGATGTGGTTTCACCCTTCGGGGTGAAAATAGTGACCTACGCGGATGACACCCAGCTTGTCGTCTCGCTATCCCATCATGAAAATGCGGCAGAAAGATTCGGGTGCTGTCTGACAGGTATCATGGCTTGGATGACAGAATCTCGGCTAAAACTCAATGGTTCCAAAACGGAACTTATGATGGTAGGCAACCTCTCCACCTCCCTTCCCAAAACCATGTGGCCCCCCTGTTTGGGTGAGGCGCCCCAACCCAAGAATGAGATTAAGAGCTTGGGAGTATGGTTAGAGCCCGACCTGACGTTCAGAGTACATACGAAGAAAGTGGCAGGGATCTGCTATGGTTTGTTACGCTCGGTCCGAAAGGTGCTGCCTCTCCTCCCTTTTAGTTCAAGGAAACTCCTGATTCAAGGGCTTATACTGTCAAGGCTGGACTACAGTAACGCCTTGCTGCTCGGTGCCCCTGAATCAGCCATCAACACCCTCCAGCGAGTACAAAATGCGGCGGCCAGGGTTTTGACAGGCACTGAAAAAAGAACTTCGGCCAAGCCTGCTCTTAGAGCTCTCCATTGGCTCCCCATCCGGGAGAGAGTTAAATTTAAGGCCCTTTCCATCGCCTTTAAGTCTCTCCAGGGAATGGGTCCCCCAATCCTTAGGGACCTTATATGCCCCTACAAGTCCTCTCGTCCCCTCCGCTCTGACGGGAGCAATTTACTGACTATTCCCAGAGTAAAGAGAGCTCGTTCAGGAGGCAGGAGGTTCTCTGTGAATGTAGCCAAGATCTGGAATGATCTTCCTGCTGCTCTCCGTCTGGAACCCTGTTTCCAGAGGTTTCGGAAATCTTTAAAGACATTCCTTTTTCCACGAGGAATATGAGTCCGCTGTCTGAGGATCTAGGAAGCTAGCTGTGTGTATCAGCGCTGGGACGCTCTCGGGCAGCCATGCGCTTAAGAAATCCAATTCATTCAAATCAGTCTGAGGACCGGTTTCTTGCCACTGGATTCAAGCAAGCCGGGCTGAAGACTGCTGGAATGCCAGAAACCGGTCCTCGGAAGCTTGTTTCCAGTTCAGGGAAGACATGGCTTGGCAGTTCGAGCTGGACTGTTCCCATGAGGCACGGGGTCAGACTGATTTGCATATAGCCATGTCTGAACTGGGGTGGCAGAGTGGGCTAAAGAACGGTGATGGATTAAACCCAGATCTTTTGACTGGGTGTGAGTGTTTGATTGATTCAGATGCTCCGTCCATCACCACCCCCTTTTGTACCGCTATTGGCCACCATAAGTGTGGCAGGGTATGCTCAGACATGAGTCCCTTGCTCACTTTGCCACTGGATTCAAGCAAGCCGGGCTGAAGACGGCTGGAATGCCAGAAACCGGTCCTCGGAAGCTTGTTTCCGTTCCAGGGAAGACATGGCTTGGCAGTTCGGGCTGGACTGTTCCCATGAGGCACAGGGTCAGACTGATTTGCGTATAGCCATGTCTGAACTGGGGTGGCAGAGTGGGCTAAAGAACGGTGATGGATTAAACCCAGATCTTTTGACTGGGTGTGAGTGTTTGATTGATTCAGATGCTCCATCCATCACCACCCCCTTTTGTACCATGACCAATGAAGAGCACATTATTTGTAGCGTCTACCGCAGAGGAGAGACACTGGTGCACTGCCTTGAGACATTGAGACTTTCAAGTGAGCTGTGAGTGTTTGCCAGGAGGGCACTCCAACTAAGCAGTATTATTTTCATGAAGAGGCCTGAATCGAGAGGTCCAATGTGGAAGAAGACAATGGAAGCAGATTGGATGGACGATAGAGGCCTGCCAGAGAGGCTTGAACGGACTTTGGGCACAGTTGCACAAGCGATTCCAGTGCAATTGTATAAAGTAAATGTTTATTAAGTTCTCATTTGACTGAATTGCCATGGAAGAGGAAGTGGCTCACAGCGGCAATAAATAATACACACACTCAACAATAAATCTGAGACCAACTTACAAAAGTTACACAGATTTCTATATACTTTTCAGACAAAGAACGTAGTTAACCAGTAAGTACTTTTTAAGACAGCAATTTGCAAAGTTCTCAAAATGAATTACTTTTCTGTGCAATTACTCACTGTTTAAATCAATTGGAGAAAATAGAAAAATGCATATAGAATTACGTAATTAGATCTCAAGATTCACTTTCAGGGTTTAAGTAAGTAGCAAGGCCATGACCAATGTTCCACCAGCGGATTCTCAGGAGCATCCCTGATTCGGCCGGCAGCAGGGTGCTGAGGTCGTTGGTAGCTGGTGCTCTACGAAGAAGAGGGGCACTTGAACACACATTGCACAAAGAGACTTAACGGTAAGTCCGAGGGGTCCCACTCGAGGAAGCAGGTCACAAGGGTCTCAGGACCATAGCTGAATTGTTGTTACCAAGGCCGGTCAGTCCGGTTGCAGAGCAGATATGTCAGTTGGGCGGCATGCTTCAAGATGTCCTTGCATCATAAGTCCTTTGAGGTACAAAGCAGGCCTCAAGACGCAGGGCTGTCCTTTGAAGAACAGGCAGTTATTTTTTAGGGTCCTCCACAGGTCCGGAAGTGTCTGGGAGGAATACACAAAGGCCAACTGTACACAGTCATGTGACGGAAACAGGCTGCAGACCCCAAATGGTTAGGACAAAAAAATAGCAACTTTATAAAGGTGGCATTTTTAGAATTGTCACTTAAATTCTAAATTTACCATTAAAGAGGGTTTTAAATCACAATTCACTTGAATATAAACATGACATTCCAACCTGCTCCCAATCAAATGTTTGATCACTTATAAAATATAATAAGGTTACCTAATGTTGTCCTATGGGAGAAGTTAGTCTCCCAGTAGTAAAACACATATTAAAGAGTTTTCCACTACAAGGTCATGTAGAACTTCAAAGTACAAGTCAACATTTTAAATACACTGCACCCTGCCCTAGGGGTGACATATATGTATTAAAAACAAAGTTCTAGGATTGGCAAAAGGTTTATTTTGCCAAGTTGAATTAGCAGTTTAAAACTGCATACAGGCTGCCATAGGAGGTGGTTGTTTAAATGGCTACTTCAGTGGTTAGCACAATGAATGCTGCCGGCCCAGTAGTACTATTCAATCTACAGGCCCTGGCTTCATGTGCCAATTGGGTGTAAGTAAATTTGACTATGTGTAGTGGAGAGACCACTAGCATTTTAGCACTTCTTAACAGTGGTAAAGTCCTCAGAGACCATACGCCAACAAAAGCAGGTCCTGAAAATAGGAGTGGTGAAGACAAAAGGTTTGGAAGTGACCCTGTAGAGAGTTCCATGTTCAACCACCAGTTTCTGAAGGTACTGTAAAGTAAAAGTAAAGTAACGTTACCAGTACCAATGACCAGTTTCAATTTGAGGGAAGCAGCAAATCTGGATCAGCCCATATAGCCCATAACCAGACTAGCTGGAAAAGGCAGGAGGACACTGGCGGCAAACTTGGCCTCTCAGAAGGAAAACATTGAAAAGGTCACTAGACTCAGTAGAGGTAGAAAGTGCACGAACTGGGGCAAGTCAGTTGGGCCAGCTGGATTGGGAAAAGAAAGGGTCAGCTAAGGGGCAAACTGAGAGACTGGAAGGGGGAAGATGGTCAGCCTTGGATTCTATCTCCCTACCAGATAATGTAGCAGAACTTTGTATACCATCTAGTAGCAATATCATTAATCAGCTCAGATGGGAACCAAGAAGTTAACCAGTAATGAAAATAGGGAGGATTCCCCAGAGTGGCAAGGGGGTAGTGGTAGCACCTAAAGGGGGATAGATAGGGTGGTGGTGGTGCTTGAAAGCTCTCAGGATACTGGAGACATGTGGTGAGGAGCACGTGAGTGAAAAAAATGAGAAAACAATATCTTGTCCTCATTGGTCTTAGGTCTTAGGCATCATAGGAAGAAACTAACTGGGAAAAAGAGATGGTAGGCACAAATGGTGGTCAGTCCTTTAGAATACTGACTTGGAATGCAAATGGCCTCAGGGTTAAAATTAAGAAAAAGATCTTAGAATATTTAAGACAAGAAACTCACTTGTTGAGAAAAGAATGTATTAAAATATTTAAGGCTTAGAGATGGATACGCCTGTGTGTGTAGCTCAAGCATGCTGCATGATGGTTGTTGCCATTCTAATAAAGACCTTAGCCCAAGCAAGAGTAGGTGAGTTTAAGGAAGACAGTGAAGGAAAGTGGGTGGTGGTTAGTGTAGCAAAAACAGGGGGTCTGGTATAAAATGATTGGCTTTTATGGACCTAATGTAGATGACCCCACTACCTTGCAGGTTTTATACTATAACTTACTGGAGGTAGAGACACCTACAATTTGGGGGGGTGATTTTAATGTGCTGTGAGATCCTGTTAAAGATAAATCTACTGCCAGGATAGTTATGAGAGTTCCAAAATCCCACCTTCAGTTCGTACTCATGATGAAAGGCATTGGTCTCAAAGATGCATTAAGGGAGACAGCTGGTGACAAAAGAGAATTTACTTTTTACAATAAGAAATACAGACATCACACAAGGATTGATTACTTTTTGGTAGACAGCACATTTTTAACAAGTCAAAAAAGAGGTATACTTACTGGAACATCTATCAGATCATGCCACAGTGAGGTTGGAGATAGCCCCAAGGGAAGGGGATGACCCTCTGAAATCGACATTAGACAGGAAGTTATAGATCAGTAGGTAGTAGATCAGTTGAGGATGGATATGGAGTGGGTTTTTTAAGCTGGATGTTGGATCCACTCCCTTTCATGTAGTCTTGGATGCATTTCAGGCCTATAAAACCTATATAAAAGGTAGTGTAGTGAAGGCAGAGCCTTACTTGCGCACATTGTTATTTTAGCATAGGCTTAATAGAAGTTTAAACACCATTTTACCTTTTTGTTGCTTTTGCACACACTATATGTAACTGTTGTAAGTTAGGTTGCTTCAAATTGCTTCGATTGAGAATGGCTGTTTTCAATGTCCCTAGACTTACATCTCGACCTTAGTCTGCACAGTGAGTGATGAAGCCTTTAAGGTTATCATAACATTGTTAGGTGTTGTTCGGGCTGATCGGCTCATGCACTAGACATAACATGCACAGAGCTGGAGCCAGCTGAAATTCTGGCGTCTTTAATATCACACTGCATGCATGATTTAGACCCTTGGAGAAAATCTGTTTCCAGAGAGACATAGAGCTATTGCAGATCCTGATGTGATTCACTTCTGCTGATCTTGGAGCTATTGGGTTCCCAAATCAAGCCTAAGAGACCTTCTATATTTTATAAAACATAGTTCCCAGCTAGGGAGGGTGGCATACAAGGTGCTATAGAAACTGTTCCCACCATCGTTATAATATGATTTCTCCTTTTGTGTTTTTTGGAATTGTAGCAATGCTGATCGTATTATTTTTAATCATATGCCTGCTTATGTTCGCAAAAATAATGCATCTTAGAGCACTTTGTTAAAATAAATATTTTAAACTTTATCTTGTCTCTGTTTTTTACCCATGTTGTGGACTGGTATGAGAATATAACAAATGAGTGTTCTTGATTGCCACCATTCCTGAGAGTAACCTAGGTCGCATGTTCTGGGTTGTCTAATCATTGGTACCTTTGCTATAGGAAGAAGAGCTAATGTGACACTGATGCTAGTCGGTTAGGGGTTCTAGGTACTGAGGTGAGTTTTTTGGTCCACCACAATTCACTGATGTTTTGGGTCTATGTGCACAGTTCTGTGTATGAGCAGAATCCCTGCAACATGGAACACCTAACGTAGTGGTCTTATTTTGAGACTCTGGAATAGTGCTTATATCCGTCCACGACCCACTCATTATTGTATCCGGTTGACGGTAGTGACGGATTAGCCTACCTATTGTTACATAGGTTTGTTCAAGCTTGATCGTTTAAAAAGGTTCATAGTTTGAATTACTACCCGTTAGTGCTACAATTCTTTGACATTGTCTTTTCTCTATTGTGTCGCTATGGGTGACGTTGAAATACCCCAGCATAGTTGGATGGCTGTCCGCAATCATTTACAGACGTATGCCGTCCCCTTGGAGGGCATAGCAGCAGTTTTGTGGTGAGTGATGAGGCGGCTTACCCGTTTGAGATTTTCTACTCATGGGTTACATTCTTTGCGATGAATGCAGATACCAATTCGTTTCACATTTACACTCACACTGCCGTGCCTATGGAGTATACTCCCTATAGCACACAGGAGATTCTGATTTCTGCTTGGCAGCATCGAGTTTGTTTTAATGGTGCCATTTCCCACTCAGTAACGGCGGTTTGATTAGCTCCTTTGTCCATCCCTGGAGCCACTTGGCCTGTTTTGGCCAGGTTTACTCTGCATCCGCTTTACTTGGCAGTTCCCGTTGGGGAACTAAGAGTCCTTTATACCTCTGCTGTAGGGGTTAATAGGGCTTTAGTGCAATACGTTTCCCCCCATGTCCAGGCAGGGCCGCCTGGCGCTGTGGGGCAACCAGCTGGATCAGCTGGGATGAAGATTAATCCCCTCATGCTTAATTCGGTTATCGGCAAGCGGCCCCAAGATAAGGATGATTTACCTTTTTGGCTTGCTGAGAAATTGGACCAACTGGAAGCAGTATTTCAATACAACTCCTGTTGGGAAACACAGGATTCTAACGATAAGTTTGCAGAAAGACTTAATACAGGAGGTTCCTGAATGTGAGACCTGAGTTAAGATATTTGCGACAGTCTATACTAAGTGCTTTGAGACTCCGTCCATGGCTGTCCTGACCTCCGTCATTAAACGTGTCCAAGGTGAACACGGAGTGGAGGCGGCGGTTGAATTGGGAATGAGACTCGTTGGAGCGTTTGAGGTTGTTTCCTTGCTAATGTTAAGGGAGATGCGGTGAACTTCCAGGCGTCTAATGCTTTGCGCGATGTCCCCGATACCGATAAGCCCCGGCAGTTGCCGAAAATCATTGCAGCTGCTTATAAAACTATTGGCCGCAATAGTTTGGGTGTTAAGCCTTTTGCTAAGACAACAGCACGGAAGCAAACAAAGGTGGCGACCTCTGATAAAGATGAATGCACCACTTTTCCTAAACAGAATTGGAATAAGAATGAAAACAGTGGAAGAAGCAACAGAAACAGGGGTCACGTCCTTCTTTGACAATACCTGTGTCTACTGAGCGCACATATGATTTGCGCGACAGCGCTAATATTAAGTCACCTGATCGTTTTCAGGTTCCTGATCAACGTTCTCCTCGCTTTTTGCAGAATAGATCAGTCTCACCGACCGGTGGAGGAGACAGAGGCAGAGATCGGGGTGCCCAACAAGGCTGTGAGCAGCCCCGCAAGACCGAGGGTAAAGGCAAGAAAGACGACTCTCCATTAAGTATGAGCGTAAAATCCGTTCCGTTCGCGGAATTTGCGGATTTTCGGCAAATTCGCAATCCGCGAACTCTTACGAATTTCCCGACAATTCGCAAATTCGCACGCAGCGGATTTTTTGCTTGGTGATACAATATTGCGGCGCGCGGCGTTCACTTACCGTCATTCAGCGTTTGCAGAGTTGTTTTTCTCCATGTTTTGCGTGTGCTGAGCCATTTTGGATCTTGCTGCGGGATCCCGCGGGAGTTTGTCGACCACGATTACGTCATCGCGGCTTGCCACCTTGCACAGCGAGAGTTTGTCAACGCGAGTACGTCATAAAGGCCTGTGATCACGCCTCGAGGGAGTAAACAATTGCGAACATGTAGATGGGGCGGGCAGCAACAATCTCGCACTTGCGAAATTGCAAAATTTGCAATTCTGCACAAGAAATCCACCAGCAGGCAGCATTAACCTTCTGAAAATGATGATTTTATCAGAAAAACTCCTCAGGTTGACATTTGCCTGCACTTTTTTTTGCAAGGAGTCCATTTTGGGAGGGGGTGGGAGGAAGGAAGTGCCCCAAGTCTCCAACTTCCTCTTCCTGTCCAGCAGGCTCCTCCCAGTGCTTTGTTCATGTCCTGGTCACTTTGATTTGGATCTTGACCTGGAAGGATTACTTTTTGTGGATGCTGCTGGATATTTGGATTTGAGGCCTTTTTGATTTTCTTTGGATCACTTTTAGATTAGAAATTTCACAAGTAAGTTTGTTTGGGGCATTACAGTTGCTGCAACTACAATTTTGGAACTTTTTCAGAACATTAAATAAAATATAGTGTGGGTAGCCACAGTATCCAGTAGGACCAGGGTTAGTTATGGGTGCATGATACAACTGTTTTGTTGAATTTCAACATGATTTAGGGCATGGATGGCATTGGATTGTGGTGCTTTTTGTCTGTTTTTCGATTTTTTGGGGTGGTGTTGGGGCCTTTTGCCCAGGGGTACTCAGTGGTGCATGGACTCAGTCTTTCTGTGGGGTCTCTTTAATGTAAACATCATGGAGGGCATGGATGGCATTGGATTGTGGTAATTTCTGTGTGTTTTTCGATTTTTGGGCTGTTGTTGGGGCCTTTTGCCCAGGGATATTCAGTGGTGCATGGACTGAGTCTTTCTGTGGGGTCTCTTTAATGTAAACATCATGGAGGGTATGGATGGCATTGGATTGTGGTGATTTTTGTGTGTTTGTTGCTATTTTGGGGTGTTGATGGGGCCTGTCCATGTGGGTGGGGGCCATTTTGAGGACTGGTACAGGCAGGGCCTTGTCATGTGGTTGGGGTCTAGGGGCCATTTTGAAGCCAGGCAGTGTGCTTTGTTGTGCCATAGGCCTGCACCCAGTCTGCCATGCTTTCATCCATTATGCCCAGGGGTACTCAGTGGTGCATGGGCCTAGTCTTTCTGTGGGGTGTCTTGAATTTGAACATGATTGAGGGCATGGATGGCATTGGATTGTGGTGATTTTTGTGTGTTTTTCGATTTTTTGGGGTGGTGTTGGGGCCTTTTGCCCAGGGGTACTCAGTGGTGCATGGACTGAGTCTTTCTGTGGGGTCTCTTTAATGTAAACATCATGGAGGGCATGGATGGCATTGGATTGTGGTGATTTTTGTGTGTTTTTCGATTTTTTGGGGTGTTGATGGGGCTTGTCCATGTGGGTGGGGGCCATTTTGAGGACTGGTACAGGCAGGGCCTGGCCATGTGGTGGGGGACAAGGGGCCGTTTTGAAGCCAGGCAGTGTGCTCAGGCCTGCACCCAGTTTGCCTTGCTTTCAACCATTATTCCCAGGGGTACTCAGTGGTGCGTGGGCCTAGTCTTTCTGTGAGGTGTCTTGAATTTGATCATGATTGAGGGCATGGATGGCATTGGATTGTGGTGATTTTTGTGTGTTTTTCGATTTTTTGGGGTGGTGTTGGGGCCTTTTGCCCAGGGGTACTCAGTGGTGCATGGACTGAGTCTTTCTGTGGGGTCTCTTTAATCTAAACATCACGGAGGGCATGGATGGCATTGGATTGTGGTGATGTTTGTGTGTTTTTTGATTTTTTGGGGTGTTGATGGGGCCTGTCCATGTGGGTGGGGGGCATTTTGAGGACTGGTACAGGCAGGGCCTGGCCATGTGGTGGGGGTCTAGGGGCCATTTTGAAGCCAGGCAGTGTGCTTTGTTGTGCCATAGGCCTGCACCCAGTCTGCCATGCTTTCGTCCATTATGCCCAGGGGTACTCTGTCAGTGGTGCATTTCATTGGTCTTTCCATTTTGGGGGGTGGGTATAATAAAAATGCTTACTTGCAAACTCTTAATTGAAGCGCTACATATGCAACATTTATTTAACTGATGTTCCTCTGGCTTCGTTTGCTTTTAGGTGCAGAAAGACGAATCATCAGCCTCATTGTTCCTCATCAGTGCCAGGAACAAGTCCTGCTGCGGTGTGTGCAGCACAACGTCACGTGTGGCCACAGAGAACTCTGCAACTTGTGCAACTGCGGCCTGCTGTTCTGACATCTGAAGAAGATGGCCCCAAAAAAAGTTGCCCGTAGCTCCTCTAGGAAGAAAGTTGCCAGTAAGGAGCGGAAGAAGCAAGTGGCGCCACTTACCAATGATACTGGTGTGCCGACCGCCGCATTTTTTGGGGAAAAAAAAGTATGCCTGCAGCAGCAGCGGGGTCTGCTGGGGACCAAGTTGGGAGCAGCACCTCCGCTCCATTGGGCTCAGTGCCACCACCACCACGCCAACTTAAGTCCAAGCCCTTCAGTGCTGCAGAGGCAGCCAGTATAGTTGTTCAATCACCATCGAACAGTGATGTTGGCTCATCGCAAGAAAGTAGCAGCATCCCTCAATCAACACAGGTTGTTGTAACTCATCTGACGAGTGTTCAACAACCACAGCCGCAACAACAACCACATGTGCAAGTATAAGCCCAAGTACATGTGGAAGGAGAGGCGGCGCAAGGAGATGCGCAAGCAGAGGTGCATGGAGCGGCACAAGTGCCCACAATAGTTGTTCCTCCCGAAGTAGGGGCACATCAGGAAATCAACATTCAAGCTGAGGTATCATTTGAGGAAGCCACTCCTCCTGATCATTCATTGTCTTCCAGATCCCTAGCAAGGAAAAGATCAAGGATGGTGTCTACATCTTCTTCAAGCCCCCTTCCTTCTGATGATATGGATGAAAATTGGGAACCACCACGGCCGTCTGAGAGTGAGGGACACCGTGATCTGACAAAGGTAGCTAAGCGTAAAAGGAAGGTCCCCGAAAGTCTCATAGTTATGGAGTGTGATGATGACGCTGAACAAGAAGTGGCGTATACTCCTGCTGATGAAGACTATTACGACGATGACGCAGTCATCATACACGTCACTTCAGCCTCAGCGGGCATGCAGCAAACAGACATTTATACCCTATCCCGAAATGCTGCTGAGCGTGATGTTGGCGACGTGGCAATGGAACCACCACCAATGCAGTTAACTAGTACACCACCACCTACCGCTTCCATATTTTCTCGCCAGAAGGGACCTCCATCCACCTCGACCTCCATTTCCTCAATTAGTGGTGCTGTAAGTGCACAACGTAGTAAATTTCGGCAACACACATCCTCCACTTCATCTGGCATTAGCATTCCCAGTATCGCCTCCTTTGCCCCCCACAGACATTTGAAGTCCGCAGTTTGGGACTTCTTTAGTGTTAGCCCAACAAGGGAAAACATAGCCATTTGTACCATTTGTAAGCTTGGAGTTAGTCGTGGTAAGCTTGGTACCAACTATGGTACCGGAAACCAGAGAGGTCATCTTGAGAGACAGCACACTGTCAAATGGCATGCGCACCTAAAGGAGATCAAGGCAGCCCGAATTGCTAGTCAACAAATGTTATCCGTTGATGTTTCATCTGATGATGACGAGGAGGAAGAAGCGTCAAACATTTCTTCACTTGCACCCAGTACCCCTGTCAGCAGCACACCCCTTGCAAGATATATGAGCCACACTAAGAGTGTGGGAGAGAGTGAGACACCAATGCGAAAAAGTTCATCATCACCGAGCGTAACTGGGTCGAAGTCATCATCATCCCGTAAAATGGTCCAGCCCACCATTAGAAGCATGTTGTTTTCAGATGCGCCATTTGAACGCAACCACCCAGCGGCGCGTCTGTATAACACTAAGCTGGCTAAAATGCTAGCGCTGGACCTTCTCCCTTTTTCTTTTGTGGAAGGGGTGGGTTTTCTTGAATTAGTGGCAACGCTCTGCCCTAAATGGAAGGTTCCTAGTCGGTTCTATTTTGCCAGAGTTGCGATTCCAGCGCTACATGAAGATGTGCTGGAGGCAGGGCCGTTTCTACCATTAGGCAAGACTAGGCGGCCGCCTAGGGCGGCAAAAGGGCTAGGGCGGCAAAAGGGGGAAACATTTTATAGCACCTTCTACAATTCAACATCACGTGAAGCCACGTTTGGTGCCTTGTTTTACTCATCTCTGATGTCTCAACCGACAGGCAAATGCACAGGTTTTATTGTAAGAAAGATGTACTCTATAAAACGTTTTCTTTCAGCGAAACTATTTTCTGTGGCTGACATTCAGCCTCCTGAAATAACTGTAAAACGACACAAAGTGTGTTAGAAACTCGAGAGTAAACACGTGATAAGGTATACATATATAATTAAGATGGTAACTATGCCACATACATAACTCAGTGGCTATGCTATTTGTAAATATATTAAATATAGAAAGAACCTACACTGGCCCAATTTCTGTAACAGTGCCCACCAATAAGGGCAGAGTGTGGCTGCATGATTGCTCGTGCTGTAAGAAAAGGCATGCACCTACTCTCTCTAAGCAAATGAGGACGACAGTACTGCATGTTCCATTTTATGAGCACAGTGTAATTGGCGTTCGTTTTCTTCCAGTGTCTAATATTATCAGGATGAGGAAATGCTACTTGTCTGATTTAGTCTAACATGAGATGCGTGGCTTTTTTTTCTGTGTACGCGAGGTGTGTGTAGCTCCTCACGTGCATCGGCTACATCAAGTAGAAACAACATTTTTGTACTGGTGAACTGGAATTTACGCAGGTTGCAAATCTGTGTGCGCAACGCTATCCTTCATCTTGTGTGGCAGGTGCTTCCGAATTTACAAGTCTTCGGTATGTATATTTTATGATCGTATCTGGACATTGTGTGATGCAAAGGGAGGTGGGAGTACCAACGGGGGTGAGGGGGGAAGTATTTGTGTTTGCACCCCCTTATACCTTTGAAACCTCCTTTCTCAAAACTGGCTTAACAAAGTTGTCATGAGCTCTAATGCAAGCAAAGATAATCGTCCTCATTCGTTAGTTTAAAAAAACATAGCTATATTTGGGGTGTATTGGGCTCGTCTCTGTCCTGACTCTCCACCTGCCATACTACAGATTGCTACGTCACTGGCTCTCACAGGCGTATGCAGTATAGACCATTTAGAACCTTGCTTTTAATGCCGCTGGCGGGCCCAGGATCTTTTTTTGCCTCCCAGAGCACTGAAACTTCTCTTCATCTATGTACATCGCACGAGGGACGGGAGGGGCAGCTGACACAGACCCCTAGCTCTCTGGCAAGCATGTTCACCCAACTCTTCATCTTCCCTGCCCGCCCTCTGCACCCCTGTGGAGCGGAGTCCAGCATGGGCAGATAACGTGCACCTTGTAGATCGTTCACTTGGGACTCTCTTAGGCAGTTTCACTTCTCTGTCATTTGTTTTTCAAAGCTCTTGTGCTGTGAGTGGTGGGTGCCTCGGACGCTTTTGTTGGAGGAGGCCCTTCATAAAACTTCAGAAATCGACCCCTCAGGAAAAGGGCCAGGGTTTGTGTAACGTGCTTATGGAATGTGTGTCCATCGTGTACATGCACTATCGAGTTGTCACATCCCCTAGTGTTACTATATTTACATACATCCCGCGTGTCGACTCTGAAGAGGGAAAAGCCAAGAGGGTCCTCCGGGGATGCACAGCTATGATTCGCAAGCCAAGCCTCTCAGCATCTATCTGGGGCTGAACATGGTACCCTGTCTTGCAGGGTAGCCAAGTTCTTACTGTAGGTGTGGAGATGTGACCTGCAGATTTCATCTCAGGAATTTACAATACCCTTAAAATGATTTTTCTTGGAGTTGAATATGTCACCAAGTCTCTGCAGCATGTGCATGTCCCTTGTACCGATCTTACTGGCACAGATCTCTGCAGCAGGTACATTAACCCGACACACTATACAACTCCAGATTATACGTGTCTGCAGCTAAAGCATTAGCAAAACAACCAATATAACTGATCTTGAAACATATGAAGGGCTAATTAAGATTTCCTCAGCGGGGACCCAGCCCTATGTGGTATCCCTGTGAGACCTTTAAGTGGGTTTGAAACTTATAACCTGCATTTTATCTCCTTTAAACTACTTTTTAACCTTCATTTCTTAAACTTATAGGAAAAATAAGTTAAGACTCAATGTGTACAGCCCATTGAAAGCAGATAACATTGGTGCAGTTATTAGCATTTTGTTTAGCCTATTACTCTGTTGAGAAATGCTAATTTTGTCGACAGGAAGGATACAAAAACCTAGTTGGGGCCCCGGAGATCGGAAACTGAGTGTGCAGGTTAAGCTCTCGGACGGACGTGTTAACTGGAGTAACTATGCGACCACAAAGAGGGACTCCCCTGTGCAATCTGTTATTCCATATACATTTACATGCACGGTGAACCTATCTGAACAGATACCTGCGTAAGATTTTCAGTGGTACGGAAGGGTATTATGCGAATCCGAGTTAAATGGCTCTGTGGATGGCTCAGTTGCGTTTGCGTTGTAGAGACTCATCCTTGAGCCGTAGTTGAGGTGCTTTCCAACAGCGCCAGGTGTTTTGGGTCTTGTAGAGTTGGATGAAATAATTAGCATCAGTGGTGGATCTCTGTCCCAGGCATATGTGACTCACCCAGTATCTGTGGTCACTGGTAACTTGATGACTATGAATACAACTATTAGGGAAGGGTCCAGGGGACAATGTTTATTGACCAATCAAGTTCGTACCCCTAATGAACTACATTACTACAACAAAAAGAACTTGAGGGTCTGAAAAGTCAAAGAAGCGGCCACAACAAAATGTCGCACAACACTATCACGACTAGTGGTGAGGGACCATCAGTTGTAAAGAAGTCCTATCAGCCCACCCATGTGGCGGAGCATCGTCATCTAGGACTTAAATCAGCAGGTTTATCTATGGCCAAGCCTTAGTGATAGTGCTTGGTACCAATAGATCCTGGCCCTGAAGAATGCCGGTAGATTATTACCTTTACGGCAGAAACATGTTGGCCTGATTCTCTACACTTACTGTACAGTGATTTTTTTACACTTTCATCACTTTTTTTACTTGACGTCCAGGGAGATATTAATAAAGACATTTTTCTACCCTGACCGCCATTTTAATACACATCTATTTCTTTGAGCACTGCACCCTATCAGTTCCACTTCTGATGAGGACACATCTCTTTTCAGCTTTGGATCTATTGGTACCAAGCACTATCACTAAGGCTTGGCCATAGATAAACCTGCTGATTTAAGTCCTAGATGACGATGCTCTGCCACATGGGTGGGCTGATAGGACTTCTTTACAACTGATGGTCCCTCACCACTAGTCGTGATAGTGTTGTGCGACATTTTGTTGTGGCCGCTTCTTTGACTTTTCAGACCCTCAAGTTCTTTTTGTTGTAGTAACTTGATGACTATACCATTTTAATAGATTTGCTCTGTACCTATAGGACAGTACTAAAGAACTAGGGAATACACACAGCTAACAAAATACTGAAATACAATACATATGAAACTGTACAACAATAGTAATTAGCTATATGTCACATAATTGTATATCATCACCTACGAAACTGTATGAATAAGTAGATGTAGCTACGGTAACTATGGATCTTTGCTGTGTAAAAATACTGTCTATGTACATTATAATTAACTGTATATTGATACAAACTATGCCACTATACTCCAACTCATTATACTCTATGTAACTGTATGTAATGTTGCTTCCTCTCCCCACACACTCACAACTGAGCCACTGGATGGTGAAGTACTCGTTTATTGTACTTTAACAACATATGATGAGCTAAGGGCGCCGAGCGTCTAACAGCTCACGCTCCGGTCGCCAACTGCCGGTTTTCCCTTTCGCGCCTTCTGCCTTTCGTCTTCTGCGCATGCGCGCGCCTACCGCTCCAGTCTATGGCGTGACGCGTCATCGCGTACACGCTCATAGACTAGAGCGCACACCACATATCTCCCCCTTTTAATATGAACAACATAACATCCCCCCCCACTGGCTGAGTGTCCCAGATTATGAGTCTATGTCTCTGTGGGGCACCGAGGGGTAGGTAACCTGTGACTAGTGTCCATCCATTACAAAGTCTCTATATCGAGAGGGCACTGTAACTGCCCTGCCACTGCGGGTGTGTCTTACCGGCATGTTCTCTTCCACCTCTGTCTCTCCTCGTGATCTCTCACCATCTCTCAACTCGCCTCTCTGTGCCACACTCGCCGGTGTACCATCTCTGTCGGTAGACTCTGTGTTGGGAACATCCACCTCATTGTCCTCTCCTACACCTTCCCACAGGTCTTCTGCGCTGTGCCCCATTTGGGGTCTGCTTCTTGAAGATCCACCCGTATCTCTTCCTCCTCGGACTTGGGCCACACTATTATCTTGTTGACTCTGGCCATGCGGTCTTGGGACCACACCTTGCCGTCGCTGAGGAGAGCCGCCCTGCCTCGTACTTCTTTGACCTGTAAGGGCTGGCTAAACTTGCTTTCACCTTTCTTTTGTATGGTAGGGAGTTTGACCCTGACCCATTCTCCCTCTTCCAGCTCAGTGTCCTTTGTGTTGCGTCGCTTGTCATAGTGGCCAGCAAGGGATTTTGTTTTTTCTAAGATCTTTACAGCACCGTTAGGACTTGTTATTTAATCACAGTACCTAAGCAAGAATTCAATCCGTGGCTGTTTAAATTCAATTACAATAAGCATAGGATGTTACCACACTAACATCACGATAGAGCATGAATGCTCAATAAAACAAAGAACCAGGGTTTATTGTCTGAAAGTTATTATTAAACTTCAAGGCAAAATATATAAATTTCTGTACAAAAACAATGAATAATCATAAAACACAGGGTGCATACATGGATATAATAAGGATATTCAAGGCCTTGGTTGCTTTTCCTTGGACATATCCAAATTTAAGTCCAGACTGCTGCGTCACAGTGGTTGATTGGTTATAACCCAAAGTCAGAAGAAAATCAAAAGATGACTTTGAGACAAACTAGGCAGAATTGGACTGAACAGGTCGACGTTTCGGTCTTATTATGGTTATTCTTAAGACCATCATCAGGACTACAAAGTGGTATATACAATTGATGACCCTTTTTAGCAATACAGACGGTGTCAGTTAAAAAATCTTGATGGCACCGGTGCTTCTAAATAATTGCACTGGGGTTGGGCACAGAGATGAGTCCGAGGTGCCAAGGTTACACTTGCCACAATTTAGGCGAAGTAGTAGATGGAATCTGACAGATAGTCCACTTTAAATTGAAGATCAGCTGTCACAGAATATGAGTTGGGATTAATCCGCAATGGAACGTCAATAGAGTACGATCAGGGCGATGTACTCTATTGACGTTCCATTGCGGATTAATCCCAACTCATATTCTGTGACAGCTGATCTTCAATTTAAAGTGCACTATCTGTCAGATTCCATCTACTTCTTCGCCTAAATTGTGGCAAGTGTAACCTTGGCACCTCGGACTCATCTCTGTGCCCAACCCCAGTGCAATTATTTAGAAGCACCGGTGCCATCAAGATTTTTTAACTGACACCGTCTGTATTGCTAAAAAGGGTCATCAATTGTATATACCACTTTGTAGTCCTGATGATGGTCTTAAGAATAACCATAATAAGACCGAAACGTCGACCTGTTCAGTCCAATTCTGCCTAGTTTGTCTCAAAGTCATCTTTTGATTTTCTTCTGACTTTGGGTTATAACCAATCAACCACTGTGACGCAGCAGTCTGGACTTAAATTTGGATATGTCCAAGGAAAAGCAACCAAGGCCTTGAATATCCTTATTATATCCATGTATGCACCCTGTGTTTTATGATTATTCATTGTTTTTGTACAGAAATTTATATATTTTGCCTTGAAGTTTAATAATAACTTTCAGACAATAAACCCTGGTTCTTTGTTTTATTGAGCATTCATGCTCTATCGTGATGTTAGTGTGGTAACATCCTATGCTTATTGTAATTGAATTTAAACAGCCACGGATTGAATTCTTGCTTAGGTACTGTGATTAAATAACAAGTCCTAACGGTGCTGTAAAGATCTTAGAAAAAACAAAATCCCTTGCTGGCCATTTTTTCTACAAACCTTGCCCAAGCCCGCAAGGGTATATTGGGTTGCTCACCCTTTTGTATATTGCTTGTCATAGTGTGCAGCATAGATCTTCTGGGCCTTCTCCAGGTTGTGCTGCACCACCGCTGGGGACCACTTGCTGGTGATGGTCTTCTCCCTCCACACTACATTGTCCCGGGTGAACGGGTGACGTCCTCTTAGCACTTGGAATGGACTGTACCCCACTGCTGTGGGGGTGATCCGGTAGGCCCACAGCATACTCATCACTTCAGCTTCCCAGTCTTTTCCTTGTGATATGGCTGCCTGTATGGAACCCATTAACACACGGTTGAACCGCTCCACCTGGCCATTGCATGCAGGATGATAGACTGCTGTGTGTTTTGCCTCTATCCCGTTCCTCTTCATAAATCGAACCCACTTGTCCGATACAAATTGCGGACCATTGTCACTGAGAATAGATTTGGGTATACCCTCTCGTAAAAACACTGACGTCAGAAATTTTAGTATCGTGTCCGTTTCCATGGACTCTTGTATGTCTACTTCCGGCCATTTGGAATACTTGTCTATCACCACGCATATATATTTGTTCACACCTCTACTGTCCAGGACGGGCCCCAGTATGTCTATGGCCACGTTCTCCCAGGGGCTTTGCGGGGTGTCGAACTTTCCCAATGCTGGCCTGAGTGGTCGTAGCACCTTGTCCGCCCCTTGGCACTGCCCGCACTCCCTCACTTGTCGTTCTATGTGGGCATCCATGCCTGGCCACCAATACATCTGCTTGACTCGTGCTTTGGTTTTTACAATGCCCAAATGTCCTTCGTGCAGTTGCTTCAACAGCTTGGGTATCAGAGTTTCCGGGGGCACCACCCTTTCACCTCTATACAAGAAAATTCCCGAATCACTCAAGGACAGTTCTTCTCTCATCTCATAGAACCTCCGCACTCCTTCTGCGAGCTTCTTTTTGTCCGGCCAGCCCAAGGTGAGGTGTCTTTTTACCTCCACCTTCTCCGCATCCAGCACGTAGGCGGCCTCCCATTCCTGAGCGCTAATTGTCATCTCATGGTCCTCCATGCTGGCTACCATCTCCTCCCTGTCCGGGGCCTCCTCCGGCGCATCCTCCATAGCCGCAGCCCGGCTGAGGTAATCAGCAACCCTGTTTTGCGTTCCTGGAAGATATTCCACGTCATAGGTGTAATCTAGTAGTTTTAAAGTCATTTTTGCGATTCTTGGGGTTGCAGTATCATGGCCCGAGGACGTCAAGACTTTGATAAGCGGCTTGTGATCTGTTTGGAGTTTGAATCTTGTGCCCCAAATAAACTGCCGAAACTTGTTCATGGCCCAGGTGACCGCCAACATCTCCTTTTCAATAACGCTGTACCTTTGTTCCGTCGGAGATAGCGCACGTGACGCAAAGCTGATCGTTTCAGTGGATCCGTCATCTCTTTCCTGTGCCAAGACCGCCCCTAAGCCCTTGTCGCTCGCATCTGTTGTCACTATGGTCTTGCCAGTGGGGACGTACCCTTGAAGTGGGACAGCTTGGCTGATGCAATCCTTTATCGTGTCAAATTCAGATTGTGCTTCTGCATCCCACTCGAACTTTGTCTTGTCTCTGATCAGTTGCCTCATTTTGTATGTTCTGGTGGCAAAGTGTCTCACGAACTTGCTATAATACTCGGCCATTCCAAGGAATGACCGCACTTCTTCCTTGGTACATGGGGCTTTGGCATTCCTGATTGCTTTCACATTCTGTTCCTTCGGTGAGATGCCATGTGTCCCCATTTCGTGTCCTAAGTATGTCACTGATTGAGTCCCAATTCTACATTTACTCCATTCCGCCGTTAAACCCTTGCCTTGCAGCACTCCTAGGACTCTATGCAGCTTCTTGTCGTGATCTCCCTTGGTGGAGCCCATCACTAGGATGTCATCTTGAAAATACTGCACCCCCGAGATGTCCTTGAACAGCCTATGCATCAGCTTCTGGAATACGGCCGCAGCGGATGCTAAACCAAAGGGCATCCTCCTGAATTGGTAGCACCCAAAGGGCGTAATGAAGGATGTGTACTTCCTACTCGAGGGATGCAGCTCTATCTGGTAGTACGCTGACGTAAGATCTATGGTGGAGAAGTGGGTGACACCTTTTGTTCTCGCCAGCATCTCCTCGATTCTGGGAAGTGGAAATCTCTCCACGATGAGTTTTTTGTTGAGCTCACGAAGGTCCACACAGAGACGGACTTTTCCATTTGGTTTCTTGACCACCACCAAGGGCGATAGCCACTCCGCACTGTCCACCGGCTCTATGATGCCTTGCTCCTCCAACCTCAGCAGTTCCTGTTGTACCGCTCCGCTCGTGGATATGGGTATGTTCCGGACCTTGTGTACCACTGGTACTGCACCCTCCTTGAGGACCATTTTGTGTACGAACTTGTCCAGTTTGCCCACTGTGCCCTCAAAGACCTTGGGGTATGCCGATTTCCAGTCTTCATCTTTGTTGAGGGGCCACTCATCCGTCAATAGTATCTGTTCTTTCCCGCCTGGGTTGAGTATGATACCGAGGTCCCCAGCGTCTCTCCATCCTAGAACCGACGGGCCCTTCTCTGCCACGTTCAGGGTGCACGTGGCCGACCTCCCTCTGAATTCGAACGCAAAGTCTCGGCACCCCATCAGGGGGATGGCATTCTCTGTATACGAGATGGGCTTGATGTCCGGAGGCCATAGGTCTGGCCCCACAACTGGTGCAAAGTCTTCTTCCCATATAGACCTTTGTACGATGGTCCAGGGGGATCCCGAATCGACGGCCACGTGTACCTTCACTCCTCCTATGAGCATGTCCGTGCGGGGCTTATCTCTTCGCTTTCCCGCCACCTCCAGCACCTGGTCCTCAATGCACAGCACCAAATCACCTTCGTCTAGGTCTTCCTCTTCGCTCATGTCTGCGGTGGCTGCTTCGACGCACTTGACGGTGGACTTCATCCCCTTCTTCCGACACACCTTTTCAAAATGGCCGGTCAACCCACAGAACGAGCACCTGGCGCGGAACGCGGGACATCGTTTGTCCTGGGCCGCGTGCGCCGTGCTGCCGCATCTGTAACACGCAAACTTACTGCCGGGGCTGGGGCGGGCCGCTTGTTTTCCCGACCATCTTGTGTCCTTCCTCTGGTCTCCATACATGCCTTTGGGCTTGCTGGACTGTGGTGCCTCATCAATTTTGTTGATCATCTGCCTCGGCACACTTTCCCTTTTAGCCGCATCAGCGCCTCGTTTTGACATTTCTGCCTTCTTGACCATCGCCACCACTTCCTTGAGGGACGTCTCGTTCTGCGCCCATAGTTTGTCTTGGACAGTTCTGCTGGTGGTATGCATCACGATCTGGTCTTTTATGTATTCATCCTGGAGAACACCATACTGACACGTGATGGCCAGGCGTCGGAGCGCCGCCACATAGTCGTCGATGGATTCACCCGCCTCTTGCCTTCTCTGTTGAAAATTATAGCGGTCTATGGAGACGCAAACTGCTGGGCGGTAATGGCTGTCCAAGTCATCCAGTGCATTCTTGAAGACATCTGTCTCCGTTGCATCCCTCTCCTTGGGTACCAGGTTCTTGAACACCCTCACACCTTCCGGGCCCAAATTGTGGAGCAACAGTCTCTTTTTTCTTGCTGGGGTGTATTCCCCCTCGCTTTCGTCTTCCAGAGCCTCAATGTAATTCTGAAAGTATTCCTTCCAATCCTCCCATTTTAACTGCGGTTCTCCCGGTCTGGGCAGGAATGGGACAGGTGCCATTAGGGCTGAAGCTTGGTTTGCCATTCTTGCTTCGCCTCTGGGTTCTCCCTCCTGGGCTCTATGTTGGGCAGGCTCACCGGATGCTCCTGCACTCCCTGCCGTGTCGCCTTGGCCCCTGGGACTCCCTGGGGTATTGTCCCTTGCCACCTGCGTGGTTTGATCAGTCTGCCCCCCGTCCTCTAGCTTGGGGGTGGTGCCCTTGGTTGCCAGGGTGCTGGCTGTAGGCTCCTTGTTTCTTGGGCAGCACTAACCTGAATTGTAAGGTTGTTGTTCTGGCTTGTTTCGTGCTGCTGCGCTGCTGCCACGCCCTTTGCTCTTCCTTGTCGCTGTCCTGCCTTGCTGGCTGGTGTGGAGCTGTGGGAGGGTGCTTGCTCCTGTCCTCTGTGCTTGGTGGTGTTCGGATCCCAGCCTCGTCGCCAATGTAATGTTGCTTCCTCTCCCCACACACTCACAACTGAGCCACTGGATGGTGAAGTACTCGTTTATTGTACTTTAACAACATATGATGAGCTAAGGGCGCCGAGCGTCTAACAGCTCATGCTCCGGTCGCCAACTGCCGGTTTTCCCTTTCGCGCCTTCTGCCTTTCGTCTTCTGCGCATGCGCGCGCCTACCGCTCCAGTCTATGGCGTGACGCGTCATCGCGTACACGCTCATAGACTAGAGCGCACACCACACTGTATGACAACACAAACGATGTAACTATATTAGCTGTGTAACAACAGTAAAAAAAAGATCTTGAAATTGCTAGAGTAACTGTGTAAGGTAAATTACAAAGGCCAAGCTGGCTTTAGTTATGGCAGTTGATGACCACTATCATGACTGAAGTGTACTGGTATATTGTTTGCAACTGCTGATGAGGCTTTTTGGATTTTTCTTTAATTCTCTGCTATAGAGTGAGCCTGGTTAGGTCTGACCAAGATCAAATGGTGTTAGTGAGAGAGCGACAAACAATTGTTTTTGTATTAGCCCATTGAGGCACCTTGTTTGTCTAATTTCTTACTCATTGTAGTGCTCTGCAGGCCACATGTCTTCTAGCCTGGATGACAGTGGAAGAGAGTGATGGTAGTAAAAGGGAGAGGGAGGCATTTTTCAATTCTTGCCTAGGGCGGCAAAACACCTAGAAACGGCCCTGGCTGGAGGTGATTGGGGCAGCTTTGCAGAAGAGTGCTGTTCACACTATACATCTGACAACAGACATGTGGACCAGGTGCCAAGCCATTGATTACATTTTCAAACGTTTAAACCACTGCACAGTACTGGCAATCCTTTTGTTCAATACGTTATTGGCACAGCCTTACTGTGCTTTAGCCAAAACCCCATTTGTTAATTATTATTAATATATGGGGTTAAAGCACACTTGCCCAGCTTCAACCGTGCTCACAAATGTTTTGGGCTGATTAAAAAGTTACTGAATTTGAGCTTCAACTCAGGCACCTGCTTTATTTATCTGTAAGTGCTTCCTGTTAAGGTTTAATTTTTGTAACAGGTGCCTCGTGCCATACTTGTAACTATTCTCTGATCCTGCATCGAGGGTCAGAGCAGGGTCAGAGAATAGTTGCAAGTAGGAAACGAGGCGCCGCTCATGAAGCACTTACAGCGTTACAGCAGGTGCCCAAGTTGAAGTTAATTTCTTTGTAACAATTTTGTAAATGGTTACAAAGAAATTAGCTTCAACTTGGGCACCTGCTGTAACCCGGTAAGTGCTTCCGGGAAAAAATTTGTCCCGCTCGCGGATTTATCCGCAATTTCGCGAGATTTGCGGATTGCGAAATTGCGGAAAATCCGCAAATTCCACGAGCGGAACAAATTTTCGGCCCATAGTTAGTAATGCCTCCATTCTTTAAAAGCATCCTTGATCACCAATACCTCTATTTCTGTGATTGTATAATTTATCTCAGCAGGAGACATCTTCCTTGATCGAAATGCTACTGGATGCAGTTGCCCAGTTCTCTTGTGCCTTTGAGACAACACTGCTATTAAGGCTGAATTTGAGGCATCTGTTTTTACAAAGTATCGCTCCATTGGATCTGCATGGAGACGCACTGGAGCTGTAGTAAAATCTATTTTTAGGGTGACAAAGGCTTCTTCAGAACTCTCCGACCATTCAAAGGGGCTTCCTTTCCTGAGAAGTCGAGTAAGGGGAATCAATTTCTTAGAAAAGTCTTGAATAAATCTTCTATAGAAGTCCGCAAATCCTATGAAACTTTGAACTTCTTTTACGGACCTTGGGGACTTCCATTCAGTTTTGGCCTTGACTGTTTGTTGATCCATATATATGCCTGTAGAAGACAACACAAATCCTAGAAATTCCACCGATGAAAAACTGAAGGCACACTTTTCCAGTTTTACAAACAAGCTGTTCTCTCTTAATTTCTGTAAAACTCCCTTCACTTGTCGTTCGTGTTCTTCTTCAGAATTTGAGTAAATTAAGATGTCATCTATATAAACGATGGCACACTGGTCAATGAAATCTTGTAGCACATTGTTTATAAAGTGCTGAAATGTTGTTGGAGCATTGCACAAACTGTAGGGCATAAACTGATATTCGAAAAGCCCGTACTTATTCCTGAAGGCCGTTTGCCATTCATCTCCTTCTCTAATTTGTATAAGGTGGTAAGCCCCTCTCAAATTTAACTTGGTGTATACTTTCGATTCCTTAACCTGATCTAATAACACAGAGATTAACGGCAACGGATATCTGTTCTTCTCTGTAATCCAACTGATCACTCTGTTCTCGATGCCAGTTATTAACTCGCCTTCCTTCTTTGGTATAAAGAAAAGCAGGGAGGAAACTGGTGATTGAGTGGGGCGTATGAATCCATTTTCTAAGTATTTTTCTATGTAATCCTTCAAATGCAAGTTCTCCTCTTCGGTCAATGCGTATATCCTGCTGCATGGCAAATTCTCTCCTGGCTCTAATTTAATTTTACAATCAAAAGGTCTATGAGGAGGTAATTTTACCGCCTCACTCTTGCTGAAGACATCCTCATATTCAGCATATTTGTGTAGTATTTCCATGGTGTGAATCACACAAACTGTGGCTTCACACAGTTGTTTAGCCGCAGATTGTTGTGCTCTTCATTCTCCATGACGATAACAGTTCTCTCTGCAAAAGGTGGGATCTAAAACAATTGATCGTGCACTCCAATCAATCGTGGGATTATGTTTTGTAAGCCAGGGTAACCCCAAAATTAACTGGAACTGGGGAGCATCAATCAAATTGAATTGCAACATTTCGCCATGCCCTTCTGTAGTTTCCATTTTCACTGGCTCCGTGTGACAGGTTATTGGCCCTGATGATAGGTTTGTGCAATCCACTGCCCAAACTGCCTCACTTTTTTCCTTTTTTACAAACCATAATCCAACTCTATCTGCGAACTTCTGGTCGGAAATATTCTCTGTTGCTCCCAAATCCACCATCACGGAAACATTCTTCAAATGTTGATCCCGGAACTTGAGGGACATGGACATCACCAGATGCGGAGATGAAGCTTGTAGTGTATTAGCCAAAAGATGGTCTTGTGGAATCAAATTTTTATTTGCACCCACCTGTTCAACTCCACTCACTGGTGGTGCTGCGAGTTTTCCTTCACAGGTTGTTTTTGTTTTCGCTGGCAATTTCGAACAAGATGCCCACTGTTGCCACAATAAAGACATACATTGTTCTGCCTTCTTTCTCTTTTTCTTCTTTAGTAAATTGGTCCATGAATGGTTCCAATTTGCCTCGGTTCTACTCCATGCTGTCCCTCACCAACTCTTGAACCTTCTGATTTAATTTGGTCGAAACGTGGAATACTTGAATGAAAATCTCTTCTCTTTTCTCCCTTCTGTTCATTTTGCTGAAAGTCTATTTCTAATATGAGGTCAATCACAGACGATATTTCCGTAGGTCTATTAGGCACTGGTGTAAGACCATCCTTCAACTCATCTTTCAACTCTCTATAGAACACTTCTGCCCTTTTGCTTTTCGGCCAATCAGTCTCGACAATCAGTTTGTTGAATTGAGCTAAGTAGGCTATTAACTCTCGATTATCTTGCAGTAGTTCCAAGAGCTCATTATCTGTTACCTGGGACGCCCTTCTCCGATCAAAAATTCGAAGAAATTCTTTTTTAAACTCCTCTAAGTCATATAAGATGGGGTCATTTCTGGATACCAGTGGCATTGACCACGACGCAGCGTCTACACTGAGATAAGACAGCATGACGGCCACTCGCGACTGTGCATCCGGGAAAACTGCTGGCGGACACATGAATGTAAAGTGCATTGTTTTAAGAAGATTTGAGGCTTTTGGGGGTCACCTGTAAAACACTTTGGGGGAGCTAGTGGAATAACTGGTGATAACAAGTGTATAACCTGGGTTTCTGACTTAGGTTGGGGGCCTGAATCTGAATCGTTACTGAAAAAGTCCCCCGGTGAAGTGGCCAGCTTGTAACTAGGACCGGGAGCTACATCATTTAATTTTACTGCCAAATCTGTGGATTCTCTTCTGGCTATAAACATGTCTTGTCTCAAACCTCTATTCTCATCTCTTACAGCTATTAACTCCTTCTGGATTCCTTCTAGGATTTCACATAATCTTTTTAAATCCAGACCCTCTGCCATTCTACCCAGATGCAAGTTCTAGTTGGAAACATCACTTTGTCAGTAGAGCCTTTCGACCCACATGCAAGGGAGTAGAATAACGTCAGGTCCCTATGCCCCTCTCAGACTTCTCGGACGGCAAAATGTAACTTGCTCACCAGGAAAACCCTAAGGGGGGATAGGGGTTGTGGACAGAGAAGAGACTGCCAAGTCTCCACCAGGTCTTCCTTCTCCTTCTTGACACACTCCTCTGTTGATTCAAGTCTTCCGAGTGTTGTGCTTAGTGATTACTGCAACACATATATATATGCATAACATTTATAACATTCACTCACATAACTCTATTATTATATATTTTTTTATTTCTTTTTATTAAACATGAACAGTTTGGCAATTCAGTTTACACTAATGAGGTATTGGTTCGAGATTGGCGTGCACGTTTTAGCGACACAAATATCTGGGACGGACAACGAACAACATGAAAGGGTGTCAGGAAGAAAGAGACTCATCTTCCGAGGGGGCATTTGGGGCAGTACATATATTTCCCCAGTAGACATTCCACTTACACCATACAGAGGACCACTTTTTGGGACATCCCTGTGCAATGTAGACAGTTTTTTCCCTGAACATGCACCAGTCTAAATTATTTTTCCATGCTGCCAGAGTCAGTGATGTTCTGGCTCCCCACATTTGAGCAATGTTACGTTTCGCCAACATCAGGCCCAAAGTAGCCCAGAGTTGATCCATACGATTCAAATCGGTAGGTTCCCAGACATTAAGAAGACACCTGTTGGCCTCCGGGCGTATATCCTTCTTTAGTACTTCCCGCATGACCTTGTGTATCCCTTGTCAGTACAGTTGCATAAGCTCATACTCCCAAATTATATGCAGGAATGTGCCCAATTGACCACAGTGACTTCTACAATCCCCCACTCCCCATATGAACCAATTGGGGCCCAGTGACATATATCCTGAGTACAGATTTCTAGTTGAACAAGTCGTAGCCGAGCGGAAATCGCCACTTCCCGAGATTAGGCTACCGCCTCCCGCCACTCCTCATCATCAAGCACTAGGCCATCTCTTTCCCAACACTCCCGCAAACGTTCGAGGGGATCCGGGTGTTATTGATCAATTTTTTATAAGTTAGGGAGATTGCTTTCTGTGGGAGGTATCCATCAAGCAATCTGTGTTCTAGCGGTGAAGACTTGGGGGGGATGAGCACCTCTTCAGGTTCATTACAAGTGCATGGAGGACCTGCAGGTATCGAAAATACTCTGAGTCAGTTATCTCGTACTCCTGCCGCATGGTATCAAAGGTGAGCACCTTGCCTTCACCCAGAGGTCTCCAATCCGGGAGATTCCAATGAAGTCTTCGAGGACTGAAGATTGCCCAGTTGTTTCGAGTCCCACAAGGGCGTTGCCAATGTGAGTTTCCGGTCCAATCCCAAGCTTTTATTTGCTGCAATTCAGGCCTGGACAGCGTGTTTGGTCGGACCGGTTTAGAAGAATTTCCTATGGTTCGAGTACAGGGCCCTGTTATAGACCCCGCCAGGCAGCAGCCATCTATCCATGGTATACCCTGGATCATCCGGGCTACGAACGGTGCTGTGATTGATAGCGGCGAGGTGGGAAGCCCAATAATATTTCCTGACGTCAGGGAGACTTATTCCTCCATCATACCAGTTTAAGACCAGTTTATTTAGAGCTATCCGGGGCCTCCCACCCCACAGCAACTCCCTCTGCAAGACCTCGATTTCCCTAAGGTATCTCGCAGGGACCAGAGTTTTGCAAGGCGTAGAGGAAACTGGATAATGACAATATTTTAAATAGGCCTGCCCTGCCCAGCAATGAGAGTGGGAGTGCCTTCCAACTGGCGATATCATGCCTCAGTCTCAGCAAGGGTGGGAGCAGATTTCTCTCAAAACGGAGCTTGGAGTCCCTAGTGACAAAAATCCCAAGGTAGCGAAAGTCATCCCTAACAGTTTGTATAGGGCAGTCCCTGGGTATGGAGGGAGGGTCTCCGCTAAGGACATACATGAGACACTTACTCCGTTAATTGAATAGCCAGAGAATCTACCAAAGGTTGTGAAGATGTCTAGTACGCACTTAAGTGACATTTTGGGGGTGACTAGGTAGAGGAGAACATCATCTGCTTATAGCGAGATGCGGTCTTCCCAATCCGCCGACCACCGTAGGCCAGGTATCACTGGGTCCCTTCTGATCCATGCTGGCAGTGGCTCCAGGGAAAGGGCAAAAATGGTGCGACAGCGGACACCCCTGGCGAGTACCACAACTCAGTTCGGAAGTGTCTGATAGTTTGTTGTTGACCACTACCTGCACCAGGGGCCCTGAGTAGAGGAGTCTAACCCATGCTGTGAAAACAGGCTCAAACCCCATACGGCCATTCAATGGTGTCAAACGCTACAGTGTCGTCTAGGGAAACAATCACGGCAGCCTCCTGGATGGTGTCCACCCTGCCCAGCACTCCATGTACTCTACATAGATTGAGAGCCATATTTCGGTGGGGCATAAAGCCTGATTGATCGGGGTGCACCAGACTGCTAATCACCCGAGTCAGTCGGGTAGCAAAGTACTTGGCCAATATTTTAGGTTCGGCATTAAGCAGGGAAATGTGTTTATATATAGGAGGAACATTTGTTTCTAGGTATACCCTCTTTGTGGATCACAACCAACTACGCGAGCCGCTGGTCTGGCGGGAGCGACCCCACCCTCCTACTCTCTTCAAACATAGCTCTTAAATGCTGGGCTATTTTATCTGGGTGCAGTTTATACAATTCAATCGGTAGACCGTTCGGGCCAAGGGCCTTCCTGACTTAAGGCTCCTGATCGCCTGAGCTATTTCATCATTGGTGACATTGCTCTCCAGAAATCTCGTATCCTCCTCAGAGAGAGCGGGAGGCAGATATCTTGAAGTAGATCTAGGGAATCCTCCTTGAGTAAGGTTGTGCTTGATTTATATACCGTGCTATAGTGTGCAGCAAATGCACAAGTAATTTTTGGGGGATCTGTGATTTTCAAACCTGCTTCGTCTATCAGCTCTGGGGCAAGACATAACTCTATTATTAATTACTTCCTTGATTTACTTGTATTATTACATACGTAATTTTTACTTGGCTCTTTCCTCTCTTCTTATGTTGATGATACGTGCTTAGTAGTATTCACGCTCTTTTTTTGTTATATCTATATATTTGGAATCTGCAATTTTAACAATTACATTACTTCTTTTTCATCACTTAGTATTTTTGCTATTTACTTTCTTTCTGCTATTCCTTAACTTATCTGTTCCTTTTTGTCTCAAATTATTGTGTAAGACCTGGTAAGTATAACATTTTTTGAATTCTTATCTTATATTCGTATTGCTTTCTTTTGCAGAACCAGCTGCCAAAGAATTTACTTCAGGATTTATTTCATTCACCATGGGTAAGTATTAGCTTTTAACTCTTGGTAAATGCTTATTTTCCACATTTTTTTCTCTGTATGCAGAACCCGTACTAAGTACTTCTTGGAAAATAAACTTACTCTCAACAATAACCACTACTTAGACTCTTAACCGTTAAGCTGTTCTGAAGCGCTCCACACAACCGGCTCAATAAGCATGCGCAACCTCAGATTGAAGTTATAGCGTTGCGCAACGGCATATCAAGACACTGCTCTACGCGCATGTATAAACACATGTTACTTCCCGGTGTTTAATCGAGAAAGAAAAATACAAACTGCTCTAAGACCTTCGCGGAACCAAAACGGTCTGTAACTGAGTAATGCGCAGATTTCACTCGAGTCAAAACACTTGTACAACCTTACTTGAACTTAGATGACTGCTCCGGAACTCACAGATATGCAATTTCTTAACGGGGCGGCAAAACTAGACAACAACAACTACGTTGCAACTACCCTGACTAAACTTGTGCGCCGAACTGTCAATGCGTCCTGATCCTCTGGAATCTCAGGTGAAGTGCGAAATTCCAAAGGGGACGCTGCTGGTCATTCTGATGGTGCCACCTGTGTCAAAACCATAGACCCCTTACCTGAATATCTTTTATTAGAGGCCATCTTCGAATTCCTCTAGGGCCTCCTAAGCTTGTACTGCACTTTGCTATTAGCGTAACGGGGTGCTTGCAAGAAGGTAACATTAACTGAACCACCAACGGGTTTTAACCTGGGACAGGTTCTGACACTGGGCAGCTGCTGGAGGGCTAATGCAATTTAGCATCCCTGGAGATTCAGTCAATGAGAAAGTATATTTCTAAAAGTTACTTTTCTTAAATATTTATTAAGAATCTACCTTCACCAATTAATTGAACTTTTAATGTCAAATGTTACAGATTTAAGTTTATAATCTATTTTGACATTTTCTAGGATTTAGCTACAGCCCTGCTAAATAGCATTTTGAGCCAAGTCTGTGGAGGAAAAGGTCTATTTTAATTTTGCACATGTTCCACTTTTAAATATCCAGCATCCTACCTTGTGAGCGATAAGGTGTACTTAAGGGTGATGATAAGTATTTAAAAGCAGGGTTTTCCAGCTTTCAACCAGGGTTATTTTAACAGGTCTTTATAGCAGGTTTTAGGATGCTGTTTTCAGGCTACACAGGGTAGGTCTACAACCATGTTTTCGCTGTTACTGTAGTGGATGGCAAATCAATGCTGCAGTCCACAAGTGGCATTTAATCTTCCATGCCACGGATGTCTATCTGCACCACATATCATGGCCTTAAAGCAAAGTTAAATATGCCAACTAGGAGGGTCAAGCCTGTTTCAACATATATAAAGGGGGACACACAGGCACTTTACTCCTGGTAACAGGAAGTAAGAGCACAGCGTTCTAAATTCAGCAAAAGGTAGGGCGAAATGTGTGTGGAAACCATACAAAAGATGTATATGTCTTACACAGTGGATGTATTTAGTTTATTGAAGTTCAGTAATCACTCATTGCCAGTCTCAGTGGCCCCATGGTGAAACTTTGAGTCACCCACATTGCAGTTATAGTCATTGTGTCAAAAACTAAACGTAATCTAAGACTCTCAAATCAGAGTCCAATACTCTAGTGCCTCGTTATAGTTTTGCACTTCAAAAGGTCACTGTATTCCATCCGAAGATCCCAAATTATTACAATATTATGAAGCATAAGTGTAACACTGCCACGGTACAGAGAGCACCACCCTGCAGGGGGACCTGGTCAGCCCAAAAGCTTTGTATGCCAGCACGGCGACCTGCCAAATTAAGAGCGCTGCCCATCATTTTGTGTAATATACTGATTTAAAATCTTTAAAGTGTTAACTGCTCTATATTGAAGCAGCCACAGAATACCTTTCATTTCTCGAAAACCACTACTTTCACTACTGAAATTAAACTGTTTCAAATTAGCTTGTTTTCATGTGAAGTTGCCACTTAACTTCACATTCTTGCCAGGTCACTCGAGCTTAACCCAGGCACCGGAGCCACTCTTCCCTCCTCAATGATAACTGACTTAGAGAAGGAGCTCAGCTGTAGTTAGAAAGGCGCTGTATAATTGTTTGTCACTTTTAACACACTTGCATGTGGGTTATCGTCAGACAACAAATCATAACTCATATCATCTGTTTAAATGAGCATTAGCAAAAGCAGTGATGCCATTGAATCAGTTTGTACATAATTTTGCTTCTTTGGCGGGGGTGACCTGTGGTATTTTTGGCTCAACTTGATACCAGTACAAGTGCCCTCTGCCAGCTGTCACTGCACTTTTGGGCCGCGCGTGCCGTGTCCAGGGTCGGCTCTAGGCTCATGGTGGCCCTGGGCAGGGAGCGTAGGTAGGGGGCCCGGAAGAGGGGGTCCGGGCGGGGCGGAGCGCGCAGGCCAGTAAAGAGGGGAGGGGGTCAGGGAGTTTAGAAGTGGAACAGAGCCGAAGGCCGCCAAATCCCTGCCAGGGGCCACCACGCAAATATGTATCCATCCTCAGAGGATTAATATATTAAGGATATATTTTGGCGTGGTGGCCCCTGGGGTTTGGTGGCCCTGTGCAGGTGCACAGCTTGCACATGCCTAGAGCCGGCCCTGCCGTGTCCACTCAGTGGCCACCCCTGGCCCACATTCTGCTGTTTGGCATCCCAAGGCTCGCCAGTAATGGACAACATCCACCTGGTCAGAAAATGGCCTTTATAACGTGGGCTGAGCCACAAGTACTGTCTCCACGCAAGGGGAACAATGCTTGTCTAAAACAATGCATCTGTCTTAACCATTCATCGGCCTTAACTCGCATATGCATAGTTAAGGCAGTCAGTGGTCTAGACGTGCGGTGGACGGGGAGAGGAACAGGAAGGATCTGGAGAGGAAGCTCTGGGACACGGCCTGGTAAGTGGAGCTGGAGCCAGTTGGGGGGGGGGGGTCGTTTTTAGGGCTGTTGGTTTTAGCGCTCAGGGAAGGAGGGAGTCAAGGTAATGTGTTGGCAGGGGCATGGTTTTAGGGTTAAGGGAAGGGTGGTTTAGATAGTTTTGAGGGCTGGAGCCGGGTTTTAGTGCTCATTTCAGGGGTTGGGTCAGTTTTAAGGCAGGGGGCTGGGGTCAGGTAGTTTTTTGGCAGAGGGCAGGGTTATAGGTCTCATGGTGGGGGAGGGAAAGGGCAGTTTTATGGTATGGGGTTTGGTTTTAGGGGTTAGGGCAGGAGGCTGGGGTCGGGTTGTAGTTTGGGTAGGGGCCAAGTGCTACAGCTCAGGGTGAGGAGCTGGGGTAGTTTTAAGGGCTGTCACAGGGTGGATTGCAGGGCAGGGGTATCGCTGTTAGGGTGCAGGGCAGAGGTGTTCAATTTACTATGCATATCCCTTGAGCAATCATGCCATTACAACAAAGGGCATGTGTGGTAAAGACACGGTCATGGTCCAGATCGTGTTGTTTAGTCATGCATGGTTTAGGCATGTGTGGATGTATCATACAAATCATCTGGTCATATTTGGGACCTTACCAACTGCCTTGCGAGAGGTGTATGCGACATTCGCCCCGATCCTCCTTTTAATTTCCAGTGTGGGTAAAATTGGCTCCGCTCCTTACTGCGGACTGGAGTCAGATGCAGGGTTTTAATCTGGCCCTGCAAGGACCATAGGCCAATTGGAATGCAGCCGGCCCTGTCTGTGCCTTCTAGCTGTTGGTTTGTGCCCTGAGGCACTTTTGATTTTTGGGACTTCCCGCGCTCACAGTGACCCTCCAACAGCCACCTGGTGAGGGAAGGGCAAACACTGGGACTCCAAGGGTAATAATAATGGCCAGGCTACCACTTCTTGTTAACGGTTACCACAATCAACAGGGTGCCTCAGAAATATTTTAGATTTTTATGAGCAGCGGAGAGGTCTCGTCTGAAGTAAAGGAAACGGTCTGCTCGCCACTGTTCTACCGGATGTAGAAGACGGGCACGAAGCTGACAGTCAGTGAAGCCGAGCCTGGGCGGGAGAGATGCTCTCAGAGAAGAGACGGCCGGTCTCAGCCGCAGCCGAGATGAAATGAGTCACAGAGCCCCTGATTTACCACGGCTGTTTCAGGCTTGAGCTGCGCCACCACCACCACAAGAAACTGTCATTTGAGGCAGCGAGGCGTGACGCCGTTTACTCCACTTCCGGTTCCGCCTCTTTGTTTCTGGTTTACTTAGGAGACACTTTATGAAGGTTTCACTTTACAGCGGAGAAGTTGCGGATCTTGCGAATGAGATGTGCATTTCACATTCGTAGTTAAATCATGCTCTTTCGGGTAGAATTAGTTTGAAAGGAACAGAATATGACCATTGGCATAGTCCGTAGTGGTCCACTCCCATGCTCGTAAACCCATTCTGAACATTTCAGTTGGCGCCATGCCTCACTGCCCCGTCACCTGCTGCTGTTCTGCCTTCCTTCATCGCACTAACTGCTATATTGTGCTGTCAGCCCTCCCCACTAAACCACAGGCCTGCTGCTGTGTGCTACATCCTCGCCCAGGGGCCGGCTAGACGTTTCATGGGTGTGTACACATCGATCGGTTAGCCGTCTGTCTCCAGCTTCAAAGTAGTTTGTGCAGGGGCATCTTTTTCTTTTCTCTCTGGAGCCAGACAGATAACCGGTTTCATATTTTATTTTTCTAACAGCCCAACCAAGGGTTATAATTGCATTCGAGCACTGCATCAACATAAACATAAATAAAACAATTAAAACAGGAATCTAGTTTATAGTCAGTGAGTTTGTGAAGTTATGAGTCCAAGATCTCCATACATTTATATTTTATATTTATAGTATTTTTATCAGCATGCTCAAAATAAGTGACTGAGTGCCTTACGTAAAAGAAACGTCACGTCAGTTTAGTATGGAGAGAAATGCATGTCTAGATTTGTCTTGTGGGACTGGGTTACCATGCCATTATCGAAAAGGCTTTAAGGCCTCACCAGAGGCAGTAAGCTGTATTTAAATGCATTAGAATATAGTTCAATATAAGAAATGCGTGTGCTAAAGTTCAGTCACATTCCAGTACGATTGACTAAAATCCATATTCAATTGTTCCTTGGGGGTAGAGTCATTTTGTAACATTCTTTATTGAACTTTGTCATATAGAAATTAAAGAACAGCAGAGAGGTCCATAACTGCACCACACGATCTAACATTATCTAGTAACACAACCTATCCAATTAAAAGTCACATTTGAAGGCACCGTTGATATGAATGTAAAAGGTTGGCTTTATTTCATTCTTCAGATGCTTCATTACCAGTGGCGTAGGAAGAGGGGTGCGGTGCATGTGGGCCGCCCGGGTGTCATCACTGAGGGGGGTGACAAAATGGCAAAAATACGTGTATCTATCTTTGTTTTCCTTATTTTAATAATTTTAATGTGGGCAGGGGGGAGGGATGGGGGGGGGATGTCAACAAACTTTCCGCACTAGGTACCACCTGACCTTGTTACGCCACTGGTCATTACACAGTACACTTGCAGCCAACTCGTGTTTTGTGACTACATCTTCACTTCATCAGGGTTGTATAAGATAAAAAAAATCTTATTTCAACTTCTAAAACATGCTTAAATTAACAACACCTGTTTAGATTTTGTATGACTGCCTAGAAAACATCAATATATCCTTATTCTCACTTTTAATAGGTTGGGGTGCCCCTCTCGTATCGACTACATCCTTTTAGATGAATACTCCTGGCCTGATTTAATCGATATGGTGGTTAGGGAGTCTTCTTATAGCGACCACAACCCCTTATGTATGCAACTTAAGTGGGTAAGTGGCCGGAATCCCAGACAGGAAACAGAGATGATCACTAAAGAAGTTTTCCCTGTAAATAATAATCGGAAGCTAAAATGGAATGTGGTCAAATGCGATGAGGGGAAGCTACAAAATATCAATGACTTAGTATCTAAAGAAATTAGTAGTTTGACAGCTTTAGAGTCTGTCCCAGTTAACCTAGCCGAGCCTAGTTTGTCGGTCTCTTATAGCAATCTAATAGGTAAAGTGGGAGCCCACTTTCGTAAGAAGCAATCGGGAAAATCCCGCTCTAACGGTACCAAACCAAATAGTAACCCATGGTATACGAGTAATTGTAGAAGTAAAAGGGATGCAATTACTAAAGCAATACGTAGCAAGGACTCTGTGGCCGTCAGGTTAGCCAGGAAAAATTATGCGTGCAGTATAAAATCTGCTAAAAGGGAATGGGAGGAAGAGCATTGGCAACAGTTGAAAGAAGCAGCTCGTGGTAAAAATACTGTTGCCTTTTGGAAATTAATTAACGCTCAAGATAGAAAGGGAGCAGGTCCCATCATTTTAAATCATATTACGGATCAGGAATAGTATTCTCATTTTTTTAAACTTTATTGTGAGGAGAGTGTGGATAGCTTGATACTATTATCAGCTAATATCCCCGAAAGAACTCCTGGTGTGAATTTTATTTACAACACAGATCCATTTTCCCAGAGAGAAGTACTAGATGCTATCTCTAAATTATTGCCCGGGAAGGCCCCAGGCCAAGATGGTCTTCCAGGGGACTTGTTAAAGCACGAACCAAACGTGTGGGCTAAATACATATCAAGTCTGATGAATTTGATACAAGCTGGCCATCCTGTTCCCGACTCCTGGAAAGGGGCTGAGGTAATAGCCATTTATAAAAAAAGGGCGATAGGGACGACCCTTCCAATTACAGACCGATAAGTCTGATAGACATTATTCAGAAGGTGGTTGGAAGGGTGATCATAAACCGTACAGAAGCATGGCTTGTGGATAAGGGTATTTTGTCCCACTTCCAGGCCGGGTTTAGAAGCAATATAGGTGCAATAGACCAGGTATTTAGATTCTGTGCAGTCTGTTGGAAGTCAGTGTTAATTACTAAGGGTAGTCTATACCTGGCTTTCATAGACTTGAAGACAGCATTTGATGTGATTCCACGGAATAAGCTCTGGTCGGTCCTATCTGATATGGGTTTTCCTAGTTACCTTCTACAATTCATTATTAAACTCCATGAGGGGAATTATGCCAGGATCCGTTGGGGATCCCAGGGCCAATTGACAGAGAAGATCCCGGTAAATAGGGGAGTGAGGCAAGGGTGTGTGATGGCCCCAACCTTGTTCTCCCTCTTTATTAATGGGGTTGTAGCCCATTTGAGGGAGGATCCTGCTGATGCCCCCGTCCTTGTAGGAGAGAAAACACCCACTCTCCTCTTTGCCGACGATACTCTTCTCATGTCAAAATCCCCAATGGGGTTGCAAAAACTACTCGATCGTTTTTGCAGTTTCTGTACAGACAGGGGGTTGTCAATAAACACTTCCAAAACAAAGCTGATGGTGTTAACTAATAAAAAGAAACATAGGAAGGTAAACCTCAGGCTGAATGACACCCCGCTGGAGGTGGTAGAGGAATTTGATTACCTTGGGGTAAGACTTTGTAATAACCTGAGCTGGTCTGCCCATATCGCCAAAATGGTTTTAAATCTCAAAAGGGTTGCAGGAGTAATTCTTAAGAACCAGCGCCGATCTTTCAGTAGACCCATAGCCCCCACCCTGGCAATTTATGAAGGGAAAGCATTAGCAGCGGCAGTTTATGGTTCAGAACTTTGGGGGGCGGAAAATACAAAAGCCTTAGCTGTGGCCGAAAATAAGTTTATTAGAGATTTGGTCTCGCTACCCTTATCGTCCCCACTGAAACCCCTTTTTCTTGACATGGGCAAAAAATCGGTTGTTGATCTAGTGCAAATTCGCCCCTTGCTATTCTGGGTTCGTCTTAGAAGGACCCCAGAACTTTTTAACTATGCTCAGGTTTTGGATGAGCTGATCAGTTTGAACGTAGCAAACAACATTAAATGGCTCAACAATTTAAAGAGGCTTGTAAAATCTATAGGTCTGGAGGAGAGTTGGATTTTGCAATTACCACCCCCAAAAGCAATTGTCAAAAAACTTTATTGGGATTGGGTTGTTGCTAAAGAACACAGGAATCCTAACTGGGGTCATCTAACTAGTACTTTCCTTGATCACAAGCCCCTTAGGAAGTTAGAGCCCTTCTTGGATTTTATCCAGGTCCCTCGCGATAGAACACTGTTTCTGAAACTCAGATATGGGATTCTACCCCTTAACACATTCAAAGTAGGTTGGAAGGGATACAGAGGAACAGAGTGCAAATGCCCAGGTTGTCCCTGTCCAAAAGAATCCTTGGGCCATTTCCTATTTGCATGTGTAGCCTACAAAATACCTAGAGGAAGGTGGTTGAAACCTGTCTGTAGGAACTTAGGGGTGAGGGATCATAGATTAGCTATGCGTATTTTTTTAACAGATGTTTCTTCAATGTACATGGTCTGTGGGGTGGCTAAATATGTAGCGAATGCTTGGCTCATTAGGTCAAAACTCGTACCCATTGTCTGAATTGTTTTATGTACAGTTTATTATGGATTTATTATGGTTATTGTATACGTACTTTTATGAAATTTTGTTTCGAATAAAGTATTTCTAATACTTATTCTCATTTTTTTAGTCATCAAAGTTGCAAATACATGAAACAGACTTTCTTAAAAATATATAGTTCACGTAATGGAGCACAGCTGTTGTCATTGTTTCTCACCTAATATTTACAGTAACGTAAATCATTAAATTGGAAAAAAAATCTGTACCCTATGACTCTCAAGGTGGGCTCTATTTGGTAGATCAGTAACGTTACATATAAAAATGCCTAAGGATACCTTGATTACAAAGAACTCTAAAGAGCATCCTTGTTCATATTCACTTATCATGTTTTTTTCAGATACTCCGAAAAAGTTCACCATAAAACCCTATTTTGTAGTGAGTGTGGTCACGAGATTTGGGTTGGTAATTTTCAGGTATTTGTTTTATATACCTTACATTGATAAAGGCAGAATTATCACTAAAGATATAGTGTATACATGAAATATGAGAACACTACAAATATCAAAGCCCAACATTGTATCATCATAGACTCATATATCAGCAAGGAGGTCCTACGTTAGAAATAGGGTTATACGTAATACTTTCTTACATGGGTATCAAACATTTGTAATATTATTATGGTATACAACCTTTAGCACGCATCTTTTAGCACGCACTACCATTACCACGCATCTGTTACAACGCATACCATTACAACGCATAGCGTTTTGAGGCGATCTGACTTAGGGAATGGCTACTGAATAGGTTAATTTACTATCCAATAACCTTCCCTAGTGTCCACGGGGACTGGTGTTGGAATAGTAAATTAAACTATTCACTATCCAGCACCCAAAGCACTATGCGTTGTAAAGGTATTGCGTTGTAAGAAATGCGTGGTAATGGTATGCGTGGTAAAAGTGTGCGTGCTAACATCATACATCCTAATATTATACAAGTGACAAGTGTGCCTCTGTGGACATCTGTTTTGGCGCACCCACCAAAGTGTGTGTGAGAAGGAGAGCGAGAGAGAGAGAAAGAGACTGTGTGTGTGTATGTGTATTTTCCTGGCTGCAGGGGATGGGTTGCAGCTTATTTTGACTCAGGTTGGTGCACTGGTGTTGTGTGCTGGCATCTACACTTTTCAGTCGGTGTGGCACAGCATCATGAATGGGCATCTACATTTTACGGAGCTTTTCCTTATCTGTACTATAAGCATTTGGGTTGTTGGTTGACTGGGGTATGAGCCCTAGTCAAGTACCAAACACAATCCTTGACAGGGTAAGGCACATGCAAGCCCCAAATGAACCTATGCTCAAACCTCTGGTAGCATGGCACCAAGCAATCAGGCTGAACTTGGAGGCACTGTGTAAAGTATTTGTGCAAAAATTCAAACAGTAATACAGTGAAAACACACCACAAAAGGAGTCTAAAACAGAGTTAGAAAAATAGATTTTTTTAAAATAACACAACAAAAATCCAATTTGTAGAACCCAAGAAATTGAACTTGTTGTTAGTGCAATATCGCCCAAAGGTGTAAAGTACCAACTGCAAATATCTGGTCGTACCGGACCGGAACAAAGTCACAAGTTCAGGCTGACCACTACAAGGACCCAGTTTGGCCAGTTGAACAAAAATACCTTCAATCCTGGTTTGCTGAACATTGCATGGATCCGCATTAAAGATGTGTCGCGCAGCCGAGGCAATGAATTTGTTCCGAGATGCAGTGAGGCTGCGATACGAGTTCCTGTTGCATCGACGTCGAGGATCCTGTTGACAGGGGTTGCGAGGGAAAGTCTTGTGTCGAGGATGCAATGCTCAGTGGGGGCGGTGTGTCACTTCCTAAGAGCTGTAAGGCTGCTATGTAGAGTCCAGTGTCTCTGTCGTCAAGGGTGCCGTCGACTAGGAATGCATGGGCCTCCACCTAGGATGCACTGCGCAGTGGCGGTTCCGAAGGTGATGCGGGCTGCAGTAGTGATTCAAGTCTTTCTGATGGGTCCAATCTATGCAGCAGTGGCAATGCATCTGTTCTGCTTGGAGTTGCGCCGTGCAGCAGAGGAGATGTGTCAGTTCCGCTGAATCCACAGAGGCTGCTAAAGCACCCTAGACCCACTTCACAGGGTCCAGGACTGGGGTGACACTACTTGGCGGGGTAGACTCACTGATAGCAGAGTCCAGGTGGAGATGCAGGTGCAAGTTTGTTGGAAGCCTGTTATGTCCCTGAAGCTTCAGATCATGAGGTCAGCCAACTAGCCCTTGGAGTCATTCTTGGTTCTGGGGTTCAAGAGAAGCAGGCTCAGTCCTTCTCACCCAGGCAAAAGGTCAGCAGGTCAGCACAGCAAGCAGGAATTGATCAGAGAGCAGTCCAGCAGAGTGGCAGTCCTTCAGCAGCACAAAAATCCTCCTTCCTGGCAGAGTATCCACAGGTCCAGAAGTTTACTGAAGAGTTGGCGTAGAGGGGGAGAAACTTCTAGAAACATGCCTTTGAAGTGTACAGATGTCCTGCCTTCCCTGGCTCCAGACTGACTACAGGGGGTATAGCCGTTTGCTTGGAGACAGAACAGAGCCTACTCAGGTGTAAGTGAGACTGTGCCCATCTCCTCCCTCCCATGTTGCCAGTGATGGCTTAAGCTCCCATTGTGTGTGGCTGTCTAGGAGGAGTACACGAAGCCCAACTGCCAACTACACCCAGTTATGTGACCAGAGACAGCCTGCAGACTCCAAATGGCTAAGGCAAGAAAATGGCAACTCTCTAACTGTGGCATTTTAAGAATTGTAATTTAAAATCCGGCTTTACCATAAGTTGGGATTTTAAATTGTGATTCCAGAGACACCAAACATGAACCAATTATCTCTTCCCATTTGGTAGTTAGTCTTAAAGACTGGAATAAGGGAACTCCAATTTTATTCTATGAGAGAGAAAAAGGCCTTGTAGTAGTGAAAAACAAATGTAAGTGTTTTAACTACAAGGAAATGTAAAACGTAAAAGTACATGTCCTGCTTTTTAAATACATTGCACCCTACCCTCTTGGCTGGCCAGGGCCTTCCCTAGAGATGACCTCTATATATTAACAAGCATTTGCAATGCAATAGGTCTCGCATTTGAGAGAGGTTAAGCTATTGGCATAGTAAATGACATTGCCTTTTATTTATCTGTTTTGAAAATTAACTCATAAATAAAAGGCATTGGCATTTTAAATGCCAATAGCTCAAACTCTCGTTAATGTGAGACTGATTACATTGCAAAGAAGCGGGCACCATTGTCCCAGCTGCTTGGAAAGTGAAAGCGTGCCTGCCACGCTGAATGTTGCAGGAAAGCAGTTATGCATGCAGTAGGAGAAACCCATTAAAGAAACTTTTGTTTACAGACTAAATAAAGCATCCCGTATAGCAACAGAAGTAAAAGGGCCAGTCCTCATGGGAGGTTACAAATGAAGACAAGGCGGTAATAAGGCGAGACTGATATGCCTATTAACAAATCAGAAGCCTGCATTTACAAAGGACAAGGACACAAGCCAATGTAAAATATGGGTGGAGAGTGGGTGGAGCTACAAGCCCATACTTGAATACAGCATGCCTCACAGAGCAGCACATGCACTGCCCAGACTCGACCTACAAAAGAAGATTTGGGCATGGCCCAAAAGGTTTATTTTGCCAGGTCGACATGGCAGTGTAAACTGCACACACAGGCTCTGAAATGATAGGCTTTAGACATGTTTAATGGGCTACTTAGGTGGGTGGCACAATCAGTGCTGCCGGCCACTAGTAGCATTTAATTTACAGACCATGGGCACGTATAGTGCTCATTTACTAGGGACTTATAAGTAAAATGAATTCATCAACTGGGGATAAGCCAATATTACAAAAGGACTGCACTTGCTGCTGAGACCTGTGAGGAGACCTGGAAGGCTGGAACTATTTCCACTTGTACTCAGGACAAAGAAGCAGAGTCCAAGGGTCAGTTGGCCGCCTCCATTAAGCTACTGGGACACAACAAGCTACTAGAAGCCCATTTCCTCAAGAGCTAAGCTGACCAGCTCCAACTGGACCTGCACTAGACCCTGCTGATGTTCTTTGCTGGAATGAGTCTTAACCCCCAAGTGCTATTCCTGAGGTCCTAGGGCCCTGGGCTGTGTCAAAATGTACTCCTCCTAACATACCGAGAAACCTGGGACTTAAAAACCTTTAGCTTTAATGATCTTTGGAGAGCCAGGACAAACCTGCAAAGTCAATCTGATGAAGGTGCTTTGCCGTTGACACGAAAATTCAAGTTACTCCAGCTCATCTTCGATCTGTCCTCTTCTCCCCTTTCTGTCTCTAACTTCCAGTCTACAATGACATTCATCAGGGACTGGATGAACCACAACCACCTTAAGCTGAACCCAGATAAAACCGAATTGGTTCTCACCGGTGGTTCATCCAGCCCCTGGAACTCTCTCTTCTGGCCCCCCTCTCTTGGGCCCGCACCTTCCCCCTCAATCACGGTCAAAACACTGGGTGTCAAAATAAATAATCAGCTCACTCTCCACTCACAAATCAGCTCCGTGGTCTCCTCTTGTTTCCTCACTCTCCGCACCATCCGCTCTGTTTCCCGCTTCTTCTCCCTTCAGGCACTCAAGATTATCATGGCCGCCCTGGTGATATCAAGGCTGGATTATGCCAACGCCCTCTATCATGGCATTCCAGCTTACAGCCTGCGAAGACTCCAGTCGATCCAGAACCAGGCGGCCCGGCTGGTTTATGGCCTCCCACGCTATCACCATTCCACCCCCCTTCTTAGGGAGCTTCACTGGCTTCCTGTAAAAGAACGCTCCCTTTTCAAGATTGGCTGCATGGTCTTCCAGGCCCGCCATGGCACTGCCCCCGCCTTTATCTCTTCTTTAATAAAATCCTATGTTCCCACAAGAGAGCTCCGGTCTTCCTCTAAGTCCCTTCTTCAGATCCCCCGCTTCACACGTAAAAAGTGGGGTGGGGCCAACTTCTCCACCTTGGCTCCAACATTCTGGAACTCCCTCCCTGACCATCTCCGTTCTGCTACCCAGTACCTCTCCTTTCGCAAAGATTTAAAAACCTTCCTCTTCAATCAGGCTTTCCCCGCTTAGCTCTTCATTCCTATCACTCTTGTCTCTTCCCTCAGCTGCCGATCCTGTCCACTAGCGCCAAGAAACCGCATGGTGTACGCTGCGCTTTAGAAATGTTTTAAATTAGAAATTAGAATTACTCCCGCTTGAAGATTTTCTGCAGTTGCAAGGAGGATGTCGTGGAAAGGCTATCCATCCTTGTGAAGGTTAGTTCAGCTATAGCTTTCAGGCTTCCCCGCTGTAGGAATCTGATCTCCAAAAAAGTGATTACGTTCGAAGGTAAAAATCTTCACTGAGAGAAGGCACCAAAGTTATCCGATGGTGGGGGACTTTCGTTTAGCACAATTTCTGCCGCTGACCGTGCGACACGCAGGGGAGCATGGGCGGGACAGCGCCCTAGTCCCACACGACGGGCGAGCAGAGCCCTTACCACGGCACCCCTCCCTGAGCCGACCTCCTTACGCTAGCAGCCAATAGGGAGGGCTCACCTGGGAGATGGGGGCGTTCCTTATGGTTTAAAGCGGCGCAGCAACTATGCTCGGCCTCTCTTCCCCCCAGGATTCCCTTAGGCTCTGCGCTGATCCCACCCTGAACCCTGACCCAGCTGCAGAGCGGCGGGGTAAAAGTTGTGAATTTTTAATGGTCATGTTTTGTGTTGCAGGCGGAGTCACAGGGCGATCTGGAAGCAGATGGACAGTAAGGGTACCTCTGTGGCAGAAGGATACAGTCTAGATACCTCTGCCTGGCACAGTAGGGGTGCCTGAGCCAAGAACCTGGAGCCGAAGGAGGTTCCAGGAAACAGCGTTGGCGCCCGTTAGTCCTTCGGGCGGTCGGGGGGCCTGAACCGACCGGGGTATAACGAAATGGTAATTTACTGCACCGTCAGAACTGTCTCGCCGTGCATGATGGCTCCTTAGGCATGCGGGTCAGCGAGGGGCTGCCGCATTGGATCGCCTGTAAGATGACCCACCTTAACAGCTACCTGTGTTGTACGAAATAAACCTGCAGCACTGCTTTCCCACAAATATGTCTCATGAGTTTCCTTTGGTATATAAGTGGATAATGTGCAAGGCGGGGCGAGCGCTGGCGGTGTGGGCACTACGAATTTGTGCTGCTCAGAGCTTTTCTGCCAGTAGTTATTGGCTTTCCTGGGCCCTCTTCCTAGGGCTATCTGACTTTTCTTAGCCACAGTCTGCTGCCTTTATCAACTGAGGATTGTGGGCTTCCATTTCAGAGACTTAGGACCTAATTATGAGTTTGGTGGTCCACCGGACCACAAACTGACGGTGCGTTCAGACCACCATAGGACCACAGCAACTGCCAGGGATCCGCAATCACTGGTGGTGGCACGGCAGTCAGAGGCTCCAATATGCTTGGCCGTGCCGCTGCGGCATCACCAAGCATATTTGGAGTTTCCTCACCACCACAGTTTTCATGGCGATGAGGCCGCCATGAAAACTGTGGCAGTAAGGAAACAAAGGGGGCGCTACATGCCCCCCTGTTGCCTCGGGCCATGGGAGGAATGCAGGGGGCACATGGTGTGCTTCCTTGTCTGCCTGCAACTCCTTTCCTGCATGGCACAGACTGCACAGTCCATGTCGTGCAGGAACGGGCTTTGGTGCTCCCATTGGAGGGCCTTTCAAATAGGCACTGCCGTGGGAACACCAAAGGACCACCCAACAGACCACGAGATAACTCGTGATCTGGCGTGCAGCTGGCAGTGAGGTTTGGCAGTGTGGGAGCCAGCGGTGGTGTGGTAGCCCACTCCCACACCACAAAACTTATAATCAGGTCCTAAGTCAGAAAGTAATACTTCTGAGTGAGACGAACCTGGTTTCTGTATCCTACTCATGCTCCATTGAGGTTGCCCTTAAATTGCGCATAGATCACGATCTCCGCAGTTGGTGCTTAATGCTTTTTGTCTCTATTTTTATTTAAAACTTTAAAAATTCATATATCTTGTTTCCCTTATTAGATTTATGTTGTGTTGGTGTCATTTTGTTCATTACATTATTCTCTATTTTCATAAATTGGAATAAGATTTTTATTGTGCTGTGTTTTCTCACTTTTTGATTAGTTTTAGTACTGCTGAATGTTATTACATTTTCTCTTAAATTAAGCCTGGCTGTTTTATGCCATAGCTACCAGGGGTTGAATTTAGGGTAAATAAGTGAAACTTTTACTGGATCTGACAAGAATATTGCCATTATTATTTGTGGTGGACTACCATCCATCTCAACTAATAATCCAATTTATAACAAGGTATACTTTTTCTGACATCAATGGTTAATGTTTTTTTCTTCATTTTTTGAGGATTAGACTACAGCGTGAGTGACAGACACATTTATTTTGGGCAGCTTTACATAAAGCAAACTTTGCAAAAGGAGGAGTGCTTCACAGCAAACACTGCCCACGTTACACATTTTTGTTGGCACTTACATATTTAGTGGATTCACAGGATGTGAGCTGAAGCCAGGATTCAAACCCAGGTTTCCGTGATGGTCAATGTTGCAGCACCACGTCTCATGTCCTCCCTTGGAAGCTCCACCTGTTTCAGGGCAGGCTCGAGGCTCTAAGAGGCTCACAAGCTGAGCCAGAGCCAGACATCTGGCTTGAGCTTTCAGTGGCTATAGGCCCCCTTCCTAATGTGAGATGGAGATGCTTTGGAAGCAAGTAGTGGGCCACTTGGCAGAACACTTTGACCTCTAGCTTGAAGGGTGAAAAGAGGAAGTTAAAACGAGCGAGCAATTTTAAACTCAGTATTGTCTCCAAGCGGTGAGCCATTTTCTGTGTTAGGGAAGCACCTGCATGTTTACTAAAAACAAGAATTCTGAACAGCCGCTGTAAGTTTTTCCCCTTCTCCTAGTCATGTTAAATTAAGTTCTTCATCCTTTTCCTCAAATCTTGTTGTAGTGATGTTTCCACCAGCGTATAGCCCAGGTCTTCGTTTCCTTAGTAAACTATTGTGAAGAAGCATTTGTTTCATGCGGATCAGGTGTTTCTTTAGAACCTGCGTGTTGGGTATTTGAACTTCAGCGTCTAGGAGGGCATTCTAAGTGGCAGTTATAAAAGTGCACCAACTGATGAATTTAAGTGGAGTGAGACGTCTTCTGGGCCAAAAGAGGTTACCTGTAGTGCTGAGCTACTTAGCAGCTTACACGAGAGGATGTTGAACCCGCACTTAAACATATCGCGCTAAAACACTTTTTAGTATGATTGTTAAATGTGCTGTGGCCTGATGCGCTGGTGCTTTTGTTCCATGAATCACCAGACATCCGGAGAGTCAAAAACATCTGGGCGTCTCCACACCATCTCTACCTGTCCACACACACAGGGCGCAGAGATGGTACTTCTTCTCAAACACAACCCGTCAGTATTTAGTGCGTCTATTTAAATGTGTTCTGCCAGCCACAAATCATACCTGCCTTTATCGCCGGCCATGTTGGGCAGACGAAAAAATAGGTTAAATAGATATGTTTCGCCATGTGAGTACCTGACATGGCGAAAGAAGTGGAGAAGTGTGGCTCACTGGTTAGAGCAGGCAGACCCTGAAGCAGAGGTCAGACCCGGGACCAGGGTTCGATTCCTGACGCGGCAGGGTCTTGAGCTCAAAATGTCCTCGGACTCGATAATTCTCGCTTCGGTGCCTGACCTAATCATGGGTTTACACTATGCAACTCTGGGCATTAAGCTTGCTTAATCTCCACAACGGCCCCCCGCGGCGGGATGCCTGGCTTTCACCTTGGGGATGCCCTGTAGGGGCTATCTCACAGGGAAAAACCAGGACGGGTTCCCAAGGCAAGCGCGGAGATACCCCTTCGGGGGTTGATTCTGGCGCTATATAAGAAATGCAATAGCAATAACAATAACCTCTCCCAGGGAAGGGTGAAGGAAACGCTCTTAATAGACTGTGGGTGTTGGGCAGAGATTCAGGAGGATGGCACTGTTTGGCAACTGTGCAGCCCCCTGCCGGTCTCATATTTACAGACAGGCACCAGGTCCTTTCTGCATATTGCTGTCATCTATTAAAAAAAATCTGTATATTTCACAGAATTAGAATTCCTTATTCTGCCAAATGTGTTGAATGAGCAGCAGAAGGTACACGCATCCTGCTAACATGCCACGTTGGAAGCCTGTGTTAAGTCCAACATTTATTTATTTTTACTCAGTAAATTACAGTCAGTCTTAGAGCCCTTAACTATGCTTTATCGTTATGAATCATACAGTTTGGGTTCTCAGAACATGGTGCATTACAGGGGGAGTGCCTACAGTGCATCAATGCAATCCTTAACTCACCCACTCCTTTTAGTCAGTGAATCACAGACTCATCCATTCACTCGACCATCCTTCCGTGCTTCACCTACTTCGAACCGCTTAGTTTCTGCCTCCTCACTTCCATTTACTCAACCACAGACCCATCATTTCACCTGTTTATACACCTACTCAGATTCTTATGTGTCCACTCAAACACACATTTACTCATGCATCAACATACCCCCGCTTCAACCTGCATATCCGTACACCCATCACTCACCTACTCACCCATCAGTCTGCCAAAACATCAACACATCCTTCCAGTCATTTTGCCACCACCTACTGATATGTCCACTCACCGGATGTATGACGTTACAACACATGCTTTTACCACGCATGCCTTTACAACGCGGTTTTTACAACGCATGCCTTTACAACGCATAGTGCTTTGGGGCGCTGGATAGTGAATAGTTTAATTTACTATTCCAACTCCAGTCCCCGTGGATAGTAGGGAAGGTGTTGGATAGTAAATTAAACCTATTCCCTATCCTAGAGCGCCCCCCAGCGCAATGCGTTGTAATGGTTTGCGTTGTAAAAGTTGCATCCCTTATGTGTCTAAATTCTCATATTTTTCCAACTGTCCTCATTTACACCAGGGAAGAGGGCAGCATATTCATATACATCCATACTCGAGGTCAGTGGTTTGGCAAGGTTGCAGCAGGTCCTAATCCAAGCAAGGAACCTCCCCTACTTTGATTGATGCGTTTGTGACTCATAATTTATCAACAACTCCGACACAATCTGCGTTCACCCCCTCATCACCCATGCACACGCCCCTGCACTGCAGTTTTGAGCCACGGTGTAGTAAAGACGCACTACACGAAGATGAAACACAGTAGTTTATTCAGATTAAAACAACAGGTGCTCCCAGCTGGACCGCAATACGTGTTGTCAACATTCCAATGCTGCCTTCGGGTGACAGCTCGGGCTAAACCAAGGTGGGGAGAGAGGAGGGGGAAATGGCAGGGTGGGAGAAACCATAGAATAAGTTACAACACATCTTCCTCCCTAGGGAGACAACGGAGGCGGGGAAAAAGGGGGGAAAGAAGGGGAAAAGGAAAGCGAGGGATGAACAGGACAGGGAGAACAGTGCAGAACCATAACCTTGAGTTCTGCGCCACAGACTCTGTCCTAGGTCAGGGCCTAGGTAACTGATACATGGTTCACCTACAATCCCTCGTGGGTGTGACCACCTGAGCTTTACCTCATGCTATATTGCCTGTGCCAGGACGGGGTGCTTCTTTTCCTGTGACTTTCCCTTCTCTGCCCCTCTTCCTGCCCTCTATCTCCTGACTCTGCAATCCCCACACCTAACAGATCTCTCTTAGTAGTAACAGGGACAACTCGGTCTTGACTCCACATTTTTCCGTCCTGCATGACTACCACATTGCTCTTGACCTCCCTTATTTTCTCTGGGGCGTAGAACCTGTCCTCTTTTTTCCCCATCCTGTCCGGCCTCCTAATGTACACCATCTGTCCTCTTTTGAGGTTCTTTTCTTTTGCACCCCACTTCCTGTCGTACCACTCTTTGTACTTGCTTTGCTTGTCTTCAATTCTCTTTCTCATATCCTCCTGATCTACCTCAAGATGACCTTCTTTCCCCATCCACTGCGGGGACAACTTTGATCCCGCCTTTCTTCCTCTCATCAGCTCGAACGGTGTGTGCCCAGTGGTGGAGTTGGTGGTGTTATGGTAGGCCCATAAAGTTTCCATTACAGCGTCTTCCATATTTTTCCCCGACTTGCTGGCCAGATTGATGCTCTCCTTCAGCAAGCGGTTCGCCCTTTCCACTTTGCCATTTGCCTTGGGACAATACAACGGCGCACAGATATGGGATATCGAACAGTCTTTTAAAAATTCCTTAATTTCATCCGAGATAAGTTGGACCCCATTGTCCGTTATCAACGTCGAGGGAATACCTTCTCTCGAGAACACTTCTTTTAGAAAACGTATCAATGACTTTGTGTTGATATTCACTACAATTTTGTGCGGTATCCAGTTGGAATAATAGTCTATCAATATAAATAAGTACCAATCTTGTGAGCCTCTTCCATGAATGGGTCCCGCTATGTCAAAGCCCAGTTTTTTCCATGGTGCCATAGGTACTTCCACTGGAATCAAAGGAGAATGCTTAGATACCTTGGATTTGTCACGGATGCTGCAAGCGTAACAATCTCGTACCTTCTCCTCCATTTCTCGATCCATATCCGGAAACCAATAGTCTGCTCTTAATCTTGACTTGAGGCTTCTGCCCAAATGACCTTCATGGGCCAAGGTGATAACTTGCTGCCTCATTCCCTCAGGTGGAACAAGTTTCCCCGACTTCATGAGGAAATTCGCTTCCACTGACAGATCGTCTTTTACATTCCAATACGGTTGAATTTCACTTCCCAGCTCTTTGCACTTCTGGGGCCATCCAGTCACAATGTACCTCTTCACTTTCCCCAATGTCTCATCCTTTTCCATATGCTTTTCCCATTCTTCTTTCGTCACAGCTGCTACACTTATCTCCAAAATGGTGTCCTCCACCTTTTCTTCTTCCGAATCGCTGCGAACCGGAGACCTTGAGAGAAAATCCGCCACTCTGTCCTGTTGGCCCGGTATGTATACAGCTCTAAAATTATATCCCTGCAGGCCCAAGACCCACTTAGCAATGCGCGGGGTCATTTCCTCCATGTTCTTCTTGGTGAACAGAGGCACCAATGGCTTGTGGTCCGTATGCACCTCAAATGGTACTCCCCAAACGTAGAACTTGAAGTGTTTGATGGCCCAATAAACAGCCAGAGCCTCCTTCTCCACTGTAGAATAGTTGGCTTCTGGGGAGGTGAGAGTTCTTGATGCGAAAGCCACTACCTTTACTTGCTTCTCTACTCTTTGCGATAAGGTTGCGCCCATTCCCCGGTTGCTTGCATCTGTGGTAATTATTATTTCTCTTTCTTGATCAAATTTTCCGATAAAGGGTGCGTGTATGATCGCATTTTTTATATCTCTGAACGCCATCTCTTGTTTCTCTCCCCAGTTGAAAATGCTGTCTTTCCTCACCAATTCTCTCAACGAATAAGTTCTGATAGCAAAGTCTTTAATGAATTTCGCCATGTACTCCGCCAGACCAAGAAATGACACCACTTCCTCTTTGCTTGTTGGTGTTGGGGCATCTCTGACGGCGTTGACCAAGTCATATTTAGGTTTGATCCCATCTTCAGAAATGGTGTGGCCCAAGTAATCCACTGAGCTCACCCCAAATTTGCATTTGCTCAACCTGGTGGTGAACCCTACTTCCTTCAACCTCCTTAGCACTCCTTTTAAGTTCTCACTATGTTCCTCTTCATTTGAGCCATAGATCAGGATGTCATCCTGGAAGCACATTGTTTTTCTGCATTCTCTGAGGATGTGCTGCATCACTCGCTGGAAGGCCGCTGCTGCAGACACCAAACCAAATGGCATCCGTAGAAATTTGAAGTTGCCAAAAGGAGTTGTGAACGCCGTCAGAGACTGTGACTCCGGATGCAGCTCTATCTGATAGTAGGCCGAGGACAAATCCAACACGCTAAAGAATCTGGCCCCTTGTATAGTGCTCAACATCTCTCCAATTCTCGGGAGAGGGTACCGGTCTATCTGAATGTTAGCGTTCAAGTCTCTCAGGTCTACACACAGCCTTATGTTCTTTCCTCCATCCTTGGTCGTGATAACAACCGGAGCCAACCAAGCTGAAGTCTCTATTTACTCGATTACTCCTTGGCTGACCAATTTGTCCAACTCGTTTTTCAAAGGCTCCTTCATACGTAGAGGAATGGAGCCCGTTTTATGTATTACTGGTACTGCCCCTTCCTTGAGCGTTATTCTGTGCATATAGTTCTTTAACACCCCCAGCTTTTCACTAAATACCGCCTTAAATTCCTGAGTAAGGTCTTCTGCAATACTAGGGGGCTCTACTAAAAGCACTTGCTCACTGTTGTTGGGATCTAGCTTAATCCCTAGTTCCTTCTGATGCTTCCACACCAGGAGATTGGAACCTCTCGTGGTGGCATACACTTTTCCTATCGTGCGCCTATCTTTAAAGGTTGTTCTCATTTTTGTCATACCCTCTAGTGGTATTCGTTCCTTGAAGTACCCTACATGATTTATGTCAGCTTTCTCTGGCTCCACCCCACGTCTGGCAAACTTCTCTTCAAACTCCCTTTTGTCTATAAGTGTGTAAGGAGAGCACGAATCCGCAAAAACTTCAATTTTCTCTCCATCCAAAGTAATTTCACATTTGGGATAATCATTACATACATTTTCTTCATCATCTCCCACCTGGAATATAAAAGTTTTCTCTCCTCCATCCTCAATTTCAACATTTTCCACCATATGTACTTTCGGATTGAAAGTCTTACACACCTTCAAAAAATGCCCCCTTTTGTTGCATTTCCTACATAATACATCTCTTGCAGGACCCTTCCAGTTGTTTGCTAGATGATTGGGGCTACCACATTTGTAACAAAATAATCCCTGGGGATTGCTGCGCTGACTGACCTTAGCCTTCTCCCCTACTTTACAAACAGTCTCCCCTTCTTGTGCCCCTTTGCTCTCATTTCTTTCCCTTGTTGCTCCCTCATGTATTTTCATCGCTTTCATGCGCAAAGCAGTGTGCTCTAACCCTTTAGCAATACTCAGCGCCTCTTCCAGATCAGGATTCCTTGTAAGGAGTTCCTCTTGTATCCTTGGGTCATTAGTGCACCTAACAATTTGGTCTCTTATCATACAGTCAGCAAAGCCCCGAATTCACAAGTTGCAGATAGGCCCCTCAGGACCGCTACATAATTTGTGACCTTTTCATCTTTCTTCTGTGCCCTTTTGTAAAATTTGTGCCTTTCCAGCACTACATTGAGTTTAATTTTAAAATGTTCTTCCAATTTCATTAAAGTATACTCATAAACATTTACCCCTTCTACCTCTTCTTGTTCATCATCCACTTGCCTACCCGTTATGTCTTCAAACACTTTCCTTCCATGTATGCCCAAATTATGCAATAAAATATGTTGCTTCCTCACATTATTGTAATTTCCTCCCCCAATTGCTATGAGGTAGGACTTGAATATACCTTCCCATCTTTTCCAGGGTATATCCGGCTCCCCCAGCTCCTTTAGAAAGAGTGGGGGCTGGCTCATTCCTGCCCCTGCCATGGCCATCAACCAGTAAACCCTCTATGCCGCTGCGCTGCTATGGAGGCTAAATCCTGAAAGCTTAAGGATGCTGGGAGAAGTGCTACACTATTTTAACCCTCCTGTAAAATTTTCCATACAGCAATGGGCAACACTTAAGGAATTTAGTTTGCCCCTCAGAAAACGAAACAAACAAACTGAAATGGATTATGAATGAACTTTCACTTAATATAACTACACACTGAGGAGACCACACAAGTCCTCTTTCTTTCTCTTTGATTCCCCACAGTCAATCGCTCTGGGCGGGAACTTCCTGTGGAGAGCGTCAACGCTTCGTCAGAGACTCTCAGATCACCATGCCATCCTGCCTACGGTCCGATGCCTCTTATGCTGTGCCCACAAACCGTCGGAAAGGAGACAAAGTCAAAGCGGACTCTCCTGCACACACTTAACCCTCGGTGACGAAGACGAAATGGAATCTCAGGATCTCACTCGCGCACCCCAGGCACTTCTCACTTGACCTTCTCTTGTTTTCTCGTCGGCAACGACGCCCGCTCACTTTCCTCACTTAGCTCACTGCGCCTCCGATTGCCTACGATAGCGGACACCTCAGGACTTCCGTGAGAGTGAGCCCAGAACCTCTCACCGCACACCGCTGTTCGTCCGTCACAGCGGTAAAGTTCCCTCTCACCGCACCGGCTCACAGTTCAACACGCAGCCCTCACCGTAGACGCTGCTTCGCCAGAGGTCACCTCATCGTGCCGCTACCACTTCAAATGCTCGCAAGTACCGCAGAGAGTTGACCAGCAGGGGTAAGTCGATTTTCGATAAACTGTCCTTCCGTCCCAGCATCAACAACTCCAGGGGGGAAAGCACCACACTGACCCTGGCTCAGCTCCTTGACCCTCGTCGCCAAAAAGTGTAGTAAAGACGCACTACACGAAGATGAAACACAGTAGTTTATTCAGATTAAAACAACAGGTGCTCCCAGCTGGACGGCAATACTGTTGTCAACATTCCAATGCTGCCTTCGGGTGACAGCTCGGGCTAAACCAAGGTGGGGAGAGAGGAGGGGGAAATGGCAGCGTGGGAGAAACCATAGAATAAGTTACAACACGCGGCAATCAGAAACGAGGGGGCAGTGAATAAATAGCACATTTGACAGAGTGCGTTTAGACTGCATTAAGTAAGTCGGAGTAATAGGTTTATGAATGGACATTATTGTGCCCTTGCATGGTGTGACAGAGACTGCATGAGTGTGGGCCACTATAACACGATAACAAGTGAGTTGGTGTGGTTAGTTACTTTGTGAGTGCATGAACGCGTAGTAATGATTGAGCGATGGTGGCCAGTAGGGCAGATCCTCCAAAAACACCACATTTTCACACACTTGGTTATTTTTTGTACTAGTGATTCATTGTCAATCAAAATGCTGTGCAGTTGCAACACGTGCATCTTTTGTTAATTTGACATATCAAATACATTTCTACCAACCCCTGGCAAAGGCAGTAAGAAATACTTTTAACTGAAATTGCAGGTCAGATCTCTTGGCTTTTTTCAATGTTTGTTGAAGAGCCGTTAAAAGTTCTGTAAAATAGTGTTGCAGTCGCATTGAAGTGAATGACGTCAGCAAACCTAAAAGTATTCCTGTTTTTTAAAAAAAAAGTTCATATTGTGGATCAGCTTTTTGCCTTTCTGTAATATGGCAGCATTTGTAATGGATTTAACTCGGATGAATAACTTGCGCTGATTGGAGGGACTCCAGTGAAGTAGGGCATGTAATAGTGTTTCCCTGGGGATGACCCTCGTCTGTTAAAGGAGGTAAACAGAGCATAGCTAAGACTGACCCAAAGCTAGGTGTTCTCCCGCAGTCTTCGTGTCAATAGTTAAGAGCACCACTGTTCGGATCACAGGGGTAGGATTCTTGGCATCCCACGCAACCACACTAAAATGCCCGCCTCAAAAACCATTGGAAATGAAACTCTGGTACAACTATTCTGGCATCAGGCAATTCTTTTGTGCTAGGCTAAAACTTTTGCAAAATATACTACTGAATTCCCTGTCACTAAGTTCACCCTTATTCCCTTCCGAGCTCTATATTCCACCATCTTGGCCAAGAAAGGTATCCCCGGGGCTATTCATGACAGCTAAGGAGGACCCACAACCAAGTGTGTCACCCTCTGCTTATTCAGTCCACATTTGCTTCTGAATTTTGCTTTTCTCTTTGATGTTACCTTTACTTTTGGTGCTTTGTTCCAATAAAATCAGTTGACGGATGTGTCGAAGAGTGTGCTCTATAATCTTATGTCAACATATTTCATTCATTCATTAATGGCATAGTGAATTCCTCTCAGAATGAGGGATGAATTTCACTCCCGCTCAACCAGAACCTCTTTTTGCCTCATTTGAAGAAAGCCATAACCTATAATTTTTAGATGTAACTCAATTGCTGCATTCAACACGTTCCGGGTTTCAGCCTTCACATGGCTTCGAATCAGCCTCAATAACATTTCAGCAGGTTGTCCTTAAAATCAGACACCTTGGTCATCTTTGCATGCTTATCATTTTCAGTCCAGTGGCTTTTATTGCTTTCTGCTGGATACCTCTAACCACACACAGATGCCTCCATCACAGAATATTCCGGGTACCAGACTATATCCAGAAAATTCTCCTGCAATGACATCTGAATGCCGATAGATGGCACCACGTGGCTTTCTGGCAATCTCGTTTGGTCTGGATGTGACCAGAGTGATAACCAGAGGCGCAACTAGAGACAAATTTTGGGGGGGGGGCTAAGAAAAAATTTCGGGTGGGGCTAATTCTTCCAGCAGTATGCAGAGTGGAGATGCAGGGGCTCTCTAAAAAGGGGTGAAAAAACAACAAAGCCTCATTAACAAGCGAATGGTCTTTTAAAGACCTGTGAAGTACTCGGGTGTGGTTGTGTTTGTGCCCGGGACGCTGTCTCAGCCGGGCTGACACACGAAAGAGGGAAGGGCTGAAGCCTTTTGAGACCAATGGGCGTTGCACGCCGAGAGAGAGCCCAGAGATGGCTACATATTACACATTAGTGTTATGTAGTTTTATATTACATCTTTGTGTTAGGTAGTTAGCTTGTATACCCTGTTTAAAATGTTTAGGTTTTATGTACTTGCATGAAAAAATTGTTGATATAACAGTGGGCAATGGTGAGGGACTTCGGATTTATGTGATGCAATGGCTGCAGGGTTTACCACATAATTATAGATTTACCACAGTTGCCATATCATTTTACTACCTATTCTTTAGAATTAACAAAGAATGTTGCTTCTAGCTAATGATGATGTAGCCTTGCAAATAGAGTGGAGGACCTTGGACCTGGGGAACCGGGTTCAAGTCTCAGCAACCAAGGTCAACATCCTGTGATTCTGGGCAAATCACTTAATCTCCCGTTGCCTAACAAAAATGAATGTGTACATCTGTAACAAAACTGGTGCTCATGTAAAGCGCTCTGATACTCGATGTCTCGGGTCTAGTTTGTGATATATCAAACTCTAAAAATTAAAAAATATATATATAATGTGCCAGCTAAATTGCAATTTTTTAGACACAAATTAGATAACCTTGCTGCATAATGTGGTCCTCCAAGCCACATACTCTCAATATTCTTCACAATGTAAAGCTCCACAGAGCGGTTTAGTGGATATCATTTTGATGATGAAATCTATATTCAATGGCAATCCCTGTGAAATATGGGTTTGTATACTACTGCATTCTGTGTAATAAAAGCACCTAAATATGTAGTATATTAGTACTAAGGAACATTAAAGCTGTGAATTCTTTGTGTCCCCAGACATTTATAATCCTAATTGGAACCAAGAAGAGAGCCATCCTCCTCGCAACTTCCCCAAATAATTAGTGTAAGAGACAGAGACAGTATCTAAGGCCAAAATGTGACACAGATCATGCCTCTAGGTAAGCAAGGGCTTGTAATTAGGAGTTGCTGCTACCAACAAGCAAAGGTGAGACACGTCATGCACTCACTCTCTTCTGCCTTGAAGTTGCGGGGCTGTTCTTAACTTGAGACTGTATTAATATAACTGCATCTACAATGGCCCTCCAGCTTCACGGCTCAATCAGTTGCAGATGGCCCAGAATATCTCACCGGTCTCAGGGTTGGGTAGAAGCGATCTTGGTACAGCAGCAGCTCTAAATCCCTTCCCTGGTTACCAGTTATAAGATGGAATCCTATTCAAACTTGACTGCTGGATGTATACATGTATACACTGCTGTAGGATAAATATATGTACTTGGTCCTCCTCTATCTATCCAGCAGAATCTCACTCTACTGTAACATAAAACATCTAAGAACTCAGGATAAATTGTTTTTGAAAGTTCCACAAGTCAAACTTTAAAATTAAGGCTTCAGAGCTTATTCTGCCCCAGGCCCATCTATCTGATTGATTGATTGAGACCATATATAAAGCGCTCACAGCTACTTCAGTAAGAAGTGTTGCGATGCTCTGAGGAGAGTGACAGTGCCAATCAACTCGGTCAGTAAGATCTGGACTCTCTCCGAGAATTGCTGAGATATCCATCCAACTTGACTTGCTTTAAGAAGGCACTAAAAACACATATTTTGGTGTTACGAACCCACATAAGACCCATACAAAGAGTCCCCTTTGTAGAAGTGCATGTGTGAGAAGTGGCCTGATAGGTAGGCAGGATTCAAGCAGTGAGAGATACCACATTCTTTTTTTTTTTTTTGAAAACCTTTATTTTCGTAAACACAGTACACAGCGTCTGCCTACAACCACTGCGGGCCGGCCGCTATGACAACATACAACCATTCCGGGGTACCTTGCGCTGCAACAATAAAAGATAGAAACACTACGATGGATTTGCAAGGAGCCACAGGAAAAGGATAAAGAGGGTTTCATTTTATGTTTTTGACGAATCGTCCTAAAGTCAGACAGGGTAGCTGAGTGGGCGAGCCACATGAAGGATATCCACAAGTTATACATCGCTAACAAAAGATTGGCGTGAATCATTTACAATAAGGATACACAAGCACAGAAATAGATGTCGCCCCAATTAGCGCCCGCCCAATCAATATATCACATCAGGAGTTACAATCTAGCTTGTCTACGGTATGATAGGATATGGAAGGGTTCATTATATAGCTACAATAAAGGATCCAACGACATATAAGAAGGACACTTGTTATATGGGAGAAGTCATGACAGGATATGCGCCCTCAAACGATAGTGGAAAAAGGAAGGAAAAGCAAGTTCTGTAAGCATTCAATGACTATGTAGTAAAATCGATATCTTGATAATGGAATCAATAAACCATGTGATAAAGACATAGACGCAAACCACAAAGAAAAGTCCCGTGAAGAACCAAACCCAACCTCCCGTCTGACCCGAGATATATAGGAAGAGAGACAAGTAAGAATAAAGATAAGAAGAAGGCCATAGAAACAAAAAGAGAAAGGAATAAAGACCCAACCCCCCCACCCTGCACGTCGAAGAGGCTACGCCCCCCCCCTACTAACGTGCCTGTCGCCCCAAGAGTACCCACATAAGGGAAAGACGGGGGAAAGACAACCCCCAGAGAAGAAGAAAGAGCGGAGGAGGGCCAGATAAAACAAACAAGCAATCAATGGATTCACCCCCGGCCGCCCCTACCCCGACCCCAACCCGACACCGCACCAACGTTCACCTCCCCAGCTGTCCAATGTAATCACCAGCATTGTCCGCAGCAGAACAAAGTAAAGAAAGAGAAAACATCTTCAACCTTGTCCCTGTCGTTCCAGCCAGTCAATAAAGTCTAGTCGAGCAGCAGCCATCTTAGACGTAACCGAGCCAAACACCATCCACAGTGGTCTGTCCAACGTGAAGCCAAACCGGGCAGAACTACCCAGTAACGGTGGAAACACAGCAGCAATACCTGAGAGTTGACAGACCAGGACCATAGCAACAACCCCACAATGAGACAAAGGGACCCACCGAGGGGCCACAAAGTAGATCCAAAGCATGGTGTCCAAAAAGAAACCTCCAGCCGACGGATAGGATCTAGAGTCCCGCAACTCGTCATATCCTGACTGGGTAGCGTGGCGGCCACTATCCCCGGGGGCGTCCAGTGCTGTTACATACGTCTGGGTAGACTGGCAGCCATCGTCGAGCACAGGATGGGGCAAGGCGCACAGAGCGTGACGAGCAGCGTCGCCAAGCGGGAGCCCAGCAGGCAATATAGTATCCAGTCGGCCCTCTAGGACCTGGGCATTGAAGCACATAAAAGCTCGCAGGTTATTCAGAGCGCCCAGAACAGCAGCAATCCCAAGAGGTTCCTCTGTAGAAGTTTCATGCATCCGGAGGGCGCCGCCATATTGCGGTCTTCGCATATGTCCACCGGAGCCCATCGCAATAACAGTGTTAGATCCACGAGGTACTGGAGCCGCGGAGTTGGCAACCGCAATCTGTCCCTGGCTACCAAGAACCAGCCACAGTGTAGCATGCACCTTAATGAGCTCTCTGATCAGTCCTCCAGGGTCGGCAGTCCCAAAATATTAAGCGCTCGGTGAAAGATGGCACTCACCGTAGCGCTAAAGAACAATCAGGCTCCAAGTGCCAGCCACAAGTTAACAAAGCGCCGGCAACAATTGCAGGCAGTAAGTGTAGAGGTGCGCAGGGCCGGGCGGTACACTGTAGCAAGGAAGGAATTGCAGCAGTAACTCGCCAGTCACCGGTCTCTCCGCTGCAAGCATCCACGGCTGCCGAGTTCTGGGGCAGCCGTCTCCGGGAACAAAGACCCGGTCGCCCACGCACCACGCTGGAACGAAAGTAGGGAGGTATAGCCAGTTCTGCCGCAGGATATTCAGCGGGGAGCACACCATCGGAATCAGGATCGCCACCCGGTTCCGAAACGCCGACGCTTTACCAGGATGGATGCCAGGATCAGCGGTGTGTCGGAAAGAAAGCGGGCGGGTCGGCGGAGCCGAGGAGTCAGGCGGCCATCATGGTTGCAGGCTAGCGAGAGATACCACATTCAATCACAATATGGAATGACCTGACCCCTTATGAGAAAGGAGAACATCATATCATGAAATCCTTGTTTAGTTCATTTTAAAGCTCTTCTGTTTTGTGCATTTATTTAGTAAGGCATTGGAGTGCTGTAGATAGTCGTAGGAATAGGGAGAAGAAGCAGGGCAATGTATGAGCCCTGCTAACTTGTCAATTTCTCCTACAGGGAGAGATCTCTTTCAATGCCAATGTCCTTATATTATGTTCAGGTGGCATATGAGGCTCCTTCTGCTGCCACAGTGCCTTGTGAATACATCACACATACCAGTCAGCGAGCCAGGCCGAACCCATCAGGGCGCACTAAAAAACCTTTAACAGATCAATAAGTCACTTCTCTCAGCCAATGTTTTCTTAGGTATTTTTATTATACAAATAAGAATGGCCGAGATTTGACTAAATATGCAGTGTGTGCTATAGAAGAGAATTCCCTACGTGTTGTCAGAGCGGGAAATATCTGAGCACTGCGTGGAAGACTCAGAAATGTTACTATTCCACTGCTACCGTGTCCACTCCTCGTGAACTTAAATGTGCACGACTGAGGTACAGGACATGGACCCCCATCATCTCAGTGAATAATGTCTCACTGCTACAGACACAGCCACTAAGATTGCAAGTTTTACATTCCTGCGCTCATTTAATGTTTTGGCAGGCACAGCACAGATTATACTGTCATTTATTTACACCTTATCCCCCGCGTCTTCCAATTAAAATGTCCCAAAGACAAAACAATTACCGAAGGAAACTATGTCAGCCCTTCTACTATAGTGAAACCAAAGCGCCATCAAATATTTACCAAGATGTGCTGCATATTCAAGGAGGAAATCGTCACTATGCGTTTAGCTCACCAAATGTACAAGTCCACTTTTATGGCAGAACGTGCCTAACCCACGTCATTTCCTAATTGTAAGAGAGCTGCAATATGTAAGCAGGTCTGCGTCGGGTTTTCTTTCTCAAAAGCCTCATTTACAATTAAATGGTCTTTTAAAGACCTGTTAACTACTCGGGTGCGGCTGCAATTAAATGCTGGCCAGCCCCAGCTCGCGAAGCTGTGTCAGCCCGGGCTGACACACACGACAGGTGGGGCTGAAGCCCCGTGAGCCCAATGGGTGTTGCGCGCCTGGTGATACCACATATAGGATCAGAGTGATGCCACATATACGTGACATCCCCGCATCCTGAACAGTTTCTTGCCTGGTCTGGTGGCTTAGTGGAGTAACACATCCACTATAGAGGCCTGTTTTTGTTCACATTGTCACAGGTTCAAATCCTGGCGGGTCCACTCAGACTTTTATCCTTCGGAGGTCGATAAAATGAGTACCATTGAGTTGGGAAGCAATAAATGTCTGTTAGTCAGCGGCAAGATGCCCTTCATGGTGAAAATGCGCTTTACATATATACACGTTACACATAATGTTTCTGTGCTCTTAATATAGAACCAGCACTCTCAAGGGTGTTAGAACCCGAAGGTGATTAGAAAGTGGGAGATAATTCATTCTGTCACCAAGCATAAGAAGAGAGTATGGGCCAGATGTACAACTCTCAAAATAGTGCCTTGCAAATTGCAAGGCTTTTGCGACTTGCAATTTGCAAGGCCTTATTTTGCATGTAAAACAGTGTGTTTAACACTGTTTGTGATTCCCAATAGGGTTGCAAATTGCGAGGCTCATGAATATTAATTGGCCACTTGCAATGACCGGCCCTCCCAGGGATGGTAGCCTGCTGGGCTCAGCAGACCACCATGTCTGGGACTACTAAAAAGAAGCTACAGCCAAGAACCATAGCAAAATTCCTAACAAAATGGGCAAAGATAATCTCATGAGAACCTAATGGATCTAAAATCCAAACATCATGGGAGCCTGACCGCAAACCTCAACTCTCCTGGCTTCCTACCAGAGTACCTGAGCTCACCGCTCACATATCACGCAAAGTATGCTTGCATGAGAATGGGTTTTGGCTTAATCCCCCTGAGATGTTATTGGTATGGTCATAAGAAGGGGGGAATTCGATGCACAATGCAGATGGTGTGACACAACAGAAGAAACTTTAACACACTTAATCTGCATATGTGAAGCTCTGAAACACTTGAAGCATTAGTGGCTCCGACCAATACTTCAAATACTAAACATAAGGACATGTGGGGCTGCTGTCCTAACTTGTCTATAAGAAGAATCATTCCAGCTATCTGGGTGCTTCATAAAGTTTAAGAAATCAGTAACAGGAGGTCCCCAAATGCCCAAGATGGCTTTTGTAGGCTTGGCATACCAGTAACTGCCATGGTTCACATAAAAGAATGAAAGCGGCAATAGACAATTAAAAATGCACTTGATATCCTGGGCATCCACGTCTGACCTCCCTGGATCATACCCCTCAGAGTCGCACCCTACCGGTAAGGAACTATGAAGCAGCGCATACTCTAAAGCAGCTCAAGGCTACTCTATCAATTATATGCTCACTTAAGGCAAACAGTAATATATTATGTTTTGTTATTATGCTCTGCTATGTTTTGATTCTGCTTTTATCTGCTTCACCCTTTCTCTTTCTTGGCTGAGTTGTAATAATTTTAAATAATTGAACATCAGTAAACTTTACTACTACTATTAAAAAGACACAACCTAACTCCAACCTGCATTTCCAATAATTTGGTGAAAATACAAGCTTTGTCAAATTGATATGTGCATAACCCATGAGTGTTTCCTACAATGTTGCTATACATTGTTGTATTTCTAGAGATGTGGGTTCAAGGCTTTCTGCAAGAGTTTTTTTGTTTTTAACTTTAGGTTTGTTTTCATGCAGTGTCACATCAAAGAGTGCGCCATATTCAGTACATTGTAGCATGTGGAACCACCTGTTATGCTTTTTAAGTGAAATATGAAAGCCCCAAAATTGTCTATTTTCACTAAAGTTGGCATTTTCAGTAGCTTGTGGGCTCAGAGGAGCACAGACCTAATCACTCCTGAAAACATTTAGTCAATATACATTCAACCAGGCTTTTCAAGCAAGCATTATCAAGCCTTCCCTGACTAGCTAGGCTTGTATGGTGGTGGCTTTGGGTGACGGGATAATGTTAGGCCTTCTCCAATACCTGGAAAGATTCCCAGTGTGATGATTCTCCCCAGTACCTTGTTTGAGCAGGTGGTTGCCGGTGGGACCCACCAGCACTCCTTTTTGGGGACAGCATTATTTTTCTTCATCGAACATTTCCAGAGAGCAAGAGAGGGAAAACACTCAAAGGGGAAAGAAAGACAGAGAAAGGGAAAGACGGAAACAAACATCACAAAGGGAGAAGGCTAAAAACCTGCAAGATGGAGATAAAAAGGCAGCACTTGACAGGTAGTCGATTAAAGATACATGTGGATTCCATGCTACCAGCCTTGGTATTTGGTGGCCCGTGCTAGGCTTCTGAGCAGAGATTTCGCCACCAACACTTATTCTTCTACAAAATAACTGCACTGTAAGTCTCCCCCAAGATTGACACCTGCATGTGCATTTTCTGCTAAACATAAGAGATGAGGGAACAAGGTAAATGGAACTCTGACTTGATAAAGAGATTGACAGCTGTACCACAACTTTTCAGTTAGACCTAGATTAAGTACAGGTGGATGACCTTTTGTCTCAACTCTCCATAAAACGACCAAGGAAGGCTATAATTCCTTCCTCTGATGATACATTTAAACTAAGTTGACACTGGAAAAAGATAACGTTCTACAAACCATCACATTTCAAGGTGGCCCCCAAGAGATTTATATTTCCATGCGATTCTACAATGGCCACTGTCAACTGATCTGGGTTTAATCCATCATCATTCTTTAGCACACTCCACCACCCCAGTTCAGACATGGCCATATGCAAATCAGTCTGACCCTGTGCCTCATGGGAACAGTCCAGCCCGAACTGCCAAGCCATGTCTTCCCTGGACTGGAAACAAGCATCCTGGGACCGGTTTCTGGCTAATCAGCCGTCATCAGCCAGGCTAGCTTGAATCCAGTGGCAAAGTGAGCAAGGGACCCATGACTGGGCATACCCTGCCAACTTAGGGCGAGCAAAGGGATATCAAAGGGGATGATGGACGGAGCGTTTGAGCAAATCAAACACTCACCCCCAGTCAACTGATCTGGATTTAATCCATCATAATTCTTTAGCTCACTCTACCACCCCAGTTCCGACATGGCCCTATGCAAATCAGTCTGACCCTGTGCCTCATGGGAACAGTCCAGCCCAAACTGCCAAGCCATGTCTTCCCTGGACCGGAAACAAGCATCCTGGGACTGGTTTCTGGCTAATCAGCTGTCATCAGCCAGACTAGCTTGAATCCAGTGGCAAAGTGAGCAATGGACCCACGTCTGGGTATACCCTGCCAACTTAGGGCGAGCAAAGTGATACCAAAGGGGATGATGGATGGAGCGTTTGAGCAAATCAAACACTCACCCCCAGTCAACTGGTCTGAGTTTAATCCAACCTCAAACCCAGATCCGTTGACTGGGGGTGAGTGTATGATTTGCTGAAGCGCTCCGTCCATCATTTCCTTTGGTTTCGCTTTGTTCGCCCTAAGTTGGCAGGGTATGCCCAGAGGTGGGTCCCTTGCTCACTTTGCCACTGGATTCAAGATAGCCTGGCTGATGAGGGTTATGAACCCGAAACCGGTCACAGGATTCTTGTTTCCGGTCCAGGGTAGATATGGCTTGGCAGTTCGGGCGGACTGTTCCCATGAACTGGGGTGGTGGAGTGAGCTAAAGAATGATGATGGATCAAAAATAGATCAGTTGACTGGGGGTGAGTGTTTGATTTGTTCAAGCGCTCCGTCCATCATTTCCTTTGGTTTCATTTTGTTCGCCCTAAGCTGGCATGGTATGCCCAGATGTGGGTCCCTTGCTCACTTTGCCACTGGATTCAAGATAGCCTGGCTGAAGAGGGTTATGAACCCAAAACCGGTCCCAGGATGCTTGTTTTCAGTCCAGGGAAGACATGGCTTGGCAGTTCGGGCTGGACTGTTCCCATGAGGCACAGGGTCAGACTGATTTGCATATGCCATGTCTGAACTAGGGTGGTGGAGTGAGCTAAAGAATGATGATGGATCAAACCCAGATCAGTTGACTGGGGGTGAGTGTTTGATTTGCTCAAACGCTCCATCCATCATTTCCTTTGGTTTCATTTTGTTTGCCCTAAGCTGGCATGGTATGCCCAGATGTGGGTCCCTTGCTCACTTTGCCACTGGATTCAAGATAGCCTGGCTGATGAGGGTTATGAAACCAAAACCGGTCCCAGGATGCTTGTTTTCAGTCCAGGGAAGACATGGCTTGGCAGTTCGGGCTGGACTGTTCCCATGAGGCACAGGGTCAGACTGATTTACATATGGCCATGTCTGAACTGGGGTGGTGGAGTGAGCTAAAGAATGATGATGGATCAAACCCAGATCAGTTGACTGGGGGTGAGTGTTTGATTTGCTCAAGCGTTCAGTCCATAATTTCCTTTGGTTTTGCATTGTTACTTTGTAGCAGCAGCCTCTTAAGACAGTGAAGCAAACTGTAGTATTCCCTGTTCTTACTTTATAAAAATGGATTACATTTGTGATTCCTATGATCTTTGCAATGTGTTCCTTGCTGGAAGGATCATTGGGATTCAAGAAATCTTTGTTCCTGGATTCCTTAATGTCCATGTCTTTTTCCTGTCTATTTTCCTTTGTATTTCAGAAAGTCTCATCTTTGCCTCATGGTATATCTGTAGTCATCTATTCAGGGAAGCGTTCTCGACGGTGTGGCTATAAAATGTGGGTGATTAGCCTTGATTGGAATTCCTTAGGTAGTCAGACTAATTCTCTCTGTTTTTTCCAGTTTCTGTGGCAAGCCCATTATTGTTCCCCTTTTCCCATGATACGCTCTCCAGTATTTGTTGTCTGTTGGGTATGTTAATTTTGGGTAAGTTGTGAGATGATTTGCCGCTTTGTTTTGTGTGCAATTTATTGGGGGTATTACTGCCAGTTATATAGTCTTTCAGAGGTTGTGAAAGAGTCATGAGAACAATATGTTTGTGGAAAGTTGCCCAGCAGCGCAGAAGTGGCACATTGTAGAGCTCTTCCAAGGAAGATGCTAGTGGCGGTACCCATACAACCCCTTCTGTAATTGGATCCCTAATGCACAGCACAAGAGTATTCAAAACACAGTGAAGTTTACTCATATTGGACATAATTAGGCTAGGCAGCTAAAGAAGGATTTTATGGCAAATACAATTATAGTGAAGCTTGTCAATACAAAAAGTTTTTGTAGTAAAAGAAAGGCTGAATTAGTTCTGTGCTACTTAAGTTTAATCTAAATAGCAAGTTGTTAGAAATGGGTAGCGTGGTGCAGAGCGGGTGGGCCAAACTCCGGAGGAAATGTGTAAAGCATCCACGCAGCACACACAAGCGTCACACCAGGCACACTACAAAAAGAGACTCCACCCCAGGTTGCATGAAAAATAACTTGTGTATTGATAAAACACATTAGAATGCAAAACACAGGTGCAAATCTTCTGTGTCAGCCGGCACAGGGTAACCATTCACATGGGACTATTTACAAGGCAGGGCCAATCGGGCCGCTGCCAGAATCATCGCCAGGCATAAACAGGGGAAATGAAAGTCAGTAGTAATATAGGTGTAACATATTAGGATGGCACATCAGACATGACCTTAGACACGGGACACCTTAGTATGAGGCATAAACTTAGACCCTCCTATCCTGACATTAAGCGTAACGTAAAACACCCTATTAGGCATCTCATTAGCACATTGCACGATGCATAAAAGCATTATTATTAGACATGAACCTGTGGGTCTAAACCTTGTTAGCATGAAACCATGAGGCATAACATTAGGCGTATAACCCTCCTTGCCATAAATGCGTGAACATGGGGCACCTAAACAACACTTTATGCATCACAATAGGCATCCTTAGGGCATAAACCGCACATCCGCCTTGCAACCCTGAGGGGAAAAACATTAGACATCAACCATGAGCATAGAAAGCATTGGCATCAACATGCAGCAATGCAATAAGCATAAAAGTGTTAGCATTGACACAGTAGCATAAATGCACTAGGATCACCACATTAGCGTAAAGTCACTAGGCATGAAAATTCATTATGCGTAACATCAAGCATAACATATATGAGCCTGGAGGCATAACCATAGGCAAGAGTACATTTGCATAAATCTCATGAACAGGAATAACATTACCCGTAGGCATAACCCTAAAACATCATGGCAATAACGTTAGGCATCATTAGGACATCACCAGCATATCATACTCCTTGTCGCAGATTAGCCTGGGCGCCACTGCGCCGGGAGAGCCCCTCCTCTGGGACCCTCAAATCACCAATACTGTATACCACAGAGTACTGGCCCATTGGAGCCCCCTCGGGGACTCAAACTGAAAAGATGCAACCACTGGGATGTCCAAAACAACGTTCCTGTCCACCTTGCAGCTGGCCACTTCTGCGGGGTAGCTTTGATGCCAAAACGAAACAAGGGCAAGATGGAGCCCCTCACTGGGCTCTAAAATTACTAATGCCCCAACACGTGGCAGCGGCCTGCAACTCCGGTGCCGCTGGGGAAGGGGCGAAACACTGGCACTGCTGGTTCCCCTGGGGCCTTAGGCACCGACAATGTGCCTCAGCCGGCGCCCCAGACACTCTCGAGGGCAGCCCCACTCACCGGGACTCCTCGCGCTGCTTCGGGCTCTTCTCTCAGCAGGCGCTGTAGAACCCACACACTTCGCATCCTCGCGCTGCAGGCCACCAGCACTCCTTCTGGGCAGTTAAGCTCAAGCGCTCCCGAGGCGCTAGGGAGCAGGCAGAAAGGCACAGTCCCTGGAAATATCGCGCTTTCGCAGCACAGCGCTACAAGTGTCAGCTCCTCACATCCATTAAATAAACACCCTTGAAGTCTACAGCGGTGTTGTGTTGTTTTGCGGACCGAGAGCACCTTCCAGGTTGGAACTTTGAAGCAATTGAATTACCGGCTTGCTCGGCCGGCATTGGTGCCACTTCCCGAGGGGCCGCTGTCAGCATTTTAGAGCGGACTTTGGAATTTATATATATATAAATTCCAAAGTCCGCTCTAAAATGCTGACAGCGGCCCCTCGGGAAGTGGCACCAATGCCGGCCGAGCAAGCCGGTAATTCAATTGCTTCAAAGTTCCAACCTGGAAGGTGCTCTCGGTCCGCAAAACAACACAACACCGCTGTAGACTTCAAGGGTGTTTATTTAACTGACAACATGTTTCGGCTGCGGACAGCCTTGTTCACGTTAGTTTGAAAAGAGCAGTTTCCCGGTAAATAAAGTGGAGGCGGAGCTTCATGGTGTCTCAGGGACTGTATGCCGCCGAGGAAGGGAGATGCCCGAAACGCGTCCGGTTGAAGCAGCCCACTTACCGGTGAAAGCAGCGTTCTGAACCTAATAAAGGCTGTTGGGGAAAAGCCGTTGTGGTGTGCGAGTTCCTCCCGCTGTTTGGTCATTCCCCGTGAGCGTCAATAATTAGCGGCCGTCCTGCCGCTGGGAAGGCACCACTCAAGAGAAGGAGGCCACGAAGCTACATCCAGTGGCTTCACTTGTGGGACACTGCAACAAGGACATTATCACTCTGCCCACGCTGGGGCTCATCCAGAGCTTTGAAATCAGTGCATTCGAGCATCATGTGACTACGGACTACGCCTCCCACAAAGCAACGCAATCCGATCATACAGATCAGCCAATCCCTGGCTTGCGATATGGCTCTATATGGAGGCGGAGCTTCATGGTGTCTCAGGGACTGTATGCCGCCGAGGAAGGGAGATGCCCGAAACGCGTCCGGTTGAAGCAGCCCACTTACCGGTGAAAGCAGCGTTCTGAACCTAATAAAGGCTGTTGGGGAAAAGCCGTTCTGGTGTGCGAGTTCCTCCCGCTGTTTGGTCATTCCCCGTGAGCGTCAATATATATATATATATATATATATAAATTCCAAAGTCCGCTCTAAAATGCTGACAGCGGCCCCTCAGGAAGTGGCACCAATGCCGGTCGAGCAAGCCGGTAATTCAATTGCTTCAAAGTTCCAACCTGGAAGGTGCTCTCGGTCCGCAAAACAACACAACACCGCTGTAGACTTCAAGGGTGTTTATTTAACTGACAACATGTTTCGGCTGCGGACAGCCTTGTTCACGTTAGTTTGAAAAGAGCAGTTTCCCGGTAAATAAAGTGCCCGGATACATAACCATAGAAACAGGACTGCATACCACAAATATGAATTGTAAGGTAACACAAATATGAATTGTAAGGTAACACAATTGTAAGAGACATACTTGAGCTAGTACTTCAATTAATTATGTCAGGCATTGCCCAAAGTACATTTAGAACGGTACAAAACTAAATTCTTGCATCTCGTAAAAAACTTTGCAAATGCACGGAATTCATACTCTTTTCATTGTTGTACCTTCCCCTGTTAAATTCACAGAAGATGAGCACACCATTTACCACTTTAGCCCAGATAATGTACAAATATAAACATATAAACAGAGCGTCTACCGCCATGATTGTGGTTCACCACGGACTAAGAACTACACGTTGCTATGGCAACCAAGCGTAAATAGGAAGTGCATATGCACGCAACCCATCGTGAAAGCTAAATGGTAGCCTAGCAACGGTCTGAGACGCATTGAGCCTGGAAAGGGCATGTGGAATACTGCGGAGGTGTACAAAATCACATTATAAGCATGTACATTTTATACGCAAATGTGAGCCAACATACAACAAGAAATGGAAATGCAAAGACTCATTAAATGTAGTTGGTGCGAAATAGCCAGAAGTCTATGTCGGTAAAATACCAAAGGGCAACATGGAGGACCATGATAAGAAACCAGTATTGTCAGGTGCGCTAAGAGGGTAAAATACCGAAGCACACCCAGATGAGTATTCCAAGGGGATTACAAAGTACCAAGTCCAAGGTGTAAGGTTGCCCCCCACAATGGGGCCTACCTTGCCGGAAAACTGCCTAGATGTCAAGTGAAGAGAAGTAATAAAGTGCTCCCAAAGATGAACGTCCATTACATGTCAGGACGAGTGAAAAAAAGTGAAATGATGTCAAATTCAGTGTAGAACTCAATCTATGAAAAAAGAGAGACATAAAATTGCCAAAGTCAGTGCTCAACTTGTTTGAAAATCTCACTAAAAACATCTTAAATAAATAAACAGTGCATACTAATCGAAGGAAGAGGCATATAGTTACAGATAACATAAACAAGAAGCTGACTCAATATCAACAAAATTGCTATACTTTAAGATGAACTGCTAGCTCCTCATCCTGGTTGAGGCCCCCCGGCGTCTTAGTTTGGAATTCAATTATGTATTTAGACTCTTTTTGTCTCAGTTTCAGGATCCTGTCTCCCCCCGAGGACTTCTTTCAATTTGTTCCAATATGTGAAAACTCATTTGGGCTGGATTGGAAAAATGTATTTCAGCAAAGTGTCTTGCTACAGGATATTTGTCATTCTTGTTGGCAATGGCACGATAGTGTTCAAGTACTCAATTTTTTTCTTCTTTGGTACTGCTGCCTATATACCATAACCCGCATGGGCAAACAATGACATAGATGACAAAGTCAGTACTGCAAGTCAGAAATTGAGTCAGTTCTCTCATAATCCCATTGTACGTGACAGATTTTTTGTGGGTACTGTACCTGCAGGCCTTGCAGTGCCCGCAAGGAAAGAAACCTGATAAACCCAAATTCTGGGTTTTGGGATAGACAGTGATGTCCCTTTTGACCAACATGTCACATAAAGACCTGCCTTTTCTATACGTGATAAGAGGCGCATTGGATAAATCCTTACCAATCACATTATCTGCAATGAGGATGTTCCAATTTTGGGATACTATTTTGCGGATTTGCTTGGACTCAGTGTTGTAGGTGAGGATGAGGCGTGTTTGATCATCCTCACTGGTAGTATCAGTTTCATTGTCTCTGTCATCTAATGTGTCTGCACTGGGAATACCATCTGCGCGCGCTTTGGCTCTTTTAATGACCCATGTAGGGTAACCTCTGTCTTTAAATCTTGCCATCATTTCATGGCTGACCTGTTCGTAACCCTGGTCTGTACTACAATTTCTTTTCGCCCTGAGTAGTTCACCAAAGGGAATGCTCCACTTCAGAGTTTCAGGGTGACTACTCAGGGCATGCAGCACACTGTTACCTGCAGTGGATTTTCTAAATAGGCAAGTCTGTAATTTGCCTCTGACTACCTCTACTCTGACGTCAAGGTATTCTGCAGTGCTCTTACTGATATTGCTGGTTAGTACAATGTTAAGATCATTCATGTTGAGTTTGTTCACAAAATCATTAGCCATCTCGGGGGACCCACTCCAGATAACAAAGAGATCGTCAATGTATCTCCACCATGTATCCACAAATGGCCAAAACGTTCTCAAATTAGGGTCTGAGTTGATGCCTTGCTCCCAGTGCCCCAAAAAAAGGTTCGCAAAACTGGGAGCAAAGCATGAACCCATCACCGTCCCAGTAGTTTGTCTATACAGGACACCATCAAAGACAAAATAGTTATTGCACAGACAATACGACATCATATCCACTAACATTTTGCTATGTTCTCTAAAACGTAGTGGACGCCTGGCCAAAAAACTGGCACAGGCTCTTAAGCCTTGTTCGTGGTCAATGATCGTGTACAAGGATTGTACATCCATAGTGATTAACAGATTGTTCTCTTTCCATTGAACTGATGATAGTTTCTTCAAAAAGTCTTTGGTATCCTTAATATAACTGGGAAGTTCGTGTACCCAGTCTCTAAGAAAAAAATCCACATATTTCGAAGTATGTTCCGAGACACATCCCTTTGAAGACACAATGGGTCTCCCAGGCGGATTGGTTGTGTCCTTGTGGAGTTTGGGAAGAAGATATAGGACAGGTAGTATAGGATGGTCATTTTTAGGTACCTAAACTCTTCCCATTCTAGAATGCCTTGGTCTTTCCACTCTGTAAGTTTTTCCCATAAGGTAAGTATGCTATTGTTATAGAGATCATAAGAGGTAGTGGTGTCATATTTCACATCCCCAAGTTGTCTTAACGCTTCTTTGGTAAACATTTCTCGGTCCATGATAACTATGTTGCCTCCCTTATCGGCGGGACGGATGACTAAGGTTTTATCCTCCATAAGGGAGGTCAGAGCTTTTCTTTCTTGTACGTTTAGGTTTTGCTCCCTCTTTGCTCCTCTACCTTTTTTGCTTCTTTGTGCACAAATTTGTTTGCTTACACAGTCATGAAAGGTATCAAGATTATCATGCGGCATGCTAGGGATGAAAGTTGATTTTGGTTTGAAACCAGATAATGTACTGTCATCAGTCACAAATGCCGCCTCATTAAGCATTTGGTAATGGAACTCAAGTCCGTTTCATCTTCATTGAAACATAGCCTCATCCTCACCTACAACACTGAGTCCAAGCAAATCCGCAAAATAGTATCCCAAAATTGGAACATCCTCACATCCTCTGCAGATAATGTGATTGGTAAGGATTTATCCAATGCGCCTCTTATCACGTATAGAAAAGGCAGGTCTTTACGTGACATGTTGGTCAAAAGTGACATCACTGTCTATCCCAAAACCCAGAATTTGGGTTTATCAGGTTTCTTTCCTTGCGGTCACTGCAAGGCCTGCAGGTACAGTACCCACAAAAAATCTGTCACGTACAATGGCATTATGAGAGAACTGACTCAATTTCTGACTTGCAGTACTGACTTTGTCATCTATGTCATTGTTTGCCCATGCGGGTTATGGTATATAGGCAGCAGTACCAAACAAGCAAAAAATCGAGTACTTGAACACTATCGTGCCATTGCCAACAAGAATGACAAATATCCTGTAGCAAGACACTTTGCTGAAATACATTTTTCCAATCCAGCCCAAATGAGTTTCCACATATTGGAACAAATTGAAAGAAGTCCTCGGGGGGAGACAAGACCCTGAAACTGAGACAAAAAGAGTCTAAATACATAATTGAATTCCAAACTAAGACGCCGGGGGGCCTCAACCAGGATGAGGAGCTAGCAGTTCATCTTAAAGTATAGCAATTTTGTTGATATTGAGTCAGCTTCTTGTTTATGTTATCTGTAACTATATGCCTCTTCCTTCGATTAGTATGCACTGTTTATTTATTTAAGATGTTTTTAGTGAGATTTTCAAACAACTTGAACACTGACTTTGGCAATTTTATGTCTCTCTTTTTTCATAGATTGAGTTCTACACTGAATTTGACATCATTTCACTTTTTTTCCTGACATGCAATGGACGTTCATCTTTGGGAGCACTTTATTACTTCTCTTCACTTGACATCTAGGCAGTTTTCCGGCAAGGTAGGCCCCATTGTGGGGGGCAACCTTACACCTTGGACTTGGTACTTTGTAATCCCCTTGGAATACTCATCTGGGTGTGCTTCGGTATTTTACCCTCTTAGCGCACCTGACAATACTGGTTTCTTATCATGGTCCTCCATGTTGCCCTTTGGTATTTTACCGACATAGACTTGTGGCTATTTTGCACCAACTACATTTAATGAGTCTTTGCATTTCCATTTCTTGTTGTATGTTGGCTCACATTTGCGTATAAAATGTACATGCTTATAATGTGATTTTGTACACCTCCGCAGTATTCCACATGCCCTTTCCAGGCTCCATGCGTCTCAGACCCTTGCTAGGCTACCATTTAGCTTTCACGATGGGTTGCGTGCATATGCACTTCCTATTTACGCTTGGTTGCCATAGCAACGTGTAGTTCTTAGTCCGTGGCGAACCACAATCATGGCGGTAGACGCTCTGTTTATATGTTTATATTTGTACATTATCTGGGCTAAAGTGGTAAATGGTGTGCTCATCTTCTGTGAATTTAACAGGGGAAGTTACAACAATGGAAAGAGTATGAATTCCGTACATTTGCAAAGTTTTTTACGAGATGCAAGAATTTAGTTTTGTACCGTTCTAAATGTACTTTGGGCAATGCTTGACATAATTAATTGAAGTACTAGCTCAAGTATGTCTCTTACAATTGTGTTACCTTACAATTCATATTTGTGTTACCTTACAATTCATATTTGTGGTATGCAGTCCTGTTTCTATGGTTATGTATCCGGGCACTTTATTTACCGGGAAACTGCTCTTTTCAAACTAACGTGAACAAGGCTGTCCGCAGCCGAAACATGTTGTCAGTTAAATAAACACCCTTGAAGTCTACAGCGGTGTTGTGTTGTTTTGCGGACCGAGAGCACCTTCCAGGTTGGAACTTTGAAGCAATATATATATATATATATATATATATATATATATATATATATATATATATATATATATATATATATATATATATATATATTCAATGAAAAAACCATAGGTTATAGGCCATATATAGTTAGGAATTAGCATTTACAAAACCTTATTTTACTCGCATAAAACCATTGAAATTCCATATATAGTTAGCTAACTATAAGCGCTAACTATATATCGCGCACCCGCAATCCACTGCTGATGATGTCACATATTACATCATTCATGACATGGTCAGTGACATCACTGATGACATCACTGATGACATCTCAAATGACATCACTGATGACATCACTGATGACAACATCCAGTGACTGTATGTTTCTGTAAAGTTAAAATATGTCTTACATATTGAAGAATGAGTGGATGTATAAATGTCTGGATGAAGAATTTAGTAGGTGCATGACTGACTGTATGAAACAGTGATTAAATGTGTCTCACTGAGTGCATGGGTTAGTGACTAAACTGTCTTAATTTGTGCATCAGTATGTTTGTTGTTGTGTAAGCTGCTGCATGTGTTGATCAGTAGCTATAAGAGTGGCCATATGGGTTATTGATTGGTTGCCCAAGTATTTGAATGGGAGGCTGAGTGTGTGTGTGGGTGGCTGGGAGGTGCGTGACTCTGTGCATAGATGTGTAAGCAGTTGATTCACTAGGAGTATGAGTTCAAGAGTGCATGTGGAAACAGCTATATGGGCGGTTGACTGTGCATGGGTGTGTTGGTGAGTGAATGGATTTCTCATTGCTACATGTGCAAGTAAGTACGTATGTAAAACACAATACATGTGAGAGTTGAGATATATAAATAACTGAACATAAGAGCCAGTGAATGTGTGAGTGGCTGTATCGATCACTGTGAGCTTGTATCAGGGATTATATAAGAGAGTAAATATGTGTTATTATATGTTTGAATAAGTAAGATGTGTATAACTGTATAGTTGAGGAAATGGAGGTGTGATTGATTCTTTGCATGACTGACTAGGTGTGTGAGTAACTCCATGGATGAGTGACAGTCTGTGAGTGTCTGTTTATACTGAGTGTATGTAAGGTTATATTAGAGTCTGAAGAGGTTCATTGTATTATCACATGAGTGATGTGATCAGTGATGACAAATGAGATGTCATCAGTGATGTCATTTGAGTTGTCATCAGTGATGTCATCAGTGATGTCATTTGAGATGTCATCATTGATATCATTTGAGTTGTCATCAGTGATGTCATTTGAGATGTCATCAGTGATGTCATCAGTGATGTCACTGACCATGTCATGAATGATGTAATATGTGACATCATCAGCAGTGGATTGCGGGTGCGCGATATATAGTTAGCGCTTATAGTTAGTTAACTATATATGGAATTTCAATGGTTTTATGCGAGTAAAATAAGGTTTTGTAAATGCTAATTCCTAACTATATATGGCCTATAACCTATGGTTTTTTCATTGAATTTTCAAGGTTTTGTAAATGCAAATTCCTAACTATATATCCACTATAACCTATGGTTTTTTCTGTGAATTTCATTGGTTTTTTAATAGCAAATATGAAAAGCTTTAAAATGTCAAGTACGTGATAGATAAAAACATTTTCGTATTTATGCACGCTGATGTGCTTTGAACGCTGCCCCCCCCCCTCCCCTCTTTTGCCTTAGTAGTACTCTCTCTTTGCAGATACAGAAGGGTAGTTAACGCAGGCCTTTACCCCCGTTGTAATCCGTCGTACCTCCTTGTCTCTCCATTTGATTGATTGTTGTCCAAGCATTTACGGTTTTAGAATTGGTTCTCTTTGGATCATTCTCTATTTACAAACAAGCACAAAGTCGCAATACTCTGTTTAGTCTTTGCAGATAGTGAAAAATCGTGTAAAAAAATAAAAGTAATCGAGCAAAATCAGTAGGCCACTAATTGGATCTCTTTTTGACCTCGCTAAAATAGAAATATTAGGAACAACCCTTCTTGAGAAATACGAAAATAGTGAGATGAACTGAGCTCCACACCATGTGGGCTGCAAGACAGCTCGGCTCCATCACCCATCCCGCACAAAATAATGACAAACCCTATGCAAATATTAAAAATATAGACAACACACCAGCAAAGAAACAGGGTAAAACATTTTATTAAAAAACTATTTACATAACGTTGGTTTATAAGATGATGTCAGTAGTGGACCGATGTGTGAATAGATCGAAAACAGCACAAGGCTCCAAGATCCGGATAGCAAGCTCCTGGATGTTGGGTGCCATAGTTTAGAGTTCTAAATTTCAGCCTTTTTCAATGCCTGTGCTTTGTTGAATCAAAATGGCGGCTTGACACAAAGCTGACTCAAGCGTTGTTACTGATGCAATGCAGACCAAAACTGGTTTTCAGTTTGTACATTTTTCTAGATTTTTCAATCCAAGTTTGGTTGACTTTGTAGAACGATGGCTTCAGATTTTCAACATACGGTGTGGTGGCGCTGACTGGGAGGGGGCGCTTCGCTCCTGCCCCCTCCCCAAGTAAGATTTTCATACGTGAAAGTACGTTAATGGTTTTGGTCCCTGAGATGCTTCGATGTCACTACCATTCTCAAATAGCATAAGTTCTGGATGTTGGGTGCCATAGTTAAGAGTTCTGAGCAGCGCTTGTAACACTGTCTGAAGCTTATTTCCACCTACTGCAGCTTCACTATTCTCAAAGTAAGTGAGTGTCGTTTGTGGACCTGACTGCATTAGAAAACAATGTCATATGTTACCTTCCTAAACAGCTTGACGGAGGCCCCTGAGGGGCGCTGTGATGGCCATGGACTCGGAGAAGACGCTTGGCTCCGACACCCTCCCCAAGTCTTATAGCACTGGTGTAGCCTGAGATCGCCCCCGACATAGGCGGCCGGCTCCCGGGGTCCGGCGGTACTTTTTGCCTTTTGATGACTCTTCAATTCTGGACCTTGTCCCACAATCCGTTTGACCTGAAGACAAGCTGTAGTGAGGCGCCCCTTTATCGTTTTAGTTGCCATTCCGCCCGCTTTTGCTACACTGTGCCTCTTCCGCCATTCAGCTGTTTTCCGCCCGCTCTTGCGACTACAGCGTCTCGCTCACCATGTAGTTGAGATGCGCCCGCTCTTGCGGTGCAGCGATAGGCGGCTGCCACAGGACTCTCAAAATGGCGGCCGGCTCTTCGGTTTTGGGCCTGGTCCACTAAAATGGCCCTGGGACACCTTGGAACTCGGACGCTTGTCTGCTAGGGCTTGGGTCCCATTCTCGAAAAGCGTCCCTTCAGCCGTGAAGATTCTACAAAAGTCATGGGGGCCTCCGACTCCCGCAGGCTTCTGGTGGGGAGCGGCTGCCATGATTGCTCGTGGAATGGCCACGACGGAGCTACGAGATGGTAGTGGTCTCATGCTGACGCCAGCTTTAGTCTGAAACATCCAGAAACACTGTAGACTACCAATTCGATCAGTTCCGGTAGCGCCCCAACATGACCCGGAAGAGAAGAACTTGCCCTCCCCTCTTTGACTGATGGTTCTTGTTGCCTGTCCCCTCTGTTGTCATTTAACAGAACTTTTTGGACTGCTGAAAGGGGTTGTGTTCTGAACGCTGGTTGGTGGAGACATTTAGACTATATTCTTGACCTACGTTGTCGCGTAATGCGTTTTATGACACGCTGCGTTAGCGCACCCGGAAGTGATCCGAGGCGCGGCGCGCAGCGCGTAACGTAAGCATAACAGGTCATGTGACTTGTTAATAAAACTTTTCATTGGTTCATTTTACTTTTGTTAATTTAATGATGAAAAGCTTGGTCATATGACCTAAAAATTACGCTTTTTATTTTTTTCGAACAATATTTTTTTTTCAAACATATGTTATAATATTCCAGGCTAATGTACTTTCCCGGAAAATTTACAACTGTCTTGCAAGTAAAATATATTCCTTTTTCGAGAAAAAGGGCGTTTCTTCCTTCCATGACGGAGCCGTTGAGTAAAAGAGATTCGGCCTGCTGTCTTAGTCGCCGATACGCCTGATTATCAGATTCTTATCGATCACTTTATGTTGCAGACATGAAAAACACAACTGCCCTTGACCATTTATCTTTACTGCGTTCCTACATATTATACCTTTTATCCGTCATGTAATTGGACTGCTTTATTTCACTTGCCTTTTACTGATTCGAAAACAGTCACTAAAAGTAAAAACTTTACAAATGAAAATACTACTACCGTGTTTTGTTTTAAAAACCTTTATTGTGAAAATGTCAGTATACAAATACGGGCCTATAACCACGTGGGCCGGCCACGGAGCAAACTCAAATCGTATATGATGAGGAGACATTTACACTGTAGAAGAACGTAACGAGCGGGCCATTAGGTGACAAGAACAAAGGTGTCTAACAGTTGCGGAATCGGTGGACGTACATTTTGTAATTAAAATACGACAGGGCCACTTACAATAACATTTTCTAGATATACATTTGCGGGCAAAGAGTTACGAGTCCCATTTATACCGGCGCCATTTTGGGCGAGGCCGGGCAGGTCCAAGATATAGTCAAAATGTCTCCACCAACCATCGGCCAGACCAGAACCCCTTTCGGCCCTTTATGTTACAAGATGGTGTCTTCCATTCAGAAAATATTGGTGGCAGCATTTTGAAAGGAAACAGAAACAGCCGTTCTCCTAGTGAGTTTCACATTGTTACATTTAGGAAGAATGTTGAAGAGTAGTATGTGGAAAATCTGAAGCCATTTTTCTACAAACTCTCAATCAGACTTGGATGGAAAAAAAAACCTGAAGAATGTACAAACTGAAAACCAATTTTTGTCTGTATAGCACCAACAGTAACGCTTGAGTCAGCTTTGTGTCAAGCCGCCATTTTCATTCAATCAATAGCGTCCCCCTGCACACATTCAGGGACCTAGTCGTGTCTTCAGATGAAACGCATTGTAGGAAAAGAAGCAGAAAGGAAAAGGAAAAAAGTTCCGCCGGACCTAGTGAAGCTGCAGCAGGTGCAAATAAGCTTCAGACAGTCTTACAAGCACTGCTCAGAACTCTCAACTGAGGCACTCAACATCCAGGACTTGCCATTCGGATCTTGGCGCCTTGTATTTTTGTTTTGTTTTTGATGGAGGGGAAAGAACAAAAAACAGACATTGAAAAAGGCTCAACAGTGCAGGGCGCCTTGTGCTGGTTCCGACCTATTCACACATCGGTCCGCTACTGACATCACCTCTTAAACCAACGGGGCACCCCACGCCGACTTTCGGCGCAGCATTGTAGGATGGCCACACCAGTGCGGCAATTTGCTGGACACCACCTCGGTGCCATCCAGATCTCGGCGCGTTCATTCATTCAATAGCGTCCCCCTGCACACATTCAGGGACCTGGTCGTGTCTTCAGAAGAAACGCATTGTAGGAAAAGAAGCAGAAAGGAAAAGGCAACAAGTTCCGCCGGACCTAGTGAAGCTGCAGCAGGTGCAAATAAGCTTCAGACAGTTCTACAAGCACTGCTCAGAAATCTCAACTGAGGCACTCAACATCCAGGACTTGCCATTCGGATCTTGGCGCCTTGTGCTGGTTCCGACCTATTCACACATCAGTCCACTACTGACATCACCTCATAAGCCAACGGGGCACCCCACGCCGACTTCCGGCGCAGCATTGTAGGATGGCCACACCAGTGCAGCCACTTGCTGGACACCACCTCGGTGCCATCCGGATCTCAGCGCGTTCGAGTCACTGTGCCGGAAGAGTGACCGGAACTCAGCTGAACACGCCGTCTTTCGGCGCAGCATTGTAGGATGGCCACACCAGTACGGCAATTTGCTGGACACCACCTCGGCGCCATCCGGATCTCGGCGCGTTCGAGTCACTGTACCGCAACAGTGACCGCAATTCAGCTGGACACGCCGTCTTTCGGCGCAGCATTGTAGGATGGCCACACCAGTGCGGCAATTTGCTGGACACCACCTCGGTGCCATCCGGATCTCGGCGCGTTGTGCTGCCTTCGGCCTATTCGCACATCGGTCCGCTACTGACATCACCTCATAAGCCAACGGGGCACCCCACGCCGACTTCCGGCGCAGCATTGTAGGATGGCCACACCAGTGCAGCCACTTGCTGGACACCACCTCGGTGCCATCCGGATCTCAGCGCGTTCGAGTCACTGTGCCGGAAGAGTGACCGGAACTCAGCTGAACACGCCGTCTTTCGGCGCAGCATTGTAGGATGGCCACACCAGTACGGCAATTTGCTGGACACCACCTCGGCGCCATCCGGATCTCGGCGCGTTCGAGTCACTGTACCGCAACAGTGACCGCAATTCAGCTGGACACGCCGTCTTTCGGCGCAGCATTGTAGGATGGCCACACCAGTGCGGCAATTTGCTGGACACCACCTCGGTGCCATCCGGATCTCGGCGCGTTGTGCTGCCTTCGGCCTATTCGCACATCGGTCCGCTACTGACGCCGCCTCACGTGCCAACGGATTTTCTACGCTTTTTGTAGCCCTATGTCGCATAACAGGTCATGTGACTTGTTTATAAAACTTTTCATTGGTTCATTTTACTTTTGGTTTCCTAAAGATGGAAGGCTTGGTCATATGACCTAAAAATAACACTTTTCATTGGTTTAGAACATTTTTTTTTCCCAAACGATGAAAGCCCCACCTTGTTTCTGGATCATTCAGACTGAAGCTGGCGTCAGCATGAGAGCACCACCATCTCTTGGCTCCGTCGTGGTCATTCCGCGAGCAATCATGTCAGCCGCTCCCCACCGGAAGCCTGCGGGAGTCGGGGGCCCCCAAGACTTTTATACAATCTTCACGGCTGAGGGGACGCTTTTCGAGAATGGAGCCCAAGCCCTAGCAGGCAAGCGTCCGACTTCCAAGGTGTCCCAGGGCCATTTCAGTGGACCAGGCCCAAAACCGAAGAGCCGTCCGCCATTTTGACAGCCATGTGGCAGCCGCCTATCGCTGCACTGCAAGAGTGGGAGCAACTCCACAACATGGTGAGCGAGACGCTGTGGCCGCAAGAGCGAGCGCAACTCAGCTAGATGGCCGCCACCTGGGGAGGCCCGTTCACGCCGCCTCCCCCCCCCCCCCCCCCCGGGCCGCCGCACGCCAATTTTCGGAGCAGCATTGTAGGATACCAAAACCAGTGCGGCAGTTTACTGGACATCACCTGGGTGCCTGTCGTACATGTTGTGTCAGCCATGTGACACTGGACACAGACCGCTACTGACGAGGCCTCCCCCCGCACCACCCGGGACGCCCCACGCTGTTTTTCTGTGCTGCATTGTAGGATCCCTAAACCAGTGCGGCACCCAGGCGACATCACCTGGGTGCCGTCCAGAACTCTGCACGTTGTGCTGCCTTGGGACTATTCGCACAACAGACCGCTACTGACGAGGCCTCCCCCCGCCCCACCCGGGACGCCCCACGCCAATTTTCGGAGCAGCATTGTAGGATCCCTAAACCAGTGCGGCACCCAGGCGACATCACCTGGGTGCCGTCCAGAACTCTGCACGTTGTGCTGCCTTGGGACTATTCGCACAAAAGACAGCTTCTAACCATTGTTGCTTTTTGTGTTAATAAATGTTTAAATGTTTTTAGTTTTTGTTCTGTTCATTATCGTTAAAAGTTAATAAAGTTTTATAACCTTAATTTGTTGGAGTGTTATCTATTTTTTGAAAAACGGGTGAATGGGGCCTTGAATCGGGATATTGTCATGTGTGGGCTTTGGAAGTGTGCTGCTGCAGGATCGGACATTTCAAACTCAAATGCACGTTCTTTTTCTTACCTTTCCGAAGCATGGAGCGCAATAGCAGGCAGAGAAAGGGTGATGCACGTGTTGAACACTACCTGACCTGGCAAGTTGCTGGCAGTGCCCCCCCGCCCGCTCCTGAAAGAGGGCACACACACACCGCCGCCCCGAGTACTTCACAAATCTTTCAAAGACCATGCGCTTGTTCATGAGGCTTAAATGGTTTATCACCTCTTCTAGAACCCCTACATCGACCCTCTGACGTTTCATGGAAAAATTACCATGTAACACAATACCAAGCCCTGTCAGCTGAAACCCCCAAGGAATCGTGGGGCATATTATCAAGGGGGTTTATCTCCGCTTTTTTGGCTTTAAAAACCATGAAAGCGGAGATAAAATTATTTCCCTATTATCAAGCTGTCGCTAACACCAGTTAGTGACACCTAAAAGGAGATAGCGACCATCTTGGGCCCGGCTTTGCATGTCAGTGATACTTATCACTAATGACATGCAAAGTGGCGTGCCAAGATGTTAGCGACTGGAAACAGTCCCTAACATCGCTACCTTCTATTACCAACTTTTGGAGATATTCGCGCTAAGCGCGAATATCTCCAAAATCTAACACCTGCCCTGAGCAGTTCTTAGCCATGTTATCCAATGGGAGGTGGATAACATGGCTAAGAGCATTAGGTCGATAATACATGAATATCGCTGACTTTTCTGCGATAATAGCAAGGTTTATCTGCGATAAAAATCGCCGATGTGCGGCGATAATTTTTGTCTCTAAACAAGTTATAGACAAAAATTATCGCTAGTTGTTCGTAATATGCCCCCGGGTTTTTGCTTGCAGAAATCGGGAGGCGGGAGACTAGCACTGAAATCAGTACTCACACGCCTGAATCAGGAGGATTGGCATGTCTGAATTCTCTACAGCTGGGGCCATAAACTACATCCGCAGGGGTAGGTGATAGCCTGGGACCAGCCTGGCATCTAAAATGGCTGCCGTGCACGACAAAATTGTGGCATTCGAAAAAAGGCAAGATGGCGCAGCCGCTGGAAGAGATATATCAACATATATCAGCCTCCTCAGCCACCCTCAGGAAACATAGGGGATTAGGATATGTCTCCCGCACCCCCTTATACCTAGTACTTTAATTAACGAAGCACAAAATGGCGAATTCCCGTTTCGCTACCAGTTTGCGGCCCAGTTCGCGGCCCGTGAAGCGCTTCTACCGTGAAAAATCATTTTTTTTTTATTTTCCCCACGGGACCCTTTAATAACCCCAACAACATTCCTAGGGGGTCAAGAGGGGGATACCTTGCCCCCTTTCATTAAATTCCCCCTTAGTTTTTCACCTTTTCTTCTCTCTCGATCCTACCGAGAGACAAGATGGCGGCCGCTCCGGACTGTCACGCAGCAAAAAAAAAAAAAAAGCTCACGCACAGCCGCTGGAAGAGATGTATCAACATATATCAGCCTCCTCACCCACCCTCAGGAAACATAGGGGATTAGGATACGTCTCCCGCACCCACTTATAACTAGTAATTTAATTTACGAAGCACAAAATGGCGAATTCCCGTTTCGCTACCAGTTCGCGGCCGCGCTTCTACCGTGAAAAATCATTTTTTTTTTATTTTCCCCACGGGACCCTTTAATAACCCCAACAACATTCCTAGGGGGTCAAGAGGGGGATACCTTGCCCCCTTTCATTAAATTCCCCCTTCGTTTTCCACCTCTTCTTCTCTCTCGATCCTACCGAGAGACAAGATGGCGTCCGCTCCGGACTGTTTAGAATGTTGACAGACACCGGAGAGCCAATCAGCTTTCTGCGCGCAAAGTTCCGATAAGCGAAAAGTAAGCGGACCGGATCGCTGCCCAGAGCGCTGTTACAGATATATATCTTGGTTTGAACGTTAATTTCTCAAAAACTACTGGAGCACATATATTGAGACCTAGCAAAGGCACATCGGGCTAACAGTCCCTACAATTTTGCCAAGTTTCGTGCAAATCCATTCAGCCGTTCGAGCTAAAAGTGAGTCCAACCGCCCTATGGAAAAATGAATGGGAAAAACGCGTTTTGGGACCCCCCTTTTTTCTCAGCCCCCCCTTGACGAAACCCCACCAAATTTTCAGGGGCTGCTCAGAAACAAAATGTGCCATTTTCCTGAAAATTTCAGCCGATTCCGTCCACAAACGCCAAAGTTATTAGACATAGAATTTTCAAAAGTCCCATAGGGAAAAAATCCTAACTATATATACCTACTGGCGATAGCCAGTAGGTAATATATATATATATATATATATATATATATATATATATATATATATATATATTTTACTTATTATTTTTCTTATCACATGATGCCGGCAAGACAAAAAAACATTCTCTAGCCTAGACCTAAAAAAAAAATGTTTTTTGTAGATGCCATTAAGGATTATGAGCTGTTTAATTTACTTTATGTAGTTATATAGAAACATATCTACCGTGCAAAGACCCTGATCATAAGTGGGGCAGAATTTAGAAATGTATCTACTTTACTGCACCCAGTAATTATTGGGTGTGATAAAGTTTGCATTATTCATTGAATTTCGGCATTTGTAAGGGGAATCAATATGGTGTGTACCCTGAGTTGCGCCAAGCTCCAAAACCTGCATGTTATTGCACAAAAACTTGAAATGGGGATGGCTTTTATCGGTACTATACAGTTTATATTCCCTCCCACCTAGCCATACTTGGGGCCTTAGTGAGATATTAAACTATTTTACAAAATGACAAAATAATAGGATCATGGCAAAGTCAAAGCATTTGAGTCATGTACGTGTTTTTTAAGAGGTAAAGGCCCAAAGTTATTCTGATGAGATAAGAAGCCTAATATACATTCGGGTAGTTCACGTACAGTGTGGGAAACTGTGGACCAAAGTTTTTGCAAACAGGTCGCCTTTTATTTTAATAAAAGCAGTCCTTGTAAGTTAACCTTCAAGGGAGTAGGCAGCTCTTCAGTTGACTGGACCACTGCCTACTAACCTCAGTCTGCAGACACGATTTCAAAAGGGAAAGTTGTTCCATGGGGATAGCTTCCCCTTTGCGAGTTAGTACCACTCAAACTTAAAGGTCAGTAACTGATTCATGGTTTGCTATCTCAATTGTATTGCAATCCATTGATGCATACTTTTGTGATTTGTATACAGGAGCGTGCATCCCTGTTTGCACCCCTTCTATTTGTGATTCAAAAAGGGGAGCAAACTCCTTTATTAGCCTCCAAGACCTTAATCTCATAAAAGGGCTTCAGGACATTGTGAAAATCCCTTTTGTGGCAACAAAACTATGATTTTGAAAATCGCAGGGTTAGCGACCATGAGGGGCTTTGTACACAATGTCCTAAGGTCCACACTCCAGAATTTACCCTCTACATGTCTTACCCAGTCTCTTCAGCTATAGGGTCTGTCAAGAGGAGGCCAAGTCTGATATATTGGTTGTCTGTTCTGAGAATCAACCCGCCAACATGCACTCAAGATATTTTACATGCAAAAATGTTATGTTGTATAGGCTACTTTAAACAGAATACAAAACCTCATTGCAAACAAATGAATATTTTGCAGACCAAGAGTGGTGTGCTCCGAGCGAAAATATGATACAAAAGATGGAGTATTCGCATTAACTCTGCGGTCGAATCTAACTGCTGTAATTACTGTAGTTGATATAAAAACAGAATCTACTAGATATTCGAAAGACTTCGGGCCAGATGTTGGTGGCCTATTACCGGTCGGTAACGGCCGAAATCGGCCGGTACCAACCGGTAATAGACTTTTCCTATGAAGGGGGCATATTTACCGATTCGGTATTTACTGAATTGGTAAATGAAATATAGAAAGTACTTCAAACAGTGTTTCTGGGCTTAAAGGATTCGTTATTTACCACCAACTATTAGTTGGTGGTAAATAACGAATTCCTATGTAAATGCAAATATGTGCATTTACACCTGTGCAATGTGACAGACATACATGCCCTTAGGGCATGTATGTGTGCCACATGTGCACACAAGCACTAATCAGGGGTGCAACAGGGTGTCAATGTGCCACCCTGCCACCCTTGCCTTTTTCCCAATTTTACCGAATTGGTAATTACCGATTCGGTAATTGACATTCATTCCTATGGGCCTCCAGGCCCATAGGAATGAATGGCAAATACCAAATCGGTAATTACTGATTCGGTAAATACCGAATCTTAACGATTCAGTATTTTTGACCGAAAATTATCTACATAGCATTTACAGATTCGAAAATACCGAATCGGTAAAATTCGGTATTTTCGAATCAGTAAATTTAAATTACCTACATCTAGCCCCTGGTGACCTCAGAGAAGTGAGTTTCATAGAAAAGTCTGCAGATTTAATTGATAGCACCTCCTAGTTCAACCAAGATTATTAATGTGCTAAATAATCAATTCTCGAGTGTCCTAAAGAAATGGTGACTCGCAGGAATCAATTCTTTTAGGGGCAGACAACTTGGAGACAAATTACCATAATACATGTAGAATACAAACCTGATTTTTCTTGAGAGAGCGTGTTTAAAGAATAGGTGGGAGAGCGTGAATTAGGCTGACACTCCACAATTGACTTGTGGCTCTATCTAACATGATGTTTTCCCACACCTGGGTTGGGTTCTTTATTATAGAAATAAACATATCCAATTAAGGGTGTGACTATATCCAGTATGCGCTTGAGACCAGTCTGGTGTCCTGAGCACCTGTGTAAAATGTGACAGACAAATTGAGCATAATAAGCTTGGATACACCTCTCTTGTTGGATGAATGTGCTGTCAGATAGAGAATAAGCTTACTTTTTCACTAGGCTCTTTAAGGCTTTCAGTTGTTAGAAATAATTATTTAAGGTGATGAAAGAACAGTACCCACAAGTAGGCCTTCATCTGGTTTTAATAGCTATGAAAACAGCTTGCATAATTATTTTAACATAAACATAATTGCATTTCTTCCAGTGTCTTGATTTTTACATCTCCACTTCGTGATGATTTCCGAATTCGGGAGAACCTATTTCCTATTAAATTTAGAAGTCCTCTACATTTTGTCTAGCCTAGTCTCTTCTCCGTATGTATCTTCATGCCTACGCTCATGGAAGGCATTGCATGAATTTTTTATTCTTGACCCAAGCCTTATAAACATCTTAAGCTTCTTGTACTGGTGACACTCCCAACTATTGTAAATTTAGGAAACTACTCAAAGCCTACCTATCCAGAACCATCAGGTAAGTTTCCTACTCTGATCTGCATCAGCGCTGAGATGCCCCCGGGTGAGTTGTGCGCTATAGCAAATAGTTTTAACATAACATTTAACATTTCCTTTTCTTCCGTAACAGTAGGTGCTTGACCTGTCATTGGCCTGCAGGTTTACCTCTGATGTTAAACAGCCACAGTTAGTCCTTTATTGAAACACGCATTGCTGGATCCATTCGTAATAGTAATGTATTTGCTTTTCCTCGACTACTACTGATGGTACAACTGACGGGAAGCGTAGTCACTTCCCAGTTCTAAGACATCACCGAACATACCGGCAGCTGGATATTTTCTAAATTCTCATTCACTCAGGTGGATTCTGGGAACAAACAAGCAACATATCATAAGATTATCATGACTGGGCCTACTTTGATTTTCCCAATATCGAGGGATAGTGTTTATGGCTTCTACAGTGCAGTGTCTGGAATATAAAGAAATGGTCAAAGCCTATTCCAGTCTCCCTCATGAATGGTCAACACAATAGTATCTTTGGTCTCGTGCAGCTAGATCAATCTAACATTTTAGCAACATCAACGATTCCACCTCCATAGCAACCAACGAACAATCCTCAATGGATTCAAATATATTCTTTAAAACTAATCACAGGCAATATTATTCCTTTATATTCACTCTGTCTGACAGCCTCGATCAATCTCATTTTTAGCCTTAATCCTTTGTCATTCCCAAAGTTCATCCTTTTCACCAATTCACCTCTAAGCCTTTTTGTTACTTGTATGTCTTCCTTTTAGTTGATATTAGATCATCTGATTACATTTTTTATATGTAAGTACATGACACCCAGACATTTTTCTATCTGCAAGAATGCCTATGGTAAATTTCCAGCAGATTCCTGAATGAACTGTCATTCAATACTAAACGAACAGTTATAAATAACTGAGACGATGCCAGTGGTGGTATTCTTAGGTTCTACAAGTGTAATTTCATGTCCTTTACTGTTGGCCTCTGCTGATATTGAGCCGAAAATTTCAAAGCTGATTTAGCAAAATCTCCATGCCATTGGAGTCATGCTAGCCTGGCTGATGATGGGTCAAACTCTGAAACTGGTCCAAGGATGCTTGTTCCCAGTCCAGGGAGGACCTGGCTTGGCAGTTCGGGCTGGACAGTTCCCAAGAATGATTTGATTATGGCTGGGTCTAAACTGGAATGGCATGGGGAGCAAAACAACAATGGATTTAAGTAACCCTGGGCAAAGCACTACGCTACGCTCACGTAGTTTGCGAAGTTTACGCTACTTCGCGCTACGCGAATTGCACGTAGCACAGTGCAAACACGCGGAACATAGCGTAGCGGAGAGCAGTGGTCATTTTTTGCTTGCTCGCGGTCCTCCACGCCAAGTTTTACTACGCAGTTCGTGTAGTGCTACTCGTAGCTCGGGTAGTACGAAGTGCACTTCGCGTAGCTACGCGTAGCGCTACTTCGCGAACTACGCCCAGGCCTAGATTTAAGCCCAGATCTCTGTACTGGAGTGAATGTATGTCATTGTTCAGCATTCTGTCCATCAATTGTTCTTTTTGCATATGTCACCTGAGTGGGACGGGTATGCCCAGACGTATTTCTCATGCTCTCCATGCCAATGGAGTCAAGCTAGCCTGGCTGATAGGGGGTGAAAACCCCAAACCGGTCCTAGGTTGCTTGTTTCCAGTTCAGGGAGGACCTGGCTTGGCAGTTCGGGCTGGAATGTTCCCATGGGGAACAGGGTCAAGACTGATTTGCTTATGGCTGGGTCTAAACTGGAATGGCATGGGGAGCAAAAAGCGATGGAATTAGGCCCAGATCTCTGCACTGGGGTGAATGTATGACATTGTTCAGCATTCTGTCCATCAATTGTTCTTTTTGCACATATAATGTACAGGTATCACTAAGCTCCTGCTAAGGGTTTTCATGGTGGACACATGTGACAGTGGGGCCTGTGGCAACTGGGTATTTCCCTCTGGCTGCTTTTCTTCGTGGGTTAATGGGAGTGCTTGTTTGGATCAGCTAAGGTCTGGTACAGGCTAGGTTGAGTTGGAGAACCTGAACCTGAACATTTAGATGACAATTCGGGGTGTTATTCTGAATTACATCATAATTCACCTAGGCTAACCAATACAGGTTGCAAACACTGACAATTGTGGCACTTAAATGACCTCATTGTGTGTTTGCATTTACAAATGCATTGAAGCTGACTTTGTCTCATTAACAGGAGACAGTGCACTGTGATGAAACATTATTTGTGACACAAACTTTGTGTACTGTAAAGTGAGCACCCTCTTTGGAATGCAGACCAGCATTACTGAGAAAGGCAAAAAACGATAAGGCCTTTTGGAGTACGTAAAGTTGAATTCCTGTAGTTCTTTTTGAGATTTCCCCCCCCCCCCTATTATGTCAATTTGGAAGAAAAACAAGAAGGTTCATGGAATATTCATATACAATTAGTAAAAATGGAAAGTATTGAAACTGCTTTGCACTTTTACTAATGTAAAGTTGAATGGGTAATGTGAAGGGCATACCAGTGAAAGACGATATGCGGATAGCACAATACTGCACTGTTTATTTGTTTTTTCAGTGTGTGGATGGTGTATCCCTGTTAAACAATACAAAGTAGGGAGAGACAGAGTCAGTTTTCTGCCACTACAAAAGATTCTAGATCATATTAACATTTGTGTTTAAGTATGAGGCAATGAACGAAAAGACATTTAGAGCAGTTAAATGAAAAATTTCCTATATTTTCATATCTGAAGGTTTCAATTCTATTAAGGACAAGGAGGCGAGGATAAGGATTAAGCTTTTCTTTCTTCATTTATTTCCACCAGCAGCCGTAAACAACAACAGTGAACAGTCGTAGGACTTAATTTCCCATGCAGCCTACAGAGAAAACCATCAAGTTTGAAAACAGTCCAGCAGCCAATCAGGCGCCTCTTGGGACAATAATAGACCATGATCCCTGCTGGATGTCCTCTTTCTTCCTGCGACAAAGCCGACTGTGGAAGTTCTCAATCCTGCTTAGAAAAAGGAATCGTAATAACCTGAATGTGACAAAGCTATCAAACACATCATTAATGCAACATTCATAGCAGAACCAGAAAACGCTTTACTTACATCTGACGGAAAATTCTGAAACTTTTGGTGGCAGCCAGGTCAGGATCTCCTTATGATCCCTGCCCGGTGTCTGTCATCATCAAACGGGCTTCAGGTCCAGTTGCCCGTTCACTTAGCTCCTTATTCGCCTTAATGTTTGAGATGGGGGATTTCCCTAGGCATTGGAAGATCGCTTCCATCCTCCCCTTACTGTAAAAACCTAACTTGGATCCCAAAGATCCTAATAATTTTCAGCCAATATCTCGTCTCCCGTTACCGGCTAAACTGGTTGAAAAAGCAATGAACAGACAACTAAAATCTTTTTAAAGTAAGATAAGAGGCCTAGACCCAACTCAATATGGATTCTGAGAGGGTCACAGTACTGAGTTTGCACCTATTAAATCTACTGAAGAGATTAGAGAAGTGTTGGATAGAGGTGGTAAGGCCGCATTGATTATGTTAGATCTGTTGTGCGGTCTTCGACACGGTCATTCATGATTTACTGATGGACCAGTTGTCAACATGCGGGGTCCAGGGTATGGCCTGGAAGTTGTTAAAATCCTTCCTCATGGATAGGTCCCAAATTGTGGCACTGGATGATTTTTGTTCCAGACCGTTTACCCTGGATGCGGAGTCCTACAGGGGTCCTCCCTTAGCCCTACTCTTTTTAATGTTTATGTTTCCTCACTGGCATCTTTAATTGGCTCATAGGGTTTTAACCTTACCTCCTATGCAGGCGATACTCAAATTGTGGTCGCCTTGCATCCCGGGCAGAGAGCATGCATAGACAGTCAGTTTCACAACTGTATGGAGGCAGTAGGGAGACGGAAGGCGCAAAACTGTTTAAAACTCAACTCTACTAAGACGGAAGTCATCTTATTTGGAAATGACCCCCATTTTTGGGCCCCTAGTTGGTGGCCAGCTTCTCTGGGCAACCTTCCTATACCCTCTATGAAGGTAAAGAATCTGGGAAAAATGTTTGATGATAAGCTCAATTTTAGTGATCATATAAATGTGGTGGCTTCAACTACTTTTTACACCTTGAGAATGATCAAGAAAATTTTACATTTCTTGCCAGCAGATAATAGGGGGACAGTGGTTACTGCTCTTATCATGTCTAGGTTAGACTACTGTAATGGGCTCTACCTAAACTTGCAAAGAACGATCCATGAATAACTTACAATTGCTGCAAAATGCTTCCGCTAGATTGCTTACTAATACTCCGAAATGTAGGCCTATTTCCAATGAAATAAAAAAACTCCACTGGCTACCGGTAAGGAAAAGTGTGCGTTTTAAGGCCTTGTATACTGTTTAAGGATCTGCAGGATACTGGCTCAGAATACCTAAAGCACCGGTTGCAGTGGTACCAACCTATAAGAACATTGCGCTCCATGTGGGCAAAATTGGTTTCGGTCCCAACCATAAACAAAGCTTCATAGGGCGGAAGAAGCTTTATAGCGTGTGCAGCAAGAGCCTGGAATGAGCTCCCCTTTTATTTGAGAAACTCCACGGATTTGTTAACTTTTAGGAAGCAACTGAAGACCTGGCTTTTAAACTTATAATCTGTGTCTTTAGCTTAACGCCTAGAGAAAGCCGTCAGCACCAGGACACCCTCGGGTAACCGTTCGCGCTATATAAATGTTAATAACATAACATAACATTTGGTGAGGAAGGTCGCCATTTTTGCGTCAATTTCTGGTGTCACGGCTACCTTGCTCTCAAGGGACGGGCAAGGGCATTCCACCCTGAGGCAGGAGCGGACCTCCTGGTCTAAGGGTTTTCGCAAACGACTCGCCACATATTTGGCCACCTTTTCACAGGGCACCCACTCCGAGGAGCAGGGGTGCAACAAATCCTCCGAATCCAGGAGGTCAGACTGGGCGTTGTTCTGAGGAGTCGGCCTGGAGTTGGTCCACGGACCGAGAGGGAGAGGGGCATCAAGACCTTCCATGATCGGAATCCCTGTCCGAAACGCCTTGGGAGTCCTCAGAAGGATGCGGAGAAGCCACAGGCTCCTGAGTTCCGGCAGGGTCGGTCTGAAGGGGGTGGACCCGATGGTGTAGGTGCAACCTTAGTGTCCAAAAATACTTCAACCTGTCAAACGCGTTCAAATCCACCCCTTCGGGATGTGGGTGTTTGCGCAGTTTCGCAGGATGGGCAGCAGGGCTCAACTCTGGAGGTTGGGGGCCCAAGGGTCCCGGAATCTCTTCCCTCATGGGGAGTGGCTGAAGGCACCTCTGCGCCAGGTCAATTAACCTCTTCAGCAAAGGAGCCACTGCCTCTGAGACCGCCCTGACAATGGATGCATCAACCGCATCGCAGAAGTAATCTGTGAGCGGGAAGTACTGTGTCTCCTCCTCCTTCTTGTAATAATCGACGAACTCCTCCATGTCTATATACAGGAGTAGCTGAGGAACTGAGGTAGGCGTCAAGTAAGTAGGATAAGTATCTAGGTGGCCACCCACCAGGTGAGAGGGCTTATCAAATTTGGGACAGAGCCCAGACAAAGAAACGTGGGGAGAACCTGACCTAGGAAAGGCGGGATTTAAAAGGACCCAGAACAACCTAAAGGTCACTTAGTAGGCCCAAAAACGTAGAGCAGGAACAAAACGCCCTTATTTTGTACACAGGCTCATTGAAAAATAACCTGGGAGAATACTGTGCTGCTCGGCACAGTAATCACCTAATCTTACCCACCGGGGGGGTGTTCACTCTCAAGTATGCCGGCAAAGAGGCGCGCAACAGCACAGACGCGGCTGGAGGTGCTCGGTGATGGCCAAAACTGACTCAACCTCTGCCTGCGTACCGCTGAGGAGAAGTAGGTACACCCTCTGATGGTCAACAGACCGTCGGGCACTCCCGCCGGTAACTGCGCAATACACTTGCGGCCACGTAGGTGCGGCCAAAACTTTCCCACAGCCACGACTAAGAAGTGGAGGCTCCAATCATCAGAAACCACCAACGGCAATAAAACTAAAGCGATAAAGCAATTATAGAGCATGCAAAGCAGAGTGGAGGCTCCGAAACGTATTGAGGACGAAACTGTAAACATTACATAATAAACAAGAAATGTCGGCCCAATAATAATAAGCTGCAGCATAAAAGGGGAGCGGAGGCTCCTACAATTGCATCCATATAAACAAACCAAAGCCACGCAGCATAAAGTAAACTGAGGGAAGTGGAACTTATCTGAAGGAGGCTGCTAGCAGCGAAGAAAGAGGACGTCCAGCAGGGATCATGGTCTATTATTGTCCCAAGAGGTGCCTGATTGGCTGAAGGACTGTTTTCAAACCTGATGGTTTTCTCTGTAGGCTTCATAGGAAATGAAGTGCTACGACTGTTCACAGTTGTTTTTTAAGGCTGCTGGTTGAAATAAATGAAGAAAGAAAAGCCTAATCCTAATCCTCGCCTCTGGGTCCTGACATAGAATTGATGTTGGGGTTGAGAGGTGGATGGCACTGATTTCTAGGTGATGGAAAAGGTAAAAATTGGAAAAATGGCATCAACAACACAGTTGGAACCACACGTGTCGTAATAAAGCAAATGTTAAGGTGGCAAAAGCATATCCTTGGTAAAATGAGTCAGCGATCTAGACTTGGAGTAAATGGTTGGGGAGTGGAAGGTCTTGGAGACTTCCTGCCGGGACTTCCTACTTCCTTCCTTCCTGCCTGCGGCGTGGTGAGTAGTTTTTTGGGTTGGGTCGGGTCAGGGTAATTTTCAGGGCTCGGGCCAGGTTTAAGGGCTTATTAAAGGGGGTCAGGGTAGTTTGTAGGGGTGGGGCCAGTTTTAGGGCTCAGAGCAGGGGGTTAGGGTATTTTTAGGGCTGGAGTTTGGGTAGTTGTTAGGGCTGGAGACCGATTTTAGGGCTCAGGGTGGGGGGGGGGGGGCTGGGATGTAACCTTTACCACTCATTAACCTTTACCAATCATGCCTTTACAGCCAAATTTGTTGTAAAGGCATGCATAGGAAAGACGCGGTTGTGGTAAAGATCGCTTTGTTAAGGCTAGCGAAGTAATCGCATGCATTGTTTCGTCATGCAATCTATGAATTGCATTGCCTGCAAAATAAGAAGATGGAGTCAACTAGGAAGACTCCTACTATTTTACATCATGAGCAAGACTTGTGTATGCAATAGGAGATTACTGTGCAGGTATTAAATGGGTACCATTACCTATAGCAGTGCCCCCAATGAGAATTATCAGGAATCAAGGACTCCAAAGCTTCCCTGTAGAAGTCTTTTGTTTGTACAATCAAGACCCTCATTGAATAATGCCAGGAGAGAAGCCTTCTTGCCAGAAACATTGATTAAACAAATGTACATATGAAAGATTTCTCACCTAAGAGCTCACTATAAGATAATATCCAGATCTAAAACAGTGGAAGAGAATGAATGTGGAATCTAGTAATAGAGCTACACACCTCCCTCTCCTCCAAAGTGCAAATTAGTATCAATTCCCAAAGCCGTTTTAGGATTCTGTAAAAGTTCACAGACTCTCAAAATAACTGTAATGCATTCAAAAAACATTTTAACAGTTGCAAACACGTAATCAGATTGTTTGTGACCATTAAAATGCCTAGTACATCTGGCTTGTAATTTAGGGAGGAGGCATGCTGGGTGGATATCTACATTATATATTAAGTCTGTGAAATACTAGGAGAGTGTGACACTGAATGAAGGTGTTCTAGCGATGAAGTGTCCATAATCTACGGAAACTTTGGCCATATAGTGAAACTCAACCATGAAAGACCCTCATACGTAAGAAACCCAACCGTAGGTTCAACTCATAAAGTGACTTTTCACTTGCCCAGAAATCCAAATAAATACATATAGTAGTTAGAGACCTAAGGTGTAAAAAAATTATTAAAAACCATATGCACCATATAGCAAGCCACCAAAATGGTCAACTTGCCTTAAAGTGTTTACACCGAAAGATTACTTGCAATGAATGCTTGAGGACAGATCACAGAGCCAAGCTACATCTTGGAAAATGAAAGGACCAAATGGTCCAATGCAAGTCTGGACAAGTGGGGTTCACTACAAAATGCATGCAGTAACCAAAATTAATGTCTTACTCAGACACCGCTAATAAGACAAGATGGAGCATGCCAGTCATAAACGCCCGACTGATCGAAGGGACAAAGGCATGTCACAGCAGAAGAAATTTGGGGCCTCACTTACTACAAAATGTCGCAGCCCGTTGCTACAAGTCAGTATGCTGTGCCGAGCTGCGTCGTTTTAAAAGCACAGGTAGTAGGCGTATTAACAACAATACAACACATCCGTGTGCCTTCCCCTTCGCTGGCACACAATTGGCTGCCATGCACAGTGCAGGCACACTTGTGTCATGTTGCAAGGGTGCCAGCATTACCGGTATGATTGTTTTTGTACATGAAGGGAGACATTCCTGCACAAAAACAATAATTGATGGCATTTTACTCTTTCTATGCATCATAGAAAGAGGAAAAACCAAATAGAAATTAAAGTATTTCTCCTCATTGCGCCACTCCTACGCTTCGCCTGGAGAGGCGTAGGATTCTGATACATTTCCAGCTTTGCAAAGCGTTGTAAATCTGGGAATGTGTCAGGTTCCATGAATGTTGCGTGGAAATACTCACAGCAACACCCAAGGAATGCCCCTTTCACACATAGTAATGCGTGAAAGTGGCTCATATTTACAAGCGCGTGAAAAGTCACGCAGGGTGATTTGACGTGGCCTTGCAAATATGGGTAAGCCCATTGTGCCGCCAGTGCGTCAAGAACAGTGATTCACCAGTGGCACAATGGGGTGGGAAATGAGACCCTTGAAGTTTCTTATTCAGCTGCCATCTTAGTGGATAAAACACTTCACAAATCTAGTATAAGCATGGTGCTTCTTGGAAAAGTCTGGATTCAGGCCATAGCAATAATCCCAGCTACCAAATGATAGGTTATACCCAGAAAGGCCTCACGCTCAATCTGTAAAGACTGTTACTAACCGACAACACAGAATAGATGGTTGGGAGTGAGCCGACGGACAAAACTTCCAGAAAAAAAGAAAAAGTCAAAGATACTTCTTCAGGTTTGGTTTGTGTGACTACATATGGTACTGAATCCAACAACATTAGATAAAAAAAAACTGGCACCTATTCAGACTCAGAATTTATAAACTGAAAACCAATCTTTGCTTTCAAAAGAGGAAAGAACTTGGGAGACAGACGAGTGAAAGCATATCAAGAGTATAAGAAACAGTCAATCATGCAACTGTGGAGTCTGAACCCTATCATCGTCTCACTTTAAAGGAGAACAGATGGATTTGGTTGTGTGACTCGAGAAGGAATGGCTTCAATCATCAAGTTGAAGGGTATTCACTTGCTACCTTATGAGTCTTCCCCTTGACAATGGCTTCCCTGTTACTTCCTTTACAAGCCTTATCTGGATCTCCGTGCTCCCTTTTGTTCTCTTATTCTATTGATGACTTTTAAAAATATATGTCAATTTGTTTAATATTGCTCATATGTACACCATTTGATCATGTCATTAAAGTTTCGGTCAGGAGTTGTTAATACTTACCGGACTTTACTTCACTAGTTGCCTACCTATAGTCCTTTCCAACATGGCTATGCTGGGTGGCACGACTTATGTATCACCTTTTCCACCCAGATGTTTTATACACATCCTTGCCCCCTGTTTTTCTATGGCGTTTTTGTCCCTCGGCTTTCTCCCACCTGTCTATTCTGTGGTGTGGGTTAGGAACACAGTCTGTATAGATTGAGAATGAGCCCTTTCTGGGTATAATCTTTACTATTTGATACTTGGGATTGTTGCTTTCGCCTGATGTCAGTCCTTTCAATGATGGTGGCATGCATAGACTATATTTGTGATGTTTTTTGTCCAATAAAATGGCAGCAGAGTAAGACGGATTATTCTCTTCAGCTGTGACAAGTGTTATTAGTGGTGTATTTTTTTAATGACACTCTTTATTGCATTTTCATCACAAATAGGCATTACAGGAGAATGACATTTCAATAGGCAAGTAAGTATAATTGGATCAAAATGATAGGATATGTATACAGTGCCACTGGCCTGGCCTTCAATCTCCATCTCAGTCATGCAAAAAATAAATAAAACAAGGAGCAAGTAATATAACTAACCCCCCACTGGATCCCATGACAGACAAAACCTGATGTATTACCAATTAACTGTTCTATCCATTGTTAGGGGGAAGTGCATGTGCGTGAGCATTGAAGTCCGGATACGGACTTAGTAGATCCATTGATGTGTTATTAGTGGTGTATAGGTAAGATATTAATTTTCTTTACTGTGTACAGTGTGTAGTGATTCCCGCTTGTCTAGTCTACATTGGACCATTTTGTCTTTTTGTTTTCTTAGATGTAGATTTGTCTCTGTGATCTCTACTCAAGCATTCATTGTAAGTAATCTTTCAGTGTAAATACCACATGGATGGTTGACCGTTTTGGAGCCTTACTATAGAGTGCACATAGTGTGTTTGTAATCGTTTTTAGATTTCTGGGCATGCGATTAGTCACTTTATGAGTTGAACCCATGGTTGGGTTTTATTGTTGACTTTACTTATGAGAGTCTTGCACAGTTTAGTTTAATTTCATGTCCCAAGTTGTATATTTGTCGCACTTAGGTGCTAGTATGTGGTTTTAGTGAGTGGTGGATTCACACCATGAGACCACAGGAGGTGTACTTCTTTCATGTCTTTTTTAAGTGATTTTCTTTTATACATATTGATTGAATTTTTGTAACTTATCTTTTAACATTAGGTTTTGTTAAATTCGACATTTTATCATTATTATGGTCTCATCATACAACAAGAGACATCAATGTATTGGCCACTGTAGCCTCTTTGATATGAACTTTTGATTCTTTGCATATCAAAGGATTGCAAGTGAAGAAATAAGGAGTTATGTAATTGGTTGAGTGGTCACCTGTGTTGGCCTTGGCCACTACTAAAACCCTTTTCTGAACCTTTGTGACTAATAGAACACCAAGGGGGTGTTGTTGCATTAGACCGGATGAAAGAAAGCATTTATGTTAAATAAATTTGAGTTGTTTTCATATTGATATATGACTAAGTATGCTTACTGTTTTATACTGTTGAATTGATAGCCAATAATTGGCTATATCAGATACCAAATGGAGAACTAAGTATCCTAGCACACGTGGATTTGGCATAGTGATTTGAGAGCGTTATTACCAAATCGCCTAACTGAGTGGTCTATTGTGTAAATACTCCTTCAGAGGTAATTTCATGTTTGTGTTTGCATGTACCCAGTCTCCTGGGAGATTATTGGGTCACCCTATTGTGTGAAACATGATTTAGCGCAGGCAGCTGTCTGAAAGTGCCCTTTTTTTCTGAAAAGCATTTTTCAAAATATTAGTATCAAAGAATTTGCATAACTCAACGAACAAGATTATACAACCCCAGCTTTTTACACACTTCCCAAAATACACAAAAATATGTCTATATTACTAGGACGTCTAATGTTGCAGGATGTAATTCAACCCTCAGACCATTAGCAGAATATGTGGATGTTTTTATCAAATGTTTTGCCCCACAAACAAAATCAAATATCAAATATAGTACAACTTTATCCAACTAAACATCCTAACACAAGTGAATCTGGCATAGTGATTTGATAGCAGTGTTTCCAATCACCTAATTGAGTGATTTATTGTGTAATGCAGGAGTAATTTGTGTTTGTAGCTGAATAAAGGTGTTTTATCAGGAGTATCTAAAGACAGATCAAGACCAGGAGCTGGCCTGCTGGGTATGAAAAGGCCTAACATGACACCAGGTCCCTGCACCTCAGATTGACACATGTAAAAATACATGAGAGGTCTCTTGACAGTAAATTATGTGCCATTGCAAGTCATCACAATATATTTTGAGTGTTTAAAGATATTCTAGAGAACATATTCCAAAATATTTTCTAACGCATTGAGTTCCCACTGGGTAATCCTCATAAAAAGAGCAGCATTACTTCTTGTGCAGGAAAGCGGCGCATCTCTGCTTGCCTGCAGTTTCTCCCATTGGCACTGCTGAAACGCTTGATCTATAGGTGTTGCTTTTATCTCCCTTTTCAATTACACCAGAAGGAGGAAGCCATAGGCAACCTTTTCTGCGGTGCTGCCCCACAGTCTTCCTTGTTCCTAAGCAGAGAGTGGTTCAGCTACTCAGTGACAGCCTGGCTTCCCGCCTACCCCAGAAACATCTCTAATAGATTGCAGGGAAGCTAGAGGGCTGGCAGGATGAGGGTCTCTGTCAGAAGACTGTTTTAACCTCCAGATCAGTCTAGGGGTACAGCCATTCTGACCCTAGCTGATGACCTGCAGGTTGACCTCACCGGAGAAGGGGAGGGTCTTAAAGAGGCTGATGAGGTGGAAGCAGCTGCTGCCCGCCATCTCCTAGTGGAGCTAATGCCTGATTACTTGATCCTGATCTGAAAAAGATAACCCCCTCTGAGTCTTGGAAGGCCCCTAGTGATGAGGGCACTTGCCTCACCTTATTTATGTTCTGATTCAGCACCACACACAGCACAGAGGTCAGATGCTAGGCCATATGTAGCCCCCCGGCACCAAGCAGGCTAAGGGGACATACAAGGTGTCTTCAAAATAGTATTTATTTTGCTGATATCAAACTGTGTATTTTATCTTTCACCATTTAACTGTTTATGAGATGGTAAGGCTGGTCAATTAATGTAGTCCCTTTTTTAGTATTAGCTCAGGACAGGCATAATTGCAACCACGGAATCGGCAATGGAACGAGAATGACTTTTGCACTGTCATTTGATATATTTCTTTGGTGGTGGTGTGACTTCATAACAACACTCTAAGAAGAAGAACCTGGGAGCTTTTTGAGGTGAATACAACACCCATTAATAATGAAGGCGCCCTTTGCCTCCTCTGTAGTTGACTACCAGCCTTCCCAAGGGCGGGAGGGCATAAAGGAGCTCTGACTGGAGTCCTGGGTGCATTCCCAGAGAATGTGTGCAGGGTTAGTTTCTTCAGGCATGGATTCCTCTAAGCCTGTTGCCATCAAACTGATGAATACCTATGGAGGGCGAGAGTCCTCTTTTCAAGTTGTGGACTTTTTGCCGCAGTCTAGAGAGCAGACCATCTGCCTCCACGTCTATTATACACCCCTGGTCCCTTCTGCCCAAGACGTGTTGTCTGCTAACATCTTCTGCACACTGAAGAAGTGCTGTAGATGTTTGCAGAGAAGAGTGGATTAAGAAAAAAATGATGGTAGGTACAGTTCACTAAGTCGATTTGCCATCTACTCTACTTGAGACCAGATAGTTTGCTTTTTACCCAGTGGGACCTTTTTTGGTGGGTCACAGATAAGGACATGTGGCTGCTGTTGTTGCCTTGTGCCCGTATCCTTTCTTGGATGAAACTACTTGTCTAGAAACTATGTTAATCTGCAAGACCATTTCCATTATAGCAATGGATAACGCATTTTAAGGCCATTTGACGATTTCCACCAACCACATTACTAAGAGTTGGGTATTCTTTGTTTGAATCGAGCATTCCAATGCCTATCTGCACCACCTGGAATTTCTTCTCTTACACACTCGTCTTTTTTTGGGATGTTCTGTACTTTTTGGGTGAAGGGAACAGAATCTCAGATCTTGGAGCTAACTGTGCGAAGTTACTTTATTTCCACTTCCCGTGTTGTTTTGTCCTTGCTTTTAGTAGGAACAAACAGCAGGCTAGAAACGCACATGGAAGAGCGACTCTGCAAAGCCTCAGAAACAGGGTACCAGCGAAAAATAGCTCACACTGCAAGGGCCCCAAAAACAACCTAAATATCACAATTATGGCCTGCCCATGTTTGGGGACTTCTATCGACTCACGTGGCCTTGAAGTGTGCTTATTTTCCAAATGAACAATTTACTTTGGCACCAAAAGCCCCATAAGTGTCTATTACTGTAAGTGTATATGCACTTAAAGACGCTGTAAAGCACACGTTGCTAATGCAAACGAATTCCCCAATCAGCCCAGCTAATCTGACCAACAGAAACGCACAAAGCAAGCAATCCAGCTGGATGCTGCAAGTGTCAGCTGCCTGTTCAGAGGAAAACCCTTCCTCTAATCAGCGAGGCTCATTCACTCAGGGCGGAGTGTGTCAGCCATTCATGTTTGAGGAAGATGTGCTTTCGTGTGTGATTCACGCAAGATCAATCTTTATTCTGGACAGAGTAAACTTCACACCAATGTTTTTGCCTCATTCGGCACGACATTAAAAGTATTAGGGCCACACGTGCCGGACACTGCCCGTGTTTTCTGTGCCTGGAGGCAGTCCCGTTCTCTGCAAGCGCGTGACAAACTTGCTGCTAAAAAGACCACCTGAAACTTAGGAAAAAGAGGAAAACAACATTGGCTAACTTTGATGGTTAATACTGTTTGTGTATGTTTGTGAGAGAGAGGAAACGTGCATTGGTGGATGGGTTATTATATCTGCTTGATTTTGAATATTTACAAAGCACTAAATACACCAAAAAAGACTGGTATTCTGGTGCTGGAAAAAATGTAGAAAAAACACTGGTGGTGATTGTATATTATGCCTAACAATAGATTTAACGTAATAGCGAAGTTTTGATGGTTTTCCTACAAGCTTGAAGGAGGTGGAGGCCGAATATTTTGGGGGAGACAACCCATAAGAGCCGGATCTGGACAGCAAATCTGCGGTCACCACCGAATGAGGCACAATAGGGACCAAAAGGTTGTGTCCAAGCAAGCACAAGACCTGAACCAGTGGGGCTTTACACATCCAATCAGTACACATATAAATAAACATGTGTGTGTAATATCACCCACAGATGCACATATAAACGAATCAGTGAATCTTAAATAAATAAATAAATAAAGGCTACTGATTGTTGAGACAGGAGTCAGTGTAAAAACCATACTAAATCATACACCAGGTCTCATCTGGAAGGACTGTAGATCAGGCAAATTCTTCAATTCTGAACTGGCTGCAATCAGTTTGACTCAGTGTTTGATGGGCCTTAAGAAAGAATATCGCCATTATCCAGTTCGACATTTATTTGCTGCATCGTTTGGTACCCGTTTTATAGAGTTCTCAGAGATTATCAAGGAGCTCTTCGCCATTCTGCAGTGGAGCCACAATGGCATGCACTTCAGTTTGCTTGACATATGCCTAAGAATCGAAGGTTTTAGGGGCCGATTATGATGGCGGGCGGAACACCGACCGTATCACCATGGCAATGTGAAAGACCGCCCCTATGGCTCGCGGCGGCACCGCCGGCCCCATTACGATGCACCGCGGGGAAAATACACCCGCCGCGGTCGGAATCCATGAAACACCGCCGTGCACATGCGGAAAAGCTGAAACACCGTCCACGGCAGTCCTATTTGCCGCGGCAAGCCCACAAACCACCGATACAGCAGCGGAATTTCCGCCAATACAATTATAATGGCACCACAGTGCCCGCTAACGACCGCCTGTTACCGACCACCGCGAATGTCAATAATGATGAATGTGGGCCAAGGAGACCGGACCACCGCGGTCCGACCACGGCAGTACTTCGGAAATAGTAATGGCGGTCGAAGGCTACTATAGCACAAAACCTACTATTGTGGAAGTGCAACTGGCTCAGCCAATAGAGACAAGTAACACATCCCATTGACAGATGCCCCTGGAACACATACTTTACAAATCCCAGCTCAACATCGACAACACACCTGACATGAATCTTTACCTGAAAACACACCCTCATAGCTGAGCATAAAAGCAGGCCCTGCCTAATCCACATTCCCCATCAAAATTCCAGAAGCGAAGGGCCCTACCTCATCACACAAACAAAAAACAAACCTCAACACATCACACAATCACAAACACACCCATAACCCACACATCGTCACCCCCACCCACAACTGCCCTCACAACCACTCAGCACATCACACACCATGGCATAGAAAATGCCAAAATTCACTGATGGTGAGTTGTCAGTCATGGTGGATGAGATCATAAAAGTAGAGCCATACATCTTAGAAAGCAAGGTACAACAGGCACCAGCAGACAAAGTCAAATGTGGCAAAGGATAGTGGACAGAGTCAATGCTGTAGGGAAAGTTCCACGCAACAGGAAGGAGATCAGGAAGAGGTGGAGTGACCTCAAGAGCAAGGTCAAGGAGAAGAACAGCAAGAACCGTGAGCTGGCCAACCGTACTGGAAGAGAACTCCCATCCCACCAAGAACATTCAACCCATGGGAGGAGAAGGTGCTGGGTATACTGCATCCAGAGAGTTGCACTGGAATTGAGGGTGGATTGGAGTCTGGTAAGTACCAACACAATACTGCCATAACAATGCAATGTAGCATCTTGCACAAATGTAAAGCAACTGTTCCTATGCCCAAAACTCCTCATGTCCCAAACACTCCCCCCAAACAGGTCCCACAGATCCCACATCATCTCACTCTCATTCAGCACAAATGTACCTAGCAGTATTTTAGTGGTGGCACGTGTACAGGCGGCCTACACTACAACTCCCACCAGGCCCCCTTGTCCCACACCTGAGTAGGATGTAGCCCTACCCCAGAAGTATGTGGCAGCCATTGCATTTGTCCACCTTCACCAAACAGATTGGTAGCCATCTTGCCTGGGGCGTCTGTTTGGGTGGGGGAGGCCTGTCCCAGCACTCCCACCATGGCCCCTGTCCCACCCCTAAGCAGGATGTAGAATCCCACCCCACCCAGAAGCACTAGGGAGCCATTGCATCACCCTCATCAAACTTACAGGTTGGTAGCCATCTTGCCTGGGAGGGCTGTCTGGGTGGGGGGGAGGCCTGTCCTGAGGTTCCGTGACAATTGTAAGTGGTGTTTTTAACTCGCACGAATATGGTCGAGTCTGGTATCTATGGACCGCAAATGACGAGTTTAGTAAGTGTGCGCAGTTTCGCTGTGCTAACTTAAACCGTTCGTTTGTTATGTGGGTTTTTCATCTGTACCCACGGGTTCCATCTTAGATACGGCATCCATTTTGTCTCTTGCCCTCAAGTAGCCAGCGAACGGACGCTGTCCGCTTCGCGACCCTGGGACTCCCAAGATATTGGCGGAAGACACGTGTTCTTTGAAAGTGTCTTTATGACGAGGGGGATGCTACTGTAAGGCAGATGGTGCCGCTCGAGGCTCATCTTGCCGCACGGGCTTATTGTCTCAGCCGTGCATCTCATTAGGCACGTCCCTTTGATGCCTGTATCTCGTGCTTCCCGATACCTCCCCTTTTACACCCTTTCCGATCTCCCCACAGTCTCCGTCTTCCTCTGCACCTGTCTTTGTTCCTATTTCGATCTACTTTACTGCTGATTGGAATTTGCTAATGGTGGGAAGATGGGTTTTTACAGTTGGGAACCGCCAAATGTTTCCGCACTTATGTCCCGGACCTTGTGTGTTTCAAAGTGACCAAAGCGACCCCTCTGGGGGATAATGGTGGGAACCGGGTTGTAAACTTTTGTGTTCAATGTTATCCTATGGGTAAAAACTGTATAAAAGGAGCGATCCACAGAACCAATTTGAAGCAGTCTCCCCGAACTACACTCGATGTACTTCCTGTGACTTCTGTGTTCCCTGCAGCAAATAAACCTTGAATCTTTGACGCCGAAGGAAGTGTCCCGTGTCTCTGTGACTTGTACGCCGGAGCAGGTTACCCACGAAGGTTTCAGGTGTTGTGCCCTGGCACCGCTGGGTCCAAAAGAACCCAGTCCTTCAGTTGGCGCCCAACGTGGGGCTGCATCAGTGGTACCGGTCCAAGCCCGACGATCGTGAGGAACTTCGTGTGAAATCTCCGAGGGAAGGTGCACCCCGCTTCATCGATCCTGTTGTCGAAATAAGTGGCCCGAAGACTTTTCCCGCGAAGATTCCCGCCTCCTGACGGCTGCGACGGACTGCTGCCCTGACTGTAGACCTGTTTTGGCGCCTGGCGTAGACCTTGGTATAGCGAGACGATTGACGGGCCTTCCTGAGGACGCCATCGATCTTTGAGTTAAGTATTTGTGGGTCGCTCCCAGAGTTCTTGGTTGTTGACACTTTAGCGAGTGTTTTTGTTGTACACGCTGTGTGAGTGTTTTTGTCGGTGACACTTTGCTAGCGTACTTTGTTGTTGTATTATTTGACGACTGCAGCCGCCAAAAAACCGAGGGTTTTGTTCTTGCTGGGACTTGGTAAATCCCGTAACCCTTGAAGTTTGTGAAACTCGGCTAGTGTGCAAGATGCCTGGTCGCAGTACTTTGTTCAGTTGTTTTAGACCTTGTGGTGCGGATTCCCTGCTGGAGGACTCGTGTCCGATACCTCCGGTTGGAACTCCTACTTATGACCTATATAGCAAACATGGGCTAGGCCCGATTGCTTTCAACGATTATTGGATTAAATATACAAAGAAAGACGGCGACCTTCGTTGGCCACCTCACGGTAGCTTCGAGGCGTCGATCTTAGATAATTTGGAAATAAAGTTGTTCGAACGTAAATCAAGGCCGGCCATGTTTGATGCCTTTCGGTTGTGGCGCAAAGAAGCCCGACAGAAAGAAATCAGACAGAATAAATGTAGTCAGCGAGATAATGTTGCTACCATAGTAAAGAAAGCTGAGCAGTTCCAGCGTGATAAGGAGGATAAGGATAAGGAAGTGTTTGAGAGGCTACAGCGTATGACCATAGATAAATGCTATCCCGCTTTGCCTACGGAGTCGGATAAGAAGGAGGAGGCAGTTGAGGATCCTTTAATGTCCTATCTTATGAAGTCGCCACCTCCGTACGTACAGGGTACCGCAGCTTCTGTGGTCCCTGCCGTACCTGTTCTTCCACCTATTGTTCCTCCACCAGTTCCTCAACCTGCACCCGCTCTTCCGACTGTTCCTGCACCTGTGTCTGTTTCTATTCCTACTGCTCCTCCGCTTCCACATACTCCTGCTCCCGCTACTGCTCCTGTGTTGTTAACCCCTGTTGTTGCTACTGTTTCTACTCCTTCTCTTGTTAGTCCTGTGTCTTACTCTTCTCCCTCTACTCGTAATCGTAATTCTCCCCTTGCGACAAACTTCTTTCAGTCGCTCGGACCTGTTTTTGGGTCTGCTGGTTCTGATGGTCCTCAGAGACGTAGTCAGCTTCCTGGTAACAGAGAACGCGTTGCGCTATACAACATGGCGATGGGTTGGATGGTAAACCCTCTTAGAAATCCACCTCGTGTTGTCCTCGAAACATTTAATCAATTCAACATACCGACTCAGAGATATGTGTTTGACGAAATGTGCAAGTTCCTTCATGATCAGATAGTGGCCGATGCGCCTGACGAGGTGCTGACCGCCCTGTCCGAACTTCGGCTTCAGTTCGCAACTGGACTGATAGTAGACACTAATGTTCGACGGGCTATTGAGCGGTTGCTATCTCTTCGTCCCGCTCCTATTCCTCATGCATTGTTCGTTGAGGACATTGAAAAGCAAGACGAGTCTGGCCAATATCCTATGCGTGAAGTTCCGCCAGTTTGGATACCAGCTGATACTAATGCTAATCCTCAGGTAGTGGCGCATTTTGAGAGAGTGTGGATACACCTCCCATGGAAACGATCGGAAGTGCTTCAGGTGAAACAATCTTTGCCCGATCCTCGTAAAAATCCTACTGGGTATTACAAGGAACTATCGCAGCTCGTAGATGCTACGGTAATGAATCTTGCCGATATCGACATGTTGTTTGGCAACGTCGTACCGCAACCGGTATGGGCTAAGATTCGTCACCAAGATCACGCTAATGAATTAGGTGGTGATTGGGCTGCCATTACAGCGGCAGATGCTGGACAAGTGGCTGCTACTAAACCCGATCAATTGATTACTGCTCTTCCTCAGCGAATAATAACATTAATGAAAACACTTATGCCAGCCATGAGAGTCAATTGGGACAAGTTGTCAGCCTGTAAGCAGAAGAAAGATGAGAGTGTATCAGACTTCTTTACGAGGTTTGAGGAAGCATTCATTGATCATAGTGGGCAAGATATGGGTACTGAGGGTGGACAACGGTTGTTTGTGGATAAATTTGTGTCGAACTTGCTGCCCGATTTGAGCAATAAATTAAAGAATTCAGAGAGTGCATGGGCCGTTTCTACCTCGGCTCAGATTTTGGCTACGGCACAATATTACGAGAATAGAGAGAAAGAAGAAAATGACCGTGCTGATAAAAAGACGAAAGAGCTAAAAACTAAGGTGTTGTTACAACAAGCGTATCCGCCACGTTCTAATCAGAATGCGTCTCAGCAGAATAGATCGCAGTCGCAATCGAATCGATCGCAGCCACGTAATGATTCCTCTTTCCAAAGATCTTCGTTAGGGTACAATCAATGTGCTTATTGTAGACAGGAGGGACATATTAAATTTGATTGTCCTGCTTTAAATGGACGTAATAGCGGTAATGCGTCTAAAGGAGGTCGTGGTGGTTCACAACAGGCATCACGTGGTAGAGGTCGTGGTGCTCAGAATGACCGCTCAGACAATTCCTCAAATTCTAATAATTGTTTCGATCAACGTGGATCATCGCAAGGACGATCTGCGCAGTACAATGTAGACGATTATTACGTCGATCAGGGGACTGACGACAGTAATTACTAGGACAGCCAAAGACAAGGAGAGGGAGTGGTATCAGTTCCGGTTGATCAGAGAGGGCCTTACGTCGCAGTTGCTACATCGGGCGTCGTTGAGCCTTTTCTGTTGGACACTGGTGCAGCGAAAAGTTCTATCATGCATTCGAAACTCCCTGGCGCACCTTTGTCTGGCTTAACAAATGTTTCCGTTGGATTCTCTGGCGCCCCCGTTAGCAATCCAGTTTCGCGCCCTTTGCCCCTTAAAATTGGGCCTCGTGAGCTCGAAGCTCCGTTGATTTTGACTACTGGTTGTGGCGAAAATCTTTTGGGTCTGGATTTGCTTAAACGTTTGTATGCAACTTTGTATTGTTCTCCTGCGGGTGTAAAGCTTACGTTAGGAGAGAGGGTAGTCTCTCCCATGTATTTGTCCCTCGATAAGCTTCCACCGGAATTGAATTCTCTTCCTGCGTCTTTGTGGGCGACGGGTCCAAATGATGTGGGCCTACTTGATATCTCCCCTTATGTTGTTCAATTGAAATCTAATGTGCGATTGCCACGTATTCCCCAATACCGTATCTCCCTTGATGGTGAACGAGCTTTGTTAGCGATCATCTATGATTTGATCGAGAAAGATGTTATTGAGGAGACTCGGGGAAACGTGTGCAACAGCCCTGTACTGCCCATTCTTAAACGTACTGATCCTACCAAACCGCCTGTTTATCGTTTTGTTATCGATTTACGGGAGGTAAATAAAATTGTGGTTCCTCAATTTCCTGTTGTGCCTGACATCACGGCGCTACTGACTCTGATTCCAGCTACTGCTTCATGGTTCTCGGTGATTGATTTGAAAAATGCATTTTTCAGCATCCCGATTGCCGAAGAGAGCAGGGACCTTTTCGGTTTCTCTCTTGGTGGACGTAGCTTCCGGTTTAAACGCGCTCCTCAGGGCTACTGTGAAAGTCCATCGATTTACAGTCAAGCTTTGAAGGGTCAACTGGATGCGTTTCGGTTGCCGGTTGGTGCGGCTTTAATCCAATACGTCGACGACTTATTGGTGGCTGCTGATACTCAGGACATTTGCAAAATTGCTACAGTGTCGTTGCTGCAACATCTCTGTGAGTTGAATCACAAGGTGTCACCTTCTAAACTCCAATATTGTTGTCAAGAAGTAACCTATCTAGGTCACTTATTGTCAAAGGAGGGAAGGAGATTGACCCCAGAGAGAATTGCAGCGATTGCGCGAATGGCTGTGCCACAAACCCAAAGAGATGTGCGTGCCTTTCTAGGTATCACGTCGTACTGCAGGCAGTGGATTCCTAATTTTTCATTGCTAGCGAAACCATTGGTGGCTCTTACGTGCAAGGATGTTGCAACTCCTTTACCATGGACGGAAGAATGTCAGAAAAGTTTTTCTGAATTACGTGATTCATTGTGTTCGGCTCCTGTGTTAGGTACCCCTGACTACGGTAAGCCGTTCACGTTATATGTTCACGAAAGGGAAGGTTGTGCTTTGAGTGTCTTAACGCAACCTTTTGGTGGTAAGCAACGTCCATGTGCATATTTTTCCTCGACCTTAGACCCAGTAGCTAGAGCATTGCCGAGTTGTTTGAGAGCAACTGCGGCAGCTGCGGTCTCCATCCGACAATCAGCAGGATTGGTCATGGATAATATGCTTACGGTGATGGTTCCGCATGCAGTCGATACTCTTTTGAATAGAACGAAAACTCAGCACTTGACGAGTGCGAGGTTGTCTGGGTACGAATTGACGCTCTTGGCAAGCCACATTCAGATAAAACGTTGTAATGTCCTAAATCCGGCAACTTTGTTACCAATTAGTGCAGAGTCAGATGAAGTAGCAGAACATGACTGTTACTTGCGGACAGAAGAGGAAACAAAAGGTCGAGTGGACCTTAAAAACACCCCATTGGAGGACCCGGATGGCACTCTGTATGTGGATGGGTCATGTTTTAAGTTGCCGAATGGCGATGTGACTACTGCTTATGCTGTTGTAACATTGAATACTGTTGTGGAGACTGCGAGATTGAATCAGAATTCTGCCCAAGCTGCAGAGCTGATTGCTCTCACTAGAGCATGTGTGTTAGCAAAAGGGAAACGTGTGAATGTGTACACCGATAGCCAGTATGCTTTCGGCGTAGCGCATAGTTTTGGACGATTGTGGCAAGAGCGTGGTTTCTTGACGTCGCATGGCACGAAAATACAGCATGGCCAGCTTGTGAACGATCTTTTGGATGCATTGACTTTGCCTGCGCAAGTTGCAATTGTTAAGTGTAGTGCGCATCGTAGAGTGACGGATGATGTTGGTCGTGGTAATGCGTTTGCAGATGAGATTGCTAAGGAGACTGCCCGGAACCTTAGCACTCGAATGTATGTGACGAGTTCGGTTAGGTGGCCTACAGAATCAAGTATGTGTGAAGATACCATAGAGAGCGTGAAAGCAATACAGAATGAGGCCACTGACACTGAAAAGACGAAGTGGAAAGAAAGTACGGGAAAGTTGGATGTGAATGGTTGCTGGATTGATTTGTCAGATCAGAAAAGATGGATGTTGCCTGATGCTTATGTGCTGGCCGTTGTGACAATGGCACATGGGTTAGCACATATTAGCGCGAAAGGCATTTGCAAGTTGCTGGCTGATGTGTGGAAGAATGATGGCATTACAAAGTGTGCTGAACGTCTGGTGAAGAATTGTATGGTGTGTATAATGTACAATCCTGGCAAAGGAACCCCAACTCCCCCTGGCAGTTTTGCTCCTCCTTCGTATCCCTTTGAGGTGATCCAATTGGACTTCATCCATATGGAGCGATGCAATAACCTGAAATACGTTTTGGTTGTGGTTTGCGCATTCTCCCGATGGATCGAGGCCTATCCCCTCAAAGACAATACTGCTTTGTCTACTGCGAAAATCCTACTGAAGGAATACTTTCCTCGGTATGGAATGCCTAGAGTCGTGTGGTCAGATAACGGAAGTGAGTTTGTTGGAAGTGTGATGAAGAGTGTGTGTAAGGGCCTTGGGATTAATCAAAAATTCCATAGCGCCAATCATCCCCAGTCAGCTGGATTGGTTGAGGGTTACAATGGTACCCTTAAGCTAAAACTAGCGAAGATTCAGGCTACGACTGGGCTTTCGTGGCCTGATGCTTTGCCTCTAGCACTACTGTCAACTAGGGCGACTGTACACTCCCGAATAGGGCTTAGTCCCTATGAGATAGTGTTCGGCCGTCCTGCGAATGTGTGGGGGGTTCCTAGGCCAGGAATATTCTCTGATCTTGAGTATCCGATGTTGATTGATTACTTACATGACTTGACTGCTAAACTGAGGTTAATTCACCAACAGGTTTACGACGCCTTGCCAACGCAGACGGAGGGTCCAGGCCACCAGCTCCAGCCCGGGGACTGGGTGGTTACTCGTAACTTCTCACGCAAGAACAATCTGGACCCCCGATTCATCGGACCTTACCAGGTACTCCTGGCCACGAGGACTGCCGTTCGTCTTGAGGGGCGGAAAAATTGGGTACATGCTACCCATTGTAAGCGAGTCCCTATTCCTTTGCCGGCAGACCCGTGGGTAAGGAAAGGCATTGCGTCAACAGAAACAGAAACATTGCCGGCGTTTGTACCTTTTAGCGACGCACAGCTTGTTGGAGAACCCTCAGCGCAGCAGAAAGCCACTGTTGAACACTTGTCAGCAAAAGACTCAAGACCAGATCAACCAACTGATCAGCAGGACGCTGTTTCTTCAACGGATCCTTTGTTCGACGAGCAGACACGTCCCGGGAAACATCGATATTCTTTGCGATCTCACACTAAGGACAAATAAAATTTTCTTGCTTTGCTGAAATTGACAACTGCAATATCTTCGTTTCCCATGATCAGTTTTGAACATTCGTATCATTGAAATTTTTTTATACATATATCAAGCTTCTTCCTTGTATCTTTTTTACTTCCACAGCTGAGAGACATTGTGCTTATATATATACATATTGTGTATGAAGGGCCGTAGGGCCGCGCGCGTACTTCCTTCTGGACAGTAGGTCTTGACGCTAGGTTAAAGGCCGTCGGTTCCTAGGAACTCCTGGGGATTGACTATTGCTGCACAGAACAAAGTGCGTCAAGAAACGTTGCGGACGGTCGTAGGGAATGGCATTTTCGAAGCTGAATGATTTGGAAGGAGCTCAGGCGTACAGAGTCAAGCTGCAGCAACTCAGTCGTACCAAATGTTTTATACTTCAATTGTTTGTGTTGTTTTTGACTGCATCTGCATTATTGGCGGGTGGGGTGTATTACACTATGTCTTACTTCTTACCTGCTACCCCTACTCCTACTCCTCACCCTAACCTTACTTCTACTGCTTCTCCTCATTCCTTTCATATGTTACCGGAACACGAGCAGGCTAGACGTGTAGAATTCCGCAACAATTCCTTTATTCAGCTCCTCCATCAGCATCAGTTAGTGGTTAACACTACTAATTGTTGGGTGTGTGGGTTGATGCCACATACTGCGGGTAAGGGAATTCCATATCTGGTGTTACCGTATAGTTCCCAAGGGTCAGCTCGAGCATTTCAAACAATGTTTCGAAGCACACTGGGTTTCCACCCCATTCAAGAACAACGTTCCCCCTACTCTGGTCCTACCTCGTATCAGAGGCTGCTATCGATGGCAATAGAGGATATGGAAGATGAGATCCATGATCCTTTTCTTATTCCTGAAGAGGAGGTACAAGCCTATAGGGTTCTAAGTAGAGGGGAATATAGTATGTTCACTAGTGAAAAGCAGCTTAAAAGCTCGCCTCCAATATGGGTCGTACCCCACACTGGTAATCTTTGTCTTGTGGGTCGTGGTTCGCAAGCCCCACTTGGAGCAAGTGCTTGCACTGAAAGTTACGTTCTGCCAATGTTCTCGTCCCCTGTGTTTCTGGCTGCCAAGGGTACATACTTTATCTGTTATGATCGTGCATACACATGGTTGCCCGCAGACTTCATGGGCTCATGTTTTATTGCAAATCTGTTGCCTCCGACGTTCACTGTAGATGCCGATTACCATAAGACTAGAGTTGTACGAGGCGTAATTAGCGAAGAGGATACTGCCGGTCAAGAGGCAGGAGACTTTTTCAAGGGTTTCCTCCCGTTTTGGGGACCTATGGTTAATAGTAGGAACCTGAGACAGTTGACTCGAGTGGTAGAATCAACAGCTAATATTACTGCCAGTGCCCTTGGTAATATCACCACAGAACTTCAGGCGGAGAGACTTATGACGTTACAAAACCGTATGGTTTTAGATGTCGTCTTAGCAGATCGTGGTGGGGTATGTAGGGTGATCCATTCGAGCTGCTGCATTTTCATTCCAGATAATGCTCCTACTGTCTATCAAGCCATCTCGAAGTTGCATAAGATCTCCGAATCCATACACGTGGATGTAGGGGATTGGACGCTACTTGGATGGTTTTGGGGCCTGATATCGACTTGGGGTTGGAAGATTCTGATGATCATCGGAGTTGTGGTAGTGTTCCTGTTCACGTGTTGCCTTTGTGTGCAGTGTGGTCCTGCCTTATGTGGCCTCTGTGCTACAACGTGTATGAGACAACCATCTGTTAACAAGGGGACTCGATTGGACAGAGCTATGCTACAACGACATCTTGATGGTCTGATGAATATCGAATATGATTCCGACTAGTGCTTGCCTACATGAGGGCAAAAGGAGCGTCTGAGGTTCCGTGACAATTGTAAGTGGTGTTTTTAACTCGCACGAATATGGTCGAGTCTGGTATCTATGGACCGCAAATGACGAGTTTAGTAAGTGTGCGCAGTTTCGCTGTGCTAACTTAAACCGTTCGTTTGTTATGTGGGTTTTTCATCTGTACCCACGGGTTCCATCTTAGATACGGCATCCATTTTGTCTCTTGCCCTCAAGTAGCCAGCGAACGGACGCTGTCCGCTTCGCGACCCTGGGACTCCCAAGATATTGGCGGAAGACACGTGTTCTTTGAAAGTGTCTTTATGACGAGGGGGATGCTACTGTAAGGCAGATGGTGCCGCTCGAGGCTCATCTTGCCGCACGGGCTTATTGTCTCAGCCGTGCATCTCATTAGGCACGTCCCTTTGATGCCTGTATCTCGTGCTTCCCGATACCTCCCCTTTTACACCCTTTCCGATCTCCCCACAGTCTCCGTCTTCCTCTGCACCTGTCTTTGTTCCTATTTCGATCTACTTTACTGCTGATTGGAATTTGCTAATGGTGGGAAGATGGGTTTTTACAGTTGGGAACCGCCAAATGTTTCCGCACTTATGTCCCGGACCTTGTGTGTTTCAAAGTGACCAAAGCGACCCCTCTGGGGGATAATGGTGGGAACCGGGTTGTAAACTTTTGTGTTCAATGTTATCCTATGGGTAAAAACTGTATAAAAGGAGCGATCCACAGAACCAATTTGAAGCAGTCTCCCCGAACTACACTCGATGTACTTCCTGTGACTTCTGTGTTCCCTGCAGCAAATAAACCTTGAATCTTTGACGCCGAAGGAAGTGTCCCGTGTCTCTGTGACTTGTACGCCGGAGCAGGTTACCCACGAAGGTTTCAGGTGTTGTGCCCTGGCACCGCTGGGTCCAAAAGAACCCAGTCCTTCAGTCCCAGCACTCCCACCATGGCCCTTGTCCCACAGACTACCAAGATGGAGCACTTCCTCCCATCCCACCCAGGAGCACCTGGAAGCCATTGCACATTTCACCTTCACCAAACAGGTAGGTGGCCATCTTGCCTGGGAGGGCTGTTTAGGGGGAGGGAGGCCTATCCCAGTACTCCCACCATGGCTCCTGCCCCACAGCCTACCAAGATGGAGCACTCCCTCCCACCCCACCCAGAAGCACCTGGAAGCCATTGCACAGTTCACCTTCACCAAACAGGTAGGTAGCCATCTTACCTGGGAGGTCTGTTTGAGGGAGGGAGGCCTGTCCCAGCACTCCCACCATAGCTCCTGTCCCACAACCTAACCAAGATGGAGCACTCCCTCCCACCCCACCCAGGAGCACCTGGAAGCCATTGCACAGTTCACCCTCACCAAACAGGTAGTTAGCCATCTTCACAGGCAGGGTGTCTGTGGGTGGAAGGCCTGCACTACTACTCCCACCATGCCCCCTGTACCACCCCTAAGCAGGATGTAGCACCCCACCCCATCCCACCCAGAAGCACCTGGAAGCCATTGCACAGTTCACCTTCACCAAACAGGTAGGTAGCCATCTTGCCTGGAAGGGCTGTTTGGGGGGAGGGAGGCCTGTCCCAGCACTCCCACCATGGCACCTGTCCCACAGCCTACCAAGATGGAACACTCCCTCCCTCCCCACCCAGGAGCACCTGGAAATCATTGCACAGTTCACTTTGACCAAACAGGTAGGAAGCCATCTTGCTTGGGAGGGTTGTTTGGGGGGAGGGAGGCCTGTCCCATTACTCCCACTATGGCCCCTGTCCCACAGCCTACCAATATGGAGCACTCCCTCCCAACCCACCCAGGAGCACCTGGAAGCCATTGCACAGTTCACCTTCACCAAACAGCCAGTTAGCCATCTTCACATGCAGGGTGTCTGTGAGTGGGAGGCCTGCACTACTACTCCCACCAAGCCCCATGTACCACCCCTAAGCAGGATGTAGCACCCCTCCCCACCCAGAAACACCTGGAAGCCATTGCACAGTTCACCTTCACCAAACAGGTAGGTAGCCATCTGGCCTGGGAGGGCTGTTTAGGGGGAGGGAGGCCTGTCCCAGCACTCCCATCATTCCCCTGTCCCACAGCCTACCAAAATGGAGCACTCCCTCCCACCCCACCCAGAAGCACCTGGAAGCCATTGTACAGTTCACCTTCACCAAACAGGTAGGTAGCCATCTTGCCTGGGAGGGCTGTTTAGGGGGCGGGAGGCCTGTCCCAGCACTCCCACCATGACCCCTGCCCCACAGCCTACCAAGATGGAACACTCCCTCCCACCCCACCCAGGAGCACTTGGAAGCCATTGCACAGTTCACCTTCACCAAACAGGTAGGTAGCCATCTTGCCTGGGAGGGCTGTTTGGAGGGAGGGAGGCCTGTCCCAGCACTCCCACCATGGCCCCTGTTCCACAGCCTACCAAGATGGAGCACTCCCTCCCACCTCACCCAGGAGCACCTGGAAGCCATTGCACAGTTCACCTTCACCAAACAGGTAGTTAGCCATCTTCACAGGCAGGGTGTCTGTGGGTAGAAGGCCTGCACTACTACTCCCGCCATGCTCCCTGTACCACCCCTTAGCAGGATGTAGCACCCCACCCCACCCAGAAGCACCTGGAAGCCATTGCACAGTTCACCTTCACCAAACAGGTAGGCAGCCATCTTGCCTGGGAGGGCTGTTTGGGAAGAGGGAAGCCTATCCCAGCACTCCCACCATGGCCCCTGTCCCACAGCCTACCAAGATGGACCACTCCCTTCAGCCCCACCCAGGAGCACCTGGAAGCCATTGCACAGTTCACCTTGACCAAACAAGTAGTTAGCCATCTTTACAGGCAGGGTGTCTGTGGGTGGGAGTCCTGCACTACTACTCCCACCATGCTCCCTGTACCAGCCCTAAGCAGGATGTAGCACCCCACCCCACCCCTAAGCACCTGGAAGCCATTGCACAGTTCACCTTCACCAAACAGGTAGGTAGCCGTCTTGCCCGGGAGGGCTGTTGGGGGGAGGGAGGCCTGTCCCAGCACTCCCACCATGACCCCTGTCCCACAGCCTACCAAGAAGAAGCACTCTCTCCCACCCCACCCAGGAGCACCTGGAGGCCATTGAACAGTTCACCTTCACCAAACAGGTAGGTAGCCATCTTGCATGGGAGGGCTGTTTGGGGGGAGTGATGCCTGTCCCAGCACCCCCACCATGGCCCCTGTCCCACAGCCTACCAAGATGGAGCACTAGCACCCCACCCCACCCAGAAGCACCTGGAAGCCATTGTACAGTTCACCTTCACCAAACAGGTAGGTAGCCATCTTGCCTGGGAGGGCTGTTTAGGGGGCGGGAGGCCTGTCCCAGCACTCCCACCATGACCCCTGTCCCACAGCCTACCAAGATAGAGCACTCCCTCCCACCCCACCCAGCAGCACTTGGATGTCATTGCACAGTTCACCTTCACCAAACAGGTAGGGGGCCATCTTGCCTGGTAGGGCTATCTTGTGTTGGGAGGCCTGCACTACAAATCCCACCAGGCCCCCTTGTCCCACAGCTGAGCAGGGCGTAGCACTACCCACGCCACCAAGCATGGGGAACTTCTCACATTGCTATAGTGAAACTTTTTTTTTTTTTTTTTTAAACCTTTATTAGTTGCGTTCAACACAAAAGACATGACAGTGACAGCATCTGCATTTCAGTACATCAATAAAAAAGAATCGTGATACATTCCGTAGAGAGGTAGCAGCCTCACTTGGTCCTATATAACACAGGCTCAGTTCCATAATGACATCAAAGTGTGACCTGTAAACCAGGACTCTCCCCCCATCACAGTCCAGGACGCAAGAAGGATGCTCTTCACCACCCCGCCACATTCAGACATGAGAACAGGCCAGCAAGGTCGACGCCTTCACACCCCACCCATCCGCACTCGTCTGTGACCTGTCCAGTCCATCGGTTATGCCAATGTGTGCAGCATTGTTCCTCATGCACGGCAAGCGTGTGCATCCCTGCCAATTATCGCAGCCAACCCCCAGTGTAGGGACATGTAAGTCTCATCATAGAGCGATGTCGCGCCCACAGCTCCTCTTCGGAAGTGTAGCCCGTACCTACTAGTGTGTGTGGCCTACAGTGCGTACGCCCACCACAGTAACTCCAATACATACATGAGTAAGAAGGGGTCCCCCCCCACTCCCAGCCCCCCAATATTAGTTTTAAACGGGTGTCGTGACTACCTAGTTTGATGCAGGTGTTGCAACATACCTCTACACATGTCTACAGTAGTATGGTGAATGCTGTAAGTAGGGACCTACACGCTCATTGGATCGAGACCGGTTCGTCATCACCAGAGGAGTCGCCGTGCGTCGCCTGAGATAACAAGTACACCTGCAAGGGGGACCAGAAATCGCTAGGCGCGCATCGGGCGGGGAGCAGTTCCGCGTAAACACCATGCTGGTCCTGGCAGTAAGTGAGGTCATCAAGCCAGTCCTTAAATTTAGGCGCTCTCCCTCTCCCCCATCTGCAAGCTATTCTTCGCTTAGCGAGGAGCAACGCTATGTCTACAAATTTGCGGTCCGGTTTGGGAACTTGCTTGGTGTAACCCAGGAGCAGCACTATTGGCTCCATTGGCATGGGGCCATCAATCATTACCTGGAGTGCGGAGTGTACCTGTTCCCAAAAAGTATGTATGGCCCCACATTCCCAGGCCAGATGGAAGAAATCTGCACCAGCCGCCCGACACCTAACGCATCTATCATCTTCCGAGAGATGAAACCGAAGTTTCCTGACTGGGGTATAGTAGTAGCGTTGCAGAAACTTATAGTGAATAATTTTCAGCCTACAGCTAGAGGAAATCCGAGCCGTGACTGCGCAGCAATAGCTCCATTGCTCATCCGTAAGCGCAGTTGGCAGTTCAGAGTCCCAATTAGTCCGGGCTTTCGGCAGCAGCATTGGGCGTTGCCCACGTATAGCGGCGTACAGTTTAGACACTAAGTGCTTGCCATCAGAGGTGAGCATGATATGCAATGGCAGTACCGTCTCAGGTTCGTCCGGGAAGTTGGGGAGTATGTCACGCATACCCTGACGGAGCCTGATGTAGTAAAACACCTCCATGGATGTCGGAGGGGCAGTCTGAAACAACTGTTCCTTGGTGCGGAATGTTCCGTCTTGAAATAGGTCGCCCCAAGAGTTAAGGTGTATGCGTTTACACATGGACCGAAAACCGTTTTCCGTTAATAGAGAAAGTTTCGGGTGATATGCGAGGGGAAGCGCCGGGGAGTAAAGCATGGGGGCGTCCAGTTGTTTAGTTATTCGCCGCCAGGCATCAATAGTACAGGTGACAGTGGTAGCAGGCGTCTCAACATCCCCAATCAGTCCCATCAGCATGCCCTTGAGCGGGAGCGGGTGAACGACCCAGTCCTCAGCGGCGACCTGTGGCATAAAGGGAGCGGGGTTAACCCAGTGGTAGGAGTGTTGAGCCTGAGCACTGAGGTAGTATAATTCCATGTCGGGCACATCGAATCCCCCCCTATCATATGGCTGTGTCAAGACCCTCCAACTAAGGCGTGGTTGCTTTCCACCCCAGAAGAGGCGCAGTAGCTCAGATCGGAGCCGTTTGAAAAAATAGGCCCCCGGAAAGTAAGGAATGTTTTGGAATAGATATAAGAACCGCGGGAGGACGACCATCTTGATCAGGGAAGCTCTACCTGCCATCGATATCGGCAAGGCCCGCCAGCGGGACACATTATCAGTCAACTGCGAGATAGCCACCCCATAATTGGACCGGATAGTGACGTCTCTATCGAGCGACACCTCTATGCCCAGGTACCTCAAGTCTGAGCTGCACCATTCCAGGGGGTAATCCAGTTGGAACCGGGTTACCGACGCCGTGAGAGGGAAGAATTGCGACTTCTTCCAGTTTATATGAACCCCGGATATGCCACCGAATGCCACAAATTCCCTCAGCAGCGAATTAAGGTGATCCCGTGGGTGGCGTACGTACAAAGTGACGTCGTCTGCGTAGAGGGAAATACCGATCTGCCGCTGAAGACAGTTAAATGCACTGACCTTGTGCAATTGTCGGACTCTGCAGGCCAACGGCTCTATCGCTAAGGCGAAAAGTAGGGGCGACAAAGGGCAGCCCTGCCTAGTCCCTCTTGTGATCGGCATCTGTTTCGAAAGTACCCCATTGACAATGACCCTGGCGACCGGCGAGGTGTATAGCAGTTGCACCCAGGCTATGAAGATCCGGGGGAACCCCATTCTGCCCAGAATAGCTAACAGGTACCCCCACTCCACCGAATCGAACGCCTTGGTGGCGTCCAGGAACACGGCAGCGACCGGCAAGTCGGGCGAGATGGTAGGTATCAGGGAAAATAGTGTGCGTAAGTTATGGGATGTGGCCCTCCCCGGGACAAAGCCAGATTGGTCCGGCAACACTAGAGTGTGCATGAGTAGGGACAGCCTGGTCGCCAACACTTTCGCAAGGATCTTCGCGTCGCAGTTCAGCAGTGACAGAGGGCGATAGGCATCAGTGTCCTTCGGATCCTTCCCCGGTTTCAAAAGCGACGTGATCGCAACCTCTCGCATGGAGCCCGGAAGTATCCCTACCTGGAGCGAGTCCTCGAAGACCTCCTTAAGCACCGGTGCCATAATATCGATGTAGCACTTATAAAATTCGGCCGGTAGACCGTCCAGCCCCGCCGCTTTTCCATTGTTAAGGGACATGATCGCTTCCCTGATTTCGTCCAGTTCGAACGGGCATCCCAAGAATGCCCTATCGCTATCACTAAGCCAGCAGAGTGCGATGTCGTCTAAGAAATTACCGAACTCCACCTCTCCCACCTGTTGTGTGGTATATAGACGCTGGTAGTGTTGTAGAAAGGTGTTTTGAATACCTTGGGAATCCTGGTACGTCCTACCCCCCTCATCAGAGATTTCCAGGATATGAGTGGCGAAGCGCTGGTGCCTAGTGAGTGCAGCCAGCACCTTTCCCGGACGGTCTCCTTCACAGTAGCGCCTAGCCGTCCAGTATTTGCCCCGGAATTTCGTTTCCCTGGCCGCCTCCTCCTCATATGTCGACAGAAGAGCCCTGAATTTCCCCGCTAGGTCAGGGCAGGGGTTACTGACCATCTCTGCCTCCAGCGCCTTAAGCTCCGATTCGATCTTAGTCAATGTACGCACTATGTCCTTCAGTATACCGCAACTTTTAGATATCGTGATCCCCCGCACTGTCACCTTAAAGGCCTCCCATATCGTTTCGACCTTGTCTACCGATCCCTTGTTCCTCGGAAAGAAGGCTTCAGTCTCCTCTCCCAGTTCTTGTCTAAAGACAGGGTCCAGCAAAGCTGAGGGAAAGAGCCGCCACGGCGGGCGCACCCTAGCATACCCCGGCATCCCCAAGACCGTCAAAACAGGACAATGGTCCGAGTAGGTGCGAGGCAGATGTTTCACCCGGACAATCCCCCCAGCGAGGCCTCGCGAGACAAAGCAGTAGTCGATCCTTGCCCAGGAGCGTGCATGTGCCGTAAAATGTGTGCCCTCCCTAACTGATGGGTGTGTGTGCCTCCAGCTATCCACTAGCCTAGCTTCCGTTAGTATACCTTGAAGTGTATCTCTGGCGTTAGTGTTGTACTGTGCACTTCCGTCCGATCTATCCGTTGCTGGACATAACGACAAGTTGAAGTCCCCCCCCAAAGAATGTGAGTGGCTTCAATTTCCAATACATGGCCCCACAATGACAAAAAGAAACCAGGAGTGTCCACATTAGGCGCATAACTATTGACAAGTGCTATGACATCAGTGCCCAATCTCCCCCACAGGATGACGTATCTCCTCTCCCTGTCCGCTCGCACTCCCAGCTTTTGAAACGGTAGCCGTTTGTTGACCAAAATGACAGCCCCCCTAGAGTACGTGGAATAGGAGGAAAACTCTCGCACATTCGCCCATCTACTCGCAAACGTAGGAATACTATTCTGATTAAGGTGGGTTTCCTGGAGCATGGCAATCTGCACACTGTGCCGGTCTAAATAAGCAATCACATTTCTGCATTTCCGGGGGTTATTAAGGCCCCGGACATTCCAGGACATTATTGCGACAGTATTCAACGTATCATCACCTGTGGTGGTAACAGTATCCCTGAAAAAAAAAAGCATTCGGCCAATGCTGCAACCCTCAATACAGACGTACCTAATGCAGTTCTTTCCGCTGTCCAGTGCATTCTATGCCTATAAGCAGCCATACTTCCATACACACGATCTCCGGTACCTGCACACTTGTCAGTAGAGTCTTCTGCAACTTCCGTTCTACTTACAACAACTCGCACCCCAACAACCAAGTCCCACCCCTCCCTCCATGCAAAACAAACCCCCCTCTGATTCCCCGTGCCCCCCCCGCCCACTGAAGCAACCCAATCTTGCCAGTACCACATTCCCCCCCCCCACCCCGACCCCAACACTCAAGAACAATAGAAAAACCTTGTGGGGAATCCCCTCCTAAGGACACTAGAGGAATGCACTCAATCACCCCATCTCTCCCCTCTCGACCCACGTGCGCCATACGGGGAAGACAGAGAAGGTGGGGTGGTGCCTGGCACATGTGATCCCTGCAGGCTATAGCCCGAATCGCGAGTCAGCGCCCGCCAAAACCTCCCCCCATACCAGAAAAGCACCTAAAAGGGTTCAGGAGGGCCATCCCAGGAGCGACCACTGTTCACCACTGTCTCTGCTCCGTTGTCATATTGCCCAATCCCAAAACACCTTCAGCAGAGGGGCAAGAAATCTGCAGAAAAACAAAAAACCAATAGTCGCTCACCAGTAATCAACAGTACATCAAGGCCAGCATCCATGGAACTACCGGCGGGGCCTGGCCACCCCGCCGGCAGCAGGCACCGCCATTCTAAGTCCAGACGCTGTGACTTCCATCAGAATCAGTGGTCAAAAGTACCCAACGACCCAGTTAGGACTCCTCGTGCTCGGCCGGGTCCACTTCCACCTCATCCTCTCCTTCATTTTGCCTGCCCCTCCTGGCAGTGCGTAGTTTCCGAACATAGTCCTCGGCCTGCTGCGGGTTTACAAAGAAGTGTTGTTTACCCTGATGAGTTACCCTGAGCCGCGCCGGGTACAGAAGCGCGTAGTCAACTTGCAAGTCCCTGAGCTTTTTCTTCACGTCCAAGAATTTCCTTCGCTGCTCTTGAACCATGGGCGTAAAGTCCGGATATAGGGAGAACTGTACGCCTTCACAGGTTAGATTCCGCTTAGTGCGGGCTGCGCGAAGCGCCGTATCGCGGTCCCGGTAGTTAAGCAACCGGGCGATGATGGGCCGCGGCTGCGCCCCAGGCTTGGGGACCGGGCCCAGGGAACGATGCGCCCGCTCTACAATAAATTGGCTGGAGAAGGCCTCCTTACCCACTGCCGCGATGAGGATGCGCTCCACATAGTCCTCCATGCGCCCAGTGTTGGTGGATTCCGGAACCCCCGTGACGCGAATGTTGTTGAGCCTGCTCCTCGCCTCCAACTCCTCGCTCTTCGCCGCTATAACTCTCAGGATATTGTCCATTCTAGTTAGGCGCGTATCATGGGTAGCGACCGTGTCCTCCGAGGTAGAGATGCGTCTCTCCGCCTCCACAAGGCGCTCCTCATGGACCTCCAGTTTCTGTGCAACACCATCCATTCTGGATGATAAGCGGTCAACCTTGCCGACTATCGTGGCGAAGCCCTGCCGCATCTCCTCCATCATCAGTCTCAGCTCCGGAGCCAAGGGGGCAGTGGGGGGCTCAGTACTCGCCGTGCTCGAGGCTCCACTCGTCCCCGCCATGCTGCGTAACGGTTTTTTGGCAGTCGCTGGTTCGAAAGAGAGTTTGGGCTGCTTATTATCATTTTTGCCCATCGTGCCTTAGCTGTGAGCGCCGAACGGGCACTGTGACTGGCGCCAACGTCTATGCCCACCGCTCCAAACCCAGTCGGCGTGACCCGATGGCCCCACCCGCAAGAGTCCCAGAAATGGCGGCAGCAGCTTCGCAATGTCAGAGGTCTTCTAAGCAACCACCCGCTCGCCACCAGTATCCCCTCGCCGGTGGTGTAGCTGCGGGCGATGCGATGAGGCACTGCGTCCAGCCCCGTGGTCCGAAGTCCAGGGCGAAGTGGCGAGGGGTGCTGGCGGGCCGCAGGGCGTGATGGTAGGCCCGAGCGCCGAGCGCTGGAGTCAGGGGCCGCAGGCCGGGTATTATCTACGCCCTCCGGGGGGTATGTTGGTGCCTCGCAGATCAAAGGCCAGGGAATGCCAGCAGGGGATGCAACGGTAGACCGCCGGGCGCAGGGTAAGGTCTGGTCATTAGGTGCGTGCAGGAAGGCTGTCCCCCACTCCAGGGAAGCAAGGCAAACCAGCTGCTCGATGGTGGGGCCTAATCCAGGTGGTGTGACCAATCCCACCGGTCAGACCTGGCATGCCCCGAAGACCCCTCGCGCAGCGGCACAGGTTGTGGGTATGTCGGCGCCCCAGGGGTGCAGGCCTACAGGAGCTCCGTCCAGCCCCCGCGCTCACGGGCTCCCGCCCAGAAACAGCATATGCGGGCGCGGTGGCGAGGTGCCGCGGATATCCCCGCAGACTGAAGCTCCGGGGGCGTGAGCGGGAGATGGCGGCAGGGCGCCGAGTGCGGGGGAGGGTCCGTGCGCCAAGCTCCGGAGGTGCAGACGGGTCGGCTCCCACGTCCGGGAGACCTCCGTTTCTTCAAGGGTCACCCCTCACAGATGCCGCGAGATCGCGGCAGAATCACAGGATGGCCGCTAGGGTAACGGGGCTCAGGTCAGGTGGGGCCTCTGAGTCTCCCGGCAGGTCCAGGCTGGCCCACCGGTGCAGCGCCGACTGACCTTGCACACTGCAGCAGCCCCAAGGGGGGGGAGACTCACCTCTGCCGCCACCCGACAGGCCCTCAGCAGGAATCCCCACGGGCAGCACGGGCCCCGCAGCACCGAGGCCCAGTCACCTCGTGGGCAGCCGCGGTCTCGCGTGGTCCGGCGCCCAGGCGCCTCGGCAGCTCTCCTCCACAGCGGCTCTCGGGCAGCACAGTCAGACGCGTATCTCGGGCGTCCGACCACCGATCACTCCCAAATTTGAACCGGAGCTGCAGAACAGGTAGGGTCACCTCCGCTGCGATTTTTGGGCGCCTGCCCACAGGGAAAAAGGATTTTTGCAGGATGTATCTGGCCAGGCAGCCAGAGCCTCACTAAAGTGCGGCCATCAGCTAGTGCGCCCTCTAGCGCCCCCCCGCTATAGTGAAACTTACAGGTAGGTAGTAACCATTTGCAGCATGTTCAGCTTTTCCAAATGCATGTTGCCACATGCCCACAACAGCAATGCAAATCATGTACATGACGACATGTCTGTGTTGTCACAACGTGTGTACAGTGCGCCAAGTCAAAATTCATGACAGACACCATGGAGTAGTAAGGTATGTACCTCAACATCATGTCATGGTGCACTGTCTTCTCGCACATGTGCAAAGCTATGCCATTGTCAATCATCTGTTGCATCAAATGTCACAAATATCAGTGTAACTTCAACCTTGTGACTTGCAACTCAATGTCCATATGACCTCTATCCAACAGGAGAACGACAACAAACTACATAGGATGATGACAACATGCAGGGCCAGTCCCAACCAACACAACGTGAGCACTCAGATGCAGATTCACTCATATTCTCCCACCTGGAATCTGAAGCTCGCCCCTCTGGTGTGCCAGGGAATAACATGGCTCAAGCCCTCACCGTCAACACCACCACGGCAATACCAACTGGCCTGACACCTGCCACCACAAGCTGTGTGGCATCCACCAACATCCTCTCTACCACGGCAACAACAACTGGCCTGACACCTGTCACCATAACCTGTATGGCATCCACCACCATACTCTCAACCACGGCTGCAACTGGGCTGACCCCTGCCACCACAACCTGTGTGGCCTCCAACAACCCCATCACCACTACTGGCTGTAACAATCGCCCTGCCGCGGTCGTTACCAACACCACCACACATTCACATCATGGCAGGGAGAGTGTGCCAGTGCGTTGTGGGACAATTTCCTTGCACAAAAAGGTTTTTAGTATCAGAAAGGCACTGGGCGCTCAGCCATAAGTGGACCCATAGGTAGTTTAACGCGCTGTAATGTGGTGGTGCAACTGGGTGAGTGGAAAAACCCTTGTAACCACTCTGAAGTTAGTCAGCGCAGCTGACCAACCAACTGAAAATAGTAGAAATACCCTATGCACACATGTGATAATCAGTTCAGTCGTGTACGAATTAGTATACAAGAGAGAGAAGAAACAAAGCAATAGAGTAATCAGGGATCTCCTGTACAGTATTTATCAAGTGCAATTCTTTAATTTTCTTTCAGAAACAGCCAGCCGACCAGTGTTTCATCGTTTCTGCGAATCCTCAGGGCTCAGTCATAGGCTGTGTCGGGAAATAAGGTCGCTCCGCCGGTGATAATTCCGACACAGCAGGGCCCGAAACCTGTTCAGTAGTTCTCTACAGACGTAGAATTGGCACTCAGGACGAGACGTCAGGGATCAAAAAGGTTGTGTGTAGAATAAGTAGAAAAATGTGGATGACCGTCCTGACTCGCTCAGAAGCGGTCGCTCCCCACGCTCCCTGCTTCAGCTGCTTCAGCTGGTATCGTAGCGCTTTGTGCTCATTGCTACCATCGTAATTACTGCATCTGTGCTCTGCTCGCATTTATTTTGCTCGCATTCAATTTGATTAACTATTATTTTGTAGCGCTTGCAGTCGCTCACCACTCTCCCTGCTTCAGCTGCTTTAGCTGGTATCGTAGCGCTTTGTGCTCATTGCTACCATCGTAATTACTGCATCTGTGCTCTGCTTGCACTTATTTTGCTCGCATTCAATTTGGCTAATTGTTATTGTGTAGCGCTTTCAGCGCATAGCCCACATCGCGCGCACTGTATCTGCCTGTGGAACCTCGTAGCGCTAGTTGAGATACCTCGCATTGCTGGTTAATTAGAAATTGAGCCTGATTGTGCCGGAGCCTTTGCCCACATATTTGCAAGAATCTCGGCTCGTCCTGTTTCGCTTTTGGTTCGCTACCATTTTGTTGTGGTACCTCCTAGACCGCCTCTCCACCCCGCTCCACCCTCCCAGCTGCCCCTCCCTCCCACTGGAAGTTAGGGGCTGACCTCTCCTCACCAACTCTGTGACCGTCCTGACTCGCTCAGAAGCGGTCGCTCCACACGCTCCCTGCTTCAGCTGCTTCAGCTGGTATCGTAGCGCTTTGTGCTCATTGCTACCATCGTAATTACTGCATCTGTGCTCTGCTCGCATTTATTTTGCTCGCATTCAATTTGATTAACTATTATGTTGTAGCGCTTGCAGTCGCTCACCACGCTCCCTGCTTCAGCTGCTTGAGCTGGTATCGTAGAGCTTTGTGCTCATTGCTACCATCGTAATTACTGCATCTGTGCTCTGCTCGCACTTATTTTGCTCGCATTCAATTTGGCTAATTGTTATTGTGTAGCGCTTTCAACGCATAGCCCACATCGCGCGCACTGTATCTGCCTGTGGAACCTCGTAGCGCTAGTTGAGATACCTCGCATTGCTGGTTAATTAGAAATTGAGCCTGATTGTGCCGGAGCCTTTGCCCACATATTTGCAAGAATCTCGGCTCGTCCTGTTTAGCTTTTGGTTCACTACCATTTTGTTGTGGTACCTCCCAGACCGCCTCTCCACTCCGCTGCCACCTCCCAGCTGCCCCTCCCTCGCTCCGCTCCCCCCCACTGTCCACTTATGACAGTCATACTTAAGCACAGCGTTCACGCGCAGCGGATGCGCGCCGAAGGTGCGCCAAAGGTAAGCCTGTCCGCGCCTGGACAGCGCCCAGCGCCAGACCCCCTGGCCCCCGCAAAATCCACCCCGCCCGCATAACTTACGACGCCGCAACCCTCTTAGCACTCAACCCCGGCCGACTTCCAGACTGCCACCAAGCAGCCCCAGGACACACCCATGGACCCTTCACCTGCTACTCCTGCAAGTTCGACTGCATCAAGACCCACACCAAATCCACAAACTCCAAACAGAGCTCCGACACTAACCACCTGAAGTGCATCCTGCTTAACACCCGCTCGGTCCACAGTCACGCCATTGAACTCTGGAACCTACTCGACACCATATCGCCGGACGTCGCCTTTCTTACAGAAACCCGGATGAACGCCTCATCAATGCCGAACATTGCCATAGCCATCCCTGACGGCTACAAGATTATCCGTAAGGACCGCATTAACCAAACAGGAGGAGGCATCACCATTGTTCATAAGAACACCATCCGCATCACGACCAGCTCCGATGACATCCTCACAGCTGCCGAACACCTTCACTTCCAGATCCACATCGACCCCAAGACCACACTCAGAGGCAACCTCATCTACAGGCGAACAGGACCCCGCACACAATTCAGCGAAGACATCACTGACTTCATCAGCCCACACGCCCTTCCCTCCGAGGACTACATTCTGCTGGGAGACCTCAACTTCCACCTGGAAAAGAACAAGGACAGCAACACCACCAACCTTCTGGACAACCTCGCCAATCTCGGACTCAAACAACTTGTTGATACCCCCACCCACTATGCCGGGCACACGCTCGACCCAATTTTGACCTCCAGCAAGCACATCTCCTTCAATCACACCACAGCGCTCCATTGGACAGACCACAGCTGCGTCCACTTCAACTACAAAAAGACTACGACCCACAACCACCCACAACCAATTCCCTGCAGAAACTGGAACAAAATTACCACCGACCAACTCTTCACATCACTTCACCAAAACCCTCCTGCAAAATCATCGGACCCAAACCTTGCAGCCACCAACATCACACAATGGATCACCATCAGCGCTGACGAATTAGCACACTTGAAAAAACATCAAATCAAGCAAGGTAGCAAAAAAGCCCCCTGGTTCAACGATGACCTTAAGAAATCCAAGAAGATCTGTCGCACCCTCGAGAAAGCCTGGAGAAAAAACCCAACCACTGACAACCTGGCCACCTTCAAGAACGCCACCCGCAAACACCACCAACTGATCCGATCCACCAAGAAATCAGCATTCAAGGATCGACTCGACAACAACGCACACAACAGCAAGGAACTATTCAACATCGTCAAAGAATTTACCAACCCCACCGCGGGCACCAACGACATCACTCCCTCCCAAAACCTCTGCGACTCCTTAGCCTCATTCTTCCACAACAAAATCGCTGACATACATAACAGCTTTGAAAACCAGTCCGAAGACCAGTCCACCCCACCCACCTCCGAACTAAAAACCCCCTCCAACAACCTCTGCGCCTGGAACCCAATCACCACTGAAGACACCATCCGCCTGATGAACTCCATCCACTCAGGATCGCCAACTGACCCATGTCCCCACCACATTTTCAACAAAGCAGACTCCATTATCGCACCCCATCTCCGAGACGTCATCAACTGCTCCCTCAACTCCGCCACCTTCCCGGAAAGCTGGAAACATGCCGAACTCAGCGCCCTCCTGAAGAAACCCACAGCAGACCCCACTGAACTCAAGAACTACCGCCCCATCTCGCTCCTCCCATTCCCTGCCAAAGTCATTGAGAAAGCCGTCAACAGTCAGCTCGCCGCCTTCCTCAAATCCAACAAATCCCTCGACCCCTCACAGTCCGGCTTCCGAGCCAAACACAGCACTGAGACCGCCCTCATCGCAGCAACATACGACATTTGAACACTACTAGACAACGGAGAAACAGCTGCCCTCATCCTACTTGACCTCTCCGCAGCCTTCGACACAGTCTGTCACAGCACCCTTATTCAACGCCTCAGCACCGCCGGAATACAAGGAAAAGCATTGGACTGGATCATCTCGTTCCTCGCCGGAAGAATGTAAATAAATGTAAATGTACATGTATTTATATAGCGCAAATTACCCACATCGCAGGCATCTAAGCGCTTGCTTAGGGAACCCGTCCTGGTATTCCCCTGTGAGATGACCCCGGCAGGGTATCCACAAGGTGAAAGCCAGGCATCCCGCCGCGAGGGGCCGTTGTGGAGATTAAGCAAGCTATTGCCCAGAGTCGCAGCGTGTGAACCCGTGAGTCGAGTAGGCACCGGAGCGAGAATTATCGAGTCCGTGGAATTATTGAGCCCAAGCCCCGTCGAGGCAGGGAATTGAACCCTGGTCCAGGGCCGATCTCAGCTTCCGGGTCTGCCGCCTCTAACCCCTGAGCCACACGTCTCCACAGAACCCAGAGAGTCCGCCTCCCCCCTTTTAGATCAGAGGCCACCGAAGTCATCTGCGGCGTACCACAAGGATCATCACTCAGTCCCACCCTCTTCAACGTATACATGAGTCCCCTCGCATCCATCGCGCGCCAACACAACCTCAACATTATCTCCTATGCAGACGACACCCAGCTGATCCTCTCCCTCACCAAAGACCCAAATACCGCCAAAACTAACCTACATGAAGGGATGAAAGAAGTAGCCGAATGGATGAAGAACAGCCGTTTAAAACTGAACTCGGACAAAACGGAAGTCCTCATCCTAGGATCATCCCCCTCTGCCTGGGACGACTCATGGTGGCCACCGGCCCTGGGAAACGCACCCATACCTACGGACCACGCACGTAACCTAGGCTTCATCCTGGACTCCTCCCTCTCGATGACCAGACAAGTCAACGCCGTCTCATCATCTTGCTTCAACATCCTACGTATGCTCAAAAAAACCTTCCATTGGATCCCCACCGAAACAAGAAAGACGGTCACCCACGCACTGGTCACAAGCCGACTGGACTACGGAAACACCCTTTACGCCGGAACCACAGCCAAACTACAGAAAAAACTCCAACGCATCCAAAACGCCTCAGCCAGGCTCATACTAGACATCCCCTGTCAAACTCACATTTCCGGTCACCTGAAAGACCTCCACTGGCTCCCCGTCAACAAAAGAATAACCTTCCGTCTCCTCACCCACGCACACAAAGCCCTCTACGACCTTGGACCCAAATGCCTCAACACGCGCCTGTCCTTTTACACCCCCACCCGCCAACTACGATCGTCCAATCAAGCCCTCGCCGCAATTCCACGCATCCATAGATCCACCATGGGGGGAAGATCCTTCTCCTACTTAGCGGCCAAAACCTGGAATTCTCTCCCCACCCACCTCCGCCTTACACAGAACCACCTTTCCTTCAGAAAACAACTAAAAACTTGGATATTCGATAAGTAAGTACCCCCCTCCCTCAAGCGCCTTGAGAACCTCTGGGTGAGTAGTGCGCTATACAAATGCTAAACTTGAACTTAACTCCCTCGTTCCCAAAACAAAGTAATTCGGGCAGTAGGCCCTGGATTAACGGAATTAGAAGACGTGAAGAGCGGATAACTCTATGGTCCCTCTTTCCTTAGTTGCGGAAAGTTATAGTCGATCAGCGGTCTCCTGGGTTGCCGTGTTCCAAGTGTGGTCCACACTTGGAACACGGGGTTCCTGGATTCCTTATTGGGCTTAGCAGCCAAGGCCGGTTGGGATACGCTGAGTCACCTAGATGTGGCATACACAGAGAAAGTTACTGATACAAACAGTGTTAGAGAACAACATGTCACACACAGCACGCTACTTGACTCAGTCTACTCACCTACAAGCCATGCAGGCTATGGATGCAGTTCTGCCATCAACCGTGGTACCACACTGCTCCACAGGATCTAGGAGTCATGGTCAGAGCTCGCAAATCTCGCACACACATGGCTGATGATCAAATCAGCTTGGCACACCACCTACACATTTATGGAATGGTAATGCTTCCTGTTCCTATACACCTGCTCACGTGCCCGTGGTGGTGTGTGCAGTCAATGGACCCCACTACATGAGGAATGCGGCCAAGGGCATAAAAACCAGCTTTCACAGATGGCAAATCTTGTCTACTTGGGAATCTAATATAATGGTCCTTGTACAGCATCATTGCCGACACAACCTCCCACAGCACCATGCTGAATGCGCATTGTGCCATACCACCAGCAGTGCCAACAGTGTATTAGAAAGTGCCTCTAGCAAAAATATGCAGTGCTGCCATGTGCTTCACTGTTGGGGACAGGGCAGTTGGATATGTCCGTTGAGGTGTCAGATGGGGCTCCAACTGAGCACACAGCTCTTGCAGTGTTGTGCGATTAAGACGGACCTTCCTGATGACGTCCACATCCTACCTGTCTGCCACCACTGTGAAAGGACGGTGCACATTTGGTCATCACCTACATGACAAGGAAGAGGAATAATGTTAACCTGATAACGCTATGACATGTGTCAAACATATCACAAATTGACTTATGCGGCGCAAACAATTAAGGCACTTCAACCGTCCATGAATCCACAACTCCAATGCAGGTACACATTGAATACATGTCGGGTTACATCATGTCATGTTGCACCTACTGACTAAGTTTAAAACACATTAGGACGTCGTGAATGGCACCCCAGTGCATCTTGTGTACCAAGCCTTACGAGTGGGTGACACAGCAGATGTTTGATCCAGCTACACTGCTGGTGAACAATAGCTGCGTTGCCTGCCACACCTTGCTGATCAACTTGAACAGACCACCAGTGTTCCTCACAATATAAACAGAGTGTGTAAGCAGACCACAAGTACTACATCATTCATATATGTGTGCACATCAAAATTCCAGCAGTATTTGTCTGTGCAATCATGTGTGTGGACTGATTGTCCCGCTCACACAGTGATTACATGGTAAACATTGTACCATATGACAGGAGCAAGAGATGTACATGCGCACACATTTTATGGCTGACGGTAGTAAGTGCATGTCAATGCCTTTCACTTTGCGCACACACATGACATGTGAGTTGTCTGTCACATAGGCATTCATATTGAGATACAAGTGCAAGAAGACACTGTGCTGCCATTTTGACCAGGTATAAAGTTGCTGACTCACATTGCTAGTGCATACAGTGTCCATATGTGCGGTAGGAGTGCACCTCATCCGCGGGTCAGCTCATTGGATATACTTGTAAGATGCAACCATGGGCGTCGCAGAAATGTTTCCAGGTGGGGGCAACTTTTTAACTTCATCACCATCCCCCTTGCACCCTTCTCCTCTCTGCCTTGCACCCTTCTCCTTTCTGCCTTGCACCCTTCTCCCCACTGCCTTGCACCCTTCTCCCCACTGTCTTGCACCCTTCTCCTCTCTGCCTTGCACCCTTTTCCAATCTGCCTTGAACCCTTCTCCCCACTGTCTTGCACCCTTCTCCCCGCTGCCTTACGCCCTTCTCCTCTCTGCCTTGCACCCTTCTCCCCACTGCCTTGCACCCTTCTCCTCTCTTCCTTGCACCCTTCTCCTCTCTGCCTTGCACCCTTCTCCCAATGCCTTGCACCCTTCTCCTCTCTGCCTTGCACCCTTCTCGCCACCCCCTTGCACCCTTCGCCTCTCTAGCTTGCACCATTCTTCCCTCTGCCTTGCAGCCTTCTCGGCCACCCCCTTGCACCCTTTCCACCCAATGGAGGGGGCTGCCACCTGGAACAATGGCACCATTTCAAAAGCATGATAGACTAGGGCTGGCCCTGACTGGGCCCACACCGGACGCACTGGCGATCAGGGGGGGGGGCAAGTGCCCCCCTTTGCCCCCACCTTGTGGACGTCCATGGATGCAACATAGCCGTAACAACCGCCTGGCCTCCGCGGTGTGACACCGCCAATGCCGTTGCAGCCAATGGCAGCCGCAATCGTGGTGGTGTGATGCAACATTTGAAACCCGCAGTAGGCGTGCATTGCAAACCTTTGGGTCAGCTCATTGGACATACCTGTAAGATGCAACATAGCTGTAGCGACCGCCTGGCCACTGAAGGACTGGGTTATTTAGAACCCAGCGGTGCCAGGGCACAACACCTGAAACCTTCGTGGGTAACCTGCTCCGGCGTACGAATCACAGAGACACGGGACACTTCCTTCGACGTCAAAGATTCAAGGTTTATTTGCTGCAGGGAACACAGAAGTCACGACAAGTACAACTCGTGCAACTTGGGGAGACTGCTTCAAATTGGTTCTGTGGATCGCTCCTTTTATACACAATTTCCCCATAGAGTTACATTGAACACAAAAGTTTATGACCCGGTTCCCACAATCATCCCCCAGAGGGGTCGTTTTAGTCACTTTGAAACGCACAAGGTCCGGGACATGAGTGCGGAAACATTTGGCGGTTCCCAACTGTAAAAACCCATCTTCCCACCATTAGCGCATTCCAATCAGTAGTAAAACAGATCGAAATAGGAACAGGGACAGGTGAAGAGGAAGAGGGAAACAGTGAGGAGATCGGAAAGGGTGTAAAAGGGGAGGTATCGAGAAACACGAGATACAGGCATCAAAGGGACGTGCCCAATGAGATGCACGGCTGAGACAATAAGTCCGTGCGGCAAGATGAGCCTCGAGCGGCGCCATCTGCTTTACAGTAGCATCCCCCTCATCATAAAGACACTTACAAAGGACATGTGTCTTCCGCAAATATCTTGGGGGTCCCAGGGTCGCGAAGCGGACAACGTCCGTTCGCTGGCTACTTGAGGGCAAGAGACAAAATGGATGCCGTATCTAAGATGGAACCCGTGGGTACAGATAGAAATACCCACGTAACAGACGAACGGTTTAGGTTAGCACAGCGAAACTGCGTACACCCACTAAACTCGTCATTTGCGGTTCATAGATACCAGACTCGACTATATTCGTGCGAGTCGAAAGCACCACTTACAATTGTCACGGAACCTCACCTCCGCGGTGTGACACCACCAATGCCATTGCAGCCAATGGTAGCCGCGATCGCGGTGGTGTGATGCAACATTTGAAAACCGGGGTAGGCGTGCACCGCATCCGCGGGTCAGCTCATTGGACATACTTGTAAGATGCAAAATAGCGATAGCGACCGCCTGGCCTCCGCCGTGTGACACCGCCAATGCCATTGCAGCCAATGGCAGCCTTGATCGCGGTGGTGTGATGCAACATTTGAAAACCGCGGTAGGTGTTCTCCGCATCCACGGGTCAGCTCATTGGACATTCTTGAAAGATGCAAGCCAGCCAGCCCAATTACAGTAGATGGCTATCACTGTAACAACCCCAGGGGCCTATAAATGTCTGTGATAGCCCAACAGATCTCACATGTCTTCAGACACTGCTGACTGCCATTACTCCACAGCAACTGATTGTTTCCCAGATACCTGGATACTGTGATGTTGAGGACGGAGAAAGTCAGGGCCAGTCCCTTCACCACAGAGGAGCTTGAGGTTCTGGTGGACGAGGTCCTTGGACAGTATGGCCGGCTTTTTGGTGCACCAGGTGTACTGGTAATTGTGACTGAATACAAGTGTGATACAGCTCAGGATGTCACCTTGATGTTCCTCTGCACTAGTCTGTGCCTGTGATTGCAAGTTCATGTGCAGGCATCCATTTAGTTATCATTGCCTGCACCATACATGGAACGTATGAATTGCACTGGGACACATGTGCTGAGGAGGTAATTTGGACACCCATACCCCCATTTGTGCACTACAGCAATAAATATGTTGTGAAATTAGCTATTGTGAATCCGGGTCACACTGCCATGTAATGCATTGTAATGTAAATGATGTTTGTAGCCTCATTAGGCAACATAGCTGACAGGGCAGAGGGTAGGGAGTGCCATGCATTTTACAAAGCTGGCACACAGAGAAATCTTGCTTACTCACAGTCCAAGTCAGGAGTCACTCTGACTGTATCATGTGATGTAATTGCCCACTCACACCTGACAAACTAACTAGTAGATGTACATATGTAGACTGTATTGGGCCAATGGATGATGTGTCTTGTGAAATGCTATAGGGCATGAGGTTTAGGTGAGCAGCATGTTCCACAGTCCAATGCATGACTGTTACCCTGTTTTTAAATTTGCTACTCCACACACATATTACCCATAGAGCCATCATAGGACTGAGTATTGCACAACACAGGTATTGACTTTGTGATGAGGGCATGATGACTATGAATATGTTAAGACATGTGTCTCACACTAGGCAGTGAGGCATCACCATGCCAAGGGCATTGGAGTGTAGGAGAGTGGGTGACACAGTCATTCAGGTACAACACAACTCTTGCACTGTGTTACATGTGTTGCTCACTCACAGACTGTGTCACTGATTGATGCCTACTACACATAGCTTACAGTGCTGCCATTGTGCCTGGGTAGGTGATGGGCATGTCTTGTGTCCTGCATCATAGGTACATATGTTTGTGGTGATGGCATGCAAATTTACAATGTGTAATGCTGTATGTCCTCTGATGAGAATGTTGATTTTTAGAGTCGCATGCATTTCCGTTCTCATGTACTCACACACGCTGTGAATGCACACAGGGTGTCTGATACTTCCCTTTCTTATCTCCCATGCCTGTCGTTGAAGGTCAAGCAACGTAAGGCCGCATTAAAGGACATTGCACGGAAGGTGCGGGCCCTCGGTGTATCCAACAGACGGAACACACACTGCCATAAGAGGAGGGAAAACATCTCCCGTCTCAGTAAGACCGTGGGAGAGATGACATTGGGGCTAGCACCTCGCACAGGCAGGTTGGCGCAACGGACCCTGACTCCTATTGTGTCCTGCATCTTGGCTGTGACACAGCCAGAACTGTATGGACATCTGAGGGACCATCAACAGGATAGATGTGGTGAGTATTCTGAGAAGGGTGACTTCGTGTGTGACTGACTGACTGCATGAATGGCATCCGCCAGCCACTTCTGTTGTAGTTGATGTGTCAATTCCGACTAGATTACTACTCAGTGGCCTATGTGTGGAGTACATGTGTCTTATTACTTCCATGGATGTGTATTCACATGTTTAAGGTACAACGGCACTTGATGTTGCGTCATGACAGGTGCGATAATGAAATGTTGTGCATTGGGGGTGTTAACAACATCAGCAGGCAGTCTACACCAGTGTGCAACATGTAAATGTGCATTTCACGATCTGTCCCTTGCAGCACGTTGAAATGGTGTGACCTACACTTCTGTCAACAACTTGCAAAGGATTTTGTAATTATTTGCACTATTTGAGATGCATTATTAGCTCTGGTAGAATGTAAGACGCAATTCCAAGCATTAGTGTTGTCTCCTTACAGTGACTGCATATGTGACAGGGGCAACAGGCTGGGTTGTATGCCTCCATCACATACAGGCACGTGGGTTTGACTACAAGGATTTCCATGTTGGGTTCATAGGGAGCACGGCCCGGATGTTTGCCTGTGTGTACGTCACATGGGACCTTGCTGTGAACAATGCATTTTTGCATCAGGCTCTGTACCTACCATTTTTGTTCCAAACGCACACTGCACAGGGTGTTGTGCAACATGGTATTGTCATTATGTACTTTAGTGTTGTGAAAGCATACGTTCTTTGTGTCTCTGCACCATACTAAACCTATGTCCCTGTCCATTGCAGAATCTACTGAGTGCACAGGAGGCAATGAGACGTACACCAGTGCTGAAGCGTCTGGCACGCATGAGTCACATGAGGTCACATACAGGAGGTGTCCAGCGCCTTGGAGGGGGACAGGAGTGTCCATGAGGAATTGTGCCCCGAGAGCCCAACATCTACATCCGATGACTCCAGTGGGGAGTCGGCAGCAATAGTGGCCACAGGCAATGACAATGCAGAATCTACATCCACAACCCATCGGCCAGTGCCCACCATCCCGCCTACTACCACTAGTGCATTCCGTGCACGCAGGGCTGTCAAGGGTAGAGTCACATTCACCCCAGGCACTGCTGCCCCTGCCCCAGTGTCCCCTGCTGCCCTCAGTGTTGAGGTGGTAGACCTCTTGCGGCAGTTGTGTGTGGGGCAGACAGCTCCTCCAAATGCATATCAGGATCAGGATAAGAAGTTGGGGCAAGTTCTGGCATTCATGGAGGGTATTCATTCGGACGTGGGTGGCCTACACAGGACTCTCAAGGGTTTGTCCTCAACTATGACTGCTGCCATTCAGCTGTCCCGGCCTCAAAGTCCGGCTCCTCTACCTTCAACAAGCACCCTGCCAGTGGCAACACCTGTGGAGAGTGTAGACACAACGGACCCCTCAGGCCCCAAGTTGGTGAGACGCAGCCCACGACAGCACCACCCCAAGCATGGCAGACCACAAACATTAGCCCCTTAACTGGACACAGGCAGAGAGGGAGACAAAGAATCAAGCCCTTCAGATGAGACTCTGGGGCATCAGGCAAGGAAACATTTCATAGGTTAAGTTTGTAACTGTTTGACTGACTTAACACTAACTTTAGTTAGGATCAACTATGTGGCTTGGGAGTGCAATTATGCTTGTTTTTGTTGTACTTACACTCATCATATCACCCTGAGATCCCTTCTATTGTACACATGGGATGTTAGGAGGCTATGCCACAACCAAGGTATATTGTACACACAGTGTAATATTTGGGGTGACCATGGTTGGTGTTATCTATGTGATTGGTTTGGATGTGTGAACAGTAGTGGGTGTGTTGTTATCTTGTGTAGGCTTGTCTGCATACTCACATTGGGTATATTTGTATGTGCACACTTGATTAGTCAGACTGTTTGCTTGGCCTGTCCTTGTCAGAGTTGTTGATGTGTATGTGGCACTTAACGTGCAAAATAGATACATGTATGATCCTGGTATGCATTGCCTGTTTGTTTATTTGGTCTGTCAGGTGCCTCTAATTGTTTGCAGATGTATGATTTTGATGTTGTGCTGTGTGTCCCTGCACTCCTTGTGGACACATTCATGTTTTTGCTATCAGTTGAGAGTGTGCAGAGTGGGTGACTGCAAAATGTGAGTTGTGTATTGTTGTTGAGGCACGTGTGTCATGTAACCGTGAGCTACTATTGCTGTCCTACTCAGCCAGACTAACATGTTGGTGGATTTTACACCTGCCTTGCTGTGACTTGTCTGGTTTCCTTTGCTGATGCAGTGTATCCTATGTTTATTCATGGTATCCCCTATGTCTGGTTATGATGTGTGCACTTTGTGCATGACTGGTTGGTGTGTTTTTGGATGTACAATCATCATCTGTATAATCCTGGTTTGTACACCACTTCAGTCGCATGTGTTCCACCCCATGCCTTCACAATGTGTGACTCTCACCAGCACTTCATGGTGTGGAGTGTTGCTGTGAGTAGCTGCTGGGTGTACTGGTCCTATGTGCCACTCACGACACTTTAACATGCATATGGGTGTCATTTTAAGGTACCTGCTTGCAGGCATGGTTGCACATGTGCAGTGCATGTCTTTCTACAGCACATTGCTCTGGTGAAGTTGTATGCATCTGTGTTTTGCTTTGTTGTTCCGCTGTGGTTGTGGTCACTGCTGTATGTGTGTGTGTGTTTGAAGAGCTACAGTTGCACTGGCCATGTGTGTTGTGATGTGTGTAGTGTGATGACTTGTATTGTGTATCCACATGCTGTGTGATTGTGTTTTGTTTTTTTGTTGCCAGACTGCCTACTGGGCATGCAGTGCTGTCAGTGTTTTGTATCCAGTAGGTTTATTGCCACATCAGGCACATCAATTGGTATTCATGTATTTGTGATGGTCACATGTCAGTATGTTCTTTTGCTCACTGCTGTGTGTCTGATCCACACAATTTCGACTTAATTTGCACATGCATTGTGTGGTGTATTGACAACTACTGTTGACTCTGCCTGTCATGTGGTTCAACAACGATTACCTGTGTGGCACCTGTATGCTCGTGGGCTTTGGGCTCTGACAATCACCTTGCCACTATGAGGGAGGGGGGCTGATCCCAGGGGCACATGAGTGACACCTGTATGCTGGTGGGCTTTGGGCCCTGACACTCACCTTGCCACTATCAGGGAGGGGGGCTGACACCAGGGGCACCTGTATGCTTGTGGGCTTTGGGCACTGACACTCACCATGCCACTATAAGGGAGGGGGGCTGACACCAGGGGCACATGTGTGGCACCTGTATGCTGGTGGGCTTTGGGCCCTGACACTCACCTTGCCACTATCAGGGAGGGGGGCTAACACCAGGGGCACATGTGTGGCATCTGTAAGCTGGTGGGATTTGGGCCTGACACTCACCTAGTCACTATCAGGGAGGGGGGCTGACACCAGGGGCACATGTGTGGCACCTGTATACTGGTGGGCTTTGGGCCCTGACACTCACCTTGCCACTATCAGGGAGGGGGGCTGACACCAGGGGCACATGTGTGGCATCTGTAAGCTGGTGGACTTTGGGCCCTGACACTCACCTAGTCACTATCAGGGAGGGGGCTGACACCAGGGGCACATGTGTGGCAAGTCAATACAGGTGTTGGTTTGCCTCATCACACCTATGACCTGGTTGCCAGACATCACTTTCCATGATTGTCAGATGGGCACACATTTGTATGTTGTGCAAGTTGTGATGGTACTTCCTGTGATTGTATCAGGAAATGACCGCTTCTACCAATGGGGGCACGCTCTTTAGTTTGGGCCCAGGTCCCACTCAATCCTTACACCCTCACTGACACTGCGCATGTGTGGTGCTGGCCATGCCTACTGGGTTGTGTGGATGTTTTACCGCGTCCTCACCGCTGCGGTGACGTGAAGGGGCGGTGCTTACTTTGTTGATGGATGGTACGGGTGCGTAGCAGTGTGTTCACGACTAGCGGAGCATTGCAATGACACTGGTGAATATGGTCCTGTGCCCGCCAGGATGCCTGGAGTGGACAGGAAGACATTTGCAGGTCAGGTGTTGTGTGTTGATTTTGTCTTCTGATGTGTGTCATTCACGTACCTGTGGCGTTGTGCACGGCGGCAGCGTCTTTGTTGATGGCGGATCAGGAACAGCAGCGGTAGGGTCTGTAGGGCAGGATCCATTGCAGTAGCAAACCGCGTGGAGCACTCTGGGATTTCTGTTCGGCTCCGCTGTGTTGCTTCCGCCGTGTTTCGATGGGTGGTTTCTCCGTTGCGGTCCGATGACCTATTTGAAGCATTGTAATTGGTACAGCGTTTTCACGTCATTCCGCCTGGCGGTCTCTCGCTATTGGCTACGTCCGCCCTCGTCAGGGTACTAAACTACTGGCGGAACTGAATTTAACACGGTGGACGTAAATTGAGCTATGTCTGCCCATCATAATGTGGCGGTCGGAGATTCACGGCTGTGGTTGGCAAAACTACACCCGCCAGGCCGGCGGAAGGCCACACCGGCCCGGCGGTGGCAGACCAGCCGCCATCGTAATCGGCCCCTAAGTCCTTGGTCCGCGAGGATCACTTAAGGAGTGTGTGCTAATTGTTAAAGAACAGTGGGGATGCAACTGACATTTTGAAGCTTACACATTTCTTTTTCAAGTGACTTGATACAAAGTACCTATTTTTCACACAATGCTGCCTCTTTCTTAGAACATACACACACCAATCAAGAGAAATCCCGGAAACCCAAGCGACTGATTTTTAATGAGCAATAGCAGTCTATCATCGATGGAATGGAAGGCTGCCAATAAATCCAAACTGATTGGAAATGCCAAAAATCATTGAGTCAAATTGAGAAAGGATATTCTTCCAAGCAACTAACATGGCTGATCAAGTCACAGGTCTGGTACAAAGAAGGGATTGATGGTTGACCCACCAGGCATTGGCTGCAGCTGGGAAGGGTAGCTGAATATGTTCAGTACTGCAGGCGCTGAAATTGCTTCTCCAATAACTTCAGTTTATTAATGTTAGTGTAGGAGTGACTTCTGATACCAGGGAGAGATTCTTGGAATCTCGCTCCTCCATTGCCTGTAAATCAACAATTCCTTGGCACCCAAAGCGTATAACAAGAGAGAACAGGTGAGGTAGACCACTTTTTAAAGGTGAAGAGGGTAGTTTCAGTATTTACTCGCTGAAAAGTGGACCTTTATAATTCTGCCGAACATTCAGAGTTACCCAATGTTGTTGTTGGGCTGTTTAGATAGCACTTGTTTCAGATAGTAGTATGGATATCCTTAATTTTAGATATGTAAACGTAATTGAAAGTTTCAGAATTATGGATGCCAAACAGTATGGATTCAGTGGTGCTTGTACTATTTTAAATAAACCCATATTTATTGTCATCTTAATGGAGCCAGGTCAATTTTATTAACCCATTTCTCCATGTGTTGTTTGGGAGTAACAACCCATTATAGTTCAGGCTACAGACATCTTTTATTGTTTGGTCACCTCATGTCATCAATTCTGCAAAAAAGTAAATTTTTTAAGAGAAACAAGACAGAGGGTTTTGGTCCAACCACCCTTCGGCCATAGGCTTTCATGTGTTTTTGGTCATCTGCCATTGCTTTAATGGGCTGTTCATTTAGGCCATGGCATATTATAGTTAAATTGTTCCATTTGGTTTCCATTAGGTTTTAGTGATGGGGATTCAAATAGTTTTGTGAGCTTGAAGATGCTACATAATCTGTAGCTTTTAATTAAGAGCCAATGTGTGCTCTTTGATGTATTTACATTTATATTGCTAATTTATGGCTTTTTTTTAGGTCGAGCCTAGGCAGCGCATAAGCTGTCTCTGGAGACATGCTGCAACTGCTCTGTAGGCTTTCAGCACATCCATTGCTTTTCATTGGTTAATTTGTCAGCCTTTCAAAATGTATTTGGTTTCTTTTGTGACTAGTTCACATTTGTCTCCCTTTTGGCTGTTTTGTTCCACCCTGGAGACTTGCTGTGTAACACAGACCACTTCACTTTTGGCCATTTATGTTAGATTCGGCACACTACTTTTTCTTTAGTCTCTGCTTCTGTTTTAGGATGGTTGTGTTTATTAGCTTTTGGGACGTGATCACCCACTTCGCTTTCCGGTATCTCCTCGCCTCAGTGCCATTCGCTTGTTTTTCTTGTAGCTGAGTGCCTCCCCAGAGCGGTGAGTCTGAGCTTCCTCTAGCAAGACACGGCCACAGCAGGGGCACAACTTTTTTCTTGGAATGGCCCATGGATGTCTTTGGTGAGTGTTCAGCTTTGGCCCGGCCCCTGGTTCACCGAATCTCCTTGGGCCATGGCAGTAAGTGTATGAAGCTAAACTGTGTCTCACAGTCAGGGGAGCATTAATGTAGTGGCGGGTCCGCTGACCTTTGCAGAAAGCAGTACAATAGTTGTGTGCATGTGTTTACACTATAGAGCAATAGTTTTCTGCTTGGGTCTTCCGGCGTGTTCATCTTCGGCGCCTGTCACTGCTCCCAGCTGCTCGTGCCTTCGGTGAGTGTTCAGACTGTGAGTGGATAGCGCCCTCTTTACAAGTTAGCAAATTTGGCTAACAACGCATTCTAGTTTGCATTTTCCCGAGTGTGGTTCGCGTTTTCCCTAGGTTGTACCAAATCGAACCGGTGGTCGAATTTTACTTTTGTACATGGGGCCAAATAACTAGGCATTTATTGAAGAATCTGTCCCTTTTAACTAAAGCCCAAGGAGGTTCTCCGCTGAAGGCTGATAGCTTAACAGCTAAAAGGATGGGACCTGGGCAGTCATCTTACCAGTAGCTCGGCCCAACTCCTGGCAGCTATGGAAGCTTATCACATACCTGACTTGGAAAACACAACAGGGGCCCCCTGAAACTGGGATAGTACCCTAACAGGGAAATTACTTTCTTGGAAAAATCCACCCCCCTCCCCAAGGTCAGTCCCTTCAAGATACCTGGAATTCTTATGAACTATGGTTAAGCAAGGCACTTGATAAAATTGCTCCTTGGACTTGTAAGCCCCCAGCTAGGAGAACAAAATCCGAACCGTGGTTCTCAGAAAAATTAAAGGTAGCTAAAGCCCGCTGCAAAGCGATTGAAAGGAAATGGAGAAAGAACTACTCCACGGAACTGAAGGAGACCTACAAACAAGAACTAAAGGCTTATCAGAGACTGATAAGAGAGGAAAAAGGTCTCTTTTACCAAAACAGAATTGAAGAGGCTATAAATCCATCTAAAGAATTATTTCGGATTTACAAAGAACTAACAGACACGTCGAGCCTGGACACGCAGGACACGTATTCTAATGAGTTATGCGAAAAAATTGCAGACTTCTTTGTCAATAAAGTAGAGAAAATTCATGCCACTTTCTCCACTCCCCCCACATCTGGTAAGACAATACCCCCTCTTCACAAAACCACTCTCACCCACTTTCACACTCCCGACAAAGAAAAACTGTCCAGCATAATTAACAGTATCCACTCTGGCTCCCCTAATGATGTGTGTCCGTTAGATAAATGCAAAGACATCATGGACAATACTCTTATGGATCAAATAAGCCAACTCATTACCCTCTCTTTCAAAGAATGCCATGTCCCGGAGGCTTGGAAAATCGCCCAAGTCATTCCCCTGAAAAAAAAACCTAATGTTCCGATCACCCAATTCTAAAATCTCAGGCCAATATCTCTATTGCCTCAATGCGCCAAAATAATAGAAAAAATAGTGAACATCCAACTTATGGCGTTTTTAGAGGAAGAAAACATTCTCCACCCCACTCAATCCGGTTTCAGACCTAATTACTCCACGGAAACAGCTGTCTTGTATTCCACGGAATTTATCCGCAAGATGGTGGACGAGGGTGAAACAGCAGCGTTGGTCATGCTTGACTTAAGCGCCGCTTTCGATACGGTGCTACATGCCACGCTGCTGTCCCGTCTTTCAGATATTGGAGTAAAAGACTGTGCATTGGAGTGGATTAAATCTTTCCTCACCAATAGAACTTTCCAGCTTCATTGCCCGCCCTTTAAATCATCCTCTCGGGCCGTGAGCTATGGGGTTCCACAGGGCTCTAGCTTGAGCCCTACTTTGTTCAACATCTATATGGAACCCCTGGCTCAGATCATAGAGAACTTTGGGGTTGGCATTGTTAGCTACGCCGATGACACTCAGCTTATGTTTAAGCTTAATCCTGATACCGAGAAGTATGCCTCAAACTTCTCGGAGTGCATGGCTGCTGTTGCCGTGTGGATGGACAGTAATTGCCTCCGGCTTAATGGAGACAAAACAGAGGTGTTAGTGATAGGGAACAAAACCTCCCTATGGTCTCAAGCGTGGTGGCCCACATCTCTTGGCGAATGCCCTCAACCTGTTGAGAAAGTCAAGAACCTTGGGATCATGATCGACTCGGATCTATCAGGAAAATCCCAAGTTAACAGGATCATTGGTAAATGCATCGGCACATTAAGAATTCTCAGAAAAATCATTGACCTGATACCTATCAAAGCCAGGAAAACCATCGTGCATGCTCTTATTACACCTCACCTGGACTACGGGAATGCCCTCCTTCTAGGCATCAACCAAAAACATCTTCACCAGCTGCAATGTGTACAAAATGCAGCAGCCCGATTGGTATTAGGCCTTCCCAAAAGAACTTCTGCCAAGACAGCACTGTCCAAACTGCACTGGCTCCCCGTAAGGGAAAGAATAAAATTCAAGAGCCTCTGCTATGCCCACAGGATAGCCCACAACAAGGGTCCTACCAACTTAAGAAGCCTCATGACCATTCACCGCCCTACCCGACACCTGAGGTCCTCAGGAATGTCCCTTTTCAAACTCCCCCGCGTCCACAGAGCAAAAATCGGTGGCCGCTCCTTTCGTTATCTAGGAGTGAAACATTGGAATGCTCTCCCGATTCATTTAAGAATGGAACCCTCTGAAACTCTTTTCAGAGCTAACTTGAAAACCCACCTCTTCCCTCAATAATTCTGCCACCCATTTCCCTTTGACTTGATTCTCGGATGAGAGTTTTCAGCAATCAGCGCGGGGATACACAGTTGTGCAGCCATGCGCTTAATAAATGTTTCATTATTATTATTATTATTTGGAAAAAGTCGCGCACTGGGCATGGTGCTAAATATTCATTTAGCAGTGCTCACACCATATATCTGATTTTTGTTTACATAACACAAAACTTCATATTGTTTTATTAAGGAAATATATATATTTTTATTTCATTATTTCTTTTCAATCTTATATTGTTTTGTATGATAATTATTTCACATTTTTCTCAACGTTATTTCACATTATAAAAACAACAGACAAATATATATGTAACAATTTCATCACAATTATTTCTATGTCTCTATCTTTCCCTATCTGTTATAGAAAACCACAGTTCTTAGATGGTATGTAGTAGCCTAAGGAACTAAAAAACGTATTTTATAGATGGAGATAGTGCAAAAAAATCGTGTTAAATTAAGGATCAACAAAGCCTTTCATGTTGTTATTCTGTATACATTTAAACAAACCAAAATGTTGGTTACTTTAACACAAAATATAAATCCAGTTAAGCCAAAATACTAGTTTTAGAGATAATGAATTGCACCAACGCATTTCGGCGACAGCCTTCCTCAGGGTATCACACCAAAGTTTGGCTAAAAATAAGGGAAAAGTTAACATTAAAACAATATATTTAATCAGGTTTATGGTGTGAGACTAAACTATCTATTATTGGCTCTAAGTGGTCACGAGAAAGAACCTACTATATAATAAAACTGGTTCTCTAAGTTGGGGAAATTCATGGCAAAAGCACTGCTACTTAGATATTCAAATTCAATAAAAACATTGTGTGGGCACGACCAGCAACACATGAACATGGCAAAAAGGGAGATGTCTAAACTATAGTTTCTAGGTAGTAGATAGCTTCTTTATATCTTTCTGTGTTTGTCTATGTTTACATCTGGACTCTCATATAGAAGAATGTTAGTGTTTGATATCGAATGGTGCTCTATATCTGCTTCATGACTAACCAATTGCTGGACTTGATATACTAATGTTAGTCTAGGTAAAAGACCAGCTAATATTATTCTTTTGTCACCAATTGGACAATCGATGTCTTTATAAGTTCCCATATATTTACAACATGAACAATTCTATGGGAACTTGCAATGAAGAGAGGGTGATACTATACTCATGCTTGGATTCTGTGGAGTAATTAGAATATATTCACATGTTGCTTACCTCAGCTATTCTATGGCTCTATGCAGATATATAATCTTTTCTTAGGCTGATGATAAATCATTCGCATATGTTTCACAGGTTTGAAAAAGCTGAAAAAATGAACACATTCGCCTTATTATATCTTTACTGCATGTGCAAATCAACTAAACCAAAGTACACTATGTCTTACAGGCATCAAGGATTGAATTAATTAGTAAATTGGCACTATAGTATTGCAGTGAGAGTGCATTCATATAAGCCATTAATGTACCTAGACATATGATTTCGAGTTTAGAGTGTAAACAGTAATTTAACTAGACCAAAGTACACTAGGTCCAACACATATCAAGGATTGAATTTACTAATCAATTTGCATTATAGTATTGCAGTTACGTATATGTTTGTCTGTTGTTTTTATAATGTGAAATAACTTTGAGAAAAATGTGAAATAATTATCATACAAAACAATATAAAACTGAAAAGAAATAATGAAATAAAAATATATATTTTTTCTTAATAAAAAAATGAAGTTTTGTGTTATGTAAACAAAAATCAGATATATGGTGTGAGCACTACTAAATGTATTTTTAGCACCATTGCCGGTGCGCGACTTTTTCCAAGAAAGCATATCACATACCTACTTGTCAGACGAACAACCAGCCCTGCTCCTTTTTTAATCATTCTTGCTTTGCTAGTGTGCAGCATTTATTTTTAAAATTGATTTTTCTACGGTGGAGGTTCTTCAGTGCATGTTTTATTCTGCTGACGCCTCTCTAGTTTAACTATGGATTTTTTTCACATTGTTAAAACCTTCTTGGCGGTCTCACTTTTACTTCCTAGCGTGGCACACAAACATTCACCTTAATCCAAGCGTGGTGGCGGGATTGCCGTGTTCCCCTGCTTTTCAATATACCCTCATCAGCTACTACCAATCCTGCCTGTAGGTTGCACGCACTTACCCAACCCAAGAGTCAAATTGGAACTTGTGATCTGCATGTTGCATACATATGTGTGCAGCCGGAACAGTAACTTCCAGAGCAGCCTTATTGGGGCTTCAGCCGGCTGCCCGCAGGTTACAAACACCTCTCTTTAGCATTTAAAGTAACCCTCTAAACTGCCTCACAGGGAATGCAGCCTCGAATCTTCCTGTTTCATATAGAATTTTGGAGCAACTATGGTAACACCCTGACCTGCTGTGCTTTGAGGGGAGCCTGATGCCCGCTGTTTGTAGCATCTCTGTAACATGTCTCATGAGGAGTGAAGCCTTTGGTCTGCATTTTGCACAGAGGTCTCTGCAGCTGGTACAGTAACCCCATAAGATGTCTGGTGGGGAGAGCGGCCCATGATCTGCATATTGCCCAAAAATCTCTGGAGTGGCTACAGTAACCCTGTAAATTGTCTCATGTAGAGCGGAGTATGTAATCATGTTACACATACACACAGATGTCTACAGTAGGTACAGTAACCCTCTAAGCTGCCTGAATGGAATGGAGTCCATGAACTGCATGTCAAACACAGATCTCTGCAGCAGGTACAACAACCCCGTAAACTAGCTTTAGGGGTGTGGAGTTCATGACCTGCATGTTACGCACAGTCAGATCTCTGCAGCAGGTATAAGAACCTAGTAAGCCATCTTATGGGGTGTGGAGGTCATAACCTGCAGGCTACAAACAGATCTCTTCAGCAAGTACAGTAACCCTGTAAGGAGAGAGTAGAACCTGTGATTAGCATGTTCCTCACACTCTCTGCAGGTACTGGAGGAGCCGGTCTCACACATCTCTTCCATAGATGAAGTAAAGCTCTGAGCTGCCAAACTTGTGGAGGGGGTGGGTGTAGACTGTGCCCACAGATCACAGCAGGAGCTCTCACCTCTGTTTGGTCCTTGGCTCTCCTTCCTGTCGTTGGTGCGGATTCATTGCCTGGAGTCATTGGCAGAGCCCACCTCCTCATCCGCTCAATCTCAGGAAAGCCACACTTCCTTTCCATACCTTTTCTACTTTGATCAAACAATTCTGGAATTTATCCAGTTCTGTCTTGCCATTCGGCTCTCAGATATATCTGCTCAGGCATGTGCCTGGCCCACAAACCTTAGACGTGCAATCATATAACTGCACCTATATCTGTAATAGTGCGCTCTTCCTGCCTCTCACATGTGGTTTACTTCAAGTCTTCGAGCACAGTTTCTTTCCCATGCCTTTTCAAGGTTTCCATCCCTCAATCCCACCCTCGCATCCTCTTGTTGCGGTGTCTTCGGCATACTTTATGCGTCTGTCGCCCGCTCTCCCTTTCTTTCTCTCTTTCTCACACACTCTTTCTGCTCCTCTCTCTGGAGTTTCATTCAGCACGTTGTGCACAAACACACAATTTGCGAGTACCTATTGGTACTTGCAAATTGCTCTTGCAATTTCCCATTCATTCCTACGGGCCTGTAGGAATGAATAGGAAGCCATTCCTTATTTGCAACTCGCAATTTGCGAGTCGCAAATAAGGAATGTGTAGGAATCGCTATTATTATAGCGATTCCTACATGCATAGGATTTTGCGATTGTGCTTAATTGCAAATCCTTAATATTTGCATGAGGACTCACAAAATCCTAGTTTGATGCATGTGTCAGATTCTCATTTACAACTACAGTAGCTCTAAGTTTCGCAAAGGCGACACCTATTGGCATTGCCAATGTTTGTCTTTAGGAAGGGCCACTACTTGAATGCAAAAGTATGCCATACTAACACACTGCTGATCACTAATGGCCCTTGCAGGTTCATTTGTTTTACTTTGCTGTCATAATAACAGGTTGTTGGATTACCAGCTTTTATTGTTAACAAAATAAAGGCATGAATGTGAACAGGCCTTCTAAAACATGCAATGGGAATACTGACCCAGTGTCAAATGTGCCTACTAGGCAATTTTAAGATATGTATATGTTTTAAGTTTACCACTTGCAATACAGATTTCATCTTCTGATATCTTTTCATAATACTTTTCTTCCAGTTTACAGCTTAACTCTAATAAATGCACAGCCCTGCCTAGTGAAATGCATCTCAGTTTAAGAGTAATATATATTAAGAGTTGCTTACATCACCAGGGCATAATTTAATCACACAATCAGCTGAGCAAGACTGATATAGTACTCTTTAGGAAATTATGTGCTGTCCATATGTTGGAAGGTGGATTATTAGTAGTGGTAAGATGCATCTACCACTGTAAAAAAAAAGCCACTAATACAGTCTAGGGCTCAGAATAGGTCTCAGAAAATTATTTCCATGCTCAACCCTTGGTAACTTTGCTGCGAGCAGGTAGCTTTTACTTCAGAGACAGGTATATAAAGCATTTAAAAATACCAATCAGTAAATAATTAAGACACAACACACAATAAAAATACAACACCAACTTATAAACATAGGAAATCATTTTCGATGTAAAATGACACCAAAACAGAAATGACTTAGTGTAGGGAACAGGAGATGGGAATTTTTAAAGATTTAGGGCCCGATGTAGGTGGCAAATACCGGTCGGAAATGGCCAAAATCGGCCGTTTCCGACCGGTATTTGGCACTTTGAGATGTAGGGGGCCAGTATTTACCTATTCGGTATATTTACCGAATCAGTAAATTTACAGAATCTGTAAAATACCGAATCGGTATTTTTTACCGATTCGGTATCTTCCAGATGTAGGTGGGACTCTTCTGAGTCCCACAGGCCTTTCAGATTCGGTATTTTAACACCCAATCCAATTGGGTGTTAAAATACCGAATCCAGGTGTGCATGCACATGTGTGCATGCACACCTATGCCATCTGACAGACAGACATGCCCTTAAGGCATGTCTGTGTGCCACATGGCACACAAGCCAGTATTGGGGGTGCTAGAGGGTGTCAAAGTGACACCCCCTGCACCCTTGCAGAAATCGGTAATTACCGAATCGGTAAATACTGATTCGGTAATGCCCATTGATTCCTATGGGCTTCAATGCCCATAGGAATCAATGGGCATTACCGATTCGGTATTTAGCGATTCGGTAAATACCGATTCCTTCCGATTCGGTAATTTTAAAAATAAAATTACCTACATCTGCCCTTCTCTTTTTTACCACTTCTTAAATACCGATTCGGTATGAATCGGTATTTATGAAGTGGTAAAAAAGATTTACCTACATCGGGCCCTTAGCACTGTATACAACATAGAAACCTATAGCGCCTTTTGGGGCATCTGGTTGCACTTCGCCACAAGAGGATTCTATGAAGACTAGCCCCCGCAGTCTGGAAGCACTCCAAACGCGAACTTCCTGAGAGCACCGCTTATCCTTATCCGGGCCTTTGAAAAAAAGAAAACGGAGACCGGTGAAGTCCCCTGACATACTCTATCCTTTTAACCCAGACGCGGGCACCATCTCGTACCAATCAATGGGAAACCATCCCTGCTGCTTAAAACGTTGCCACTGGAAGCGGAAGCGAAAGTTATGTAACTTGACTCCTGAGCGGCCTTGGATTGTTAGACGTGGCCCCCTAGCCCTTGATCACATCAGTGTGACCCTTCATAAATCGAGTATTTGACACCCGAAGGACCGTCTTGAAAGAAGTTGTTCATCAGACTATTCTTCCAAACTTTTAAAGAGTGTGACCCTTCAATAACCGAATATTGGATAAGTGAAGGACCGTATTTGAATGAAGTTGTTCACCGGATTATTTTCCATTACTAGTGAAAGCTTGTGTGTTCCCCTCCCCCATCGTCTCTGCCAGCCCTGACGAAGGTGCCCTACACCGAAACGCGCGTTGGCGCTACCATCAAGAACGGCAATATTATTCAACCTATTTGCCTTCTCTTAGTTGTACCCCCGTCCATGCAACCATAAGTCCAGCTCTCTGTTGCAGGTCCCGTGAGATTTACCCGTATGAATTGGTTGATCATGCATGAGTATGAATGACCCCCCGAAGTTGTGAGTGTCTGTTGAGCCCCCTGAAATGCCCTGGAGTGAGTGGAACACATAACTTTTTGGAGAATGTTCTCCCCCATATGAAATAATGAATTTTCTCGATTGTATTTATTAACTCCTGCATCCGATATCTGTGAATGATTTTTAGAAATGACTGATTGCATAAAAATAAATAATAAAAAAATATATATTTTTCATAAAAATACGAATTGAATGCTATCTATTTGTTGTCTTGGGCCTTGATATTTGGTTTATATTGCTCCCTCCTCATCAGAATTGGATCCTGTAGAGGACCTTTTAGTATCTACCTTGGCAGGGTGTTCTTTTCTATTTGTTGCATCTGGTTGCACTAGACTGGGACAAAGTCAAAGTTTCAGGCCGGCCGCAATGGAGCCCAGCGCGGCCACCCTCGAAGTCGGCTTTGGTCAAAGTTTTTACCTTCTGACCTAGAAACTTTTCTGGAGCTTTTTCTGTAGGGGTCCCTCAAGACTCTCCACCAGTCTGGATTCAGTGAGGGTTCGCCGGCTTGCCTTTCGACGACCTCTGGAGGTTTCCAGCAGGATGAACCAGGGATCCAGGCCAGCTCGTGGTTAAAGGTGGGAGGCTTGACTCTCGTGGTTGGGACTGGGCAAGTCTTTCACCTTCAGACTCAGAAAAGTTTACGGAGCTTTTTCCCTTCAGGGTTCCTCAATTCTCTTCACCAAGCCAGATTCGGTGAGGGTTCGCCGGCTTGGCGTTCAACTAGCTCCCAGTTAAACTCTGGAAGTTGGACCTCCTGAGCTTTTCAGTGGAACTAATCTGGAGGGCAGGCCCACTCACGGTTGAGGGTCGCCGGCTTGGCTGGCCAGGTCACCTCGGCCCACTAATGGAGCTTTTATCCAAAGTTGCTCCAAACTTCTGAGACTTCTTCCTGAAGTTCCCCTGAGGGTCCCAAATTATCCAAAATTTACTCCCAAGGTCTGGAAGCTCCAAGATGGTCTTTGAAAGTTTTGGACTTCAGTTCCCACAATCCACTTTGACAAAACCCTTACAAATCCGCTGGAGTCACTGCAGGATGGGGATTCTTGGTGGTGATGGTCCAGGTGAGCTCTGGTAACCTGTAGCTTGCATGGAGTCCACTCTTTATTCCTCTTGAAGCCAGTTAAATCCAAAGGGCTGCAGTTCCAGATCGTGCAGCAGGCACAGTCAGTCAGAGTGCAGGGACTGGTTGGTGCACATCAAACTTCCAATACAGACCCTTCTTCTTCTCTTGTTTCAAGCAGCAGATCTGAGAGGCTCTGTCCCTCTCAGATACTTATTCTGTGTTCTCTGGGGTCAATCAGGAGGGTGCTCCTGTCTAATGAGGTGAAGGGCAACACCCCAGAGCATGACCATTTCCTCCAAAGTCTGGCACAGTGGTCTCCCATAAACCACAATTCTTCCAAAATTCAATATGGCTGAAGTGTCAGTAGAGAGGCAAGAGCTAGCTAAACCAACCTCCAGGATGGCTCATCTACATAGACATTTGCACCTTCCTTCCTTAAGGGTGCCATCTGGCTGGAATCAGAGGGGATGTGTGTAAATGGATCTGGCCTTTTCTGCGGGTCCACCTTCTTCCTTTGAAGCTCATGGTTTACGACCCCTTCCCCTTGCGCTGGCATTCCTGTGCTGCAGAACCCTCTCCTCCAGAATGGCACTTCACCCGGGTGCCACTGATCACTTCATCAAAGCAGCCTGACTAATCTTCTTAACTGTGAACAATCAGGGCAGACCACTTGAAGGCTCACATTTGGCTTACAGACAAGAAAGTCATACAACTTCTTTTCTGTGCATTTTAGGATACTTTTACAAGGAGACGCCGGGGCTCAGTGGGAGAGAAGCCTACCTGCAAGCCTGACACCCGCCTGCTAGCTCCTGGGGCCCAAACGCTGTGAGTCTCGCCGCCACCGCATTCGATCCTGCGGCTAGAGACTACAGCTCCCAGGGAGCATAGCGGCCACTTCCACTTCCTGTATCCGGCCAGAGCGCGCCCGGAGGCGCTACATCAAGGGGCGCTCCCTCGGTGGAGCGGGGGACAAGGAGACGCCGGGGCTCAGTGGGAGAGAAGCCTACCTGCAAGCCTAACACCCGCCTGCCAGCTCCTGGGGCCCAAACGCTGTGAGTCTCGCCGCCACCGCATTCGATCCTGCGGCTAGAGACTACAGCTCCCAGGGAGCATAGCGGCCACTTCCACTTCCTGTATCCCGCCAGAGCGCGCCCGGAGGTGCTACATCAAGGGACGCTCCCTCGGTGGAGCGGGGGACAAGGAGACGCCGGGGCTCAGTGGGAGAGAAGCCTACCTGCAAGCCTGACACCCGCCTGCTAGCTCCTGGGGCCCAAACGCTGTGAGTCTCGCCGCCACCGCATTCGATCCTGCGGCTAGAGACTACAGCTCCCAGGAAGCATAGCGGCCACTTCCACTTCCTGTATCTGGCCAGAGCGCGCCCGGAGGCGCTACATCAAGGGACGCTCCCTCCGCGTCGCGGGACGCGCGCGGGTGTACGCCGGGCTAAGCCCTCTTCGGCCCTCAGTGGTCGGAAGAGGACGGGACGGGCCACGGACCCTGGCTCCAACTTAAGGACCTAGGACCTAGTACATTCAAGTGAGACATTGGACTGTTCATATTCCATTTTAATTCATTCTTGTACTGTAGGGTAACTGTTGCATTACATTGAGGTAATACAGGTTTCTCGTCGCCTGCTTGGGGAATATTGTAACTGCTAACATGCCCAAAATAATTACGGATCCACCAACACCTGGCCTACTTACCATGGATAATTTCCTGGTAAAAAAAGTTATGCAAATAAACAAGGAACGTAGGGCCTCACTAGGCAGTAAAAGTCTTCCCCCCATCATGGATAATGTGCCCAATGAAACTGCAGAAGGACCAGAAGGCATTCTAGAACACGCCCCACATAGTACAATGGGATCCAGCATAGCGGTACAGGCACAGGTACACTCTGAGAAGCCCGTGGACCTGCTCAACACTTCGGAGGAAGACTCAGCTGTGGAAGAGTTAGTAAAGGCCCCTTCTACACAAAGGCCAGTGAGGAAGTGCAGAAAGACTCAAGGGAGGCGTGGGGGTAAATCTTTAAAAACTAATTCTCATACTAATCCACCTAATAACTGCAAAGCCACTAACGCTAACAGCGCAAGCAACCCGGTTCTTAGAAGAAACTAACCAAGAGGGCAATAATGAGGGAAGCGTAATCTTATCTGCCTCCAACCTAGAAGCATTGATAAACACAATAGTAGGAAAGCTGGAGGCCAAAATTACAGATCTAATCAGCCCAATAATGTCTAGATTGGATGTAGTAGCTTCTGAGGTAGAAAGACTGGGCAGTTTGGTGGCGGCACATTTGACCCCCGCTCCAGGAGTTACAGCGCCTAAAATTATTCCTGTTAGGGATGGGAAGGAGAATGCAGCCAGGGGACAGAGTGGGCAGCAGCCGAATCCCCAAGGTTTGGTTGGCGCTGGCGCTGGGGCTGTGTTACCTACAGCACCCGTAAACCAGCCAACTCAACAGGCCCCTGTATCCCTGGGTACTCGTGCAGCGGCTCCGCAGAGGGCTAAACTTAGGAATGTAAATCTCCCCCCTGATTGTGTGCCATATGTGGTGGTGCTAACCAATGTTCCACGTTACGAAGAAGTACTAGCCCAACCACATGGAGAATCTCATGACCCCCTAAAAAATAAAATGGTGGCGTTGCTAAATAAAAACTGTGGTTACCCAACCCACTACTACGACCAAATGATATCCACTGAAAGGGTCAATTGGGTTGGCCCTTCGAGGAAGGCGACCACGGGGGACTGCGTGGTTGTTAATTTCCAGCATCCCCAACATGTCGCAACAGTCTTACTGCGCGCATCCTCATTAGTTTACAACGCAAACAGTGTCTGTGTGCGCCCCCTGGGCTACTTCTATGCGCCTGACCAGAATTCCCCTAAAAATCCTCGTGGGTTATCACATGCTCAGACCCCAATTTCGGTAGTACCATACATGTATAACAATAATATCAATGGGCTGAATGGTTGGCAGACACCGGCAGCAAATCTTAATGCTGAGAATAAGAGTATGAGAGGGTACAATGTTCCCATACATAATCGCTTCGAAATGTTTTCAGGGCTGGATGCCTGCGATTGACTGAGGGTCTCGGATGGTCAGAGTATCGTACAGTCTCCTGCAGGACAGCAGACAGAGGTGAATTCACCAACAACACTTAAAAACAATGTTATATGTTGGAATGTACGGAAGAACCTGCTCGATACGGAGCCAAAAAATATTGCCTCAGGACTTCTAAACAGGAAGCTGGGGTGAGAACTATTCCTTAACAAATAATTGAGAGGAACATCGATCCTTCCATGGATTGAAACGGAAATTCAAAATATCTTGATCACGACGGAGATCATAGACTTACCATTAATTAGAAGCCCGAGATATAGGATATAAGGATTGGGGTCAAACAGAGATTATTAACCCATGCCACGTAAGGCTGGGTCGGAAATATAACCAGCCAGAAGGCACAAAAGTGTACAAGTAACGAATATCAGCCCTGATGAAGTCGTGGGTTCCTGCCCATTCGACGAAACACGTGTTGGCTGGACTTGGAGAAAACCTTAAAGATTAAATGAATCATATATACAACTCAAGTTGTACTAATTTTGTGAATTGAAATATTGTGTACATTTTCCTGTAAAATACTTAAAGTTGGTGTGATAGGATTGTATATATACTTGAATCTACGGATAATTGGTGGGTAAGGATGACAACCCATACCTAGGCACCCAACAACCAAAAGTATAGTGAATCTGGGACTGTCTGCCTACATAGTGTTAAGCGCCATAACCACCTAGAACTGTCATCTCTCTATTCCTCATAACACTTAAAAACAATGTTATATGTTGGAATGTGGCTGGCCTAGAAAACAAAATGCAAGATGAAAGCTGGTTATCATACATTAGGGGCTTTCAGATTATCTGCCTCCAAGAAACTTGGTCAGTAAAATGTGAAATGCACATTGAAGGTTATAAGGCATACTTTGTACCTGCTATATCAGCAAACCGGGGAAGGCCAAAGGGTGGTATGGTAATGTTTATATCGGTAGCACTGACATGTACAATCAATAGCAGGCCATCAAGCAATCTCGGTATACAAGGTCTAGTTTTATCTGCTGGCAATTGTAAGGTTGGCCTGACCAATTTTTACAACTCTATTAACAATGTTACAGCTCATGGCAATTTAGAAATTTTAAATGATTATATAGGCACCTCAATGAGGGATTGTTCACATAATTTGTTGATCATGGGCGATTTTAATATTCACCCCTGTGGTGATCCTCTAGGGAAAAACCTCCAGGAATTACACTGTCCCAGACTAAATGGTCTACATCTGGAACATACCATGGAGGGGGCCCGTTTTAATAATCTTCTCAATGATCATGGTCTTACTATAGCAACGACACTATGTGACCCCTCAGAGCGTTTTTTCACCCCAACTTTTAAAGGCCATGGAAAGGGGACGATTATTGACTATATGTTGTTAACCTTGCCCATGCAGGTTTTTGTGCGTTCCTTTTCTATAGATAATAACGCACTTAGCGACCACAACCCTCTCACCATACATTTAAGGGGGCCCTGGGTGGCTAGCGTAAGTCGCAACCTGGTCAAGGGTAGGGTAACAGCAACGGATGGCAGACGCCGCCTAAAATGGTCCATGTGCACCCCGGACCTCATATATCAGAACATCCAAAATAACTGTAGCGATATAATCACTAGATGCATTCAGGTTGATTCTGATCCAACCCAGATCTTATCTGATTTTCAGAGCTTAACAGATAAAATAGCTATTTTAATGACAGAACCTTTAAAGAGTAGTGGGAGGGAGGGCCCGAGGTGGTTCAACAAGGAATGCTCTTAAGCAGCTCATGATCCCAGAGCTGCCTTGTCGGTAAAACCAAGAAACAAGGAATTAGTACAGAGATCACGTAAAGAGTATAAATCAGTCATTGCCTCACGGAAGGAGGTACTGAAGAATGAGGCTTGGGCTGAGATCCTGGAACCACAAACATTGAAAAACAGTGCTAGATTCTGGGCGGCGCTTAAGAAACCCTTCCTGGTGAAAGACTCAGGTGAGGGGTTAGAATGTGTTATAACAAAAGACGAATGGGTTGCACATTTTAAACAATTGTATGGGGGATGTGAAGTCAATGCTGTATCTTTTGAATGCACCAAAGGGGGCCCTTGCCTTAATGTCAGTATAGGAGAGGTTTTAGTGGGAATAGAGGGGCTCACAGTGGGAAAATCACCAGGCCCTGATGGGATACCCCCAGATCTCTTTAAATCTGATCCTAATTTCTGGGCCCCGATTATTGTGGCTGTTATTAACGCAGCCGCGAGAGCCAGATGCCCGTTATCCTGGGGGCTCTCCACCATTGTGCCTATATTTAAAAAGGGGGAAAGGGATAGCCCCCTCTGTTATAGGCCTATCTCCCTAATTAACTCCATGGCGAAACTAGTGGGGAGAATTGTACTGCGGCGTCTCTCTGAGTGGACACGGGACAACAACATTATGTCTATTACCCAATATGGTTTTTGTAACGGCCGCTCGACCACAACACAATGTCTAAATCTCTTCCTAATACTTAGTAAATATACTATTGCCCAAAAGGGTACAGTCCACCTGGCCTTCATGGACCTATCCTCAGCTATCGACTGTGTGAACAGGGGGAAGCTGTGGGGGTCCATGGGGGATAAGGGAGTAGACAGCGTTATTATAAACTTTTTGGTTGACCTCCATAGCAACACAAGTGCAAATATAAGGTATTGCCAAGACCTGTCAGTAACTGATGATTTTAGAATAGGGAAGGGGGTGCGGCAAGGCTGCATATTAGCTCCTTTCCTTTTTAACTTTTACATAAATGAGCTGGATGGCGTTTTACAGGAGGTGAAATCAGACAGTCCAAGAGTGGGGAAAAGAAGCATCCCCGTTCTGTTATACGCAGATGATGCGGTGTTGTTAGCAAGAACTGAAAAAGGCCTCCAATTACTACTTAACGCATTTAAAAAGTTCATGGAAGATAGAGATCTGTTAGTGAACAACTCTAAATCTTACATTATGCAAGTGGGGAAACAGCCAAAGAGACAATACACCTTCAAACTAGATAAGGCAGCAATACCGTTTTCTAACACATTCTCCTATCTAGGAGTTCTCTTTGACTCTAAATTATCCTGGGCCCCACAACTTGCTAAGAAAAGATGTGACGTGACTAGGGTTAATGCCTCCATTTTTAACTTCGCTTTAAAACTTGGTAAAAAGCCCACGGCTGCAATGATAAAACTATATGACGCAAAATCTGTAGCAACCGTAGCCTATGGGAGTGAGCTTTGGGGCTATATGGCTGGGGATCAACTTCAGATCACAGAAAATTCGTTCTACAAACGGCTTCTGTGTGTCCCGGCCTCCACCTCCAACTTTGCAGTTCACGAGGAACTAGGAGTGGGGTATTTTAGCGATATCCTGTCCCTACGACCTCTGATATGCTGGTTCAAAATGTGGTTATGCGAAGATATTCCCCTAACACATCTAATTGTTAATGATTTCATGGCTCACGATAACGCGTCAGGCACTCCCTGGCTGAAGTACTTAAAAACTTGTTTTTCTGAGATGGGTCGTCCTGATCTGTTTGAACACCCGTCAGGAATTGGAAAGGCGGACATTGATCTAGTCAAGCAGGCGTTTCTTCTACGTAAGAAGGCTGTGAGGGAGGGTGTTGAGTTACAAAAAGTAAGTGTAAGGAAATTTATTATGGTTAAAACCTGTTTGACAACAGAGCCTTACCTACTCGGCACTTTTAGTACTCACGACAAGTTCTTACTAACAAGATTTAGATTTAACCTGTTTCAACATCTGCTTATCAGACCTAAAAAGGAGAGTTTCTGTAAAAATCCAATATCCTGTGGCTGCGACGTAAAGTCTCCACAGGATATGATGCACTTTATGTTTTTATGCAGATTTTATGAATTCCCTCGTAAACGCTTTTTAATTGCTCTTTTAAAAAAAATGAATTTTATTCAGATACGACCAGCCTTTTTATATTTACAATTGCTGCACAGTGATAGTGTCCTTCAAGTTCTTGAATTTTTAAAACTGTCTTTTAAACTGCGAATTTGTTAGGACCAATGAATGAATGAATGGATTTAATGTAGTCAGTCCTTTCATTACCTGCAATTATATTTTATCTAATGACATTTGATGCATGTACTGTATGTTTTATGCACTTTTATGGTTGAAATATACCGAATAAAGTCTCTTTTGAATTTGAATTTGGATACTTTTATCAGTAGCATATTGATGGATTTATCAATACAACTCTCCTAAGTCCTTGAATGATATTTTTCAGCAATCCCTAGTGTTAGTTATTAAATAATAACTTATTGCCATGTTAACCTATATGGCAGGGGATCTACAATGGTAAAAATGTACGGGGCAATTTCTCCAACACCAGGGCTTATTAAACATCTTTTATAAGGACCCTGCCTATATCTACAGGACCCCAAATCCCGGAAACACCTAGGGGAGACTTTAGGGTGTGTTGAATAGGTACAAATATTGTAGATCCTCACTCCATGGTGCTCCTAGCATAAAAGTCAATTTTGGGAGCCAATTTATTACAATGAGGGAAGTGAAATGTTCCATTTCTCTATTCCCAGGCATATAATACCTATTTTATAAGTGTCCTATTTATAAGTGCTAAATCTCCTGCCCCTCGAACACCTAGGGGAGACCCTGGGGAGTCCCTGGGGATACCTAATATGCAAAAATATTGTAGTTCATTAATTTGTATGTTCGCCAAACACCAGAGTGAGGTTAGGCACAATTTACATGTAAAAGCAGTCTTGCAACGCAGGGCTGCTTTACACTGACCTCAGGCTCTTCAGCAGTGCACACATGCAAGTGCAGAAAGGGCTTCTGGCCTCTAAACTGTAATGCCCTATTATAAACTCGGACTTAAAGGTAGTTTTAATCCCCTTGCCCTATAATGTACTAGGACCATATAGCGGAGGACATACCAGTAATAGGGGTACCCTAACCCATAGTTACCCTAGTGTGTGTAGGTGTTTTCACTGTTTTCTAAGTGTGTTTTCACCATAACACTGGTCCTGGCCCTGCCGAGCAGAAAACCAACATCCAGGGGTCTCAAATAGGACGTAAAGTGGGAGGACACTGCAAAGAGGTCCTGGTTTCCAACAGCATGCTTCTGAGTTTAAAGTGAAAAATAGCCCTTTAAAGCTTAAAGCGCCAGCCATGGACATCTAGTCACTCGAGTCTGGGTAAAAGGTAAATGTTATGGTTGACCATGTTTGTTCCCGGTCTCCGCTTATATTCAGATAAAATTATATTTTGAAAAAAAATGTCTGAGAAGGTAAAGTTCAGCAGAGTTAGACAGCTGCCGGCATCCGAGGAGGAGGTGTTGTCGTTGTGGACCAACTGGAAGAAGATGCAGTGAAGATTTCACATTTCGGACTCAGTCTCTTTTTTGGAAGTTGACACTGTAGCAGGACGAGGCTGCATGCTGTAGCCGGCAAAGGGTGTATGCAGCAGATAACACTTTTGAGAGGACTCACTTAACAAGAAATGGTGCTGTAGAGAAGAAGGTATCAGGAGCCGCCATGAAACGAGTCCGACTGGCAATGCTTCTTAGGTGGATTGGCGAGCAGGTAGGTCTACTCTCGGTACTCAGGGTACTTTTTGGCTGTTCTCTGGATACATTTTGGTTTAACATTTTTTGGAAAATTAACACATATTAAATTTAATAAGGTAACCCAATGTTATCCTAAGGGAGAGGTAGGCCTCACACGAGTGAATTAATTTGTGACTTTTTCACTACTGAGACATGTAAAACTTAAAATTGCATGTCCAACATAACTTTCTAAATACAATGCACTGTGCTCTAGGGGCTGTTTAGGGTCTTCTGTAGGGTGACTTATGTGTATTAAAAATAAGGTTTTAGGCTTGGTAAAAGGTTTATTTTGCCAAGTCAAATTGGCAGTTTAAAACTGCACACAGTCTGCAGTGGCAAGCCTGAGACATGTTTAAAGGGTCAACTTACTTGGGTGACACAATAAGTGCTACAGGCCCACTAACAGCATATAATGTACTGGCCCTGGGTATATGGTACACTACCTTGCTAGGAACATATAAGTAAATATGCCAATCATGTGAAGCCAATTTCACCGCGTTTTAGGAAATGGGCACAAGCTGTTAAGCACTGGTATCAGTGGTAAAGTGCACGGAGTCCCAAGGCCAACATAAAAGAATTCAGCAAAGCAGGAGGAGGGGGGAGAAGTCAGAAAGTGTGGGGGGAAGACCACTAAGGCTGACAGGTCTAACAAATATGCAGTCTCTGTAAGAAATTAAATTATGCTATGCTGCTCAGAGCCAGCCAGTGGTTCCATGTCGTGTATGACACCTTTAACCAGTTATGATTTTTTTAAAACTACAGCACATTGTGTTCTGGGACTTGGACTCCATTCACTTTAACATGGTAAGCATGTGATGGAAACTTCCAGAATGTAATTTTCTGCTGGTTAAATATCCAGGATGGGCTGGAGGAATCACACATCAAATGACTTCACTTGGCTGCTTGTGCCAAAAGAGAATATTAGCTGTGTTGAAGAAAACTTCAAACCTCTTCCCTGGCAGATGGAATTGACAGTCAAATTTCGCCTCTAACTTCACTGGAATATGTATAGCAGTTTCTTTATTAGAAAACTGTCAAAGCAGCTTTTGCAGACAGATTTGCTGCGTGGATTGTAAAAAGCAAGATGAAGATCTATGCACATCCCTAGTGCATGATAGTGCTTACGCATTACATACCCATCAAGGAATGCACAATGGATCCACTGTTTAAGCACATCATGGGTACAGCAACAGGGTGTGGTGGAGTTGAGGGAAACCATGACCCATATGTTTTGTGGGTGATGTGGAACAGGCACCTATGTATGCAGAAGGGATTCTTGGTGGGGAAGAGTATGTATCTGAGATAGAATTGAGGAGCGCTGGAGGGTACTTGAGCAGAAGAGTAGGAAATGCTGTCTGCTGGGCAATAATGAATGCCCGAGGACACAAAATGTACTGAAGGAAGGTAAAGGTGCATTAGATAGATGGAAGTGAATGTATAAGAAGTGGTGTTGTAGAAAAATATATGAGAGGAAGCAGGCTACCTCAGCCATAAAAGTGGTGAAGAAAAATTAAGAGGTTGGGTAAAGTTCCTTAGTAGGAGTAGGGGTGGGTGGAATTTGCGTAGTTACGCAAAGCTCACGAAACGGTGAAAAATCTCAGCGAGCACGCAAAGTTCTGTGAATACGCGGAATTGTTTGTTCCGCCCGTTCGTGATGCTTTTTTCCTGTTCGCGATTGCTGATCACATGCTTGGAGGGAAATATCTTGCGAAAACGCATTTTGAAAGGGCAAACAAGGAAATAAATTCTGCAAAACTGGAGAATTCTTGGCAATTCCACATTCTCCGTGGAACACGAAATTACCCAAATTCCGCGAGCGGAACGGAATTTACCGCCCAGGCCTAAGTAGGAGTACCTGAAGAGGACAAAAGGTACTAGAAGGCTATATTGAGTAGCTGTGTGTTATGGTGGAGAAGGGCACCTGAGAGGTGTAGAAAACATCTTATAAAGCTGCAGAAAAAAGCTACAAAGAATTGATTGCACCAGAGGGGAATGACAATGAATACCTGTTTAGTGGATGAGGCATGTGAGGACTTGCAGGAAAGCAGATGCAAATACACCCTAGAAGAATGGAGGAGATATTGCTGTGAAATGGGTAGATTGATTACTTGAGCGGGGATTTATTTATTTTTTTAATAGGTTTTATATAGCGCTGGCCAGACTCGAAGGTATCGGAGCGCTTTACAGCAGATTGGAGAGAAATCACATAAAAGAAACAAAAGTAAACATAAGTATTCAAAAGTTCCAGTGTGCTGTGCGTCCGAGGTGCACATTGAGGTAGAGAGGTCCAGAGGTAGTATCGATGTGTGGACAAAGTCTTGGGCTAAGTCTTCCTCTGAGAGGTGATGCACGCGGAGGAGTTTAGGGGACGGGGATGAGGTACGGATTGGTGGAGCATTGCCTGATGACTGCAGAGTGCAGGCTTGTTTGTTTCGGATTTCAGTCCAGGAAGGCACGGTTGAGGTAGAGGTCTTTTAGGAGTCTTTTGAATTTTATGAAGGAGGGAATAGTCTTGACATCAACAGGGATGGAGTTCCAGATTTTGGGTGCTTTTCCTGCGAAGGAACGTGCCGCAGTTTTTTGCTTGCATGTTTTCAGAGGGATGAGTAAGAGGGAGTTGGAGCTCCTGAGGTTTCTTGCCTGGCCGGCTTTCTTGAGTTTGGAGGCCCGGTATTCCGGTTTCCCTGTGTGCAGGGCTTTGTGTGTGAGGCAGACAGTTCTAAAGCTGCAACGCATTTCCACTGGGAGCCATTTTAGTTATCTGAGTGCGGGAGATAAGTGGTCATATCTTTTTACTCCGTTGACCATTCTGGCAGCAGCATTGAGAGTTGTTTTGAGTGACGCTAGGTGGGAGAGAGCTGTACCGGAGATAACTGCATTCCCATAGTCCAGTCTAGATAACACCAGTGATTGGGTGGCTTGTTTGAGGTCCATGGGCGGGATGAAGGGTTTAATTTTGTTGAGAAGCTTCAGATTGAGTAAGGCACTCTTCGCGAAGATCTTAATGTGTTTAGTCATGCTTAGTTTTTGGTCGAGGATGATTCCTAGTGATTTTACTGAGTTTGCCAGGGTGAGATTACCATTGAGAGCATCGATTGTTTTCAGCCACTCTATGATTTGCGGGTTTTCATCTTTGTTGGAGATGAGGAGGATTTCAGTTTTTGCTTGATTGGGTTTAAGGTGGTTTGTTGATAGCCATTGTTGAACTTCTTTAAGAGTGTTATTGAGTCTTAGAATGTCGTTAATGGAGGAGGTTTCCAAGTAGATCTGGGTGTCGTCTGCATGGACACCCAGAAGGAATAGAAGGTACTGGAGTCGGGATGGAGAAGAGAGCTCCGGAGATGTGCTTTGAAGAAAGTGCCAGAGGAGTGTGGTGGATAGAGCACCTGGGGGATATGGAAGAGAGAGAATACCTAAAGGTGTTTGTAAGACAGGCTGCACAGGGACAGAGGTCTTGAATATAAATATTGCTATTGAAAGAACACTCTGCATCATAAAAATGGGTTCATTTTTGTATTTAGCAATAAAACCTACAAGCAATTGATTCACTCTGCGCATGATAAGGTATTACCCAAGGTGTCACACATAAGGCATTAAAAAGTCATACAAAGTGCACTGCAAACATTGCTATATCACACAGAAGCATTCTTAAAACGTGGGAGCTCTGAATGCAATCTGCTCAGCAAAGGAGCCCTACTCCTGGCATTCATGCTGTCATATCCCTATGCGTTGCTTCAGGATAGGGTTTTTTTTTCAAGGACAGCTAGGGGCAGCACACCACAAATCCACCCACCTATTACAAAACACTTCCACTAAGAAAAAGCCCAACCAATGGACTTTGTCCACACTTGTTAAACTTTTCAGGACTTCCGAGAATGAAGTGGAAGTGTATTAGTCTGTGAGATGATGAGAGGTAATTAAAGACTATTTAACAGTTAAACTGCTTCTGTTCATTATGTTTGCACACAACAAATGCTAGCGTGGAGAACAAAGAACAAATTAATTAATTTGAAAGCAATATTATGGGGTGGAAGATTGTCTTTGTACTGCACTCATATTGCACATAGTGTAAAAAAGAGACAGGCATTGGTAAAGCCAGTAGGTCTCAGCAGTGAACCTTATTAGCTCAACCAATGTTTCTTTGTGTAAGATAGCCACAGTCAATGCATATGCATCTTTGAATGTGCTGAAAAACAGTGCAGATGTGTTGACCAGTAGCCACCATGTGTATGCATACATCTATGGGGGACATCTTTGAATGCATTGGTAATTATATTTGACCAACCCATTGAAAGATGGCCACCGTTGATTTGCATACATCAACAATGGCCATCTTTGAATGCATCCAAAGTTGGCTACATTGGATGTAAATACATCAGCAGTGGTCATTTATTAATGTGCTTGTTCAAAGAATGCAAACCAAATTCTTGGTGGCAGACACACATTTGTGTGCATGCACACTTTGCAGGCTGCCATCTTCAAATGGTTTAAGACCAATTTTTCCAATGGAAGCCCGCTGGAAGCACGGCGGGTGCGAAGAAGTTAAAAAATAGAAACAAAGTGAGAGAGGGATGGCTAAAAAGATGTCAAGCATGGAGGAATGGGGGAGCAATGGAGGAGCAGGGTGGTGTAGGAGGCATATATGAAAAAGACAAACAGAATGAGGAGAATCAAGGAATAGATGACTGAGGGACAGGATGCAAAACAGAGAAGGAGGGGGAAGGAGCAAAGTGACAGGGGAACCAGCACACACGGAGAGAGCAAAAAAACATGCAACCTTATGTAATGCTTGAAGGAAAGGAAAAACCCAGTTCCCTGAATGGAAGCAACTTTGACAGTGGAAGTATACAAGCTAATCAGTCAGAACGCTGTGAAACAGAAATGTTCCTGGAAGGAACAAACACAAGAAATTAAAGAGAAAACAACTGAGACAGACAACAAAGCCACCCAAGACACCAAACCCACTCTATGTATATAGGAAGCAAAAGCTTTGTAACTAAGACCTAACAAGCATTTACAATGCAATGGTTTCGCCTTTGGAAAAGTTAGAGCTTTTGGCATTGTAAATGACAAAATTTGTATTTATGTGTTGGTTTTGAAAACAGATAAATAAATGGCATTGTCATTTACATTGCCATTAGCGTAATCTCTGCAGTCACTCAACAGTCCCTAGCACTCCCTAGTCACTCTGCACTCCGTAGCACTCCCTAGCACTCCCTAGTCACTCTGCACTCCCTAGCACTCCCTAGCACTCCCTAGCAGTCACTCTGCAGTCCCTAGCACTCCTTAGCACTCTGCAGTCACTCTGCACTCCCTAGCACTCTGCAGTCACTCTCCACTCCCTAGCACTCCCTAGTCACTCTCCACTCCCTAGCACTCACTAGTCACTCTGCACTCACTAGCACTCCCTACTCACTCTGCACTCCCTAGCACTCCCTAGTCACTCTGCACTCAATAGCACTCCCTAGCCACTCTGCACTCCCTAGCACTCCCTAGTCACTCTGCACTCCCTAGCACTCTGCAGTCACTCTGCACTCTCTAGCACTCCCTAGTCACTCTGCACTCCCTAGCACTCCCTAGCACTCTGCAGTCACTCTGCACTCCCTAGCACTCCCTAGCACTCTGCAGTCACTCTGCACTCCCTAGCACACCCTAGCACTTTGCAGTCACTCTGCAGTCACTCTGCAGTCCCTAGCACTCCCTAGTCACTCTGCACTCCCTAGCACTCCCTAGCACTCTGCACTCCCTAGCACTCCCCAGTCACTCTGCACTCCCTAGCACTCTGAACTCCCTAGCACTCTGCACTCCACAGTCACTCTACACTCCCTAGCACTCCCTAGCACTCTGCAGTCACTCTGCACTCCCTAGCACTCCCTAGTCACGCTGAACCACAACACACATCAAACTCTCCAAAGCACAACAACTATACACTAGTCCTTACATACACCCACACACACTGGACCGCTAAAACTCACACACCAGCCACACACGCCGAACCACATGCATCAAGATAAACTCACAGCGTCCATAAACTCCAAACCACGCACATATGTATAGACCCCAAACTACAAAAGACATACACACATGAATCTACACAAAAGGCACACAGGGGTAAGCACACTAATGCTCACACAGGCGCGCATGCCGATAAACACACATACCCAGACCCAGACAAGGTGTACAGATAAAGGCCCCCGCACCACATTTGCATTCACCCATCATGGTCTGCCTACAGTTGACAGGTTGTGTGATCTTGGCCATATGACCGCATTCCAGTGTGTGACCCCCGTTGTTCATAGCTTGGTTGTGTATGTTTCAGTATTAAATACATATAGGCCTGTCTGCAGAAGTTTACCGGAACTGTGGTACACTGATAGAAAACCTCCTTTTTGCCCACAGAGAGGCGGCGTCAAGGGCCCTTTGTCACCGAAAGTTCTCACTAAACCCGAGTCAGAAGATGCCCGCGAGGTAGCGCTTATTGTAACAACTGTATTACATAATGCACTGTGAGCCCATTGTATTGGTTACATCATTTTGCCTCCCCTCCCGATGAAAAAGCTATCCTGCTGTAATAAATTTTAAGGAGTAGGAACCGATTTTCATTGACTCTAGAGCTGGGTGGGTGAAGGGGAATTAGGTGGTATGGTCGAATAGATGTTCATCCTCCAAAGGTCGATAACATTTGAAATTTGTGCTTTTTGCAGTTTTTTATACAATTACAGGATGTTTAGCGTCCCCACCGAGACTTGAACCTGGTTCCCCAACTTTGAGGTCGGCGGTCCTCTGCGGTGTAATAGTGCCCCAGGAGGAGGGTAGAGAAGGTGACTACGGCCACCCAAAAGAGGCTGCAGCGGTTCAACCGTGGAGCTCGGGTGCAAAAGACTTTGATTCCTGGAGGCTACGTTTGGGGAGCCTGCCCCTCCTCTTAACAGTTACTTCACGATCTGCATGAACGCGTGTGTGGGTTAGTTCTAGGTCCCCCTAAGAGAGCGCGGTGAGGCAATGGAGTTCTACGTGTACTCAGCGGATCGCCTGTTCCAATCTCGGTAGGTTAATTCGCCGACTGCAGAGCTCTGTGCGAGCCGGTTGGTTTAAAGGTTCCAATTCTAGTAAAATTGTAGGGTGGGTTAATGCGCCGACCTTGGAGCTCTGTGTATGCCCGGGAAACTGCAATATCGAAGCCCGACAGGGTGGCGGTAGGTGTATAGCTAAATGTACCCTCACAAGTTGGAGGCGGGGCCGGGTCACCTGTAATTCCAAAAGAGCACTTCAAGCCACCCACATAGCTCCGCGGGGACCCGCTGCAGCGCCCAGCGAGCTGCCCCCGTGCCCCATTGTGAGCTGCGCATTTCAGTTTCATTTCAATCGTTGTTACTATCAGTGGGTCATAGAGGTACGCCCACCATCTTTTCAGATATACATTTTTTTCTGTGCTGACAGAAGGAGAAACTAGCAACTCTACCTGCATGGCACACTGCTAGGCTGCGTGATGGTAGTGTGGGGGAGGGGCGAGAGGCGAGAAGCTCGGGGGTAACATGACGCAGCGAGGTTTCATGGAACGGGCAGAGTGCAGGGAACACTCACCACAGACCAGCAGAATAAACTAGGCACCGCAAGGACAATATTTGTGAACAAAAGATTAAACAAGTAAGTATTGTAGATGCATTGTTTCTAAACCGAGGCATAACTATTTACTTTAAAAAATTTGGCGAGGTCACTATCGGCCTCAGTGGGATTAAACAATGAGCTATCGGCATTCAAACTGATTATCTACAGGTCATGTTGCACATCAGTCTTGTTGAGGCGTGGGAAATGTTCTTGGTGACAGTTACCCTCGAGCTATATAAACTTTTGAAATGGGTATCCTTGTGGGCAGTAGCATACCATTGATTGACTTCATACACAAATATATCAGCTTAAAGCACTATGTTTTGCGGTTATAACTGACATTCGGTGTTCTTTAAAATGCATCACTGAACGCCAAGATATTTTTAAAGCTCTCTCCTATCCGAAATTAATCCATAAAAGAAAATGAGTGACTGTCACATTTTAGACATACGAATGGTTGCCATACTAAAACTTAAACAAACTACCGTTTTTCATATAGACTGTGTGGAGTAAACCTCTTGGATTTTTATTTATTTTATTTTATGCGTTAGCAAACGGTGCGGTCCACTGGGTGTGCCTGGTGGGGTTAAGGGACAGACACTCTGAGGCCAAGGGGGGCTATAGGTTCTGGTTTCATTTACAATCTGAGAGGCCAGTAATGGCTTAATTCACCCACATGGTATGGGGCCATTTGTGGCACAAAACGTTTATCTCCCCGTCTTCCTCCATGTTCATTGTAAACTGTGTAGTCAGGCTCGCGGAGGGCGAGAGTGAGCGTGTGCCGAGGTTGATGCCCCTATTGCAGGGCAGCTTGACTGACCCCGCCCCGGGTGGTTGTATTCGGGAGTGTGATTTTCATGTCAGCTACTGCGGTACTGAGTGGGCTCAATTACGACATAGCAGTAATTGTAATTTTTGACATAATGTTGGTAATTATGTAATGTTTCCGAGATTCTGCAGCATGACTAAACATAGTCGGTCCTATTCCGAGCGTTGACTCACCCAGGGCTTTCGGTCTAGTTGTTCGTATTCCTAACGTAAGTCTTAGAGATAAATGAGGGATTTGTAAGAGCGTGCCTCGTTGGTGTGTGGGTACGGCACACTGCGTTTCGCTAGTAGCGGGCAGAACGGAACCACTTTGTGTTATGAAAACAGCTGTTTAATCAGTGGATAAAAATATAGAACCTGATAACATCTATAGAGTACAAGGCTAGGACTGCGGAAATGTCTGGAGTGTTCTGTGGAACTTTCATATGGCTCGTGAGACAAGAGGAAAAGAAACCTGATTAGCGAGAGGGATGAGAGGACGAGACAGGAAAAGCATTGGCCGTGTGGTCGGGCCGTGCAATGAAATAATAAAAACAAGGTAGATAGTGGGAAGGGACGTGAGCCAGTGCTTTAAAAGTAATACAAAAGTGCAGGGATACTCGACATCTCATAGCACCTGAGAAGTACCCGTACTCTTTCACTAAAAGCATTGCACCCTTTCTGAGAAGTGCTGATACTCAACCTTTAAATTTAATGTGCAGGCGAGCGAGCGCACAGCCCCCCAGCGCTTCCTCTCTTCAGCCGGTGTCAATACCGGGTGCGGGGTGGAAGGCGATCTCCCCCAGCTTCTGGCACGTCCCCCGTCGCAGCTCCCACTGGCCTCCGCTGACGTCGAGGGTTCCCCCGAGTCAGCCACTCACAGCGCGGCTCCCGGGGCAGATCCTGATGACGCGGCGAGGCTCCAACCAACGGCGGCGCAGCTCACGGGGACAGGCCCACTGCAGCGGCCAATCAGAGCGCGCCTCTGCCGACGAGCCTCCGAAAAGCCACCAATGCGGTCGCAGCCCCTTCGTGCCTCGGCCAAGGTACCGAGCAGCTGCCGGTTGACCCCCGGGCGGGACGGGATACCACTATTTGTGAGGACACGGGGGGGGCGGGAGAGGACGAGGGGGGCGGGCGGGAGAGGACGAGGGGGGCGGGAAAGGACACGGACGTCGGGAGGGAGGCGGGAAACGTGGGGACGGCGGGAGGAGGGACACAAGGCAGGACAGCAGCAAGCACGGCCCGGCCGGACCAGACTCGGGGGCGTTCCCGGCGTCGCGTGACGTCGGCAAAAGCCAAAGAATCTCGGGAACGCCCCCGTGTCTGGTCCGGCATTGACGGACGCCTCTCTGTTCCAATGGCTAGCCTCCATTTATGGAGCTAGCCAATGAAGCAGAGGGGCGTGTTCAAGTCACCCATACTAGAAACTACAGATTTCTCTGGAGGAGGAGCCTAACGGCTCCGCCCCCCAGCGAAACCTAAAAATGCAAATAGTTATCCATACTGTGAGGACAGGATCAGCTCTAATTCCAACGATGTTTCCATACTTGGCCAAGTCAATGCAATGATTTTTTTTTTGTGGATGGCAAAATCAAATGAGGTTACTCAAAATGTTTAGAGAGAAGGCGAACATCATACTTTCAGAAGCAATCTATCCATTTTTAGGTCTAGCTTGAGACAGCGCAAGCTGTCTCTTCGAGACATTTAGTAAGTGGCTTTTAAAAGTGCCACCAGAGGCTTTTACTGGCCTGAAGCTTGTGTGCACGCGAGTGTGCTCGCGCGTCACCATCTGTCTGTCTTTGATCACAATTGTGCCACCATCTGTCTTTGTCTTTGATCGCAATCAATTTCACGGGCCGGCAGGCGGGCGCGCGGCCACGTCACTTTTGCTTGTTCCTTATGGCTCTCAGTGCAGCACCTAGGGGTCTTCATGCCTTCGCACGACTCTAACTCTGTGTGCCCTTTTAAAGCTTTCCCAGCCTCTTTGGGCAGTGTGCCTCCTTCCGGTTCTACATGCTTTCGTACACTGCCTTGTACATCTTTGTGTCTTTTTGTTCCACCCTCTACCTCTCTCTGCCTCACACGAACTGCCACCAGAGCCTCCTTTCGATTTGTGCCTATTTTAGCCTCATTGCAGGATGGTTCTGCCTCATTATGTCACATTTTGCTAAATGTGTAATCCTTCTACCTCATTAATGATGTGCCTCGTTGTGGATTCCGCCGCAATTATGAGTCTTTCCCTAGAATAGCTTCTAAATCAGTATAGACTTTTTTTCATCCTTTCGCCCCTCCTTGTTCTAAAGTTTGAACCCTGTTTCTTGACTCTTTTTCACTCGGCTGTTCCGAAATGTCCTTTTCACTGTCCTAACAGTTTTATTCTATTCTCTCTTATTCTTATCTCAGTTCTTTCCCTTAAATCTTGCCTCTTTCCTGCTACCTCCTGTGCCCACCAGACTGTCTCCTTAGTTCGCCTCACTGTTCCCTCCTTCTGGCCCTCTTTACATCCCCCATCATTATAATATCATACCTCCCAGGTGCCCTTCCCACCTCCACCTTTCAGCGTACATCCTTTTTTGTAGAACTACTTTTTGGGAATATTCACATGCGCTCAGTGAGTAGGGCATCAAAGTGCTTTCTTCTCTTTGGCACCCTTTTGACATGTTGCCCTTTTCTTCTGATTCAGAATGGATCCTCCTTGGACCTGTCGCCCTTCTGCGGTGCCCGAGTCGGATCCTCCTTGGACCTGTTGTCCTTCTGCGGTGCCCGAGTCGGGGAACCAGACCGGCAATTCCGGTCTTTTTCTCTGCCAAGTGACCCAAGGAGGCTTTTACAGACCACTAGCCTGTTAAAGCAAGAGGGCATCCCCCTCTAACATATAACGCACCTTAAGGAGTGCAACACATTTATTATAAAAAAACAATACAACCACTTATAATTTAGTATTTTATTATTTACTTGCACTTTTTTCACATACTCAATGGTCCTCAAGAAAGCCAGTTTCAAAAGGCCTGGCTGAAACATGTAGACCACACAGGACGCAGGAGGTCATAATCCGCACTCCAGCACGTCCGACTGCCTTTTAGTTGCTAACAGGGGCCCAGTGATTAAAGTTTATCTATTTACCCTTCGGTACTGGGACCCACTGTATAGCTTTTAAACCTTCACTTACTCACTCATTACACCGCACACTCAGCAATCATACCAGCTCCGCAATATTTCTGGCGTTGAAGCACACCCGGGACACGTTCGGTGTCACTGTGGTCAGCCCGATGATGAAGCATGCCACCAACTAGGTTGGTGGGTGAGGGCTTCATGAACCAACCAAATGGTTTACTAGCACACGTACCTAATTGAGTCTTCCTCTCACTACTTAGCTAGTCCTTATTAATATCTACATATAATCCTGGGGATCCGGACTAGCTTACCTAGTCCTCTCTTTCAACTTTGATTTGGCGCACTTTACTTTTAAACATATTCGTCTAAAGCGCAGCATGACACAATTGCTAGAAAGATCAATACACATTTTTTTGGCCTACAATTTATAGACTTATATTTAGCAATGCCAATAACTCAAACTTAATAATACGAGACCTATTGCATTGCAAATGCTTGTTTTTTTAATCAGCCAGCTTGAGGAGATGTGTTGCCCCCACATCTCACATTTTCAGAGCGTCAGACAAAAGATCCTTCTTTTCATATTGCCCCATCAATTTTCAACACTCTCCCAAGGCATGTGCGGAATACCCCGCATGTTCAGTGTCCAAACTATTGAGAAACATGCTAATTGAAAAACCTCTTCATGTGACTGAATAACCCTCTTTGTCCCACTCTCAGTATGACAACCTGTTACTTTGTTCTACGAAGCCTAATCAGGCTTGTCCTCAAAATTCAGTGGTTATTTTGTAGTAAAATAAGAGCGGGCCCAAGGATCTGACCGGAAATCTGTCTCCGGTGTGTAGTTTGAATCGACCTCATGGCTCTTCCATCCATATCAGACACTCACTGCCCCTTTATCTCACTCGTGTATGTTCTTGCTTGCTTTCTTTCTTTGCAAAGTTTTTTTCGTCTTTCTCTTCCTACTTTGTTCCCCTTTGAGTGTTGTTCCCTCACTTGCTCGTAGTCAATGTCTGAAAAATAAGTTGCAGCTCGCAAACATGAGTGCCAGTAGGCCCAACCAGCAGCCACCGTCTCAAATTAAGCACTTTCACTATTTCATAGATATGCTCAGCCTCATCATACAACTGTGTTTGTTTCAATTCTAGAGCTTAATTACCTTCCATCAGATACTTATCTTGCTTACCACTCGACAGCGCTCGGCGATGATGTGACTGTGGCCTGGATTATCCTCTCCCTGAAGAGCAACCATTCCCTGCATGCCCACGCTTATGAAATCTTCAGATTTGATGGTAATCTGCTATTTCATCTGCAACTATCAGACTGACATCTCCCTATAAAATAATATTAACATAGTTGTTTCCAGCTCAGTGTTTCTTCTAGATCAATGCTTGTTGAAACCTTGCTATTGTAAATACGCTCTACAAGTTTAATTTCACTCTTTGTTTTCCTACTTATGTTATTACAAACACTTTGTATAAGGGTTGGAATCCCGGATAATGGACTCCGCATTATATAGAAAAAGAAGTACATATATTCATAATTTTAAAAGGTTATAAAATAGTCCTAGATGGCATTAGTCTTAACAGTCTCTTTCCAACAGTGCTAGGAGAGTGACGGAGGGCAAGATGTAAGAATTCCAATGAACTAGTTTGTGTTTTTCTTCCCTGAACTGCGCCCTCAGGGAGGCAGTGGGCATGGCGGACAGAGGGTAACATGTACTCTTCTAACTCCAGTCCTAGGATATTTGGGGCAGAGTAACAATTCCCCAAAAATTCCAGGGTACCTATTTACAATTGTAACTACAGTCCTGGAATATTTTGGGGAAAGTTATAAATTCCCCAACAGTGCTTAATTTGTAAAATATTAAGTGCCAGGGCCCTGACCAGGCGGTCACTGCAGCTTGCACCACCCATTGCCCCATCATCGCTGCCAATGGCGGTACCAAAACATCTACTAACCATCTCTCTCGCCTGCAAGAGCTACAGTTAAGATTATTTTAGGCCTCCAAAGCTAAAGGAATGACTGGGGAAGCAGGTATTACTATTTTTTTAATGTGTATTGTATTCATAAACAACCATTGTTCTGTTCATCCCTAAAGTAGATGAGCAGCGCAACCATGTGGCAGAGTGTCATACGTTTGGGGATGACAATTAAGTTCTGGTGCCGAGGACCAGAAACCAATTAAGTGCTGGTGCCGAGCACTGGAAACCACTGGCTCAAATTAAGCACTGTTCCCCAAGTATTTTTTAAATGGGCTAAAAAGTAGTCATTTTGAATAGGCGAAAGTGCTGACCTGAGGGCGCGGCTCAGGGACAAAACTATGGATACCCAATGGCTCAGTTTCATATTCACCATAACATTGACAAAGACCGATAGATAAAAGCAAAGCTAGCCCTGTTTACATATTTAGTTCAATATTTTGAGTGGTCAACACTGAGGCACAGTACTCAGTCAAATAGTCAGATAAGTGAAGAACTGGGACTAAGCTGCTGAGTGATGATGTCACTGGTAAACCAAGTGACTGACAGGGAGCCCAAAGAAGGTTAATCCCAACCTGAGGGTTGGTGAACCACTGTGGAGTGCTGAATGCCGCTCCACACAGCAGCATGCCTAAGCAAACTTCATATAGCTGCTCCATGCCTACGTGGACCTTTTAGGACCTTTGATACACAAAGGACACATCACAGAAATGGCAACTAACAACAACCCTATGTTAGTCCATGTATAACTGATCTATATGTTTAGTGTCCCTATAGGTGAAATATGATTTATTCAATAGTTCAAACATATGGAGACACATTTTGTTTTAGGTACCTACCTCTAAGAGAGTGCTCTGTTATTCCTGGGCGTTGAAGGCCTTCACACTTTGCCCTGTAGCATCAATATGTGTCTATTTATTTGGGCGTTTTGTAGAGTGCTGGTTGTCATCTTACAGTAACTTCTAAGCACCCCGGGGCAGATTTAATAAAGGTGCCGCAGAGTGACACCGCAAGCCCTTTGGCTGCGCCACGCTGCGGCACTTTCAAAGCACAACAATTCGACATATTTACATTGATATGTTGCATTCCTGTGTTCTCCCCTGCGCTGGCGCAAAAACATCTGCCATGCACTGGCACAGGCACCCTTGCACCATGGTGAAAGGATGCCTTTGTCATGGGGAGATTGTTTTTGTGCAGGAAGGTGCCCCTTCTGCACAAAGACAATCACTACAGGCATTTTCCTCTTTCATTGCGTGCTGTAGAATGCAGCACGAATTGAATGAGGAAAAAAAGAGGAGAAATCCTCGTAAATCTGGAAATGTGTCTAGTTCAATGGGTGTTGAGTGGGAACACCCACAGCAACACCCATGGAACGCCCCTTTCACGCAAAGTGCTGTGTGTGAAGGGGCCGTATTTACAGGGATAGGAAAAGCCATGCGAGGCGGCTTTTCCTGTCCTTGTAAATATGGGGCAGTGTAATGCGCTGCCAGCGCGTCACAAAAAGTGAGGTACTGGCAGCGCAAGGGGCTTGTAAATCTGCCCCCAAATTTACTGCACTTTCTCATAAGCAAGCAAACAACAAAAGTTATAGTAATGGTTAAACAACACTAGGCACCATTTAGAAACGTAAAAACTGACTTTTTAAGCAATGTGCAGAGGAGGCAAACACAGAAAGGGTTACAGCCAGCATATCTGACCGTCCTTCAAGGTTTTCCTCAGCGAGGGTGGCACAGCCACCCAGTAGTTCTGTGAACAGAGCACCATGACCTTGACTGTGTGAACATCTGCTACTAAAATGCTAATTGTTTTAGAACTTCCTTTTACTCCACAGGCAGAGACGTCTGTGGGAAGGGAATGTTTTGTTGGCTACTTTCATCAGAACAGAAAACCACAATGTGATCTTCATTTCCTTTCAGGAGCGTCGCCAAAACAGCCGTGGCTTTATCCAATGTTTTCAATATCCGTGGGGCTCACTGCACAACATAGGTTACTCATAGCTTCATAAACAGGATTCAAAGATGATTGCATTAGAAAATAATTCTCAAAAGGGAAAATTGCGTTAAACTGCTGAATAATACCGCGCCTGCTGCGCTGCAGGTATTACTATGGGGCATATTACCAAGCAATAGCGATAATTATCGCTATTGCTTGGTTAGAGACAAGAAATTACTGCTGAGCTGCCGCGATTTTTACCGCAAATAAACCTCGGTATTACCAAGGTTTATCGCAAATGCGATAAAAATCACTGCAATGCATGAATATCGCTGAAAAGTCAGCGATATTCATGCATTACCGAGCTAATGCTCTTAGCCATGTTATCCACCTCCCATTGGATAACATGGCTAAGAACTGCTCAGGGCAGGTGTTAGCTTTTGGAGATATTCCCGCTTAGCGCGAATATCTCCATAATTTGGTAATAGGAGATAGCAAGTTAGCGACTGTTTCCAGTCGCTAACATCTTGGCACGCCCACTTTGCATGTCATTAGTGATAAATATCACTGACATGCAAAGTGGGGCCCAAGATGGTCGCTATCTCCTACTAGCTGTCGCTAACTGGTGTTAGCGACAGCTAGGTAATAGGGAGATCATTTTATCTCCGCGTTCTCTGCTTTTAAAGCCAAAAAAGCGGAGATAAACCCCCTTGATAATATGCCCCTATATTTTTTTCTGCGTTTGGTCACTGCCAGTAACCAAGCGCCAAGTGCTACAAGGGGTTGTAACACCCACCCTACTTCTCTGATGTAACATAGGGCTAGATGTACAAACAATATTAATATCAATCACCAAATAGTGATGTTTTGCAAATCGCTATTTGGTAATTGCTATTACAAATGTACAAAGGAGTTGCCTAGCCCCTATTTCCTAATTAGTGATTCGTAGTGAGTTGCAAATAGACCGACCTTATGAATATTAATGAGGTAATCCGCAATTTGTGAACAACTAAGATTCGCTGCCATCCCAGGGATGGTGTAAAATAAAAAGGAGGGGGGAGCCCCTACAACCCTCTATAGCTTAGGCTACACCTCTGGAAAAGAAACAATTGAAAACAGCTCTAGCAGGATAGATACAGAGAAATTTCATGAGAAAGTAAACTTTCAGCCTGATTCATCATTCTCCCGTTTTGCGAGCCCCTAATAGCGATTCATAGCGAATCGCTATTAAGGACTCGCAAAACGGGATTCATGTAGAAATTGCATCAAGAAATGCGATTCCTACATATTCCTTATTTGCGATTAGCAAATTGCTAATCGCAAATAAGGAATAACTCGCCATTCATTCCTATGGGCCAAAAGGCCCATAGGAATCAATGGGGAGTATTCCTTTTTGCAATTAGCAAATTTGCTAATCGCAAATAAGATAGCGATTTGAAGCGTGCCAGGGGTGTCCAAAGGACACCCTGTAGCACCCCTCAAATGAAATTTTACACATGTGTTGCACACACACATGTCCAAAGGACATGTGTTTGTGTAACATGCAACTCAGAAAAATGCATTTAAATGCATTTTTCTGAGTTTTCGCAATTTACCACGAGGTCTGACCTCACAATAAATTGAGGCCAGAAATTGCGAATTCGCAAAAAATATTGGATGATGAATTGCATTTAAGGAATCTCAAATAGAGATTCCTTAAATGTAATTCCTCGCAAAATTGCGAGATCGCAATTAGCGATTTTTGCATTTGGGATGCTGAATCCCAAATGCTAAAATCGCACTCGCAAAGGGCCAGATTCTCAGAAACTGGCCCTTTGCGAGCGCAATTTTGTTTGATGAATCGGGCGGTTAGTATTTGTAACCTCCCTGGGACTGAATCACCCATTAAGATGTAATCCTATATATTCAGTCGAACAAAGTACAATCATTATTAGTGGCATTGCTGTGCTACAATCAAGAAGAACACTGACATCAAAAAACAGTTCACATCACAATGTTTACTTGTGCTATGTAACTTACATATTTATCAAACAAAATTTGGAATTTGTGAAGATCCTCAGCATTTATGTGCAGGTAAACATTACGACCGCTATGTCAAACAGTACACCGTTATTACAGGTGACAAGAGATTGCTGTCTCCAGATAAGACTGTTTATATTGTGCGCCAATCAATTGCATACAGCTGTGGTTTTAACATTGGTCTACAACAAAATTTGAATTATTTACTATTTCTTCTTGTTTGGCGTAAGCTCTGGGAAATATAGCGCAATGCATTTCGGCCTTGTAATTTGTGGCCTCTTCAGGACTATGCAGAGCAAATGTTACCCCAGTAATCACTAAATCTAGTGTAACAAACGGCAACATTCTACTGACACAACTGAGTAAGGAGGGTGCCGATTGCGCCTTCATGTTGACGTCCTAGTTGTGAGACTGAAACGTCCTTCTTTGATGATTCGACCAATGTTGAGGCGGTAAGCGACAAAAAGAAACTGGGAGAGGCTGGCTGGCATAATCGGTTTAAAATGAAAAGGCATCTGAATTCCAAAACGGGGTGTGGTTGTCGGTCAGTCAAAGGTTTCGTCGCGGAGCAATCCTTAAACCAGCGTGTAGCAAATCCAGCCGCGGCCCGTGGAGGGAGTTACGTGGGACTGGAAGAAGGGGCGGGGATGCTAAAACCCGGAATATGGATAATTGGAGGTAAGTAAACAATTATTAAATAAAACAAATTTCGTAGCGCGCCCTGCATCACAAATTGCGATGCAGTGCATGCTACGAAATTCGTTTTATTAATTAAATTGTTTACTTACCTCCAATTATCCATATTCCCCTCCCCACGCCATCGCCCAGCAGGTACTCCCACTAACGGCTGCGGCTGAAATAAGCAATCATTTTTTTTTCATGCAGCAACGCGTTTAAAAATAAACACAAAATGTTTAATTTTTTAAGAGGAGACAGTGGACTTTTTCAACGTTCTGAAAGGGGAAGGGGTCCCACTGGGACATATATCCCCAAGAAAAACAGTCAGACCCCCAGGATAAGCAGTCATACCCCTTGTGATGCAGCCTGTCTCCTCCCCATTCTGCGTACTGTCATACCTCTCTGCAGGGCTCGAGTCGGGGTACCACGCGGGTGGATGGCGTCCCCCCACTTATTTTAAGGGGTTTTACCGAGTGGACGCCGTCCCCCCTGTGCAAAAGCTGTGCTGAGCTGATGCTAGCGCTGTCTACGGCTCCGGATCATGTGCTGAGCCGACAGTTCCCAAAGACAGTATAATTAAGGCCCCAGGGAGGGCGCCTCCACTCCAGCAAGTGAGCCATTACCGACACAGGCACCCCCGGCAAGCCCATTCAGTGATACGTCATGGCTGGAGTCAGGTTACAAAAGCACAAACAGCCCCTCCAAAAGCTCCTCGAGTGCGATTCCGAGCCTCGCACCTCCTCTCTCGCGCTCCTCTTCGGGGTAAACTGTCTGGTTAGCTAGCTCAGTGGGTAAATGCAACTTTATTAGACATCAGTGTATGCCTTGCAAGGCTCATGTTTATTTTCTCACTTTTCCGCCATCTAGTTTTACCCGAGTGCACTGGGCAAAAGTTGGGCTGTTGCAAACTTTGTCTACTAAGTAAGACTATTCTCGATTACGGTCATTCTTTGTAGGTCATTGCATCACTTTCAGATGAGCTCTGTAGAATGATATATGAAAGGTTTCTGCAATATCAGGTACTTGTTGCCGTTTTGTAAATTATTATTATTTTTTTTTAACTGAATTTTGAACTGGTTGGGGTTTGCACAGGCGGAATGCGACACGCCAGCGAGGCCGCAAGCCCCCTTCACACAAAAGATAGCCCCCTCCATGCATGAGAGTCCCCCCACTTCTAGTTTTTTTTACCTTTCGTGACGTCACTTCCGGTCGTGCCATCACTTCACGTATTTGTGCGTCCCCCCACTTCTAGGTTTTTTACCTTCTGTGATGTCACTTCCTGTCGTGACCTCACTTCCGTCTCTGAGCATCCCCCCACTTCTTTATTTAGGACTTGTGCCCTGCCTCTCTGTGATGCACACTGTCGTACCTCCATGTAGTGCACGCTGCCATGCCTCAGTACTTTATGCACATTGGTACCTAAAGGTGCCCTTTCCCTTATTACAATCCCGTATACAGCAGAGGGTTATGTCGCTACATCCGCAAAAAAGGAGGGGGCACTGGCCCAGCACTGTCTCCCTCATTGCTAAAGAAAGATGTGTGATTTATTACCACTGTATTACCACTGCTGTGTGTACTTGCAGTATTGCATTTCACGGGTCAGCTGGAAGGGCTTGTTCACCATTTGCAAAATTAGCTGACAGCAAGCTTCAGGTCTGCTTCACAAACTGCTTCAAACCGGATGCAACGCAGGTTAGCAATTACTATTCTGAGAGCTAAATATACACGCCAAGGCCCATCACCTTTGGGCAACTCCTTCTAACAGTAACTATCTTTTGTAGGTAATGTTCGAAAATAGTGCAATTCCAAAGACTCTTCAAAGGCTGTCCCTATTTTTTTTTTTTTAAAAAAAGGCATTTTGGACGCACGGGTGCACAATTGTTTAATTATATAATAAGGTTTCTGCTGTCCTCTTTTTCTGCTGATGTCGCCACCTGTACCTAGCAGATCATGTCCTTCAGCTCGGGTGACCCTCATCTCTTCCATGACGTCAGCAACCAAATAAACATGCGTCTGGTCTGCTCTTTGACCTCTCAGGTCCTGCTGTGTACTGCAGCTCGCCGCTTTCAACCTGTCACCCCTGGATAATGCCTTCTCAGTTGAAGGTGTTTCCTCCTCCCACCGCCCTCCATGAATAAACTGTCTGCATATCAGTGAAAGATGATGCTGGCTGTGGTACTCAGGATGATGTTGCTAGAAGGTTTTCCTTGTTTACTGGGTATTTCTAGTCCAGCAGCACAAACAGGCAGGGTCATTTTAACAGCATTATAGGACCCTGGGCAGAGCAGTGCACTGGGCCTTGCCTGCACAGCCACTCACAGGAATAAAAATGTGTAACAGCAAATTAGTGTCAAGTTCTGGTCTGCGTGGGGCTCCTATGCTCGTGGGGCCCTGGGGTAACTGCGCAGCGTGCCCATGCGTTAAATCGGCACTGCTACCAGAGATGCGACAATCATTATTGAGCAGAAATGGTGACGCTGAATCTGGGGATCACGGTTCGATGCCCGTCTCCAGCGGCAGATTAGCCCAGCACCATGTGACTCTGGGCAATAGCTTGCTTAATCTTCCCGACGGCCCCCCAGCGCCTAGAGACACTTACGGGTGATTGTTCGCGCTTTACAAATGTGGATTATTATTATTATTATTATTTTCAACATTTCAACACTAATTTACAAAATGTGGGGATGTTTAATTTTCGGTAGTGGCTTTTTACCTGGCTGTTGGGTATATAGTGATTGCTCTCTCCTAGTTACCTAGCTGGTGGCTAAACAGCACAGAGTATTTACTATTTGGCCAGTAGCCATGCAAATAGCAGAGACACTTTGCTAATTACCCTGTCTGCTGGCTACATAGTAGAGATTCGTCATTGCTTGGCTGGAAGCTATGCCAATAGCAAAGAAACTTCACCGTGTACTTGGCATCTGGCAAAATAGCAGACCTTATGTACAATTTGTCCAGCAGCCATGCCAATAGCAATTTAACTTGATTATTTAACTCATCGCTGGGTAAAAAAAAGCCGAAATGATGTACTGTTTGGCCAGTGACCTTTCAACTAGCAACAGAATTTCACTATTTTTCCGACTACTGCCTAAATTCCAGATTTAATATACTATTTGTCTGGTGGCCTTGCAAATAGCATTTTCTTATAAGAAAATTGTGTTCTTGGAACTCAAGATTCTTCGCAGAACTGAATGCACTGAGGAACCCAGAGCCCCTGAAATGATGTAAGCAGCTACCTGCCTCCCATCCTACCATTTTAACACATGTCCCTCATAGCCAGTCGATTTGTCATTGGTTGGTAGAGTGTATATGTAATATGGTGATCTATATGGAGATAGACATGTTGGCATATACTTAACTTTCCGTAATACTGCCATTGTTTCTTATGTTAACTTTATAAGAAAGTAACACAATGACTCTGCTTGGAGAGGAAGAGTGGGCTCTAGCTCTGTCTAAGGAAAGAGGTGACCTTTCCATAATGTGTTCACATTGATCTTTAACAGGCATCTCCTGATTTAACGCTGCTCTCCCAAAACGTAAAATAATGTAATCCATGCCTTACTGTAAATAATGATGACAATATTTTGTAGCAATTATATAAAAATCATTTAAATACTGCTCAAAAGCTGAAGAGTTTTAGTGGGATACACCTCTGATGCAACAAAAATTAGAAGAAATAGTACTTTTCAAATTCTGTAGAAAACAGCACAGAAGCCAAATAATTCATGGGGATCTCAGGGTAGATGGACATTGTTACACATGTCACCTGTTAACCTGGTTTCCTCTGTCTTTCTGCTTATGGACTCTTGTTTTTGACTCTGTGCTGAACTTCGCTTTTGCTGGTGTTAGGGCTCTGGGCACTTTTCCACTGCTGACCAGTGCTCATGAGCATGTACTCTGTGACTGAAATGTATTAGCATTTGGTTTCTCTGTGATTGGTATATTTGATTTATTGATAAGTCTCTAGAACAGTGCACTACATGCGCCCAGGACCTGTAAATCAAATGCTACTAGTGGGATTGCAGCACTGATTGTGCAACCCACATGTGTAGCCCTTCAAACCTGTCTCAAGCCTGCCACTGTAGAACCTGTGTGTGCAGTTTTAAATTGCGATGTCAACCTGGCAAGTGCACTCACTTACAAGGCCCTAACCTTCAATTTTCTTACATGCGAGACACCCCTAGGTAGGCCCAAGGTAGCCTCATGGGCAGGGTGCAGTGTATTTGAAAGGTATGACATGTACTTTTGATTTTTACATATCCTGGTAGTGAAGAACTGCTAAATTCGTTTTTCACTATAGCAAGCCTTATCCCTCCCATAGGTTATCATTGGAATAGCCTTGTAACACTTTACAAGTGTATCTTCCAATAGGGAGCCAATGGAAAATTGGAGTTTGGTGTCTCTGGATTCAAATTTAAAACCACATCATTTAGTGAAGTTGGTTTTTAAATTGGAGTTCTGGAAATGCCACTTTTAGAACGTTAAACACACAAGATGATGGACGGAATGTTGCACAATGGCAAAACATTCACCCCCAGTCACAGATCTGGGTTTAATCCATCTTTATTTTGCTCACCAAGCCACCCCAGTTCAGACATGGCCATATCCAAATCAGTCTTAACCCTGTGCCTCATGGGAACAGTCCAGCCCGAACTGCCAAGCCATGTCTTCCCTGGACCGGAATCAAGCATCCTAAGACGATTTTCTGGTTATCAGCCGTCTTCAGCCAGGATAGCCTGACTCCAGTGGCGTAGTGAGTAAGGGACCCACATCTGGGCATACCCTTCCCACATAGGATGAACAGCAAAACACACAAGATGATGGACGGAATGTTGCACAATGGCAAAACATTCACCCCCAGTCACAGATCTGGGTTTAATCCATCTTTATTTTGCTCACCAAGCCACCCCAGTTCAGACATGGCCATATCCAAATCAGTCTTAACCCTGTGCCTCATGGGAACAGTCCAGCCCGAACTGCCAAATGTAAAGGAGAGTGAGGCTTCAGTGGAGGAATTAGCAGTGTGGCAAGAAAGTACAGCACAATTGAACGATGAGGGATGTTGGGGATGCTCAAGAACTTGCCTACTGCCTGGTCACGCCATCTGGTTTATTATCCCGCTGCAGCAGCAGCGCTCTTGGGGACTGCTACAGAACTACAAGCCCCAGGGGGCTTTGCAATATTCTGGCAGGATCCGCACAACGCCTCTGCGCCTCCCGGCGCATAAATCACCGTCAAGGCACCCGCGGTGCGGGACGCCCGAGAACTTGCCTACTGCCTGGTCACGCCATCTGGTTTATTCACTCGCTGCAGCAGCAGCGCTTGCGGGGACCGCTACAAGACCGTTACAGAACAACAAGCCCCAGGGGGTTTTGTGATATCGCGGCAGGAGCCGCGCAACGCCTCTATGCCTCCCGGCGCATAAATCACCAACAGGGCATCCGCGGCGTGGGACCCGCCAGGGCACTCGCAGCGTGGAACGCGCCGGGGTGAAGCACGGGCCAAAGGCAGGCTCGTCCTTGTCCGTCAGTGTACGGATGAGGCTGGGCTGGGCCTATTCTCTTGGTTTTCCTAGATTGTTCAAACTTGTGATCACCGGGAAGGGCCCATTTTACCAGTTCAAGTAACTCTTTTATTTCCAAATACTACTGTTGGTTTTCAATTAGTTTAAATGTACAAGGGGGAGATAGTCAATCAATAGTACCCTATTGTACATGATCATCTAGTTCCTATATGTTAAAAGACACAGGTATTTTAAAATTTTTGCCGGCCGGAACGGGATAAAGAGATAGATCGGAGCCGGTGAAACCAATATTATTACAGACTCTATAGACAGGACAAAGGAACTTATAATGGGGAAAAGAAAGCTACCAAGTATTCAGCACCAAGCAGTAAAAAAAGTCACCAGCGATGCACAGCAGACCCTACTGAGCTACCTTACAGGCGCAATGGGGGCATTGTACAAACAAATATCTTCAGTAGAAGAGTCATTAGAGGCAGGCACGACATGCGCTACTATTGAATTAGGTAGAAGTTCTGAGACACAAGAGGTCATAGAGTTAAGGCCAAAGGATAATCTATCTCTCAATGGTTGTATTCAACACGTATCTGAAGATATTATACATAGTGACTCTGACTCCTTTTCACAACCTCAATAGAAAAAGATAAAAAAACGACTATAACTGATAAAAGGAATGAAAAGTTTGAAGGGGGAGCAGACCACACAAAAATATCTAAGACATTGGGTACTACCACCCCAAAACAGATCAAGCAGGGGAAAAACAGAGTGGGGATAAGAAAAGGCTCCAGGAAATCTAAGGATGAAACCCATAGAAAGACCGATTCTTATGGCAATGACCTAAAGAGTTTAACAGTTTTGGTCGAAAGATTAGATCTTTATCTACGAGTTTCACTAGATAAAATGGGCAAAAGATTATCTTTAATAGAAGACCGCTTTACCAATAATCTACATAAGGGAAGCAGGGATAAAACATATACCCATTGACCACAGAAAGGAGAGCATCGATAACTAGGAAAAAAGCAGGAATCCTTACTTGTTAGCAATACATCACCATACCATTCAAAGAAAAGAGACCGTAGCCACCAGTATGAGCAATCCCTTCGATAAAATTAAAGGCTCAAAGACAGATATTCACCAACTAAATATGACTGGCTATCCTGTTAATATTGTAGAGAAAAGGGACAGAAGGGGCCATAGCATAGATAAAGCTCCGGGCAGTAGGTCCAATTATCCTACCCAAAATCAACAGATTCGGCTACAACCCGGGGCATCAATTCCAGAACTAAATTATGATATTCTACAAGACATCAACACCTAGACCTACACCAGTGGCAACACCGTATATAGTCATCTTAGCAAATGCACCAAAATTGGGGTTATCTGAAAATGAAACCTGGGAAATGTTAAGAAATAAATCATTGCAATGGTTAAGTAAGAGGGTTGGGTCTACTAAACAACTCTTCGCCGAGTTCAAGATGGCTAGGAGGGTCCAGTGGGTTGGCAATTGCAGGAAAACATTCCCAGGGGATTGCATAGTCTTAACGTTTAAAACACCCTTATTGGTGGAGAATATCCTATGGAGGACAGGTAATAATCCTGTATCAATAAAAGGGATTAATAAACTACCTTTGGGTTTCTTTTATCCACCACCCTTTAGGGCAGAAAGAGGCGACAACATCAGAAAAGTGGAGGCAAGGTAAAACTATTGTTATAACCTCCCGATTGCTAACCGGTTCACCATCATCTCAGGTTTGGAAGAGATAGATTGACTGGCTCAGTCAAATAAAAATCATTTCAACAATGATGTAGGATATATCTCCCCTGGAACACACTGTACTTACCCCATTCCGAACCCTAGCCCACAGGTATCACATTCAGAAAATCACCATCTATTAGAACGGCAGACTGTGCATACAGAAAATAACTTGGTCACTAGTGGCCCAGCAGCAAACTTAAGTTCGGAGAAAGATCAGGGAATAACCATGGCCACAAGTCAAGTAGCACCCCAAACTAGGTCCATTGTAGCCGACTTTAAGTGGGAAGACACCACTAACGAATCTATGATAAAAATCTTATTCTGGAACATAGCGGGCTTACGATCAAAATTGGCCAATCCCATATGGCTTGACTTTGTTGGGAAATGTAATGTCCTTTGCTTACAAGAGGGATGGGCCACCGTTGAAATACATATTGAGTTGTATAAGACATATTATACCCCAGCTATTCCATCTACCTCTGGGAGGGCAAAGGGGGGCCTGATAGGTTATATCTCAAACCTGCTGAAAATCAAGGAAATCATTTTTACAAAGTCAGAACCTAACTTTAAAATAATAACCCTCAACATGAATAAGCAAGACATGTATGTATTGGTTAATTTTTACAACAATATACAGAAGGAACATTTGGTGGAAATCCTAAAACAAATCAGAAATGCTCTGTTAGAAATTCAGAATAATTGTACCCAAAATGTTTTATTTATCTGGGGGGGGCTTCAATTTAATGCTGTGTGGAAAAAATAATAACTTAACATGCGGTTTAACTGATGAGAATAACAGCAACCTAACCCCGTTTTCCCCACACAACAAATGGTGACTGTTTAAATGAGATGCTATTTATTTTGGAAATAGGTTTTACGAACGAACTACTTTCTCCACCAATCCCATTCACAGAGACTTTTAATGGAAGAAGAGCGAACACTACGATAGATTTTATTCTTAAATCAAACAGGTATGCCTCCAGCCTGCTGAATTTCACCACCCACAAAAATGCTACTAGTGATCATTTTCCAATTAGCGTCTTAATGTCATGTCCATATAAAATTGGCAAGAGTAAAAATAAGAGGAGGTATGGGAAAAAAAGGGAAATTGATAAAATAAATGGTTACTCTTTAAAATGGAACATAGTTGACCCACAGGAGATCACAAAAGCGGTGGTTAAAAAATCTAACTCCATAATGAAGTGCCTAAATCCCCTAACTCCACACCATGAGGTTTTAAGAAGCTTTATGGAGATAACAAACGAAATAAAGGAAACATTGAGAGTCGAACTAAAACAAAGAAAAGATAAGCGTAAAGGATTGTTCAATAAGAACTGCACAAAAACATACGCTGATCTAAAATCTGCCCTACATAAAAAGGAGAGGGACAGACAGGAGATCAGACAGCTTAGGAAAGCATATAATCAGGCCGTGAAATCAAGAAAAGGCGAACCAAAAAAAGAAACTTGGGAGGAGCTACATAAAAGCTGCATAAATAAGGACAGCACTGCTTTCTGGCGGGTGGTTAAATCCCTGTTTCTTTCAGTAGCTGGGGATATGCCGTCCATAGAAATTGCAATAGATGAAAGACACTGGGTGGAACATTTCTCCCAGATTTTTGGCTTACATACTGAGGAGAATTTTGTAACAGCAGGCACGGTTAACATCAGTCCACGTGCCAGCCTTTCCCATAGCTCTAGATGTCACCTTAATAAAGGTCGAGCTCGCCCTTAAGGCAGGTAAAGGGGGAAAGGCCCCGGGACCAGATGGTCACAATATGGAGCTATGGATCCCTATACTGACAAGGCTGTTAGAAGCCACCTGTACAGCCGGGCTTATCGAGTCATGGTCCGAATCAATTTTGGTCCCGATATTCAAGAAGGGAGATCGACAGAATCCGGCTTGTTATCGCCCCATCTCACTGTTAGATACACTGAGTGGCAGGTTGCATAGTCCTTAATCACCTACAACAATGGTCAGAGGACAATAATGTACTGTCTGACCTCCAATTCGGGTTCAGGGAGGGATTGGGTACCAAGGAGCAAGGCCTTAACCTGACTCTCCTAATGGGAAAATATATATTGTATATGGCCTACATAGACCTAACAGCCGCATTTGACTGTGTAAGCCATATTAAATTATGGAGGACCTTGGAAATGATGGGTATGGAGATCACCATAATGAATTTTTTAAGAGAACTATATGCAAATGCGACTGCTAGGGTGTGGTTTGGTATTAACGGGGCCATTCAAAGTGGAGAGGGGGGTCAGGCAGGGTTGTATTCTGGCACCCTTCCTTTTTACACTCTACACAAATGGTCTGGAGCAGGCCATGTTGGAGGGGTCAAAATAACAAAAGAGCAGTACCACCACGAAGAACTACACAGAAGTTCGGAGTGGGATGTCTTATGAAAAAAGAGAAATTATTCTTTTTGTAAAAAACAGTGATGTTAAAAATTGTCCTGGTATAACTTATGTGAAAGCGATTTTATTCAGAAGCTACTGGACAATATTAAAAAGATGTGAAGATGCATAAAAGGTTTTTATGATCGTTTGTATCTCTATGTGATAGGTCTACATGTTTCAACCTGTGGGTGGCGATTTCCAGGTTTTCGTCAGGACCAGAAAAAAAGGAAAGTGGGTGGTCTGCACACTCTAACGCGCAGCCAGTCCTAAATTCATAAAACCTACTAGCAAAAATCTGTAGTTGGTAAAACCTCAAACCTACAGTGGGTGAGGGAAAAAGCAAAAGACTCCTATTGTGGGTCTTAAAGCTTCGCCGGGGCAGAGGGAAGGCTAGTCTCAGCACGGTACATAATAGTTTGGCTGAGTCTTGTGGGCCGTTCACATACGCTCCTCTCAGTGCCGTCCCCGCTTTTAACTGTAGTTCAGGTGTTGTAGCACACCCTGATGGCACTCGGCTATCAGGGTGGATCCCAATGATGATGCATGTCACCAACTAGGTTGGTGAGTGAGGGTTTTTTTACAAAAAGAATAATTTTTCTTTTTTCATAATACATCCCACTCCGAACTTCTGTGTAGTTCTTCGTGGTGGTACTCCTCTTTTGTTATTTCGAAATTAAGTCCGGGGGACAGGGAGTATTTTCTATTCACCAATGTGAATAAATCCCTTACTCTCTCCTTTGTTTATACACATGTTGGAGGGGTGCCAGGACCTACCTCAGCTGCAGAAACACCCAATACCCACCCTATTCTATGCGGACGATGCCTTAATTATGGCTCGGACGTCGATAGGGCTGCAACGCGCCCTCAACACGTATCATATCTTTATGGCTACCTTAGATCTAAAAATAAACATCAAGAAAACTTTCGTAATGAGCTGTGGGACAGGCAGAAGAAAACAGAAGGATATTTTTATTGAAAACATAAAGCTGGAGTTTACCACTACATACTCCTACTCAGTTATTCTAATTGATAATAAGGGCTCGTGGCATCAAGCAATACAAGCCTGGAAGCTACTTTTTATAAGGACAACTACGGCATTGGTTAACTTCGTGCAGAGGTTAGGTAAGAGGCCACCGACGGAGATGCCCCAATATATCGAGCTAAATGTATTGGCACAGCAACATATGGGGCAGGAATTTGGGGTTACAGTGTGGTCGACAAACTCCAGAAAGTTGAGAATGCCTTCTTAACCTCATAGATGCTATTAAACATTCCTCCCCAGTGCTGCGCTGTCCATTGGAACTAGTGCTGAATGGACGTCCAATGGTCGTGCGCAGCACTGGGGAGGTAGTGCTGCCGTCGGCCAATGCACCGAGGCAGCACTTAAGGGGTTAAGGTATTTGTTGGCAGTACCACAAGGCACCTCAATGTTTATCTGCCACTCAGAACTGGGAATACCGTATATCACAGACACAATAAAAGTCCAACCTGCCTTATTATGGCATCGTATTTGGTCATCTCCAAAAACATCCTTTAATCGGGAGGTTCTGAAAGATTGTCTTGGTCTTGAGAATGTACACAAGATTGGGTGGCTCATGTACGTAAAAAACTCTTGTCAGACCTGGGCTTAACAAATTACTATAACAACCCCACATTGTTAGCTCAGATCTCCAGGAAAGTGTTTAAAAAACAATGTATGAGCCACATGGAGGAGCTCAGATTTGCCATTGAAGCTAACAAGCAAACTGTACAAAATAACCTAATGATGCAAATTAGCCTCACAATTCAACCCTATCTAACGTTCATTTTAAGTGGGCATGATAGGTTTGTGCTAACACATTTCAGGCTAATTATATTTAACCATTTGGTTACCTTCCCTAAATGAATGACTGGGCCAAAAATGTATCAAACCTGCCCCTGTGATGAGGTATCACCCCAAACTTCGATGTATGCGATCTTGTTTCGCAAATTTTATAAAGAATTAAGAAAAAAGGACCTGGATGCCATCTAGGGGCAAGATGGCTGCCGCTGTGGTGGCTGTGTGAGAGTCTTGCAAGGTACTCTCCCGCTAAAGAAGCCTCCCCGTGATTTTCTCCTTATCTGCTGCTCTCAGGGGGTTCGCAAGATGTGGCGGTAATGCTGTGGCGTTACCTCTCAAGACCCAGCATCGGTGTTCGCTCCCATCTGTGTGTGAAGAACGCTCTTATCTGGCAGTGTTATTTTGCCATCAATCAGTGGCGCTCACGCCGCTTCAGTAGTGGTAGCAGTAGCTGTTCCAGCGTGGTTGGCGCTAGTGTCAGCGGCAAGATCAGTGGAGTCGGCGGTGGAAGATCGCTCTGTTTAGAGTTACCCGCAGTACCTACTCCTACGCAGTGGTACAGAATGGCTCCGAAAGGGAGCGGGTGGGGCGCAAAGACCCAGGGGGCAGCGGCCACAACTGAAGCAGTTTTGTCTGCAGCTCTGATTGCAGTGGCAGGCATTACTACGGCGGCAGTAGCTCCACCTCAGTCCGCGAATGGAGCAGGAAGGCAGAATAGCAGCCGCTCTGTGGATTATGCTCGGGACGGCGAGCGACAGAAGCCTGACTCAGAGATGCTGGTGGCTACTGCAACACAGGGGCTGCAGCATGGTACCCCTCCGAAGGAACGGGTTGTCCCTGTTATTTTTAAAAAGAAACCTGTTCTAAGAGGAAAACCAGAGGAGTTATTGGACAACCAGCTCACAGGTCAGGTGTTGGGGGACCCTAGCAGCAACAATGTTGCAGCAGTAACTGTTGGAGAAGAGAGTGTTTCGAATAAAAAAGTGGATTTGAATAAAGCTCAGAGCAGTGCTACTGTAGCAAGTAATAGTTCTGTAAGTAGTCATGAGAGGGTGGTGGGAGTCGATCTTGGATCTCATGGGAGCTCTAATTTGATTCCTGGGGCAAGGCTGGTAGAGGCGGTGGGGGCTCCACAGAACTTACAGAACCTTCAGAATTCTGGGAATCCTACAGAGGATATTTTGAATAATTTGGAATCGACCGGCTCTGGGGGTGAAGTTTTATTCTATGTCTGATGTGTCTAATTTTCCCGAGAATCAGAATGGGAGCGCAGTTGGCGATTGGGCTGATGAAAATGACTCGCAGCGAGAGGATGAAGATCCAAGTTCTGAACTTTCCATGAATCAAGAGACAGTACGATAGACACAAGATCCTGGTAATCTTCTCCTAAAGGGGATTCCGACCACTGCTGGCCGGGTTATATGAGACCGTTCATCTCCATCTCAGCCTGATGGTGAAGATGTTTGTGCTAGTTCTCGCTTAAACCTCAATGGCAACAGCGAAATTACGCTTAATACAATATATAAGGTGATAGTGGCACACAGGGAAGAAACGAAAGCTGAAAGCTTGCAGGCCCAGGGAGCGGTTCGCAAGCAGCAGAATACTGTGCGGTGAATAGCTAAGTCATGCATGGAAATATCAACAAGGATTGTTGAGGCAGAAGAGAGGATTTCTGTAATGGAAGATCAGTTAGTTCAACAGAATAAGACGATTACAGCATTACAAAAAATAAAGGAAGGCACTGATTAGAAGCTAACTGACCTTGAAAATCGATCTAGATGACACAATCTATGCATCCTGGGGGTTCCCGAAAGCAAGGAGGGGAAGGACATGAGACAATATGTTATAGAGTTGTTTTCTGAGGCCTTCCCTGATTTAAAACAGTGGAACTGGGAGATCGAGATTATTAGAACCAACAGTTATCTTTTTGTTCAGAGGGGGAAAGTAGGAGGGACTAAGGAAAAAACCTAGGACAATACTGATCTGCCTGAACAATTATCTGTTGCGTGAAGCCTTATATGATCTGGCAAGGCCAGAAAGGAGGAGGTCTGGTAAGGGGTATGATTTTTTTGTACGCCCAGAATTTTGTCAGGCTACAGTCCAACAGAGATGGAGACTACGCCAGCTCATCTCAGCTTTTCAGGCTAAAGGGGGGCAGGCGTTACTTCTGAACCCTGCAAAGGTAAAAGTTATATATAAAGAGAAGACACATTACTTTATATCAGAAATGGTGGCAGAGGAATTCTTGCAGGCAATGTGAAGTTAACATGCATGTATTCATTTATGGAGGGCTTTTTAGTATTGTTAGTACTGATCGCAAAGGTTCAGCGTGGGAAAAGCTGGTCTTTGGGAGGTCATGGGAGGCATCTCAAAACTCTCTTTCCATCATTGAGGACATGGTCCTTATGCCTCAATTGGTGAGGGGAGCCCGGGGGAGGGGGTCTTGGGGGTGGGGAAGCAGGGTGGAAAGGGTGGGGAGGTGGGCACAGTGGACTGACTGGTGGTGGGTGAGGATGAATAGAGTGATTATGACTATGACATTATTTTGTTCTGGAGAGGTAATGCTTTGCCTTAGTTTCACTTGGTTGGGAAAAATAGATAAAATCTCTTGAATGAATAAAGATTTCCATTTTGTTCATGGAACATCTGTGAGTTAAATGATAAAAGAAAAAGAGGGATGTTGGCACAGATGCTTAGAACTCAATAGTTTGATTTGTTGTGTTTACAAGAAACCCATATAACCTGGATTGATCTTAAAGTTCTACGTGACTTGGGAATGGAATTGCTAGGTTGTACTAAGCAGGGCTCTATCATTAGGGGCGTAGCAATTCTTATGAGATATGGCCTAGGAGTTAAGAGGCGGGTAAAAGAGGACAGATATGGACGTTGGGTTATTGTTGATCTGGCTATCAATGGCTCTCCAGTGACAGTTTGCTCTGTGTACGGACCCAATTTGGATGATCCGGAAGTTCTACATTACTTAAGTATTGAACTTGCAGAGTGGCCAACCCCTTTAGTTCCGTGTGGGGACTTCAATATCCATTTGGAGGGGGATGTGGATATTGGGAGCAATTGCCCCTATACAGGACAAAAGCCCAAAGTCTTCAAAGCCATTACAGGCTTAACCAGAGAGCTAGGCTTGGTCGACGTATGGGTAAATCAAAGGATCAGTGCTCCAGGGTTTATGTTTTATTCTGCTCCCCATAAGAAGCATGTCCGGTTAGATTCTTTTTATCTCAAGTGAGCTGGCAGTGAATTCTAAAATAGAGATAATGCTGAGGATCATCTCAGATCAGAATCCTGTGGTAATGGACTGTAGTTTAGAAGCTCAGCATCAGCACCGACCATGGATCTTTGAACGCAGTCTGTAGCTTGATTCGGAGTACTTTGTATATATGTGTACTTGGATCCCAGAATTTTTTAGGATAAATCAGGGTACAGCCTAAGAACCGATGGTCTGGGATGCTTTTAAAGCAGTTGTTAGGGGTTTTACAATGAGATACTCGATTGAGAAGCAACATAAATCAAATAAAGAAACTAAAGATCGAATGAGGCAGCTTAGGTTTTTAGAGATTCAGCTTTCGGCTGAACTCTCGCATCAGCTGAGAATAGACGATACTCTAAAGGCAATCTCAATTATGAAAATGAGAATTCACCAACATTTTGTAGAAAAAATGGCTAGTAAGTTATCTGTCCATAGGGCTCTGGTTTACGAATTGAGGGAAGACGCTGGTAAGATATTAGCGAAAAGATTGCCTCAAAGGGAAAGCGCTAATCGAATATCTAAGATAAGTGACCATGACGATAAGGTTGTGAAGTCGCCAACTGACATTCTGAGGGTCTTCGGCAGATTTTATGCTGGGTTATATACAGAGGATGTAGCAACAAATACAGAAGGGTATATGGAGGAATTTTGTGGAAATATAGGAACCAAAAAAGTTTCAGAGGAGGATAATGCGGATTTAGCAGCAGATGTTACATGGGATGAGGTGGAAGCAGCGATTTTATCATTAGCTAGGGGCAAAGCAGTTGGACCCGAATGAATTCCACTATAATTTTATAGAACGTTCCGTTGTGTTTTGACTTCTGAGTTTATGACTTTGTTTTTGAATGTGCAACAAGGGATAGCACCAGAGGCATGGAGGAAAACTACGATAGTTTTTTTTTTTTAAAAAGGCTAAGCCTGAGCTGTCACCCTCCTCATACAGACCTATATCGCTAATTAACTCTGACAGTAAAATATTTTCAAAAATTCTTGCTTTACGTCTAGGGACAGTAATCGCTCCTCTAGTATCTAGCGTGTACCATGGTTTTATTCCAGGGCGGGATACTGCTGACCATGTCAGAAGGGTTATTACCCTTCTGGATTGGGCACAAGCAACGGACTCAGCGCTTGGGGTGATCTTGTTGGACGCCGAAAAGGCGTTGGACAAGGTCTCCTGGGGCTATCTGTGGGAGGTCCTGTTGTGGAAAGGGTTCTGTCCAGCATTTACTCAAGCTGTTAAAACCTTATATATAAATCCGGTGGCTTCAATACGGATTTCAGGGCTTTCGTCAGGTGAATTTAAGATTAGTCGTGGAACACGCCAAGGATGCCCGTGTTCTCCCCTTTTATTTGCTTTACATATTGATTTATTTTGTGCAAAATTAACAGTCATGAGGAGATTAAATCAATCAGCTTTAGTGGAGTAGAATATAGACATTGGCATATGCCGATGATATACTTGTAGTATCTGGGGAGCTGGCAACTGCTCTCTCAGCAATTAGGATCTTAGCAGAGCAGTTGGGCTCTTTTTCAGGATATAAGCTCAATATTGGAAAGAATCAGGTGTTATACTTTAGATCAGATCCTCCGCCCGGCGTGGCAGTTATGTCAGAGGAAATCTATCTGGGAATTAAAATTACTCCTAAGGTGGAGGAGTTCATAAAGCTTTATTCGAACTTTACATTCATAAAAGCAATGTGCAAAAACTGCAAATACATGCAAATACATCAAAAGCCCACTTTAAAAACATGTATCAAGTATAAATTTAGGCACATCCCCTTAAAAAAAATACAAACAATAAAACCATTAAAACCACAGTTAAAAAGATAAAAACATGCGGACTTATGCACATACCACTTTCAAAAAATTATCAATTTTATATCAAGGACACTGTGCAATTAGGCGAGCCCTCAAAATCCATGCCCAACATAGGAATTTCGCCATAGCTAATGCAATGGGTAGGGTGGTATCAGTGCGCAAAATGCGTTCAGCCTCCGCCACCACCCTTGTGCCTAGGAGCCTACAGATCGTTGTCAACCAAGCCCGACGTGGGGCAGCATAGGCAACGCAAACAAAGAGAATATGTGCCTTGAACATCTTACCTGTCATAGCAAAGGTTGATACCACTCTGGAACGGCTGAATTACCTGCATCTTTCCCTGCATGGGAGATGCAATGTTCCTAAAATGCTTGTCCTTCCCAAATTTCTGTACATATTCAGGACACTCCATTTGGAATTTTCAAATTCAATGTTTTTAAAATTAGATAGAGTTTGCATAAGATTCTTGTGGGGGTATCAGAGAACAAGAAGGGCTCATAGGAAAATGATTCTTCCAAGAAATCGGGGAGGCTGGGGTGTCCCGCACTTTATTATGTATTATTGGGCAGCCATGTTACAGATTATGGGGCCATTGATTTTGGGTTGCAATGCTCCTATCTCTTTATTTCATAGACCATCAATTTATGATCTTATTATGGGTCAGAAAGTTAATGGCTCCCTATTGACTCTCGTATTATAAAAAAACAAGATTTAAGACTTTACGTGCAGCTTATCGAGTGTGGGAACACATCAAACAGGTATGTAAAGTCCCAAAACAGAATTTTTACACCCCGTTCAAGGCTACGGGGTTCTTCCTCCAATTTTTAGGGATCAGGTCATTTTTAAATGGGACAGAAAGGGTATTTCTTGTTTAGGTGAACTGATGGATAAAGAGGACTTGATGGTCTTTTCAGAGCTTAGAGAAAAGTTTGCCTTGGATAGGGGAGACTTCTTTAAATATTTGCAAATTCGGAGCTTTATGGCAAAATTTGGTCCGGATATGGGATTGCAATTTGGTAAAATTGAGCTAATCGAGAAAATGAGGAAGAAGACCCCGATAGGCCAATTTTATCAGCAATTGGTCGCAGCCCTTCCAGACGCTTTGGATAACTGTCAATCAAAATGGGAGCAAAAATTAGGAGTGGGGGCCTTATTATTAATAGATCCTTGGAACTTGCTAATAGTGTTTTGGTGACAGGCAGACATCGCAGCCAGCACTATATGGCCTTATGGGACTTATATTATTCACCTAGGAAGGTGTCTCGGTGGGCGAAAACAGGTGGGGATAAGTGCAACCCGTTTGGGGGCTGCTAGCGGCTGATTCCATCCATATGTTAGTTTCCTGCCCAAAATCGGCAGGGTTTTTTCAGGATTTGGAAGGGTTTTTAAATATTCTGTTTCAAAAGCAAATAACCCTTACGGGTGAACTTGTGACCTTGGGGGTGTGTCTTAAGTCATGTCCTATCATAATGAGTAATGCTGAAACTGCACTTTTTTTATAATGATGACAGTGGTCAGAGCATGCATTACTAGCGAGTGGATTAGCTCTGATCCTCCAAACTTCTTGAATTGGATAGCAAGATTGCTGGCTATGTTTAGCTTTGAGGCAGCAATTTATAAAAGCAAAGGGAGTAGAAGGAGAAGACTTGGGGTTAAAATCTGGGCACCCATACGAGATTGGATGTTGTGTGGGGCAGGCGGGTCAAACAGTGGTTAGCAGTGATTAGTGAGCAAAATATATTCTAAGGGTCTGTAAGCAACAATGATAGTTAAAAACTGGACAGCTGCCACTTCATTTGTCTATTTGTTTATATCTTTATTGTAATTATTTGTTATCTACTTCTTTTGCTTTTTCATGGTTTTTTTCTGACAATTAGCATGTATCCATTATGGTTTTATGACTTTCCTCTCTGCTATATTTTTTGGGTATATATTGTGTCGTAGCCATCGTTTTTGTATGTACAGTTCTCAATGTGCTTGGGGGAAAAAAAACAAAAAAAAAGAATTAAGAAAAAAAATGATAAAACCTATTTTAAAAATGTGGGGTATGAGACATTGTCCTCCAGCATATCTTGCTTTGCAACTGCTGGACGCAGAATGCTTTACGAGAAACATTGCGCAATTTTTGAAATCTAGTGTTAGGCACAGGAGAAATCTATAAAAGAGGGTCCTGTTGTAATCTCTGTCTTGTGAATAAGACATTTTTATCTATCCTTCTTTTTTAATTAAGTAATAGTTGTTCTTGAAGACTTTTTGATTACGGCGTCCACTAATGTAGCTATGAGTTTTATTCATTGATCTGAATCCTTTTAAATACCTATTGTATAGAGAGAATGAAAAACAGTTTTTTTAACTACTGTTTTTTAAATGGTACTTTTATGTTTTTTGCTACTATCATATGAAAACCGAATAAAGGAATTGAATATTGATATTGACAAGTCAGGGAAGCAAAGATGGATGTTGCCAGATGCATATGTTCTTCCTGTAGTCACGATGGCAAATGGCCCAGCTCATATCAGTGCCCAGGGTATTTGCCAAAGGCAAGCCCGTCTGCGCCCGTCCGTGACCGGTCGGGGTCAGGAGCCACAACCCCTGCCCGCACGCCCCCACTATCAGGAGATACAGCCCAAAGTCTCTGCATCAACTGAGAAGAGGTACCCCTGCCTCATGCCTCCCCTCCTGGATACCCAGCAGCCCAACATACCATCTACCCTTAATGTGACTTTTGATTCCACCCCACCTCCCCACCCAAAGTGGCACACCATAGCATGTTTCTGTTAAACTGCAGGTCCCTCACTAAACACTCCCTAGAAATCTCAATGCTGCTAGAAGTGCTCAACCCCGACATTTTATTCCTGACCGAGAATTGGCTGCATGCCCACTCGGAGCTCGACCTCGTTCAAACCTTCCCCCAAGGCTACCAAATACTTTGCGGCAATCGCAAAGGGGGAAGGGGAGGAGGCTTACCAGTCATTTACAAAAATGGTTGTGGATGCCGGAGCTCTTCCGTCTTAATCCCAGACTGTGAAAGACTTTCCTTCACCATAGAGTTTTCCCCCACCTGCACCTTCTCGGGGATGCTCATATACCACCCACCTGGTCCACCAGGGCAGTTTCCCAGCACCCTCCCATCAATCATTGCGAAACTGGCCTTCAGCCCATCTAGCTTCACCCTCCTAGGGAACCTCAATATCCATTGTAATGACCCCGCAGACCCTATTGCCCGAGAAATGATCAGCAGCCTTTCGGCTCTGCAGCTAAAACAATTAGTGCTCGGACCGACCCATAACAAGGGCCATATCCTTGACCCCATATTTTCCAATTGCTCAGATCTGCAAGAAGGAGCTCTCTCCCCCCTACCCTGGACTGACTATTTCCTCATTCTCCTATCCTGGTGTATCTCCAAACCACACCTCCCTATACCTCCAGGAGCTCGCAGAGGCCGTGACTAGTCGAAACTTCCCCTAGCCGAGTGAGGGGCAGGTCTTGAAACCTCCAGACCTCCCAGTTCCTCTGACCCCCTTCAGGCTAATGTGAAATTCAACAATTGGATCTCTGAGTCACTCGACTCCGTGCTCCCTATCAAACATACTACACTCAGACATAGCACAAAGACTGCCCCCCTGGTACTCCCCTGAACTTAGAGATTTGAAGCGCACCTGCCAAAAATTAGAAAGGAAATGTTGCCTTGACTACTCTCCTTCCAAAAAAACTGACTACAGATCAGCAATTAAAGCCTATAAAACCAGCATCAAATGCACACAGGCATCTTTCTTTGAGAAAAAAATCACCGAAGCCGCGTGCAAACCTAAAGAAATATACTGTATCGCAAAAACCTTACCTCAACTACCAGAGAAACAGCAGGACGTCTCAGACGTTCAAACTCACTGTGACAACTTGGCTGACTTTTTTATCCAAAAAATTGAAAATATCTATACCTCCTTTCACCAACCTCCGATTGATACTAAGAACCCCCCACAACTTGAGCCCCAACCTCACACCATACTCAATCACCTCCCCCCCTTAGACCCGAACACCTTAGAACTTATCATGCACAAGGTAAAATCCGGTTCCCCTAACGACCCTGCACCTCCTCGCATCCTACTCTCAGTTGTCAATCATATCGTACCTACCATCATGGAATTGCTCAATAATTCCCTATCCACTGGCATTGTCCCTCTCCCTTGGAAGCGAGCCATGGTCAAAGCCCTTTTAAAAACCAAATCTGGATCAAAAGAACCAGGCCAATTACCGACCAATCTCCCTGCTGCCTTGGATAAGCAAAATCCTCCAAAAACATGTGAACACAGTGTTAACAGAATATCTATAGTCTAATACCATCTTAGACCCCACCCAGACTGGCTTCCGCCCCCTTTACGGGACCGAAGCCGCCCTGGTAGACGTAACGGAGAAGGCCAGGAGGACCCTGGACAATGGAGGCTCCGCTGCCATAATCCTCCTTGACCTAAGTGCCGCCTTCGACACGGTAAACCACAACATCCTATTGCACAGACTCAGCAGTAAGGGAATCTCGGGCATTGCAATCACCTGGTTTAAATCCTTCCTAGCCAACCGCTCCTTCAAGGTCTATGAGGGCAACAACCCATCTCCCAGCAAGCTCCTTGGCTGCGGCGTACCGCAGGGCTCTTCCCTGAGCCCTACGTTATTTAATATATACAGGGGCCCCCTAGCTGAGATTGTCCGCCCTTTCAGTGTAAAAATCATCACTTATGCGGACGACACTCAGCTAGTGGTGGCTCTCAACCCCTCACAAAACGCGCCCAATTACCCTAGGAACTGCCTGGAAGCAGTCCACGAGTGGATGACATCTTCCTGCCTCAAGTTGAATGGGGACAAAACAGAGCTTATGCTCCTGGGCAGTCCCATGAATAATACCATCAATCCACTCTGGCCTCCATGCCTAGGAGCTGCCCCGCACCTAAGGACACAATTAAAAGCCTAGGAATCTGGCTTGACAAGTCCCTTAATTTAAACTGTCAGGTGGCCAAGCTCTCGGCTACCTGCTTTGGCTTGTTAAGACTTTTGCGCTAATCTTGTCCCGCCTAGATTTTGGAAACGCCCTGTATCTATGAGCACCCCAGACCACTTTAAACAAACTGCAAATCTTCCAAAACTCTGCAGCCAGAACCCTCCTCCAAATTCCCTGTCGATTTTCTGTCAAAACCAGACTCAAAGATCTTCACTGGCTCCCAATCAGGGAAAGAATTCAATTTTTCGCCAATGTGCATGGTGCACCGATCCTTCTGGGGGACATGTGCCATTATCAACCAATCTCTGATGACCGCCTATCACCCAACCAGACAGCTAAGATCGGGTTCTTCTTTCCTGGCCCTAATACCTAGGGTCAAGAGAGCCAGGTGTGGAGGCCGCTCTTTCTCCCATAACGCCGCCAGGCTTTGGAACTCCCTCCCTCTCCAACTCAGATCAGAACCCAAATTGCTTGCTTTCCGCAAACTCTTGAAAACTTGGCTTTTTAACAAACCCGATTAGCTCCTGACTACCGTGCGTCAAGCGTGATGTCTGCAACGCTCCGACGCCTGAGGGTAGCTACCGTGCTATATAAATTGTCTTTTCATTTCATTAGAGCCTATATGGCAAAATGACAACATTTCGAAGACAGCTGCACATTTAGTAAAGTACTGCATGGTGTGCATGATGCACAATCCAAGCAAAGGTACCCCTACACCACCCGGCAATTTTGCACCTCCCACTTTCCCTTTTGAGGCCCTTCAAAGGGACTAAATAGAATTTGAAGTATGTGTTGGTGGGTGTTTGTGCATTCAGTAAATGGGTTGAGGCTTACCCTACTAAAGGGAATACCACCATTTCGACTGCAAATCTACTCCTGAAGGAATTCTTTCCTCGTTTCGGCTTTTCCCTTTTGATATGGAGTGATAACGGAAGTCATTTCAATGCCAGGGTTTTCCAGTTAGTTTGTGATGGTTTGCAAATGAAGCAGAAGTTTCATGCTGCAAATCACCCTCAGTCAGCAGGTTTAGTTGAGAAATACAATGGTACTCTCAAACTGAAACTGACAAAGATTCAGGAACCACAGGGTTACAGTGGCCAAATGCTTTACCATTAGCTCTTTTGTCAACGAGAACTACTGCACATTCTAGGATTGGAATGCCACCCTACGAGTTTGTGTTTGGACACACGGAAAATGTCTGGGGTGTCCCACGTCCACGTAGGTTTTCTGAGATTGAGTACCCTTTATTAACAGTTAACTGAAGGTTTGCATTCTATTCACCAACAGATGAGTAAGTACCACCCATACCAGAGGGACCCGGTCACAACATCCAGCCTGGGGACTGGGTTCTGCTGCAAAGGTTTCAGCGGAAGAAGAGCTTGGAGCCCTGGTGGAAGGGGCCCGAGCAAGTCCTTCTTGCAACTCGGACCACTAGAAAGGCGCCGGACGAAAGAATTGGATTCATTCCAGCCATTTGCCGCAGTATACCCTTACCCTATGATCAGTGGGTGAGGGGCGGCATTGGGGGCACTGAGGGTGAGAAAGTGCCTCCGTTCATCTCTTTTGGTGATGCAAAGTTTACATGTACCCAAAAAGATGCAGAGAATGATAACATTCTAAATGCAGCGGTCCCTCTGTAGATTAGAGCCATTACGGAACAATTATTTGTTGATTCCTCTGTGCCTGGAGTCACCAGCTACAATTTGCGCCCCCGGCTGAGGAATAGTGCACCAAAGAAGTCAGACTAGTCAGGGATGGACTGTGCAAGTAAGGGTGTACTTTGCTGTAGTACCAACGGTGTTAGTTTAGGGTGAGGTGAGACTACTGCACTGTTCTGACATTGGACAGGATAAATTGAATGTGCTCCCTCGGAGGGGGGTACATTATGCTGAGTGACGTGGGATTCATTGAGAGCAAGGACTGAGCAAGCTCCACCGCCCGTGCTCAAGAGCGCCAACGTTGATGAACAATAGGAGCCTGTACCAGTGATGCTCAGACGGACACTGGGAACAATCGCCTTTGCTATCAGTTTTATTGCATTACTTTTTTTGCTTCATAATGCTTCCGTTTGGTCAACCTTTTGAGGAGGAGGAACAGCCATTTGCATCACCGCGACTAGCACAGGGCTGATCCACAAAGAGTAAAATAGGTTTCATATTGATAGTTGTGATTGCATTAATAACTGTAATTAGAATAGCTTGGTTTCTGGAGGAAAAGTACCTGCACATTCCTTGGTTGGTATAATGCCCACTTCCCCTGAGCATATTTTTGTTACTTTGGCCCCTACAAAGGGAGCATAGAAAGACTTACACAGACAATGTATATATACAAATGTTGCATTAAGCCCATGATGTGTCCAATACAACTAATTGTTGGGTTTGTGGATTGTTTCCCTGAGTTACTCACAAGAGTGATCATTTGTTGTCCACGCCATTGTCATATATTGGTAGCTGTGAAGGTTGGTTTGAATTGTTTGTTATGGTGCACTGCTATTTCCAACTTTCTACTCAGGTTATGACATCTGCTGACTTTCGCACGGAGGTAGAGTATATAGGTTTTCATCACAGATTTACTCCCAAAGGGAAAGCAGGAAATGGGACCTCCGGTACATTGTCTCCAAAATCCTTGATGAGAATATATGAAAAAGTGATGAACGAAACATGACTTAAAATGGAAATGGCTGATTTCCAAAGGTTCAACACCTCTGAATATTTCCAATCTTTCCAAATCGTAATGTTACTAAGGACAAACCGATGCCAGTTTCCGTGGTCAACACAACAGCTAGTTTCTGTGTCCAGGGGACAGGGCAGGTAAAGGTGGGGGAAAGTAAATGCAATTTCACCTACAGACTGAGAATGATTAATAATCCGCCCTTGATACTACCCCAGAATGTCTATTTTGTCTGTGGATCCCAATCTCACATCTGGATTCTGAAGGGGTGGTCTGGCAGGTGTTACCTCTCTTTCCTTCTTCCTCCTGTGTATGTTGCCCAGTCCAATTACCATAAAGATCATTTGCTGCAACATAGGAGTATGTACGTGCCCCGAGTCAGAAGGGTTACTGACACTGAGGATATAGATCAGAGAGATACCACCTGGCAACAGTTTGACGATGCTGTAAGGGGTCTTTTACCTTTCTGGGGCCCCATGGCTAATAGTCTTCAGCTTCATCGGCTAACAAGAGTTGTGAAAGGAGTTATTAATACAACAGTTGTGATACTGACAAACATCACTGCTGAGCTCCAGGCTATGAGATTAGTTACCTTACAGAACAGGAAGGTGTTAGACATTATCCTCACTGATCATGTTGTTTTAGCTGTGCTGTTTATGTATTGTACGTCTTAAGTTAGCATTTGTGGCACCATTTTATGTTTAGCCGCCATTTTGAGTCACGATCAAAACTACTTTTTCTCTCTGCTGTAACCAGCTGTGGTAGTTTTCGTTGGGCCGTGCTGTATTAATGAATACACGGTTCTTATTAGCGCATATGTTTCTCACTAGATAGAGACCAGCTCTTAACATTAGAGTGGCAGGCACAGGCAGAACAACCTTAGCATTAAGATAGCGTGTGCCAGGTCTCAGGATCGAAACTCATCCTTCTGTATCGTTATTTGTCTAGTTGCCTCCAATTAAAAATTTGCAGTCAGGGCGTGTTTTCATTGGTTCTGAATTGTACATAATATATCACCATGTTTGCTGAGGTCAGTCCCTCCGGTCCTAGGAGGCTGGTCAGACTGGACTCCCCTCGAAAGTACCAGAATAAATATACTTCGTTTGTATTCTCCACTGTCTGACCGACTCTTCATTTGTATGGAAGGCTAAGAGGTGGTCATAAGTGACCAGATTGGCCCTAATTGGGTCACTTCCTTCACACTTGCACTTGAATAGGGCTCTGCCTGTCCTCAAACAAAGAGATGGATAGTGTGTCTGGAGCCAGGGCTCGAAAGGACGACACGGTCTTGAGCACTACCAAGACGTTTATTCGAAGTCTCTCTACTTCAAAGGCTCCAGCAAGAGAGAGATGTCACTTCTGAGAAAGCAAAGTGATTCTGAAATTATCAGTTTCTTGGACTGATGCTAAGGACTACCGATGTGAACCCCTCTTTATTAATTTATTTTGAAGGATTTATACAGCATTAACAAGGCCCTTGTGGGTTTCAGAGCGCTTTACAAGGCAGATATAGGAAACAAAACAGTTAATTGAAACTACACAATTGTATTACAAGTTATATACAAAGTTCATGTGAATTTAGATAAGAGAATAGATTTCGCGTTTTTGTTTTAAAGATACAAAAGAGGGATTCAGTCTGGTTTCCGTGGGCAGTGCATTCCAGATCCTGGGCGTTATACCTGAGAAGTCCTGGTTGTATGTTTTCTTCTAGGCAAATCATTGTGGTTTCAGAAGAAGGTTAATGGAGCTCCTGGAGGATCTGTTGCCATAAGAAAGTACCAATTTCTGTGCCTGGTAACTTGGAGTGTTGTGATGTATGGCCTTGTGCGAAATATATGCGATTTTGAGATGAATCCTGGCTTCGAAAGGTAGCTAGTTGAGGGCTCTAAGGTCAGGGGAGATGTGACAGTTTCTTTTGGAGCCTGTGATGAGTCCAGCTTCTGAATTGATTGAATCTCTTAGAAGGCAGTTGTTGATCTGGGAAGACCCCAAAGAGATGCACTCCGTTATTCCACTCTTGGGATTACTAGTGCTTTAACTGCCAGTTTGAAGTCATTTGCAAGAAGGAAGGGTTCGAGTCTTATCAAGATGTTCATCTGAAAGTTTGCTCCTTTTGTTGCGCTGCTTACGTGTTTCTGCATGTTTAGATTTTTATTGAGAGAAACTCCCTACGATTTCCCTGAGTCAATAATAAGGGGTTGGCAGTTGAGTGCTGTTAGATGTTTCAGCCAGTCTTGAATGATGGTCAATTGATTGGGAGGAGCGATGAGGAGAAATTCACTTTTGAGAGTGTTTAGCTTCAGATGGTTTTTGATGAGCCAGGTCTGGGTTTTATGTAAAGTTAGGTTGAGAGATTTGATGTCCTCTAATGATTGGATTTTTAAATATGTTAAATGCGTAGATGTGATAGTGGACATTAGCAGAGATAAAAATGTTGGTGAGCGGGTTCATGAATAGGTTGAAAAGTGTAGGAGAGAGGGATGATCCTTGTGGGACTCCTAAAGTGACTGGGACTGGCTTGGACAGTGCTTGATTAACCTTGAATCTTTGTGATCTATTTTGAAGGAAATAGGTGAACCAATTTAGAACTGATCCAGATAATCCCATTTTTTGTTTCAGGAGATCTAGCAAGTTGTCGTGTTTGACGGTGTCAAAGGCCTAGGATAGGTCCAGCAAGACGACCAGAACTGATGAAGTGAGGCGCTGGAATTATTTGAGGGCCCCATATACACCCACTCCCAGCCAGGATATGACTTATGGACAGGTACAGATTGGTTCTCAATTGTTTTGTCTTCTTTCACTAAATCACAAAACCATTTTTCAATATGAGTTTTATTAGCACTTCCAGGGACAGACTAAGAGCTTCTCCAAGCCAGATCTTTGTGGCCCATCAACATCATTTCACACCCCCAGAGGGACCCGCCCTACTGTTTGATGACTACTGATTAATAGGTCGACATAAGAATGTAGATGCTATGGCTCAGGAAGAGTAAAAAACACCATGCATATATGGGTCTATTTGGGACACTGAGCAGCAAATACTGATGAATCCAGGATGATTACGGAACACATTTCTTACAGAAGGCCAGAAAGTCTACATAAAAGAGATACCAGGACCCAGGAAGATTAAAATACACTATTTCTCTTGTTCTCTTTAGGGCCTGTGCAGGAGCAGAGACAGGTACAGATTGGTTCTCAATTGTTTTGTCTTCTTTCACTAAATCACAAAACCATTTTTCAATATGAGTTTTATTAGCACTTCCAGGGACAGACTAAGAGCTTCTCCAAGCCAGATCTTTGTGGCCCATCAACATCATTTCACACCCCCAGAGGGACCCGCCCTACTGTTTGATGACTACTGATTAATAGGTCGACATAAGAATGTAGATGCTATGGCTCAGGAAGAGTAAAAAACACCATGCATATATGGGTCTATTTGGGACACTGAGCAGCAAATACTGATGAATCCAGGATGATTACGGAACACATTTCTTACAGAAGGCCAGAAAGTCTACATAAAAGAGATACCAGGACCCAGGAAGATTAAAATACACTATTTCTCTTGTTCTCTTTAGGGCCTGTGCAGGAGCAGAGATAGTGCAACTGAGTACTCTTACGAGACACCATTCCTACAAGGAAGACCAATGGTGGCTCCTCGAATAAGGTGGAGGTGCATCGCCCCACTACTCTGCAGTAGTAACAGAAAGGAAAACATAACATAATAATGACATAATGTTATTATTATTGTATTTTGTCCACCTGCTGCGGCTGCTTTGCATGAGGGGGTGGGGCTGCAGAGCAGAGGAGGAGTGGTAGAACCTTCCTAAGTGTGCAATGATAGTTTGTCCGGCCCCCCAAACCAGTAATTCACACTTTCCCTGTTGTCCATGCAGGCTGCATCACAGCCTGTGTGGAGAACATGCCCACTCCTCCAGCCCTTGGATGAGCGCCATGTCACTGCTCTCAGACCAATCACAATGCAGCATTGTGATTGTTCAGGGGAGCCTGGCTGCTCTTTCTGTTCCTGAGTCGGACACAGGAGAGCAGGAGCAGAGACGTGGGACCCAGCAGCAAGGTAAGTGCTATTTTTTTATTAATTATTTTACATTGCGCCGCAGAGCATAGAAAACATTCTAAATGTGACCACCATGGGGAAGGTCATTGTAAGGCAATATTAGATGCAATGAAACATTTTACTCACTGCATACGGAAATGAGACTCAGGGACGGAAAACGTAACATTTGCCCCAATAGGCATACAGCCCTCCACAAAATATAGTGCCACACTGGGGTCAGTGTTTTTGTGACAATTATAGACCTACGTCTTGATCTAGAAGACTCTCTTGATTCTCTGGACCAGATGAAGAAAAGAGTTGTGTTCCTTGGCTGTAGAATTTCCCAGTCAATGGTATTAGAACCTGGGGGTGTTCAATTTCCTGTTTTATGTGTTGGTATTTATATTGCTCCCCTTGTTGGGAGCAACGGAGTCCTGTGCATCAAGTGAGGATTTACATGCTTAAATTTCACATATTTTCAGTTGTATTCCACATATTTAGGCAATGGGAGTAAGGAATATTCCCAGAATGAATAACTGTCAACATAAAGTGGGAGTGAGACGTTTCCTGAACAGTCCTCACAAATTTGCATGGTCGAATGTCCAGAAAAACTTCAATGGGGAAATCTTGAATATTGCATTTAGTACCATTGAAAAGTATCATATAATTAAGAGACCCATTAGAAGACCATGTTAATGTGTTTGCATTGAATGGGAAAAGGTTCAACATCTCCTAACTGGCTTGCCAAACCCGGTCATAGCTTCCTCAGGAGCTCTCCACTGCAAGCCTCTGTCAGCCTTAATGGAGGCAGCATAGCCCGTTTTGGCCTCAACACTGCAGTCCAAATGCAACTGATAAGATAAAATATCCATAAATTCCACTAAACAATGAGAGGGAGCAGCCATTTTGACAACCTTGCATCCCTCATCATCCATGGAGGTGGTTCTTCTTCAGACTTATTAATCAAGCTGGCCAACCAGCATATCAGACCTCACTGAACCCTTTTCGTAAGAAGCCGTGGAAAGTGCTTCCCTGGTGAAGTTTGAGTTCCACAACAGAGATTACGACTTTAACCCCTTCAGCGCAGCGCAAATTTTTGCGCTGTGCTGAAGGTTCTAATGAGCCTATCGGCTCATGACGGAACGGTTCCGTCATGAGCACAGCTCAACTCAACGGTTCCATCATGAGCATGGAAGGGGTATAGAGTATAATTTAGATCCTGGTAGATGGCCTTCCAATTCACTGGGTGGCAGAATAGGTGCCCCATCATTGGCAGACAACTACCAACCACCTGGAGAGATCAGTGCCTGCCTTAAGGAGATCTCTGTGCTTTCAATGCATATGCTATGGGGCTGAGGATGCTGTAACAGCACCCGTGAATGTCGAACAGACACCATGTTTGTTTTTTCGGCTCCTCATTTTTTTTGTCCTGAAACACACTCCCAAAAACCAGAAGATCAATGGACCTATCACACAGAGAGATGCCTCTTTGTGCATCATTGCCATTGTTTCATTTCCTTTGCAATGAAACTCCCACTCACCCAAATTATAAACATGACCTTAAGTCCAAAGGCAATTCTCAGCACTAAAGCACCACTAGCAAGTTGTCCTATCCTTGGCCTAGCTCATTTTGAAAAGACTGAGACTGACCCAATGCTTTTTTTCTGAATGTTTTCTCACTTTTGAATAATGTTGCCTTCCACAGTGTCCCGTTTCGATAGCTGGTTTGATTAGCTAAACTTCAGTGGGTTGAATCCACATACACCAATTTTGGTTCACAGATTTTTTGGAATATTTTGTGAAAGGTAACTATTTTATTGTTTTTAATTTGCTATGAGCATCACATTCGTTATTTCTTTAAATGTATTATATATTTCACACAACCAGCACTTCATTAAGTGTAAGTCATTTTGCTAAGTTTAAAGCCAAGAATACTGTAAGAAGTTCTTTAGTTTATATTTTTGAGATTGGCGCAAACTTCGCTATAGCCCCAAGGGAGTCTATCCGCTCTTCACCTCTCTCTGCTTGCAAGGTGATGTTCTTTCAGTGTGGCAGTCATGCAAGTCACAGAACTTCCTGTAATGTCCTATGTGTTTCACCAAATGATTGTCTATATTAATAACGTATACACAATATTGCTTTTGGTATGTACATACCATATAACTATAATGGTGAAATACATTGCACGTACTAAAACTTTAAGAGCACACCCAGCCCGAACATTAGCCCTAATCATAGCCATTCGACCAACACTAGCCCTAAGCCTTGGTGTAAGACTAACTCCACTACTGAATCTGACCGTAGTGTTGAACCTACCTAACACTATCCCTGAACCTACTACTAGCCTAACCTTCTACTTACCTGACGATATACAGGCAGACGATATTGTGACTTCTAAGACCTTTTTCCTAATGAGGTGTGCCAATAACATTGTAATCGTATTGTATTGTAATCTGTAGTCATCTGTTTTATTCGTTGTTTTAGACTACAATATTTTCTACACTGCTTCAGGTGTGTGTAATGGAGACCTAAATTATTTCAGGAGTTAAAATATCAGACACAGTGCAGCAAATATTCCCACTTTCAACCTCGTTCTATGGTTCAGAAAACATAAAAGTGGCGGCGAGTAAAATACTGTCAAAAAGTGAATTAGGTCAAATATATGGGCTTATTTAGAAACCTATTACGTTGCTGTTTTTTTGACACACGGGTGGCGGAGTGTGCCTGCAAATATTTACAAGGCCACGTAAAGCCACTCTGCATGCCTTTTCATGGCTTTGTGTATATATGGCCCCCTTTCACACATTACACCTGAAAGGGGTGTTCCATGGGTGTTGCTGTGGGTGTTCCCACTCAACATCATTGGAACCTGAAGCATTCTCAGATATACAAGGTTTCGTAAACCTGGGAATGTGTCAGATTTCAACGTAAGGGAGGTGCAATGAGGAGAAATATCTTTATTTCTCCTTGTTTTCCCTTTTTCTATGTGTGCTGCATTCTGCAGCACACATAGGAAAAGTAAAAAACACCTCTTGTGATTTTTTGCAGGTAGATGTTCCTTCCTGTTCAAAGACAATCACCCCTAAAATGCAGACACCTTTGCACCATGGTACAAGAGTGCCTGCGTTGGTGCATGGCAGCCCATTGTGCACCAGCTCAGGGGAAAAGTACAGGAATGCTCCGTATCTTGTACATACGTTGCATTCCTGCCCTTTTCTTTTGATGCACGGCTTACACAGCAGGAAGGCTTGTGGCGCTGCCCTATAGCAAACCCCTGTAAATAAGGCCTCAAGTATTTTTTGATTGTCTCCCTGCAGAGCTAAATTAGATTTGAAAAACTGCCAAAAGACACTCTGCACACAAACTATAGAAAAGGGTGAATTATCTGTCTGGGTATGTTAACATTAGATCTATATAATAGGGTGGGGACAAGCCTGAATAGTTACAGCCCCAGCTGCATTAGTGCTGCCTCCCAATCTATATCTTAACCTATTTTCTGTATTTTCCTGGTTGATTTCTTGCATTTCCACACTTTTCCTAAAGCATTCCAAAACCCTTCAGGCATGTTACTAGTATTTGTTTCACAAATTAAAAATATATATTCTTTTTTCAATTTCTCCAAAAAGCATACTTGTATTCAATGGAGTAAACTCCATAAAGTTTCATAACTCAGTGTTTTAACCATTCTTACATGTCAGTCTGTAGCAATGATAGATTTTTCTAGAGTTAAGACTATATTCAGATACTTTAGGAACACGGTTTAATGTTGTGTTTCTCAGCAATGTTATAGAGGCTAGACAGTGGCAGAAGCTGTGAGGTTTTCCTATTGCCCAGTTTAACAATGTTGCACTGTGCTAATGCAAACTAAATTGACTGATTTTAAAATAAAACACTTATATTCACAGGTAAGTAGACATTATATCGAAATTGAAATATCGACGTGACAGAATATCGATGTTTTAATATTGATGGTAATATATCGAACTATTTAATATTGATTACAAAAATATTGTTAGTAGTATATGTGTTTTAATATCGAAAGTAAAAATATCGAATGATAAAATATCGTTGTGTTAAAATATCGATATTGTGTAGTTTTTAGTAATATGTGTATATCTATGGTTTAAAGTTTAGTTTGGATTTTAAATTAGTAATTTTAATGTGTTAATTAATTTTAATAATTGTATGGTTTTTTTAAATCATATATAAGTTTAGGAGTGGGATGTTGGGTTTATAGGGGATAAGGGTGGGGAGTGTTTTAAAAATGTATAATAAAAAATTAATTTCAAAAAAGAAAAATTAATATATACATTTTTTTAAAAATCAATATTTTTTATGTATTAATTTACTAGATATTTTAGGAGTGGATTGTTGGGTTTATAGGGAATAAGGGTGGGGAGTGTTTTAAAAATGTATATTTACATTTTAAAGATGTTATTAAATTTATTTAAAATTAAAAAAAATAAAAAAATTCAAATTTAAATAAAAATATGACTGAGTTGTAGTGTTTATAGTGGATAATGTTAGTTTTTTTTGTAAAAGTTAAATATTTAGGATAATATTTGGAAAAAAAATTAAAAAATTTAAATTTGAGAATTTTTTTTCAATTAAGGATTGAGTTATCATGTATAAAGTGTGTAAGGGTTGTGTTTGTTTGTAAAAAGTACATACTATAGGAACAATTTTAAATTTGAAAAAATGTATATAAAAAAAACTGAATTTCAAAATTTGAAATACATTTTTTAAACTTAGGATTGAGTTGTAGTGTTTATAGTGTATAAGGGTTGTGTTTGTAAAAAGTACATATTATAGGAAAAATTTTAATATTTTGAAATGTATTAATACAATAAAAAAAATGTAAACATTTAAATTTCGAAATATAATTTTTAAATTTAGGATTGAGTTGTAGTGTTTATAGTGGTTAAGGTTTGTGTTTGTAATTAAAAAGTTCATATTATAGGAAAAAAAATTAATTTGATTAATCATTTTAAATTTACAAATAAAAAATGTTTTAAAAAAAAAAGAATATTTTATTTGATTATATTATTTTATTTTATATTTAGGATTTTGTTTTATTATTATTCTTTTATTTTTGTACAGCATTTACTCCAAATTATTGTAGAATGGTGTGGGGATAGTAAATTATATTTAATTACTGTCCAGCACCTACCACAAATTAATGTAGACTGGAGTAGGAATAGTAAATTATATTTAATTCGTGTCCAGCACCTACCCCAAATTAATGTAGACTGGAGTGGGAATAGTAAATTATATGTATTTAGTGTCCAGCATCTACCCCAATTTAATGTACACTGGAGTGGGAATAGTAAATTATATGTAATTAGTGTCCAGCACCTACCCCAAATTAATGTAGACTGGAGTAGGAATAGTAAATTATATTTAATTCGTGTCCAGCACCTACCCCAAATTAATGTAGACTGGAGTGGGAATAGTAAATTATATGTAATTAGTGTCCAGCACCTACCCCAATTTAATATAGACTGGAGTGGGAATAGTAAATTATATGTAATTAGTGTCCAGCACCTACCCCAAATTAATGTAGACTGGAGTGGGAATAGTAAATTATATTTAATTAGTGTCCAGCACCTACCCTAAATTAATGTAGACTGGAGTGGGAATAGTAAATTATATGTAATTAGTGTCCAGCACCTACCCCAGTTTAATATAGACTGGAGTGGGAATAGTAAATTATATGTAATTAGTGTCCAGCACCTACCCCAAATTAATGTAGATTGGAGTGGGAATAGTGAATTACATTAAATGAGTGCCCAGCACCTACCCCAAATTAATGTAGACTGGAGTGGGAATAGTAAATTAGATGTAATTAGTGTCCAGCACCTACCTCAATTTAATGTAGACTGGAGTGGGAATAGTAAATTATATGTCATTAGTGTCCAGCACCTACCCCAAATTAATGTAGATTGGAGTGTGAATAGTAAATTATATTTAATTAGTGTCCAGCAACTACCCCAAATAATGTAGATTGGAGTGGGAATAGTACATTATATTTAATTAGTGTCCAGCACCTACCCCAAATTAATGTAGACTGGAGTGGGAATAGAAACATTATTTGTAATTAGTGTCCAGCACCTACCCCAATTTAATGTAGACTGGAGTGGGAATAATAAAGTATATGTAATTAGTGTCCAGCACCTACCCCAAATTAATTTAGATTGGAGTGGGAATAGTAAATTATATTTAATTAGTGCCCAGCACCTACCCCAATTTAATGTAGATTGGAGTGGGAATAGTACATTATATTTAATTTGTGTCCAGCACATTAATGTAGATTGTAGTGGGTATAGTAAATTATATGTAATTAGTGTCCAGCACCTACCTCAAATTAATGTAGGTTGGAGTGGGAATAGTAAATTAGCCCTATAGTAGCTCTCCCCAGTGAGGCAACTGGGGCTGCGAGCTGCATTGAATTGCTGGTAAATTGTGGTGAATGAATTACAACTTTTAAAAACGCCGAATAAGCTTCTGTGTATTTTTTTACAACCCAACTGTTTTATTGTTCCAATATTTGGGGGACTTACCTGTAGCTAAGGGGAAATACTTTTCGAGGCACACTGACACCGCTGACACTCTTTACCTCCACATTTTTGGCACTAGCGCTTTTTTGAATACCGGCGACCGTGGGCGCCATCTTGAGGGAGGCAGGGAGAGCGCTCTAGTCGCGCTATACTCCCGCCCCCCCTGGAATATTTAATCCGAGTCTTACTCGCGCTCGGTGCCCTATAGTAGCTCTCCCCAGTGAGGCAACTGGGGCTGCGAGCTGCATTGAATTGCTGGTAAATTGTGGTGAATGAATTACAACTTTTAAAAACGCCGAATAAGCTTCTGTGTATTTTTTTACAACCCAACTGTTTTATTGTTCCAATATTTGGGGGACTTACCTGTAGCTAAGGGGAAATACTTTTCGAGGCACACTGACACCGCTGACACTCTTTACCTCCACATTTTCGGCACTAGCGCTTTTTTGAATACCGGCGACCGTGGGCGCCATCTTGAGGGAGGCAGGGAGAGCGCTCTAGTCGCGCTATACTCCCGCCCCCCTGGAATATTTAATCCGAGTCTTACTCGCGCTCGGTGCCCTATAGTAGCTCTCCCCAGTGAGGCAACTGGGGCTGCGAGCTGCATTGAATTGCTGGTAAATTGTGGTGAATGAATTACAACTTTTAAAAACGCCGAATAAGCTTCTGTGTATTTTTTTACAACCCAACTGTTTTATTGTTCCAATATTTGGGGGACTTACCTGTAGCTAAGGGGAAATACTTTTCGAGGCACACTGACACCGCTGACACTCTTTACCTCCACATTTTCGGCACTAGCGCTTTTTTGAATACCGGCGACCGTGGGCGCCATCTTGAGGGAGGCAGGGAGAGCGCTCTAGTCGCGCTATACTCCCGCCCCCCTGGAATATTTAATCCGAGTCTTACTCGCGCTCGGTGCCCTATAGTAGCTCTCCCCAGTGAGGCAACTGGGGCTGCGAGCTGCATTGAATTGCTGGTAAATTGTGGTGAATGAATTACAACTTTTAAAAACGCCGAATAAGCTTCTGTGTATTTTTTTACAACCCAACTGTTTTATTGTTCCAATATTTGGGGGACTTACCTGTAGCTAAGGGGAAATACTTTTCGAGGCACACTGACACCGCTGACACTCTTTACCTCCACATTTTCGGCACTAGCGCTTTTTTGAATACCGGCGACCGTGGGCGCCATCTTGAGGGAGGCAGGGAGAGCGCTCTAGTCGCGCTATACTCCCGCCCCCTTTTCTCCCTTTATCATGTGCAAACCGGCCAGACGGCGCAGCGGGCTGGCGCAGCGGGCGCGCCGGATGCGCGTCGAAGCCGCGCCTAAGCCAAGCCCGTCTGCGCCCGTCCGCGACCGGATCGCGCTGGGCGCTGGGCACGCTGCCGGTCTAAAACCTGTTATCAGGTATGACAACAATCATTTATTGTCCCTACGCCCTCCACCCGTCCCCCACGGTCGCGCTTGCCCCCATATTGACCCCTCTTCCAGCCCTCTGTTATGTCCTTGCTGTAAATGGACTCCCCTTATACCCACAAATGGCGTCGACGATATGCACGCCCCTTCAAAGACTCGCCCCACCCTCTTCAAGGGAGGTCTGGTTAATGCCAGGTCTTTAGCCTGCCACTGCCAAGATGTACACGACCTAATATTAAACCAGCAGCTGGATGCCTTGTTCATTACGGAAAGTTGGCTTAATGATTCCTCCAACCCTGACCTTGCTATTGCCCTCCCCCCAGGTTACACTATTTTTAGGAGGGATAGACCCTCAGGTCGAGGCGGTGGGATAGCATTAATAATCAAGGATACATTTCCTTGCCACACATTCGACCTATACCATCTTAAAGACGTTGAAAGCCTAGGCTTCTCAATTAAAATTACTCCATCGTTCTCTCTCGCGGCCGGACTTCTCTATCGTCCTCCGGGCAACCCCTCCTCTTTTCTCAACTCCTTGGATGAGGCCCTCGGCGCACTTATGTTACAATATTCTAATTTCATGCTCCTTGGCGATATGAATTTACACATGGAATCATCCACTGACCCCCACACCATCTCCTTTCTACAGTCCCTGAACATTTTTGGACTCCCCCAACTTATCGATATGGCCACCCATAGTGCTGGACATACCATCGATGGCATCTGTTCTAATATTCCTACCCTTTCCACCTTCCCTCCATTGCCCTTAATCTGGACCGATCATTTTTTCATCCCCTTTGACATTACGACACCCACTGCCCCCCTATCCAACCCCAAACATACCCAAGCCGTCTTCACAGTCAATTGGAAGAAGGTGGCTGAACGTATACAGCTTGAGCCAAAACCACTGCCCCCACCCCCCGCGTTAACTGGAGATGTCAAAGTTGACTCATGCAACTTCCACACCTGGATGCACCAAATAGTTGCGGTTAACTCTGAACCCAAAAACAACCAAGGAAAGGGACCCAAGAAGAGAAAACCCAATGCCCCATGGTACACCAAGACCCTGGCAGATAGCCACCTCCAATGTCGGAGACTTGAAAGACTCTGGAGACAAACATATGACACGGCCTCCAAAATTCGCTATGTTCAACAGAGAAAAGTATATCTCTCTGACATCAAAGCAGCTAAAAAAGACCATTTCACCAATCTCATAATGGAAGCGCGCCAAAACCAAAAAACCATCTTCACTATAGTCAAGTCCTTCACCCACCCGAAAGCTCTTACCGTTGACATACCTCCGTCAGAGAGTCTCTGCAACCAAATTGCAGACTACTTTGTTGATAAAATTGTCAACATTCAGAAAGACTTTCCTTTACCCCCGACGACCATCACACAAGTTACAGTCAATTACCCTCCTCTTTCCAGTTTTAAACCAGTATCCTTGCAACAGACAAGCAAGGCAATTCGCGCCTGTAAATCAGGAGCACCTACGGACTCCTGCCCCCCTATCATCCTTCACCATCTGATTGATGCAGTCAATCCCCACATTAATGGAATCATTAATGCATCCCTTGAATCCGGAATTGTACCTGCCGAATGGAAGAAGGCTACAGTCAAACCTCTGTTGAAAAAACAGAATAAACTATCCACAGACTTGACTAATATGCGGCCCATCTCCTTACTTCCTTTCCTGGGCAAAGTCACGGAGCATTTAGTGCACGAGGAGCTTAAAACCTTCACAGAAGCCCATAACATCTTGCACCCACAGCAATCGGGCTTCCGCTCCGGTCACTCGACCGAAACAGCTTTGATCGAGCTTGCTGATTCTATTAAATTCCTACAGGATGAGGGCAAGCAGGCTGTCCTCATCCTGTTGGATCTTACAGCGGCATTCGACACCATCTCGCATGTTATTTTAATCAATCGAATGCGAGAGATTGGCGTGACAGACTCAGCCCTGGCCTGGATTTCATCATTCCTATCAAATAGGTCCCAGACTGTGGCACTAGGACCACATCTTTCCAGCGAAAAGCCAATTACATCTGGAGTGCCCCAGGGGTCCATATTGAGCCCCCTATTTTTTAATATCTACATGGCACCCCTCTTAGCTGTGATAGAATCACATGGGATCCTGGTCACGTCCTACGCTGACGACACGCAATTGGTCGTCACCATTGACAAACAGTGCGCGGACGTAGAGCTCCGCTTTAAAAACTGCCTCTCTGATGTCTTTGAATGGCTAAACACTAATCATCTTAGATGCAATAGCGCAAAGACAGAGATTATCCCAATAGGCAGGAATCCTTCTTTTTCCCCTAAAGATTGGTGGCCCACAGGATCCGAGGCCCCTCCTAGTGCAGTTACATCAGCTAGAAATCTGGGCGTACAATTTGACTCTTCCCTTACTTTTGACGACCACGTCAAGATCACTGCCGGTCGATGCTTTGGACTAATAAAATCTCTGAGGAAATTCTTTGATTTCCTCCCAATTGCAGCCAGAAAGTCAGTCGCGGTAGCCCTTTTACTTTCCCGACTTGACTACTGCAACGGCCTTATGGCCGGGGTGAAAAAATCTACCCTCAGGAAGTTGCAGAGCCTACAACATGCTGCAGCTCGACTGGTTCTACAACTTCCCAGAAGGTCATCTGCATCTGCAGCCCTGAATTCTCTTCATTGGATGCCACTGCACAAAAGAATCTTTTTCAAACTGCTTCTCACAGTCCATAAAACCATGCAAAACACAGGACCCCGTTACTTTGTAAACCGTTTCAAGCGCTACAATCCTTCGCGCTGCTTGAGATCTTCTGGGACTAACCTTGTTCAAATCCCCAGATTTAAATATAATACCAGAGGAGGAAAATCCTTTAATGTTCTGGCAGCTAAGGCCTGGAACACCTTACCCATCGACCTTAGAGCCATTAACAATGAGAACAACTTCAGGAAACTTCTCAAGACATGGGTCTACAAACTATCAGACTCCTCTGTCCTAGCTGCCATTTAGCTCTATCTTTCATTCACCACTTTTCCCCAGTTATTCCTCCGTAACTCGCCCAGCGCCATGATGCTCCCCTGGGAGCGAACGCTTGCGCTTTACAAATACCCACAAATATCAAATATCAAATATCAATATTTAATTAGTGTCCAGCACCTACTCTAAATTAATGTAGACTGGAGTGGGAATAGTAAATTATATTTAATTAGTGTCCAGCACCTACCCCAAATTAATGTAGATTGTAGTGGGAATAGTAAATTATATTAAATTAGTGTCCAGCACCTACCCCAAATTAATGTAGACTGGAGTGGGAATAGTAAATTATATTTAATTAGTGTCCAGCACCTACTCCAAATTTATGTAGACTGGAGTGGAAATATTAAATTATATTTAATTACTGTCCAGTACTTACCTCAAATGAATGTAGAATGCAGTTGGAATGGTCCATTTTTATGAGAATAAATACATTTATACTAATTGTGTATAGTTGTATTTTTTTATTTTTTTATTAACATGACAAAAAATAAACAAAAAACATTAGTATTATATTTTTATTTAATACAAATATATTTAGTGATATATTTGTTATAACATTTTATGGTTAATTTTTAATTTCACATTTTTATTGAAATAGTACATTTTATTGAAAAAACATGTTTTATGTACTTGTAAGTATGGTTTGAAATTTAAAAAAAAAGGTAAATATTTTCACAAATTATATACAATTCTTATATTGTCATAAATGTTGGTTGTACATAATATTTTTATATTAATATTAATAAAAAAATATTCGTGTTAAGTTTTTTCAACAATATATTTAAATAAAAAACATATTTTAACAGCTTTCTTTATATACATTTTGAAAAACATTTGGAAAGAATTTTTTACAAGTTTTCCTGTTTTTAATAATTATAATAATAAATATTATGTTTTTTATAATATTTATTTTTAGAATTTCACAAAATATGTAGATATTTTTAAGCATTTTCATACAAGTAAAAAATCAATTTTTTTTTAATACATAGTATTCATTTTTTACTCTCTAAAGGAATATTTTCAAACATTAAATAATATCTTTTTATGTTAATCTTTATATTTAGTTTTGGTTCTTGTATTTTGTAACTGCTTTGGGTCGTTTTGTGTCATTTGGATGAAGACTAGCTCGTGATTGGGAGACACTTCACGTCGCTGAAGGTAAGGTTTGGTTTAAATGTTTTAAGTGTGTTTTAAATTATTTTTGATAGTAGTTTGCTAATATTTAGTGTGGTTAGAAGTAAGTTAGCTGCATTAGCCTGAATGCGAGCGCAGCGTCTTTCAAGCTGAATCTCCTGAGGCACAGCCGGGAGAAGGGACTTCATTACTTTTAAAAACTTTACCTGTGTAATACTTTGTGTTTTAAGGGAACAAATGCACTAATTCCCAGCACAGCGGATAGAACGCTGACGAGGGCCGGAGCTTGCTCTGTGGATCAGACGCTATTGGCCGGTTTCGAACGGCACGCCCACCAACAATAGCCACGCCCCCTTTTCTATAAAGCGCGCGCTGAATACGAGCGCAGCGTCTTTCAAGCTGAATCTTCTGAGGCACAGCCGGGAGAAGGGACTTCATTACTTTTTAAAACTTTACCTGTGTAATACCTTGTGTTTTAAGGGAACAAATGCACTAACTCCCCGCACAGCGGATAGAACGCTGACGAGGGCGGGTGCTTGCTCTGTAGATCAGACGCTATTGGCCGGATTCAAACGGCACGCCCACTAACAATAGCCACACCCCATTTTTTCCCTATCCGACTCCCATATAGGATGTGCCCTTACCTGAAGCGCAGCAGGCGAGCGCAGCGGGCACGACGATTGCGCGCCGAAGGCGCGCTTAAGGCAAGCTTGTCTGCGCTCGTCCGCGCCGAGACCGGGCCTAGGGCAACCCTCCCTGCTCGACCTTTTCCGGTTTATGAGGCACACAGATACAGTAGAGAAACACTTATGCTGCTAAACCCACTGGCAGGCAGAGCTAACTGCCCACGCCTAGCCCCTTACATAGCATCTGAGGACAATAGCCCCTGTCCCAACTGCCTAGGGCGCCTGCCTCATATTAATCCCCTCCCACTTGAATCACAATTGAATCCTGATCAGATTTCAGGCTATAGGCACATCCCGCCAACACACGCCGATTCTAAGCAGACTATTAAGGGAGAATTAATTAGTGGACTATTAAAGGTCCGATCCCTCCCGAAACATGCCACTGAAATACAGCTATTGGTTGAGTCCAACAACTTGGACATTTTATTTTTAACCGAGACATGGATGGCCGCGGGAATGGAACTAGAGCTAGGGCAGGCTTGTCCGGCAGGATACAAGATTATTCATAAGCCTAGGACTATAGGACGAGGAGGAGGAACAGGAATCATTTTTAAAGAGGAGTTAAATATTGCAACCTTAGATGTTGACATGGACTCATGCGCTGAAATCCTTGGGATATCGATTAGACATGACTCAGGCCACTGCCTCACGGGCCTAATCTGTTACAGGACATCGGGGCATATCAATGCAATACAACAGCAGGAATTGATTGCTGTTATTAATAACATGTCAATCTCACATAGCAGACTGCTGGTACTAGGAGATTTTAATCTATGGGATAATGACCAACTACACACGGCCTTTCACAATATCACCCAATCCTGGGAAAACTTAGGGCTGAAACAATGGATAAGTGTGGCTCAGGGGTTAGAGGCGGCAGACCCGGAAGCTGAGATCGGCCCTGGACCAGGGTTCAATTCCCCGCCTCGGCGGGTCTTGGGCTCAAAAATTCCACGGACTCGATAATTCTCGCTCCGGTGCCTTCTCGACTCACGGGTTCACACTCTGCGGCTCTGGGCAATAGCTTGCTTAATCTCCACAACGGCCCCTCGCGGCGGGATGCCTGGCTTTCACCTTGTGGATACCCTGCCGGGGTTATTTCACAGGGGAATACCAGGACGGGTTCCCTAAGCAAGCGCCGGGAAACCCTTTGTGGGTAGCTGTGCGCTATATAAGCTCAAATACATTTATATTTACATTTACCCCCACACATAAACAAGGAAATATGCTGGATCTAATATTTGCTGCAGAGGACCTCATCACCATGGGAACAACGTTACCGGTAGGTTGGCCAGACCATCACCTCCTACTATTCAATATCCACACCATGATTAATACAGGGCCTACAAATACGCAGACCAGGTCCTTTATCGGCCGTGACTGGAAGGGCCTGCTAAAAAGGAAAGAGAAAGGAAAGTTCAATTTCCGTCAAGTTGGGAATTTGTTTAACCCAGAGAACGACATCACCACAAACTATCTCTCTTTATGTAAAGAAGTAACCAGGAAACTTGACGACACTGTACCCCTGAAAGTAATCAGAAAAAGAGGAAGACCCTCTGCGCCCTGGTATACGGATAACTTGAAGGAACTGAAAGTGCCTGTAAAAAGGCAGAGAGGATCTGGAGAAAAAATTATTCGGAGCCGGAGAAACTGATATGTAGGCAAACTATTGTACTGTATAAAAAAGAAATCATCACAGCCAAAGCAAACCACTTCGCCAACTTAATATTAAACAGCTCTAATAAATCCAGCGACACCTTTAGGATAATTAGAGAGTTATCCAATCCTGATTGCGCTAATAGCCAAATCAAGCCCTCACAAGAACTATGCGATGATCTAGCATCTTTCTTTCAGGAAAAAATTGCTGAAATTATTGAGGGAATGAAGGGTGCTTCCATCCCTCTAGTGCAGGATAACAGTAACCCCGAGAACAGGGAGAGGAGCGAAGGCAATGTAATACGATCCAATCCAAAGGCTACTCTAGAAAATTTTGAGACACTTACAGAACAAGATTTCATAAGAACAGCTCTTAATACAACATCAGGATCCCCTCTGGACCCTTTGCCTCACAAAATAGTAAAGGAGTTCGGGGACGAACTTTTCCCAGTATTGCGACAGCTCTGCAATCAATCTCTCAATACAGGCACCGTACCAAAAGATTGGAAACTGGCGGTTGTCACCCCCCTACTAAAGAAACCTAATCTAGATCCGAACTGCCAAAAAAACTACCGACCTATATCGCTTCTGCCATACCCTATAAAGATCATAGAGCTGTGGGTTGGCAGATCTCTTGCCCTCTTCCTGGAAACCAACAACATCCTGGAAGAGGAGCAATTCGGTTTCAGACCAGCTCACGGAACCGAGTCAGCCTTGCTGACAGTTCTGGATGACCTACGAATGAGGGCGGACAGGAGGGAGTCAGCAATTCTAATTCTGCTGGACCTGTCCGCCGCATTCGATACGGTGAGTCACGACATCCTGCTGACAAGATTGAAGAACATTGGAGTTGGGGGAGTCGTGCTCGACTGGTTTCACTCCTACCTGAAGGACAGATGGCAGGCAGTAGCCATCCCTCCATACCAGTCAGAATTTGTTAAAGTCCCACACAGAGTCCCACAGGGGTCCGCAATTAGTCCGATACTTTTTAATATATATATGCAACCCCTGATGGGCATCATCAAGGCTCACGGCATTAGCGTGATCAACTATGCGGATGACACGCAGCTGATGATCTCTCTTGATGGCGCCCATGCTGACTCACTCGAGACCTTCCACTCCTGTATGTCGGAAATGACACTCTGGCTAAACCAGAACTCACTACAATTTAATAGTGATAAGACAGAAATAATGCACTGCACAGTAGGCAGAATTACCAGAAGTCTACCCACAGACTTCTGGCCCCTGGATTCAGGGGAGTCATTAACCCCAGTGAAATTAGTGAGGAACCTCTGAGTCAATTTTAACGACAGTCTGAGTTTAGAGACCAATGTTAATAAGCAGGTGAGTAGCTGCTTTGCTTTAATGCGAGGACTGCGAAAGCTGCTATCCCTCTTACCAACACAGGTCAGAGCCACCATAGTCAGGAGTACCATTCTCAGCCGCCTGGATTACTGTAACGCTCTGCTTCTGGAATCCCCTGCCTATCTGATTTCCAGACTTCAAAGCATCCAGGCGGCAGCAGCAAAACTGGCACTCTCCCGAGAGCGAAGATCCTCCACTACCCTCGCTCTGGCCGACCTACACTGGCTACCTGAACATCAAAGGATCTGCTTCAAATCCCTATGCATTGTCTTTAGGGCAGTGCATGGGATGGGCCCTCGTCCACTTCAAAACAAACGTAAATGGTATAAACCCACACGGTCCCTCCGATCTTCATCCTCCAATCTTATAAGCCTACCCAGGATTAAGAAAGCCACTTATGGTGGCAGAGCCTTCAGCATAGCTGCAGCTCATCTGTGGAATAAATTACCCATTGACATCAGGAAAACAGATGAACTGATGGCCTTCCGAAAAAAGGTTAACTATATCATTGTTGTCGATAATGTTACTCTCAATATTTTTAACTTATTGTGTATATTATTTAGTACTCGATATTTAAATATTTCGATATGTATGTTGTCGATAATAGTGAGATCGATGCTTTTGTAGGTCGACATTTCATATCCGATATTTTTGTAAGTTTTTAGTTATGTATGGGAAGTCGATATTATTGATTCCGATATTTTTGTATCGATATATGTGTATGTCGATATTGTGTCTATCGATATTATGTCAGTGATTCATATTCACAGGAGATGTGCCTAAGAGTTCAAGCTGGGCTGCCTCTTGAACTCTGACTTGTATATGCTTGTCCCAGTCTGTAGAGTCACTGATGAGCTAAAAACAATCAAATGGAATACAGCCCTAAGTAATTGTTGCTGGCTGAGATTGCCTCATGCTTTCCAACTATTAATTCTTGTGCTAATTGAGCCTACTATCTAGGGGGTATATGTCCAGACCTCATCCCAAGCTTGCCATGCCATAAGTTTCAAAATGCACCTAACTTATGAGGCGCATCAAGGCTGAAGCTGTTCTGGGGTTGCCTGAGTTACAGAGCAGATTGGACATGGTTCAGAGGTTCAATCTTGACTGTCTATTCTGGGATGAGGCCAAGCCGCATTTGTTGCACATAGATGGTCCCTGTCCATAATAGCCAACTAAAGATCTAAGAACGATGGAATAGAATGCATTTTAGACTAATTACTAATAGATAACATTAATTCAAACATTCCATTCATCAATTTTTTATGTCTACATTTTAGTTGGAGTACATGTAGCTTGGGCAGGATGAGTAAGGATCAAAAAAGTCGTACAATAAACTGGCGAGAAGATCTGGAGACAGCCAGGCGGATAAGACATGATAGAAGCCTGCACAGTTCAGAGAGTGTAGCACAGTGTGCAAGCTACCCCTCTTTTTATAAAGTGGCTGGAGAAGGTACTGATGGATTGCGGGTGAAGAGCAAGTAATTTTTCTGTTAAGAGTGTATTGAGGGAAATTCTACCTTCCTTATCAAGGGCTCTTTTAAAATCTCCGTTGCCAAAAACTTGAAATCAGGAGGAGGACACACAATTATTGTCAGTCAATTTCTAGAGTGGGAAGACTGATGATAAGAGTATGCTTTTTTTCAGGACCTATTGGTTGAGTTAGAAGAAAAAGAAAGAGGGGACAATGGGATTGAAGCAAAGTATCAATATCACTGGCCTGACCATGGACATTCAGTAGGATATACGGGTTTCGGAAACATTTCAAATAAACTTCAACGGGGCTCCATGGTATAAATGTGAAAAAGGATGGTTGAGACTTGAAGTTGTACACGGATGTAGTTGGTGTCAATAGCTTTGGAGCACCTTTCTTTCAGAAGGATGGCACAGATCAGATGCAGAGATGATTCCCTTTCAAACTCTGGAATTTGGGCTCCCTATATTTACTGAATAAAGCCACAGGTCCACTTTCCTTCAGACTCATGATGAGGGCAAACTGGATATTGAAACGTACACTGACTTGTATGGCTGTCAGAAAGTGGTTGGCACTGGCTTTTCAAGGAGGACTTTGCAGCTTTCATGCTTTCATAAACTGAAAGTCCAAGACAGCAAGGCCCGTCTCCTGGCCAGGAGCAGGCTTACAGCCTTAGCATTAGTGGCCAATGCATGGAAAACAAGCAAGGCTTCAGTTTGTTTTCTGGTTAATATTCTGGTCAGATGGGAGAGAACCAAGTGGGTGTTCCATGTCAGAAAGGAATGAATTTTAATTCAGTCACGAAGAGCATTGTATGTAGATTTCCAGATGGATAAGATTCTAAATACAGACAGATGGGAAACAACAGTTACAACGCAACTGTTACAACAAACTACTTTTACAACGCAACCACTACAACGCAGGATCCTTTACAACGCATGCCTTTACAACGCATGACATTACATAGCAGATGCTATTACAACACATGCCATTACAATGTAAGTATAGGTAAGTTTATCTTTTTTAAAACATTTATTTAATTTGGGTTTTGGGGTACAGGGGTATTTTTAGGGTTCAGGGCTAGGTTTGGGTTATGGGGTACAGGGGTATTTTTAGGGTTCAGGGCTAGGTTTGGGTTATGGGGTACAGGGGTATTTTTAGGGTTCAGGGCTAGGTTTAGGTTTTGGGGTACAGGGGTATTTTTAGGGTTCAGGGCTAGGTTTTGGGTATGGGGTAAAGGGGTATTTTTTAGGGTTTAGGGCTAGGTTTGGGTTTTGGGGTACAGGGGTATTTTTAGGGTTCAGGGCTAGGTTTGGGTTATGGGGTACAGGAGTATTTTTAGGGTTCAGGGCTAGGTTTGGGTTATGGGGTACAGGGGTACAGGGGTATTTTTAGGGTTAAGGGCTAGGTTTGGGTTTTGGGGTACAGGGGTATTTTTAGGGTTCAGGGCTAGGTTTGGGGTTTGGGGTACAGGGGTATTTTTAGGGTTCAGGGCTAGGTTTGGGTTAAGGGGTAAAGGGTTATTTTTAGGGTTCAGGGCTAGGTTTGGGTTTAGGGGTACAGGGGTATTTTTAGGGTTCAGGGCTAGGTTTGGGTTATGGCGTACAGGGGTATTTGTAGGGTTCAGGGCTAGGTTTGGATTATGGGGTACAATGGTTTTTAAAGGTTCAGGGCTAGATTTGGGTTTTGGGGTACAGGGGTATTTTTAGGGTTCAGGGCTAGGTTTGGGTTATGGGGTACAGGGGTATTTTTAGGGTTCAGGGCTAGGTTTGGGTTTTGGGGTACATGGGTAGCTTTAGGGAATAGGGATAGGTGTTGGGTATAGGGGTACAGGGCTATTTTAAGGATTCAGTTTTAAAAAAAACTACTTTAAATAAATTAAATTAATTTAAATAAATTAATTAAATTTAAATAATTAAATATTTATTAATTACAATTTAAAAAAAAAAGATATACTTACCTATACTTACGTTGTAATGTCATGCGTTGTAATAGCATCTGCTATGTAATGACATGCGTTGTAAAGGCATGCGATGTAAAGGATCCTGCATTGTAAATATTGCGTTGTAATGGTATGCAATGTAAAAGTTTGCGTTTTAACGTCATACATCCCAAACAGATGATCTTGACTGGGCCCTGAGGTCTAACCTGCCTTCAGAGCACTGATGCTCAATGAACCAGAAGTGTCTGAAAGCAAGGGGGCAGTGGCAGAGAGATCCAATCCAAACAAATTTATTGGCAGAATGGGATCTGAATCCTAAAACCAAAGGTCGATCAATCAGGTAGAGAAGAAAGGCTCGACTTGGCCTCAAAAAGTATAAAATATGTAGTCTGTGTATGCGAGCAAGGGAACTTAAGGGTAAGAGCCAAGAGAAGAACTGGTCTACTGCTGTACGAGGGCAAGTTCAGTAGCACGAGTAAGTCAACACTACCTTTTTGCAGGTTGTGGCACAGGAAGTAGATTACGCATCTACATAATCAGTGATGTTTTCAAAGTTATATTACTCGAGACTTTTTTAACTATACAACGTCCTTTCATCAAGAGAAAAATATGTTGTTAAAAACACAGATCTAAAGCTAAATTTAAAAAATGCATATTATTCCTCACAACTTTTTGTGAATAAACACCTAAACTCAAAACAGTCCAAACATTGAAGCTCCCATTAAACCACATTTTTGTGCCTTTTTAAATTCTCAGTCGTAATAATTTTATTGGTATCGAAAATATTTTTTTTCATACAAAAAACATATTGTTTTCCCTACTGCATTCAGTTTTTATTTTTTTCAAAGTTATTTTTATTGAGAAATTAGGACAAAAGAAAAAGCAATACATGCGGCATTCCCGTACAACTTCCCGCACAGGGGCTGAACTGAAAGCAAGTTAACAGGAGGACCTCTGCATCAGAGCGGAGCTGCTAGTATCATCAGTAAAACTACCATAAGCTAATAGCAGTAAGTTTTTTTGTTTTTTAAGATATAGTAAGTTATACGTCGATATACAAAGTGCATTAATGTAATACGCCTTGTTTCAATTTTTCCCTAAAGTAAACATCAAATACTAATGTTCGTTCATAACTTAGGTGAACCTTTTTTCCAAAACTCATACTCATTTAGATTCTGTATGTGGAAACAGTTTTTCATGATTTCCTTCCCTTGGTCAATCATGAAATATTTGGTATATGTTGTGAAGTTCATGAAGCGGTTAGTTGCTGATGACTTCATAAACTTCATAGGAGTATTACTCTGCACACTTCTAGGCTAACTGTAGTTGGCATGAATGGAACTGGGTTATCTATGGTGTTGCAAAGGACATGAGGACTTGTAAGAAATCAACAAGTAGTGAGGATGCTAAGTGGGCGCTAAACCTTACCATTTAGTCAGCCATTAAAGGCTGGGATAGGGGAAACAAGAAAATGAGAACTTTTGAATAGACTACAAGTATTTACTGAACAAATTGGAAAATGTAAGTGTATCAAATGTTAGCTACTGCTGGTAAGTCATCAACACCTACCAGTTTCTAAGGCAACTAGCTTCGGCCGAGTCAGTAGCCATTAGGGTGGTCGGGATGGGGAGGTGCGATTTTTCCACTTTCACCTTAAATGCAGAGGTGTCTTTAAGGCACCATCATGTTTGCCTTCACTTGCTCTGGTATGACCAACCGTGCTAAGTGTAGCAATGCGCAAAAGGCAGAGTGCTGAGTGGAAGTCTTAAAATAAATTATTCGTACTTCTGGATTTTTTCCATGTGCCTATATATAGTATTTTTAAAACACCATTAAATAACACTTCCCTGCTTCTTGTACTTATGTTAGGTGAGAATCTAGTGTTTGTGTCTGTGTCTGTGGCTCCATGACTCTTTTGAGTACTCTTCTACTGGACAGCTGTGGTGGTAGCAGGCGTCGTACAGTAGCACCAGCCACTATAGGGTGAGCAGCAGGGATTAATCACTTTGTTCATCAATTTGTTGTTGAGGGGGTTCAACAGATATAGCCACTATGTAAAGGCATTGGTATAACTAGGAATTAGGTGACCTCCAGCAATAATCTGCAATCCCTCTCATTTGCACCTCTCTTGTAATGCCTTCAGGACTTTTTAGCTATGACATGGATATTCTAATTGCAAGTTATACCCTCAAATGTGTTGTGTAGATAGGGGTATGCGGCAGGACTAGACCATCTCCAGATAACCAAATGCAGCTCCATTTGGTTTTAATCCCACTCTGCCTTTGTTGACACCAAGGCTCTGATGAAAGCCAGTTTAAAGATTTCAGGTTTATTGACTTTTCTGAACAGGAGCTGTTGGACTCTGCTCTCAGGTTGGGGTCCAAGGCGATGAAGAGTCAGGGACCCTGGACTCCCACAGTTTGTGTACTTGCATTAATAGTGGAAAAATCCAAACTAAAAGTTCCGGATTGCTAAGAAAAAAGCAAGTATTTCATGCCCTGGAAGATTAGGGTACAATGGTCTTTTAAAGAGGCACAATAAAAGGGCTGGTCCATCTAGCATAGACATTATCGATAATGGGGTAGCCCCTAAAGTCAAAGCGGACCTGGGCGCAATGCGGGAATGAAAACAATGGTCCGTGACCAAAAATATAGAAATTATTTATAAACTTATGTTGTTTAAATCTTTACACCACAGTTAATCAATAACAATACGATTGGCATTTCTGCATGCACAATTTCAATATTTATGCATCCAAACGATTTCAGTAGACCACACATCAAAACAAGTGCAAAACTGTCTACTTAATCCAATTAATTTTTTTTCAGAGCAAATCAGGATTATTTATAACAAAACAGGTTACGCGCAAAAGGAGAGGAAAGGATAGAAAAGTGGTTGAGTTGGGTAATGAGGTGGTGAATCATAGAGTAAAAGGTATCCACTTAGATATTTACAACTGCTGGTAATGAAGACCAGTAAATCCAAGCCTGTCTAACGATGATTTACATGTACTTCTGTAAATTTCAATGTGCACTTAATGCAAAATACAATGGAGGGACAATGAAGAATGAAGGTACAGGTTTTGATCAATTAGGGAGCGTCAACGTTTCGACTCGACTATGCAACCAGGAATTCAAGCCTTTGCTGCGAGGCTTCTTCAGGACTGTGTTAGGCAACCTGTGATGGAAATGAGGTTTTAGATGGAGGGCTTGTGTGTGTGGTCAAGAATAAACTCAAGTAGTAAAATCTACTGACCTAGAACTGGAGCCAAACCTGGCTTGCCAGTCATGCTAAAATTAGCAAGGAACAATTCCGTTGAGGTACGGTAGATGTGCAGAGATTTGAACACCACGTTAATTTTGATGATCTGGAGGTATCCTTCCTGAAAAATATGGGGGCATCAATCCGCGGTTAGATTGGACAACTAGCCAAACCTATATTTGCTGCGATATGGTGGCTTGTGCATGAAGTCAAGGGAAATGCCCATGCATCTGAATAGTGTAAGGTAGGAGTGGGCAGCGCGGGATGCAGTTCCCAATTATTTATAAAATGCAAGGGAACAATCTTTAAGAATGGGCTAACGCACTCTCCGCCATAGTTCTCCTCTCGAGAGGAGAACTATGGCGGGAGCCATGAATCCCGCTTAGAAGTCTTTGCAATTTAATAGCGACTTCCCTGATTAAGGCATATGCCGAAATGCATTGGAAATAGCTATTCAGGATAAATTGATGGATGAATAAGAAACGTTGATACATACGAAAGTTTATGAAATTAGAATTCATGATTCTGGATCTAAAAGTATGAATAAAATACTTTAAGAAATCAAGAAGTATTGAAAAGCTTTATTGAAGAACATTGGCTGTTGGAGAACAGTAAGCATGGGCGGAAAATCCGTTCCGCTCGCGGATTTTGCAGATTTTCGGTAAATTCGCAATCCGCAAACTCTCGCGAATTTACCGAAAATCCGCAAATTCGCACGCAGCAGATTTTTTTTCTGGGTGATACAATATTGGAGCGTGCGGCGTTCACTTACCGTCATTCAGCATTTGCCGAGTTGTTTTCCTCAATATTTTGCGAGTCCTGTGCCATTTTGGACCTTGCTGCGGGATCCCGCAGGAGTTTGGCGACGCATCGCGAGAGTTCGCAATTGCGAACATGTAGGTGCGGCGGGCAGCAACAATCTCGCACTCGCGAAATTACAAAATTTGCAATTCTGCACAAGAAATCCACTAGCAAGCAGCATAGACCTTCTGAAAATGATGATTTTTATCAGAATAACTCCTCAGGTTGACATTTGCCTGCACTTTTTTGGATTTGAGGCCTTTTGACTTTCTTTGGATCACTTTTGGATTAGAAATCAACTTTCACAAGTAAGTTTGTTTGGGGCATTACAGTTGCTGTTCTGCAGAAAAACGAGTTTTGCTAAACTGAAAGCACTTAGCAGGTGCAAAAGTTCACTCATCATTAGTAACCATTCCCTGTAGCACTTCCTGAGGGGCCCCTCCAGAGTTCAGTTGACAATGTTTGTTTGGGGCATTACCGTTGTTGTTCTGCAGAAAAACGAGTTTTGCAAAACTGAAAGCACTCAGCAGGTGCAAAAGTTCAAACTCATCATTAGTAACCATTCCCTGTAGTGCTTCCTGACTGGGGCCCCTCCAGAGTTCAGTTGCTAGTTGCAACAATTCTATGCCACTTCTCTTACCCTCACAGCAAGCTCATAGAATAGCTACGAGTAGGCCACAAAGGTCCTGGGAAATAAAATTGTACTGCAACAGAAAGAAAATTACAGATAAGGAAGCAGGTGCCAGACTGGAATTTTAAAACAGTGACACATTAATAAATCAACCCCAAATTAATTCATGTCAGTTGAAGCAGGGCAGGTGTGCTTGCTTTACCCCCCCCCCCATAATCTACAGTGATGAACCAGAGGGTGGCCTTTATGTACCAGAGGGTGGCATGGGTGAAACAGGGTGGCAGTGGTGAAACAGAGGGTGCTGTGAACCTGTGATGAATGAACCAGACGTAGAAACAACATAGTTGTGACCGTTGCGAGCCGACAAGTAAGTTCGCAATTGTGAACTGGTACAAAACCCTCGCAAACTGGCAGAAACCCTTGCGAACACAAAAAAAATCCGCAAATTTGCGAGAATTCGCGGATTTTGCAGATTGGGAGTTCGCAAATACGCAAATTCGCAAACGCCAGATTTGCAAAATTCACCCATGCTTAGAGAACAGCACCAATATATGTGCCCGGGGAGACACCCACACACCTCGTATCGGTGCAACTATTTTTCATTTGATTAGTACTCCCCAGCAGGGAGTAGTCCTAAGGAGCACGAACTACGGTGAATAATAGCCGGAAAAAAAAGAGCAGTGCACAGTCACCCCACAGAATAATATATAAAACTAAATAGACAGTCACAAGTGCAGTTACCTTGCGGACAACAGGGTCATGATTTCAGTGGTGCAGCAGGTGCAGTGACACCAGAACCAAAAGCTCAAGGCACCCCACTAAACACCTAATATTACTATATTTTACTACTATACAGGCAGTCACAATTGCTGTTATCTTGCAGGTAAAGTGGGCTTGATATAAATGGTGCAGCTGGTGCAGAAACACTGGAGCCAAAAGTTGTCGTAACTCCACTGAAAACCAAATATTGCTGTATTTGACTACTAAACAGGCAGTCACAATTTCAGTTACCTTGCAGTTAAAAGGGACTTGATTTGAATGGTGTGGCAGGTGCCCTTGGGGCCAAAAGCTCTAGGGACCCCGCTAAACCCGGATTATTGTTACATTTTACTACTAAACAAGACAGTTACAAGTGCATTTATTTTGCAGGCACTAGGGGCATGATTTAAATGGTGCAACAGGTGAAATGGCACAGGCCGAAAAGTTGTGAGAACTCTGCTAAACACATAGGGGGTCATTATGATGACGGGCGGACTTTGTCCGCCCGCCATCCTGCCGGTATGCGGGACCGCCCGCCATAAGGGCGTGGGTCCCGGGGATGGTATTAGGATGTGCCCGCCACAGTGGCGGGCACATCCTGCATGTAAAGCAATGTGGTGGGCGGTGCTCTAAGCACCGCCCGCCACAATGTTTAAAAAACACTTTTACATTTGCATAATCAAAGCGGCAGGCACCGCGCGGTGCCTGCCGCTTTGATTATGCAAATGCAGGAGGGTACCACAAGTACCCCCGTGTGCACCCCCCTACTCTCCTTCACTGTGGGGGCCCCCACAGGGCCCCCAGAGTGAAGTCCACCTGTTTTTCCGTGGCTGCATTGCCGCCAAGGAAAGGCATTGCCTAAAGCACTTCATAATATGGCTGGCGGTGTCTGATAGAAACCGCCACCATATTATTCCTCTTCCGCCGCGGCCGCAAGGCGACCGGGGCAGAAAAATGGCGGGCGGTGTTTTACTCCACTGCGGTCCCCCCTGCCATTGTAATATGGCGGGGGGAATTCAGGGAAGGATATCGGGCGGATTGCCCCCGCCAGGCTGGCGGTGGCTACCGTCCGCCTGGCAGGGGCAATCCGCCCGACATCCTAATGGGCCCATATTATTGAAATGGCATCAATTAGTTCTATCAATTTTCTCTTTTATTTTTCAACATTACCCACACTATACCACTAGCAACAGCACAATATATTGCCAATTTGTATATAAACAAGTAATAACACTGTAACATACTTTCTGTAACTTATATTGTACAACTACTCATACAAGGTACAACCTACAACCAAAAACAGCTTATTATTCACATAGGCGAAACCTAATGCATTCACCAATGCTTGTTTTTCAATTGATTCCAATATGAGTTTTAGGACTCGATCTAGATGTACCCAGTAAAATTTACGATGAGCGGGCACAGCCTGTACCGTGTCCAGCTGTTTTTTTTTTAATCTTGCTTTTACCAATGTTTCCTGTTTTCCATCTGAAAACCTGCGCAGGGGGCTGAGTCCTGCATGGCAAAGTACGTCTTTTTTTTAAATGAAATTATAGTGCGCCATTGTTGGTTTTTAGAGTACCTCAAAGCTGAGGCAGTTCGGTGGAAGGGTGACAGCTAATGGTAGTCATTATTAAAAATTGCAGTGCGAGTAAAGGCATACATTTAAACAGTTTGGGCTGGGTAAGGAGAAGCATAGCTGTTTTCGACTTTTTTTAAGTGCAAGACTAAATGCATGTTTGATTGAAGATGCAGAATAATATTTAAAAATCCCAAATTGCATATTTTCACTTTTGTTATAGAAGTGAACAGCCATGGTGGTTCCTATAGTAGGGAAAAAGACTGTAAGACTTTTAAAATTAATAATGCATACTTTCTCTGAGAGTAAACATGACACTGCTTCAGCTTTATTCAGGACACAGGGATCCGTTTCAAACCAAACCTGCTCTTCGTGGGCACACACACTCAGTGATCTCAATATTTTTAAAACGTGCAGCCAATTAATTTCTTCTTTAACATCTGCCCCTAACATTCATCAGCTTTAGAAAGTACATAAAGGGTAATGAATTACCCAGTTCCTGATAACAATATGCAATAACTATTCCAGTCCAGCATGCATACCTTGCCCTACAACCAGGGCTACTGGAATTAAGCGGGTAAATGATCAAAATATCGATTTCAAAATATAGACTAACCTAAATATCGACTCCAAAATATAGAATGGACAAAATATTGAATGGACAGAATATAGACATCAAAAATATTGTTTTGAAGGTAAGTAATGTAATATCGATTTTAAAAATATAGACAGTCAAAATATCGAAGTACATAATATAGTTTATTAAAAATATCGAATTTTTAATAATATCGAATTTTTTAAAGTGTTTTGTATGTTAGTATATGTGTGAAAAGTGTATATATTTTTGTAATTTATTTTAAGTAATTAATTTTATGTTATTTAATTTTTGCCTAATTTATTTCTGTAGCGGGTTGTGGGTTTATAGGGGAATAGGGTGGGAAGTAATTTAATTATAATTAATTAAATATGTTAATTAATTAATTGGTATTTATTTAGAATACATTGTTAATTAATTTTTAATTGGAAATTAATTAATTCTTAATTGATATGTAATTTTTATTAATTGATTAATTGATAATTATGTGAATTATATTAATTTATTTTCACTAGAGTGGGTATTTACCCCTATGCTATCCAACGCTTTCCCTACTGTTGCACTCTCTGGAGTGGGAATAGTAATTTTTTACCCCTATCCTATCCAACGCTTTACCTACTGTTGCACTCTCTGGAGTGGGAATAGTAATTTTTACCCCTACGCTATCCAACGCTTTCCTTACTGTTGCACTCTCTGGAGTGGGAATAGTAATTTTTACCCCAACGCTATCCAACGCTTTCCCTACTGTTGCACTCTCTGGAGTGGGAATAGTGATTTATACCCCTACACTATCCAATGCTTTCCCTACTGTTGCACTCACTGGAGTGGGAATAGTAATTTTTACCCCTACGCTATCCAACATTTTCCCTACTGTTGCACTCTCTGGAGTGGGAATAGTAATTTTTACCCCTACACTATCCAATGCTTTCCCTACTGTTGCACTCACTGGAGTGGGAATAGTAATTTTTAGCCCTATGCTATCCAACATTTTCCCTACTGTTGCACTCTCTGGAGTGGGAATAGTAATTTTTACCCCTACCCTATCCAACGCTTTACCTACTGTTGCACTCTCTGGAGTGGGAATAGTAATTTTTACCCCTACGCTATCCAACGCTTTCCTTACTGTTGCACTCTCTGGAGTGGAAATAGTAATTTTTACCCCTACGCTATCCAACGCTTTCCCTACTGTTGCACTCTCTGGAGTGGGAATAGTGATTTTTACCCCTACATTATCCAATGCTTTCCCTACTGTTGCACTCACTGGAGTGGGAATAGTAATTTTTAGCCCTATGCTATCCAACATTTTCCCTACTGTTGCACTCTCTGGAGTGGAAATAGTAATTTTTACCCCTACACTATCCAACGCTTTCCCTACTGTTGCACTCTCTGGAGTGGGAATAGTAATTTTTACCCCTACGCTATCCAACGCTTTCCCTACTGATGCACTCTCTGGAGTGGGAAGAGTAATTTATATCCCTACACTATCCAACACTTTCCCTACTGTTGCACTCTCTGGAGTGGGAATAATAATTTTTACCCCAACGCTATCCAACGCTTTCCCTACTGTTGCACTCTCTGGAGTGGGAATAGTGATTTATACCCCTACACTATCCAATGCTTTCCCTACTGTTGCACTCTCTGGAGTGGGAATAGTAATTTTTACCCCTACGCTATCCAACGCTTTCCCTACTGTTGCACTCTCTGGAGTTGGAACAGTGATTTTTACCCCTACATTATCCAATGCTTTCCCTACTGTTGCACTCACTGGAGTGGGAATAGTAATTTTTAGCCCTATGCTATCCAACATTTTCCCTACTGTTGCACTCTCTGGAGTGGAAATAGTAATTTTTACCCCTACACTATCCAACGCTTTCCCTACTGTTGCACTCTCTGGAGTGGGAATAGTAATTTTTACCCCTACGCTATCCAACGCTTTCCCTACTGATGCACTCTCTGGAGTGGGAAGAGTAATTTATATCCCTACACTATCCAACGCTTTCCCTACTGTTGCACTCTCTGGAGTGGGAATAATAATTTTTACCCCTACGCTACCCAACGCTTTCCCTACCGTTGCCCCCCCTGGAGTGGGAATTTTAAGTTTTTACCCCTACGCTGTCCAATGTTTTCCCTACTGTTGCACTTACTGGAGTGGGAATAGTAATTTTCACCCCTACGCTCTCCAACGTTTTCCTAACTGTTTCCCCCTCTGGAGTTGGAATAGTATTTTTTACCCCTACGCTATCCAACGCTTTCCCTACTGTTGCACTCTCTGCAGTGGGAATAGTAATGTATACCCTTACACTATCCAACGCTTTCCCTACTGTTGCACTCTCTGGAGTGGGAATAGTAATTTTTACCCCTACGCTATCCAACCCTTTCCCTACTGTTGCACTCTCTGGAGTGGGAATAGTAATTTTTTCCCCTACGCTATCCTACTGTAATAATAGTGTGTACTTTTTATTAATATTATGTTAATATATATATATGTTTTAACAGATATGATTGTATATTTTTCTTATAAGTTAAATTTGTTATTTAATAATTTTAAGGTAATTTAAGTATTTTTAAGTATATTTTAGCTATTTATTTTTAATATTTTTTACATTATTTTTAAGAAATTCGATATTTTTACAAAGTATATATATATAAACGATATTTTGGGTTCGATATTTTGGTGCTTACCTGTTTGTAGATAGGAATTCGATATTTTGTCTGTCGATATTTTGGAATCTATATTTTGGGTAGTCTATATTTTGTCCCTCGATGTTTAGTCAGATATCCATTAAGCGATTGTCCGCCTGCTCTGTATTTTTTTGCAAAATTATAGATTTGCCGCATTTGCCACATAATCCATCATCTGCAGATTCTGCAAACAAAAGAATGATTTCTAGCTCAAGCGGTTCAAACGTTACAAAAAAACACAAAACGACATTTGATGCTGTGCAGTGTAAGGCCGTTGGCAAAGGCTGACTGGTAACTTTTTTGTTCCCTATTGCTATATTTGGATGTAAAACTGGTACTAATGAGGGGCAACCAATGTTTAGAAAGTGTTAGCAAGTGGAAAAAAAACAAAATAAATAAGTAATGCTATAAAACAAATGTGCCACATTAAGCCTCATAATTTTCCTTTTCTTACTGCAGCATAATTTACTCAACCCTGCTGCATAATTTGACCCTCTCCTGCCACATAATTCCAGTGGCTTTGCCTCGACCCTCCATAGACCAGCGTGCATCAGTCAATGTCGATTTTGATTGATCTAGGATTCTAGGTCCAGCATGAACGGGGAGCCCCATCCCAGGATCACCATCCTCCTAACCTCCGTAAGACCCACCTACAAAAAAAGTTGGCCTATTGCTCTACACTTGCATCCCCCCAGACATCAAGGTTCAACACTTTTGCTGAGGGAGGCTCATGTACACCAGTTCACCAGTTACGTTTGTAAAATGTCTTTCTACCCCTAACAAAAAGTCCTTCAGCACTGGCCTGTCCCATAGCATGCAAAATAAATTGCCATTCTGGCCACAGCAATGGGCGTCCGCAGAAATTATTTCGGAGGGCAGGAGGGGGGGGGGGGATCATTATTGTTGGTATGTCGATAATACACGGGCATCCTGGTCTTTAATTTTTTTTAAAGGGCAAGTGATATGCACCTTTCCCTCCTTCCGGGCACCCATGGCCACAGCTCTGCAGGGGATGGGGGGCAGGGAACCCACCTTTCCCCCTTGTGGACACCCATGGCCACAGCTGCGCAGGGGCATGCACCCTGCCTTTCCCCCTTGTGGACACCCATGGCCACAGCTGCGTGGGGGGCATGAACCCCACCTTTCCCCCTTGCGGACACACATGGCCTTAGCTGTGTGTGGGGCGGCATGCACCCCACCTTTCCCCCTTGTGGACTTCCATGGCCTCAGCTGCACATGGGGGTCATGCACCCCATCTTTCCTCCTTGCGAACAACCATGGCCACAGCTGTGCAGGGGGTCGAGGGAATGCACCCCACCTTTCCCCCTTGCGGACACCCATAACCTCAACTGCACAGGAGGTTGGGCAGCATGCATCCCACTTTTCCCCCTTGCGGACCTCCATGGCCTCAGCTGCGCGGGGGAATGCACCCCACCTTTCCCCTTGTGGACACCCATGGCCACAGCTGTGCAGGGGGTGGGGGACATGCACCCCATATTTCCCCCTTGCGGACACCCATGGCCATAGCTGTTCAGGGGGTTTAGGAATGCACCCCACCTTTCCCACTTGTGGACACCCCTGGCCACAGCTGTGCACGGGGCATGTACCCTACCTTTCCCCCTTGCGGACGCCACTGAAATTTTAACATTTTAATCCACATTGGTACAAAATCTCAGCGGTGAACTACACATTGAGCAAATCTTATTTAGTGTCACTCACCATAGCTTAATGATTTTGTCTTGCATCAAAGATCAGACACTACATTTTATTAACCTTCTCTGTCTCTAACCAAAATAAAAATGATAGCGTAAAACATACACATTTTCTAGGAAATTTTATTTTTAATAGGTTTTACCTTACGGGCAGCATTTACAATGGGCAGGGTCTGTCAAAATGGCAATCATAGCAGTGCATGTCATGAACAATGTATAGTAAATGAGAATATGAGATTTAGCAAATATAAATGGTTTGCTCTCAGGGATAAACTCATGAACTGGGGCAGGAATAGGGTGACTGAACTAGGGCGGACAGCGGCAGGTCACGACCATGTAGGAGCAGGACATTTGTAAGTGGGTAGCGAGCTTGGTAGTACTGTGATAAAGGGGTTCGCTGGATTGCGGTCAATGGGTAAGCTAAAGCACAGAGGTTGTTGCCTCAGAGACCAGGTATCGCAGGGGCGGTGCATTTAGATCATGGAGGGAGATCATCGCTCCCCACCCTGTGTTGGAATTGTGACAGTAGGGTAGCCCATTGGGAGTAGATAGGTCGTTTGCGAGGTTACGGACTTCCTGCTAGCAGAGGGTATCCTCCTTGGCTGTCCCTCACTTGCACACTGCTCCTTGCCATGTTGCCACCAGTGTGGCTGTTGGGATCACCAGCTGAGGGTGAACGCTTGGTCAGGAAGAGCACCAAGGAAGCGAAGGGGGCATGCACCTTGTTTTGCTTGCAGCTTATGAAGATGCCTTAGGAGAACTCCTCCCAAGTGTGCATGTCCTGTTGTTTAGTGACATCTGGTTAAGTGTTCTGTACAGCATTTCAGTAGTCATGTAAGGAGGGACAGGACTAGAGCATATGAGCAAGATCCGTATCCAGGGCCTGACAGCGTGGGCAATCTACCTGTTCACCAGGGAAATACTGGTTTAATTGAGCTGGAGTAAAGTATGCTCTGTGGAATATATTTGTTTTAGCATTTTTAAAACAAGAGTTACGGGATACCTGCTGGGGGAATTCTAAGGCCTCTGTCCATTCCTTATCATGGAGTACTCAGCATCATCCTCCCACTTTTTCCGGAGCTCATCGAGGGGAGCCATCGCCAGTTCGTGAATGGCCTTGTACAACCAGGTGATAAGGTGACTGCCATGTCACCCATGATGAGTATGGTTTGCAATATTGTGTGTGTAGATGGTTCCACCACTGTGGTCCTCCACAAAGTGCGACATGTGTTGGCTAGTTGCCAATGAAGGAGGATTTGCCCCGGCAGAATGCAATAGTCCCCAGCCAGCTGGTCGAAGGAGAGATATTGACCATCTACAAAAAGGTCTCCTAGTGTATGAAGCGAGTGTGTCATTCAGGCTTCCATGTCCCGGCAAGTGAAAATTCTGGGAAGCGGAGAGGCGAATCAAAGACAACACAGGCCAAATCGGCGTCTCATGGGAGAAGCGATGGACACGGACATTACATGTCCGAGCCACTGCCACCTGTAAAGGCCAGGAGGAGAGAGGTAAGACCTTTGGAAGGAGAAGGCCTTGGACCATGGCACTGGCAGGATTCCTTGATCACTGCATATCTCACCCAGGTATTGCCCAGCAGTCCAGCACGATAGCCACTGAGCGACATGGCGCCGCTTATTACCTCAAATGGCGATGCTCAAGAAAGAATCCAACTGTTTAAAAAAAGAAGCACAGCGGAATAACTGGTAGGCTGGCGAAGGTGCACAGACAAAATATCGACTCAAAAATATCGAATGGACAAAATATCGAGTTAAAAATATCGATAATAATAAAATATCGATATCAAAAATATCGTTGGTCAAAATATCGATTAAAATAATGATAAAAAAATATCGAGTACAAAAATATCGACAAAATATATATAAATAGTCAAAGTAAAAAATTTCAATAATATGTAGAAAAAAGGTTAAAAAAATAAAAAAAAATTATTAATAGTAATATAAATTGTAGTTAATGTTTAGGAGCAGGATGTTGGGTTAATAGGGGATAAGGGTGGGGAGTAATTTAATAATAATTAATTAATTAATATATGTTTGTAAATATTTTTAATTAATAATTAATTGGTAATTAATTAATATTAATTAGTTAATTAATTAATATAATTTTGTACATATTTTTAATTAGTAATTAATTGGTAATTAAATAATATTATTTAGTTAATTACATTAATTAGAGTAATTTATTTATATATATAATTTTTATTTATTGTTAATTAATTAATTGGGGTAAAATAATATTAATTATTAAATTAAATTAATTACAGCTAATGTGCTAATATATTTACTTTATTGTTATTGTTAATTAATAATTAATTGGTAATTAAATAATATTAATTCATTTTGGGTAAAGGAGTATTTTTAGGGTTTAGGGTCAGTTTTCAGTTTTTGGGTAAAGGGTTTTTTTTAGGGTTCAGGGGCAGTTTTCAGTTTTTGGGTAAAGGGGTATTTTTAGGGTTCAGGGGCAGTTTTCAGTTTTTGGGTAAAGGGGTATTTTTAGGGTTCAGGGTCAGTTTTCAGTTTTTGGGTAAAGGGGTATTTTTAGGGTTCAGGGTCAGTTTTCAGTTTTTGGGTAAAGGGGTATTTTTAGGGTTCAGGGTCAGTTTTGGGTTTTTGGGTAAAGGGGTATTTTTAGGGTTCAGGGTCAGTTTTCCCTACTGTTGCACCCACTGGAGTGGAAATAGTAATTTTAACCCCTACGCTATCCAACGCTTTCCCTACGCTTGCACTCTTTGGAGTGGGAATAGTATTTTTTACACTTCTGGTATCGTACTCTAATATAATAGTATCTTATTTAATTATAGTATGTTACTATATATATGTTTTAACAAATAAGATTGTAATTTTTTTTTAATTATTTTCATTTAATATTTATTTATTATAAGGTAATGTAAGTATTTTTAAGTATATTTTAGTAATTAAATTTTAATATTAATTTAATTTAACGCTGTTTTTAATAAAGTCGATATTTTTTACATCTATATTATTGTAAACGATATTTTGAACTCGATATTTTTGTACTTACCTGTTTGTAGATACAAACTCGATATTTTGACTGTCGATATTTTGTCCACGATATTTTGGCAAGTCGATATTTTGTCCCTCGATATTATTTCAGTGATCCGCTGGAGAAATAATATAGGAGGTGGGGCAAAAGGACTACGTTTGCCAATGCTATCTGGCTGATCGAGGCCATGAGCAGGGACTTCCAAAAATGTACTTGAGATCTGATACCTTTCAATGTCATGTGAAGATTTCCATCTTACATGTCTGATGGGGTGTGGTAAAAGCGGGTTCCCAGGTAGCGGATTGCTGCCTCGTGCCAGTGTAGGGAGGTTTCACACAGAAATAAGAGTTGTGGTATCTGAGTGGGACAGAGGGTGTAGAGGGCAGATTTTTCCCAATGACTCCCAGCCCTGTGACTGCAACAAATATTGCAGCTAGCTTGTCTTGCAGCAGGGAGAGATCAGATGTGACCAGTAGCGGTCAATGGTGGGAGTAGCTGCCGGGTGGTGATGTGAGGAGGGGGAGGGGCAGGGGTAGTAATCTATGGATTATGGAGGATTACAGGTAAGTAAACATATAAATAAATAAATAAAACGAATTTTGTTGCGTGCACTGCATTGCATTTGGGGATGCAGTGCGTGCAACGAAATTCGTTGACCTTAAGACACTTTTGTCTTAAGGTGACCCTCATTGTCTTTCACCCTATCTTTGAGCTGGCGGACTCTTTCCTGCAGGTCCCGGATGGCGCTTTGGTTGTCAGTTGCTAGTGGGTATGAGTAGCTAGAGTTTTTTCCTCGTCGGAGACTTTGACTGATAGTTTGAGGCGATACTCATGCAAAAAGCTCAGTTCAGTAGCCAAAGTACCTAGACTGGTCTACATAGAGACCCAGAAGCATTCAATGGTAGCCAGCACTTTATCTAGCTTGCCCGATGTAGACAAGTGGGGGATAAACTCCAACAATGAAGTGTCAGAAATGGCGGAAGGCGTATCAGATGTGACTGAGTGAAGTCTGCCCATATTGAGTAGCTCCACTGGGACGATGCATTTTAATCTGCAAAAGCAGTAGGATGTGAGTCAGAGAGGATCAAGAGGGTCTGCTTTTCATTCAACCAGAAAGAGGGAAGCTAAAGATCCGCAGTGGCTTTTCCCAGAGATGCAAACTTTACTAGTGCGTGATGGTACTGCATGCGTGTACTGGGGAGATATCAAGGAGTGCGTAAATGACCCAGATTGTTGGTCTACAGGGTGTTGCGAGGCTATCCTCAGCTCCAGATATAGCCCCAGAAGCTGTCCCCCAAACGTTGCAGAGAGTGTACTCCCTACGCAACTTGATGCCAGTGCTGAGGTAGGGGGTCTAAGTGTAGACCCTGGTCCCTAGCTCCGGCAAGCAGCTGAGAGGTGCAGAATCGGCCCCTCCAACTAAGGTAGACGGAGATGGTTGTGATAGGTCCACTGGGTCCTGGAGGAGACTGTCAAGTTGTGTAAGACGGGGAGGCTGTAGGTGAGGACCGGGCTTCACTGATGTGGCGTGAGATGGAGCAGAAGGTTTCGAAGTCCAGAGCATCTCGTATCCAGGGTGTAGGCAGGGCCCACTCTTTCGCACGCGCCTCAATTCCAGCACCAAAGCATGGGGCTAATATAGGCATACTGTGAAAACAGGAGGTGCCCTGCCCTGTGGATGCCGTTCGGCCTGCCCACCCCTTCGGATAAGCTTGACCAGGAGTAGTGCGGCCATCGCTGGTATGTGTTGATGGACCCTAGCTGAGTCAATAAGGACATTTTAGGGCTGCTGTGATGAAGGAAAGGCTGCCGGGACAAGACGAAGCTCAGTTAGGGGGAAGATGTCCGCTGTGGCAGGTCTGCAGAAAGCCCCCTGCGCATCCCGATGGTGGAGCAGGGGGGGGCACCAGTGAAGAAGTGGCTAGGCCACAGGAGTGCTGCACTAGCCCAGCAGGCCCCAAGTAGTAAGCAAGCCTCCTGTAGCAACTTGCCCCGCAGTCAGGTGGTTGATAAGACACCCCCACGTGTGCCTCGATGCCGGGGAGGTGCGGTCAGTGCTGGTGGTGCACGGGGGTGTAGGGTCATCTATGAGGCCTCGCCCCTGTGACCCACGCGCACCCCACTTTGATGCCTAAGCAGGGAAGTTGAATTCAGCGCAGTCAGAAGGTTAATAATAAGACCTCCAGCATGCCTAAATGCCTGCGCGAGAGTGGGGGGGTCAGCATTGGTGGCACACTAGTAGTAGGGGTGGCCTGCTAGATCCAACAAACATCCCCAATCCAGCAAGCCCCCCCAGGGCAAACAACTCCCCGGTACGGCTTCACCCTTGGGGCCCCCGCCCGTGTCCGTCTGTGATGCAGAAGCGGGAGGAGTAACTCAGGATGACGTGGGGCTCGTGAGCGCCTCACTAATGCAGGGAAATGCTGGTCGGTGGGTAGTCTTCCACTGCAGAGCAGCCCTCTGATCAAGTCTGAATGGACCCCCATGCGTGTCCGACAGCGCCTGCCTGAAAAAACTGCTGTATCTACATAGTTAAATAATTGATTTCAGGACATGGAAAATGCACTGTTATTCGGAGGTCAGGTGTCCTGGCGCTGGCTTCTTCCGAGACTGGTTAACCTATTAGTGATTTCCTAACAAGGAGGAGAGAAAGGGTCAAGGGAAGACTCAGGGACAAGGGGTACCATGTTAGCTGTAACATAGGCAAAGGATCTGTAACATAGTCTTGCACGCTGCTCACAACATGTAAGTAGCTTCTTTTAGTCACTGTTATTGTTATTTGTCTTGTGTAAACACGGGGGGACGAAGAGCGTTTTCTTATTCTATAAAACATATGTAGAAAGTTATTTTTTTAATCTTGAGCATTTGAAGTACATTTAAAAAAAATGTCTGCTGAGTGAGAGGCTGGCTTCTCATTTGTGACCAGAGATTGTCACTGTAATGGGTTATGCACTGTATATACTGAATTTTGTCCAAGTGAGTCCCAAGTAAGCCACAGTTTTTAGGGTGGAGCTTGCGACAGCATGCTCGCTCGTTTGCGAGGCACAGGGTCGGATTGGTAACGGGGTCACTCGGGCAATGCCTGAGGGGCCGGTGTCCATTTCCAGCTGTGGGCTGCTTTTTTGAGCAGTCTGGGGGTCGATTTGGGTGGTTTCTGCGTTGTTCGATACCGCCAGCGGCCCAGTGAGTGCCTGAGTTGCCTTTCTGGAGGCAGATGGGCGTCCATTACCTACCTTTTATCAACAGCACAGGTGTCACTCCCTTTCTCTTGCTGGGCCGGCCAATTAATGTATGCAGAGTGAGCGGGGACAGGGGACCTGAGCAGAAGTGGCCTCACTTGTTTTCAGGTTTTTCACAAGTGTGAACGCATCCATGCATTCTTTTAACCCCCCACCCCCTTTTTATTTTAAATAACATATCGCCGAAGCAGTGTTTTGCTGATAGGCAATATGCAAATGTGGGCCACTTTATTAGCGTACTCGGACCAGGGCCGGACTGGCTACCGGGCAGTTTGGAATGCTGCTGAGCTGGGGGCTGATTTTGTTCATGGAGACCTGCGTGTGCTAAACTAAATTCGTTTTGCTTTAATCATTTCGAAGCACAAGCAGGTCTTCATGAACTAAATCAGCCCCCACCACAGTGAAATCAGCCCCCAGCTCTGCAGCATTCCAAACTGCCTGGTAGCCAGTTCGGCCATGGCTACCCGGCAGTTTGGAATGCTGCTGAGCTGGGGGCTGATTTCGTTCATGGAGACCTGGGTGTGCTAAACGAAATTCTTTTTGCTTTAATTATTTCGAAGCACACACAGGTCTTCATAAACAAAATCAGCCCCCACCACAGTGAAATCAGCACCAGCTAGGCAGCATTCCAAACAGGGCCGGACTGGGAACCAGAACCGGCCCTGGCAAAGTGCTCGGCCGGCCCCCCTCCCCCCCTCCGGGAGGAGAGGGGAGGGGGGAGAGGTGCGACCGCGCTCTGTGACAGGGCCGGTTTTCGGCCGTTTTTGTTACAGGGCCGTTTTTGCAGCATAACGGCCCTGTAACAAAAACGGCCCCAGGGGCCCAAAACCGGCCCCCAACCATGCAGCCCACCGGGGAATTGCCCGGTGCCCTCAACGGCCAGTCCGGGCCTGATTCCAAACTGCCTGGTAGCCAGTCCGTCCCTGGGCTGGAGGCAATGAGTAAGGGGGAATGTCCAACACTTTTGAAACCTGGAATTAGCCATTAATATTTTCCTGTGTGTTCCTTTAAAATACCTTGTTAACAATAACATAGTGAGTTTAACGCCGCTATGAACTATGACTCCGTTTTGCACCAATGTGTCCACAGTTAACACGGAAGGACCTCTTACTACAGTTATTTTTAATTTTGGCATTAGTTTTTTCACCCGCTCCTTACAAACCATTCAACTGTATGCACTTCAGTGTATTACAATCTCCATATAGGCATGAACAGGTTCTGCATTCTGTCCATCAACTGTGTTTTTTGCAATTTTCACCCCGAGTGGGCTGGGTATGCTCAGACATGAGTCCCAGGCTCTCCACATCACTGGAGTCAAGCTATCCAGGCTGAAGAAGGCTGATAGCCAGAAACCGGTCCTTGGATGCTTGATTCCGGTCTGGGAAAGACATGGCTTGGTAGTTCGGGCTGGACTGTTCCCATGAGGCACAAGGTCAAGGCTGATTTGCATATAGCCATTGTCTGACCTAGGGTGGTGTGGAGTGCAAAAAAACGATGGATTTAGGCCCAGATCTTTGTACTGGGGTGAATGTAAGACATTATTCTGCATTCTGTCCATCAACTGTGTTTTTTGCAATGAACAGGTTTGTTGGTTGGATAATCTTTGTCAGTAATCTGAGTGTGGGAGTATCCATTACTTTAGGTCTGGCGCAAGCTCGTTGTAGCCCCTGGACTGCATTCTGCTGTGGTGCAATGAGACAGCAGCGTTGATTTTTTCAAAAGTGGGATCTGGCGAGGGCAGAAGCAATTGTGTGAAAGTGTGAAATCAGAAAGTTAGGATTTAAAGGGCATTTTATCAAGAACAGCGTTAAAATTATCGCCGGTTTAGCGGCAGAAAACTGCAGCTAAAGCGGCGATAATGGCCTTGATAGTATGTCCTGGTGAATTCCAATAGAAGCCCATGTTCACACCAGAACATGGACTTCTATTGTAATTCTCAAGGGCATATTATCAAGCCCATTTCTGCCGCTAAACCAGCGATAATTTTTAACGCCGTTCTTGATAATATGCACCTAAGTTTCAGTGGAATATAAGGTTGTGGGGTCAGTAGCATAATGCCATAACTGAGGTGCGGTTCACGCCTCTGTCGCTGAGGCAGCTGCACTGATTATAGTTGCACCCTCCACCCCATGCCCTCTACAATGTGCCCTATCTTGTTGAAGGGGAAGATATTTCTGAAGTCTGTCTGACTTAAATATCAAATACATACTCCTTCCTCTGTGCTGACATATTTGATGCAAGGCAATACAAAGACACATTGCCACAGTGAGTCTACTGCGGGCAGGGGAACAAGGAAAATACTTGCAGCATTCATACAGTACATCGTGCAGCCGGAGATGCCTCGGGGCACGTTTGGTAGTATAGAGCGAGGTTAGCATAGGAGTTGGTCTAGATAAGCAAATGTTGATTTTGATGCTCTAGTATATTTTTACTGCTCCAAATCGGCATTAAAGGTAGGCAGAATGTACTTCTTTTCAGATAGAAAAGGTCCCCTCCAGGGCTCTGGATGGCTTTTATCCCTGCTTTGTGCTCCCCATAGTGAGCTTCTGGTGATTCATGGGTGGGCATGGAGAATTTCCCTGTAACATAAGCGGCGACCAAAGGTGGGGCTCTGGGCTCTAGAGGGGCAAACCCTGTGCAACCCCTTTTTAGGGTCGAGCCTGTAATGGCATGCTCTAGTGCAGTTGTCTTCAAACTTTATTACTCTGAGCCCCTCTAAGCAAAATGCTTTGAGGTCGGGCCTCCCTCAAAAACGTTATGGCAAGGATTGGGGGAGCGGGAGGGACATGGCTGTGTGCAGGGAGCAGGGCTTATGAGATGATTTCAGGAATACTTTTTCTATAGCTTATGAACCGCACTAAATATGAGACTTATAAAACAGCAAATGCATCAAACAAAAACAGATATTATCCCAAACAAACTTCTCCCCATTATTGGGGTGTTGTGAGTCCCTCACACTCTTTGACCCCAATGCAACTACACGTGATGCACTAATGATAATTGAAGTCCTGAGTAGCAGGCTATCTCCTCTGCATCTTTGCCTCTTCCCCACCATTACGGATCATCATCTCCGTCCTAATGCTTGAAAGTAAAATAAGCTCTGATGCCCCTTTTTTAAAGGCAGACAGTCATAACTGTGATGCAGTGGACCCCTCACATACCTGGGCTCCAGTCCAGCTGAATCTGCTTCCTTAATCATAACCAGCAGTGGCCACTTTCACACTTGGCAGCAATACCAGCTTCATTAAACACCTATATTGTCCCCTTCTTTGGGGTATCTCTCTGAAGAAGCTGTCTCTGGCGATTTGTAAACATAAAAACAAGTCTCCACACAGTGCCTCCTCTTCTGGGCCTCTTCTCTTTGACTATATCTTTGAAGCTCACTCCTTTCCTCAGTCTCCTATGACCATTACTGTGAGGGCCCAAGGATCGAGAGCATTAGGGCTCTGCATCTGAATACACCCCTGCTGGCCATCTACCTGCCAGCCCATGGACCTTAGCTTTCACACAAAAGATTGACCCTGAATGGGTAATACTGACTTTGAGGTGCCTCTGCCTGAAAGCGAAGGGTGTGGTGGTAGTGCAGAAAGTTACAAAAGAAACCAGCCTTCTACCAGCCATGAATTGATTGAGTCACTTAAAGGAAGGACCACTGGAATTATGAGTTTCTGCAGCAGCAGTGTTTTCCACATAATTAAAAGTTTAATGCATTGCTACATAATCTGCAGATTTCAATAAAAAAAACTTGATCCTAGCTGAAACGGAACAAAAGTTACTTAAAGCGTGACAAAGTGTTACTGAGCAGTGGAAGGCCCTTTGCAAAGATTGACTGGTAATCTTGTAGTTGCCTACTGCTGTATTTGGGTGTTATACTGGTACTAATGAGGTGAACTATTTCCCCTGCCAGTGTTACCTTGAGTTAAAATGACAACATAATGAAGTCAAGCTAACCACAACATGTGGCTCATTGTGCTGCATCATTTACTTTTTCTTGCTACATAATTTAGTCAGACCTGCCACATAATATGGTCCTCTTCTGCTGAATAATTCCAGTGGCTCTGCTTTAAGCTTCATGGTGGCAAAGATGTATTCTTTTTGAGATGTAATGTAAGGGTGTTTTCAGCTGAGCTCTGGAATAGTGGAGACACTTACAAAAATATCTGCATTAGATACAGTTTGATTACTTATTACTAAAAAGTATATTTTGCAAGAACTTGTTTTATCTCAATCACTGCATCATTGTGCAGCAGCCTAGCTTAGAGTATGTAAATACTGTTCTAAAATAATGACTTACATATTCACAGTACTTTCTGACACATGCTGGGACCTCGTAGCACTATAAACAGGGCCACTGGAATTATGCGGCAGGAGAAGGCCAAATTATGCCGCAGGATTGACTAAATTCTGCAGCAAGCAAAGGCGAATTATGCTGCATAATGCTGCATATTTTGTGATGGCATTACTGCATTATTTTGCCATTTTTACATTTGTTAACACTGTCCTGGCTTTGATTGCCCCTCATAAGTACCACATTAACACCCACATATAGCAATAAGCAACAGAAAGGTGACCAGTCAACCTTTAGAAAGGGCCTTCCACTGCGAGGAAACGTGTTGCTACAATTTTAGTAACATTTGAACCATTTGAGCTGAATCTGCAAATTATGCAGCAGGTGATGGATTATGTGTCAAATGCGGGAAATCCATAAACATTTGCAAAATGCCAAAACCGCACAATTGCATAATTCCACTGGTATAAATACAAAGGTCACTATTCCTCTGCACTAACTAGGGTTCAATTATGTGTTGCTCATATTTAACACACACAGACATCTGCAGTGATGGTAGTCACTAACTGAGATGCCATCAGTTAGTTTAACTTGCATTAATTATCCAATTAAGCTGTTATTGCATTATTGTATACACACTTGCATGGCTGTGAAAACACAAAACACTTAGGCTTTTTATTTTATTTAGCAACCTCTTTAACCCTGCCAGCACACCAGGGGCGTGAATAGACCCGAACTTCGGGCGAGAGGCTAACACTCCCAGCCAGGGCAGGCCCTAACACTGGTCGCACATGGTGCAACAGTTTTTTTTGGCTCCGCTCCCCCATTTCCTCCTTCTCCATGCATTCCCTCACTACCACTCGCCAGCAATGCACCACATCTCTCTTTAGCACCTTTCCAACATTTAATTTTTGTATAGCGCTACTCATAGTTTAATCACACTCAGTTTTGTGATCTGCATGGTACACTTTTTTTGTAGCAGGCATATTAACCCTCTGTGCTGTGTGGGTGGCAGGAGGGCCCATGTAAGTGTACGGTGAGCAATGCGACAGTGTGAGAGTAGGGTAAGAGGAGTGGCTGCAGTGTGAGTGAGGTGACCATATGATTTTGGGTACGCATGTAAGTGCAGAGTGGAATGAATTAATGCATGGTTAGTGACGGGCTTGTTTGAGTGAGATTTCAGATTAACCCCTTGCGTGCTGATGACGGCTCAAGTCCGTCATGCATCACAGTGCTCCTGTGCTGATGACGGCCGGGAGCCGTCATGACTACGCCCGCGATCGGAATGTCCAGCACAGGAGCGGAATTCCGGCCGCGGGCAAGGGGTTAAGCATGAGGGGGACAGGTGAGTGAAGTGTCACATGAGTGCAGGGTGAGTAGTGTGCTCGTGTGACTGCAGGGCGAGGTACAGGGTGAACAGCGCAAGTGCATTGTGAGTGCAGAGTGATCGCTGTGAGTGCTGTATGAGCAGGTGAATGGTGTGAGTTCAAGTTCAAGTTCAAGAATTTATATAGCGCACTACTCACCCAGAGGGTCTCAAGGCGCTAGGGGAGGGGGTTCATTATTTATCGAATAGCCAGGTTTTAAGTTCTTTTCTGAAGGAGATGTGGTTCTGTGTAAGGTGGAGGTGAGTGGGGAGTGAGTTCCAGGTCTTGGCCGCCAAGTAGGAGAAGGATCTACCTCCCATGGTGGATCTTTGGATACGCGGAACTGCGGCGAGGCCTTGATTGGAGGATCTTAGCTGGCGGGTGGGTGTGTAGAAGGATAGTCGAGTGTTGAGGCATTCGGGCCCCAGTTTGTAGAGGGCCTTGTGTGCGTGGGTGAGGAGACGGAATGTTATTCTCTTGTTGACGGGAAGCCAGTGGAGGTCTTTCAGATGGCCGGTAATGTGATCTTGGCGAGGGATGTCCAAAATGAATCTCGCTGATGCGTTTTGGATGCGTTGGAGTTTTTTCTGTAATTTGGCTGTAATTCCGGCGTAGAGGGTGTTTCCGTAGTCTAGTCGACTCGTAACCAGTGCGTGGGTGACAGTCTTTCTTGTCTCGGCGGGGATCCAATGTAAGATTTTTTTGAGCATACGAAGTACGTTGAAGCAGGAGGATGAGACGGCATTGACTTGATTGGTCATCAAGAGTGAGGAGTCTAGGATGAAGCCAAGGTTACGTGCGTGGTCTGTGGGTATGGGTGCTGAGCCCAGATCCGAAGGCCACAATGAGTCGTCCCAGGCAGAGGGGGATGATCCTAGGATGAGCACTTCCGTTTTGTCTGAGTTAAGTTTAAGGCGGCTGTTTTTCATCCATACGGCTACCTCTTTCATGCCTTCGTGAAGATTGGTTTTGGCGGTGTTGGGGTCTTTGGTGAGGGAAAGGATCAGCTGGGTGTCGTCAGCGTAGGAGATGATGTTAAGGTTGTGTTGACGTGCGATGGAAACGAGTGGACTCATGTAAACGTTGAAGAGGGTGGGACTGAGTGATGATCCTTGTGGTACACCGCAGATGACTTCGGTGGCCTCTGATTTGAATGGGGGAAGTCGGACTCTCTGAGTTCTCCCAGCTAGGAGCGAGATGATCCAGTCCAAGGCTTTTCCTTTTATGCCGATGTTGCTGAGGCGTTGTGTGAGTGTGCTGTGACAGACAGTGTCGAAGGCGGCGGAGAGGTCGAGTAGAATGAGGGCCACTGTTTCTCCGTTGTCCAGTAGTGTTCGCATGTCGTCTGTTGCTGCGATGAGGGTGGTTTTGGTGCTGTGTTTGGCTCGAAAGCCGGACTGTGAGGGATCGAGGGAGTTGTTGGATTCGAGGAAGGCGGCGAGTTGGCTATTGACGGCTTTCTCAATGACTTTGGCCGGGAATGGGAGGAGGGATATGGGGCGGTAGTTTTTAAGTTCAGAGGGGTCTGCTGTGGGTTTCTTCAGGAGGGCGCTGACTTCGGCATGTTTCCAGCTTTCTGGGAAGGTGGCAGAGATGAAGGAGCAGTTGATGACATCACTGAGATGGTGTGTATGGTGTATGGTGATCAGTGTGCGTGCATTGTGATCGCTGTGAGCTCAGGGTGAGTAGTGTGCTTGTTTGACTGCAGGGTGAGGTACAGGGTGAACAGCACAAGTGCATTGTGAGTGCATTGTGATCTCTGTGAGTGCAGCATGAGTGTGAAAGTGAAGGGCGAGAATGAGGGGCGTGTTGTCTGAATGCAGGGTGCATTCCCAGACACTTAAAATAACTCGGCATGTTATTGACAACGGCATAGGGTTTATGATATAAGTTAAACTATTGCTATTATGGCATTAATCAGGGCTTGAGGGAGGAAGAAATAAAAAACGTGCTGATCCTGCAACAAACTTCCAGTCTTATGATTTGGGCTGTCAGCTCATTATTTTGATGCCACAGACGGGTCAAAAATAAACAGTCACCTAATGCCCTATTTTCAGCACTTATCTGTGCATACTTGGAACTGAAAATATACATACAAAGCACTTTTAATTGTGTTCTAGGGCTGCCTGAAAGATTCATGACTGATAATTAAAGGGAACAAAGACAGAAAAGTCACATTACAAATGAATACATACTTTTTTATTTATAACCCTATTTAGTGTCAAGAAGAGGTAATTGAAGGATCATTAAACAACACCTGGCTGGCATTTTTCTTTTAGCAACCCTACTTTATATTCCTTTCCATGAAATTCATTCTCACACTAGTAAATGTAAAATACAAATGTAAGGAATAGGCAGAGTGGTTGCCCAGAGGGGTACTGGAACCAGAAATAAACTAAGCCTGATAACCCGTTTACAACGGTATGTAAATATGCAAATGGTCTTGTGAAATACTCGGGCGTGCCAGAGATAAGACTCCAGACACTGCCCAGCCAAGGGCACAGCAGCACACTCACTGACCTCCGGCACCACAGCACTCTGATCTCACTTTAAGGGCTTCGGAGTAAATGAAGACAGCCTGGAAATGCAGCAAATAAACATAACACACTTCCAAGCCATCTTCATTTACATGTACTTTGCAGAGGCATGTGCCCCCCACTGAGTACCTATCCCCCCCAGGGAGCCGCACCCCACAGTTTGAAGACCTCTGCTCTAGTGCATGAACTCACTTGTGGGGCACTATTGCTTTCAGTAAAGGTCTTGAAACCCTCCCATTGTTTTCCTCTTGTTAAATTTAATTTCACTCTTTACTGTCTCTTAATTGGCCCATGCTGGTCAAACGTCACTTCCGTTTGTCTCTGTAGAGCAGGGACCAAGCACCAATGAATTCAACTTAATCAGTGTCTGTCAGCTGCTCTGAACGCCCGTGAGGTGCTTATTTCTTCCTCCACTCTTCAAGCTTGCCCACCCCCACTGTCTGATACTCCCTCCCTCCTCCTCTACGTCTCCTTCGTGTTATTTTTCCTATACACTTCCCCTCTCGCTTTCCGCACTTGTTTTGTTTTTGTTGCCTCTGTCAGTGATCAAGTGCAAAGGTAACGTTTGTTGGCTTTTTCCCTTCAAATTAAATGTGGTACAGTCGGTAGTCTCATAGTTTAACAAAAAGCCAAGGAGATTTGATCATAAAGAACTTCAGCTTATTGCTGGATGCTAATTGTGACTTTGAGGCAATCCATATTTCATGAATGAAAACCCACTACAATGTATACATGGTTATGGCGTTAAGAATAGGAAACGTACACCTTTCGTAAGCCAGTGTGTTTTTGATGTAGTTTGGGCAACTAAGCATGCAGATTCAGTTTCTCAAAGGAAAAATTATACATTTGTAATCCTTTGCATAGCTGCCACTGTCAGCACTTTCCATAATCGCGAGAATTTGTGTATCCAGCATGGTTTGGTTGAGGGTGCTTCATTTTTATTATTAACCTGACTCAACAAATCAATGCATTTTACTTTGAAAACTTTAGTCAAATGTCTTTCAAACAGTTATCAGAGCAGAGCAGAACATGCCTAGACATCTCAAGTGCACACAAATGGTACCCAGTTCCTATACAAATATTGGTAGCATTATATAACATCCTATTGTTTAATAATCTTCGATGTAAGCATAGCCCAGAAGTGTTGTCTTTGTTTACTTTTTAGTTCGGTAAACTCTACGTTCACTTGGATCTAGTCGAAATGAACAGGGGGGGAAAGGCTTGCAGCGTACATAACAATGTAGTGAAATTGTCAACAGGGTCTAAACAAAGTTTGGGGCATATTTACAGGGGCTTTATCTCCGCATTTTTGGCTTACAAAGCCAAAAAAAGCGGAGATAAAACCAGTGCCCTATTTACAAGAGGGTGCTAACATGCATAATCGCATGTTAGCACCCTTTTTCCCAACGCCTCCCTGTGCATCTCCAATGAGATACAAAGTGGGCTTTACTGTGCGTACCCCAGATGGACTACCTTGCAAATATAGCTAATGTTTACATCGCAATATTTACAAGGCAGCCCACATGATTTTAGCACACGTTAGATTTTGGCGAAAACAGCAGTTTTTGACAAAATCTAACGTCTGCTAAAATCCTGATTTATCCATCCCTAACATAGGGGCCGGATTATGCTGATACGACCCTATGGGTCGTCTCAGCAAGGTTATCGCCTTTTAGCAGAGAAAATCGCTGGAAAAAAGTGGGGTTTACTGGGCGTACCCTAGATGGACTACCTTGCAAATATAGTTGATGTTTACATCGCAATATTTACAAGGCAGCCCACATGATTTTAGCACATGTTAGATTTTGGCGAAAACAGCAGTTTTCGCCAAAATCTAACGTCTGTTAAAATCCTGATTTAGCCATCCCTAACATAGGGGGTGGATTATGCTGATACGACCCTGTGGGTCATCTCAGCAAGGTTATTGCCCTTTTGCAGGGAACATCGCTGGAAAACGAGCGATGTTCCCTGCAAAAGGGCGATAACCTCGTTATCTCTGGATAAATACCAGAGATAGCCTGCGATAATATAATTATCGCTAAGCACGGGCAGCTATAAATATCGCTGGCCGCTGTTAATATGCCCTGTAGTGTCATTTTTAGGTCTCGCCTAGCAATGCAGCGCATGCGCTGTCGCCTTGGTGAGACCTATAATCGCCGGTTTCTCTGCTGAAGGGAGACAGGAGGTGGCACGAGCTGACAGGAGATCTGCACGCGTACGGACAGGAGATGTGCACTCCGTACGCATGCACATCTACTGTCCCTGCCGTCTGGCGTTACATAACGTGCGCATTGCACGCTTTCACTTTCCCTCCCCCCGTCGGCTCCACTCTTATTTAATTACCCATTATCTGAACCGCTGACGCAAGGATAACACAGCATATGTGAAATATATTTAATAATTTAAGGAAAGTTATTTATTATCAAGCTGGGTGCCTTCTCATTAATTTCAGTTCACAGAGACATGTAAGTGGAGCTTTCATCGTGGGGCCGGGATTTATGGCAAACAGACCAAGTGACATTAATACTGCCACACAATCCCTTCATTCAGGCCTTAATAAGGGAGCCGAGGTGAAATAATTCAACCCGGTTTGCGTGTGACAGCGAAAGAACGCTTCGGAGTCAAGAAAGTTTGTGCCGAATGCTCCCCACCAGCCCATTAAAAAGCAATGCTGACCCAGCCATATACTGAAACCATGTGTGCGGAAGAATGGCCCTCACGGTAAGACATTCCAAATATTGTCTCAGAGCCAAACACTTTGGTGTTGGGCCTAATTTAAGACGCATGTTGGAATCAGCGTTCAGGGCTTTGATCATTCCGAAAATCGTCTGTTACAAATTGAACTAACCCAGCCTCTGTTTCTAGTGGATCACAACTCGGGATTTGTTGCATTAAAAGCCCCATTTAGTGCAGTTTGCACATGAAAAGAAACCAATAGGGGATTTTTTTTCACCCGAGCAACAGGTCTACGTTTTTTAATGACTTTTAAACTTGATCCATATTCAGCCAGCGCAGGTCCTCGTGACCCCTACGGCTGTTTGGAGTGAAGGTTTAAATTACCTCGTAATATGATGGGGGTAGAGCGGTCAACACCGCAGAGAGCATAATAACGAACATGTTCGGGAACGTGACAAAAAAAAAGCAGCTATTTAGCACACTACGCTGGCACGTTGCGTACGGCGCCACAATATGTTCATGTATGCTACGAGAATAAAACATGCAAAACAACTTTGCAGCTCTTTGGTTTTTTTTAACTGACCACTTTGTTTCACATGACTAATCCTCTGGGGGTTAAGTATTTCCGACATATGGTTGCACTTTCTGTTAATTTGATATTTATTGAAGCTGTAATATCTCTAACTGTAGATAATGATATTATAAGCTGCCATTTACTGGGCTTTAAGAATATTCAAATACATGAAACAGAGATATGTAGGCCCAGCTGGAAGGCAAGCCGCAGCGCTGTGATTTGATCCAGCCATGACAGAAAACAAGTGCTCAGTTTGCAGGATATTTCTGCACAGCCGAAGATCTTCAGCAGAAGCCTGTCGTCAGCTGCTGGCCATTTGATTTGCATAAAGATGCCTTTGGTGTCTTAGCAGTGTGAGTGTTTTGATAAATATATTGCTGCTACTTTAGATGTGGACTGCCCTCAAAAGCCGTTCAGTAGCTCGGACTGACGCTTGGCAGGCACTCGCATTTCAAAGGGAAGATGCAATGAGCCTAACTCTTCCCCTGGCAAATTTGCCTTTGAATGCCAGAGGCCAGACGTGTCTGACTCGGGCACCAGCCCTACCATAATCGTTATTGCACCATTCTAATAGCTGGATGTCCATGTCCCATACCTGCCTTTTTTTAAATTGATTCTTTCCCAAACCCATCAACTTCTTACTTGCTACTTATTTCTAGCCCTCATGGTTTTTATTGGCTAGCTGTACTATATGGGAATGTTTATTAATTTCAATTTAGGAATATGCCTTTGCCTGCAAATAGGTATATGGATTAAAGGTACCACAAATATATTTATAGATCTGCCTCAAAAAGGTTACATCAAGACACCTCATGCATCGCAATCTGCCTTGTGTATTAGAAATAAATGCTAAAACAATACATGATGTAATTGTGTCCAAAATGTTGAACACTTTATTCTACACCACGTTACTAAGCTGATGTTATTTAAAGCGGATCTATGACAGAATTTCGACAGACAGAATTTCGACCTACACAAATATCGGCGTAATTATATCGATAGCAAAAATATCGACGCCCTATGTACAACATGGTAAGTACCAAAATATCGAAAATTTAATATCGATGTAAAAAATATCGTTGTTAAATATATCGATTTTTTTTTAATTTAAAATAACATAAAAAAACTGTAAATAATACATAATAATTACTTAAACATATTTAAATATATGTAATAATTGTTAAAAAAAAATATTAATACATATTTAATAAAAAAAAAATAATGAATCATATATAATATATAATTACTTAACAATAATTACTATTCCCACTCCAGTGGGTGCAACAGTAGGGAAAACTGACCCTAAACACTAAAAATACCCCTTTACCCAAAAACCTAAAACTGACCCTGAACCCTAAAAATACCCCTTTACCCATAAACTGAAAACTGACCCTGAACCCTAAAAATACCCCTTTACCCAAAAACTGAAAACTGACCCTGAACCCTAAAAATACCCCTTTACCCAAAAACTGAAAACTGACCCTGAACCCTAAAAATACCCCTTTACCCAAAAACTGAAAACTGACCCTGAACCCTAAAAATACCCCTTTACCCAAAAACTGAAAACTGACCCTGAACCCTAAAAATACCCCTTTACCCAAAAACAGAAAACTGACCCTGAACCCTAAAAATACCCCTTTACCCAAAAACTGAAAACTGACCCTGAACCCTAAAAATACCCCTTTACCCATAAACTGAAAACTGACCCTGAACCCTAAAAATACCCCTTTACCAAAGAACTGAAAACTGACCCTGAACCCTAAAAATACCCCTTTACCAAAGAACTGAAAACTGACCCTGAACCCTAAAAATACCCCTTTACCCAAAAACTGAAAACTGACCCTGAACCCTAAAAATACCCCTTTACCCAAAAACTGAAAACTGACCCTGAACCCTAAAAATTCCCCTTTACCCAAAAACTGAAAACTGACCCTGAACTCTAAAAATACCCCTTTACCCAAAAACTGAAAACTGACCCTGAACTCTAAAAATACCCCTTTACCCAAAAACTGAAAACTGACCCTGAACCCTAAAAATACCCCTTTACCCAAAATTAATTAATATTACAAATAAATTACTTCCCACCCTATTCCCCTATAAACCCACAACCCGCTCCAGTAGTAAAACATATAATTTAGTTAAAAATATACATAAATTATCAATTAATTAATCAATTAATCAATTAAAATAAATCATTGCCAATTAATATTTAATTGCAAAATAAATTAATAATTGAAAAATAATTATTTAATTACAAATAAATTACTTCCCACCCTATTCCCCTATAAACCCACAACCCGCTGTGGTAGTAAAACATAATTTAGTTAAAAATATACATAAATTATCAATTAATTAATCAATTAATCAATTTAAATAAATAATTGCCAATTAATATTTAATTGCAAAATAAATTAATCATTGAAAAATTAATTATTTAATTACAAATAAATTACTTCCCACCCTATTCCCCTATAAACCCACAACCCGCTGTGGTAGTAAAACATATTATTTACTCTTATATATTTTTAAATTATAAAAACATATTAAACACATATTATAACAATTAATTTAAATACTTAACTTATATTTCTAACACATATTAGTAAATCGAAATTACTTACATCGATATATATGCTATCGATATTAGTAATTTCGATATTACTTACCTTAGGGTCGATATTCTGGCCATCGATATTCTGGACATCGATATTCTGTCCCATCGATATTAGCAACTCGATATTAGTGTAGGTCGAAATTAAAAACTCGATATTTTGACTGTTTACCATTTAAAGCAACAAAACCTACTTTACTTTGTGTTGTGTAGCGTAATTGTTAATGATAAACTAATTGCCTGCTGCACTTTCTGTGTGAGTGTGTGCGCAGCAGTAGAGGGATACTGCACCCCGGCTCCACCCAAAAAAAGAAAATGTGCGCTTTTTAACACAACACAGCATTATGCTGCTGCGCAAGGCGGTGATGCAGAACCCATTTGTCCTCAAGGAGCCAAGACACATACATAGTTACACTGCTCATTGGACATTAATACATAATTACACTCCACATATATCCACTTGGCTCCAAAACACATAACTACACTCAACAAAATTCAACTCAGCAATGCGCCCCATATGTACACTCCACATAATTCCACACTTTGCCACACACTTCCACACAATGCCACACCACACAATTTAATGCCACACAATTCCATATCACACAACAAAATTACACTCCACTCCATAGCACATAATCACACCGCACAGAAATCTACTCCATGGCATACAGCAACACTCCACATAAACACACTCCACACTGTGCCACATAATTCTACTCAACATAATTTAACTCAGTCCCACACAATTCCATGCAACACAATTCAACTCCACACAATTCAATTCCACAGCATACAATTCCACTCCACAACACAATTCCACTACACACCGCATACATCTAATCCACACCACAGAATTCCACATCAAGCCACATAATTCAATACCACATCACATAATTCCACTCAATACATGACACTTCACAATGCACAATACCACATCAGTCCAGTCCAGTTAATACCACATAATTACTATCCACATAATTCCATTGCACAAGCATACCCCCAGCCAATATTTCTCATATTGGTTCACTTTAGGTCTTACAGCACAGTTTCTTTACCATAACTTTTAAAAAAATCCAAACTGCAAATACACACTCTCCTTCACTTCTTTCGGTGTGTACACAAACACAGCCTCTTTATGCGTCTATAACCTTCTCTCCCATTCATTCTCTCTAACACACTCTTTCTACTACTCTATCTAGTCTTCATTCACGACTTCATACACAAACTACCTATTCCTCTCAATCTTACTTGCTATCTATTTTGTATAGCTCCCACCCCTATCACTACATAAATACACTACACACCACACAGTTCAACCCCACACTATTTCACAACTAACAATTCCAATCTAACCCCCATAATTCCATTACAAACAACATACATCCACTCCACTCCAAACAAAAAACATAAGTAAAAAACAATATCATTAACAATGCCAATAGCTCAAACTCTCTCAAACGCGAGACCTATTGCATTGCAAATGCTTGTTATCACAGCTACAGAGTTCGTAAAGGCTTCTTCCGGACCTGTGGAGGCACAGTGAGCTGGAATTACCTGGGGTTTTACTGAATCAACTATGAAACTGCTTCCTATACACTATTGTTCTACACTCTCAACCAGGAGAACTGAGTTATAGTCATGGCGCAATTATGTGACTCTGCTGCTCCAACACTTTTCACATTAAAAATGGATTTCCTGCCATCGCCACTTAGCCCATCATCTGCATGGGCAGATTTTCTAACCCAAAAAATGTTTCTAGATTAGAGGAATATAAAGTTACTAAAAATGCTACTGCGCGATTGCCCGTCAGTAGAAGGTTCTTTAAAAAGGTTAACTGGTCACCTTTCAGTTGCCGATTGCTTTATTTAGGTGTTAAATGGATACTATAGAGATGAAGTCTTACATTAGCAAAGCCAATATCTCTTGCATATGCAAGAAAAGAAGGTCAGACAACCACAGTGTACAGGGGTGGCAAATGGAGCAATAAAAATATGTTAACAGGTGGAACCCGAGGAAGAACCCTGAAGTACCCCTCATGTGATAGGTTTAAACCTAAACCAAAAGGGAGATATAAAAAGAGCTTGTGCACGGTCTTTAAGAAAGGAGGCAAGCCATTCCTGGGAACATTCCTAACATGGACTTCCCCAAATTCTGTTCAGGCCACAGAGGTCAAGTATTAGCGAAGCTTCTTCACCACCATACATATGCATGCAGATTTGATTCGTCAGTACAACCAAAGCAGTCTCGGTGGCGACGGGGGCAAGAAACCTGATTGATGATCATCAAAGCAGAAATTAGCTTCAAGAAATCAGGCAACTGGATGCAAGCCAAACTGTCCACCACATTTAAAGAAAAAGGCAGCAAATATACTGTCCCATAGGGGCATATTAACAAGACAGTGCTAATAAATTATCGCCGCTTTTGCGGCCGTTTTCGGCCGAAAAGCGGTGATAATTCTATTGCCTTATTGGCAAAGACACGCGTGTTTTGCTGACTTAGCGCCCGTTTCCAACATGCCTAACTTTGCATCGCTAATGAGATGCAAAGTAGGCGTGGCTGTGAAACCAACCAGAGAAAATATCAGGAAGGCAGCTTCACGATATTAACAAGGAAGAGTAGCGATTAGTTAAATCGTGTTAAGTATGCCTTAACGCAGGAATTTAATGTCTGTTAAAGTCCTTACTAAGGCATACTTAACCTGGGGGATGGGGGGGGTGGATTCTGTGGCTAAGACCACAGACTCTATCATCTAGGATATCCAAACTATCTCTGGAATTTTTATCGGCTCGGCGATACGCGTTGCTGATAGCTCGCTAACCGGGCTATAAATTACAGAGATAGCCGGCGATAAATATGCAAGCACTAAGCGCGCTTTGCGATATTTATCGCCGGCCCTTGTTAATCTGCCCCATAGTTAGCAAAGATCCTGGTGTCTGGAAAGTCTTTTTTGATAGTCGAATTACTAAAGATTTTTATCAAGGCAACAGGCATAACTGCGGTAGTAAAGGAGTTAAATAAGTGGTTAAGAGCAGGGTGCTGATAAAAGCATTTTCTGTCATCTTCACAGGATATGGGTTTTGTGGAGAGCCAGACGATAAGGAGCGACTTCTTTTGAGAATATAAGTATTAGTTACAGAAGAGAAGGAAATTAATAAAAAGCTGTTGGAACCACAAGCTGAAGGGTTGAAAGCATTTAATGTGAGCTTTCTGTGCCTCAGTGTGGTGCACTGTTGCGTGACTTTCTCTTATGACATCCGGACTTTTAACATGGAATATTTTTCATTTTTACTTTTCTGTTGATCTCATTTGGGTTACCTAAGAACTTTGAGCATCTTTATTCTAAATCAAGCATGTATAACAGACGGGTATCACCACCCTAACATTACCTGCTTATCTTTGAATAAAATAATTTCATCAATAAGCCGTGATGAAGAGGCATAAGAAGTTACCAGCAAATTATGTGTTCACTGGATTGTTATAATGGTTGGCTTGTTACCCTTAAAAAAGTTTTGTCTGTGGTGAAAAACTATATTATCACCTTCATATGGAAGATCTTGCCTCTCCTACTTTGGATCTGTTGAGAAATAGAATCCTACTGGCATTCAACTTGGCATTTCACAAAGAGTACTATTCAAATTGAGTGAAATATTATGAACTTTGTATCTTTTGAACACTTATCCTGGACGTTTCTATGTTTTCAATTATAAATTAGATTGTTGATGTATTACCGTGGTGATCAGAATTGATTTTAACCTTTCGATAACATTGTCTTAAACATCCTGATATCTTCATATATAAAGCCATCCTCTAATTAATGCAACAATCCTTGGTGATTTCTTACATAGTCATTATATATTAGGAGAGGATGTTGATCCAGGAAAGGCATGGAGATTATCAGTATTTTAGTATGAAAATCAGAGACAGACCACAATATTATTCGTGCAGAAGAGAAATGAAAGATTTGGAAATGCTATATGAGGCAAGGTTATTGAAAATATTAAAAACTTCCTGCTTCTTGCAACTGAATGGGAGACTTCTAAACACAATTCTGACAATGCAAGGCATGAACAGTCCTCAACTTCTTTTTATGATTTGCTGAGTGACAACAGATAGATCAACTTAACACAATTGGTGAGAGAAACACGCCAGAATTGGTCAAGGTTTTTATAAGATCTTTGGCTTTCCACAGGTCCAGAGTAAACCAAGTAGGGAGGGAAACACGTCAGAGGAGTATTCTGATCCAAAGCATAAATAAGCTTTGAGACAGGTTGACAGGTTAGTAGAACCCATCACCATACCGTCAAAGAAGCTGGAATCAGAGCTATGCAATGATTTGTTCATATGAATAAGTGGAAAATGAGTGCAAGCCCCACTCAACCAAGAGTGCAGAGAGTGGGATTGGTTAGTTAGCAGGTTTAGCAGGGTTACAAGAAATGCTGTAGCCTTTTGATCCGTTCAGGCGACCATCATATTATGTTTAACAGATGAGATACCAGATGAGGGGTGGAGCATATAAGGTCAAGTATATGACCCTTAGTATGTGTGGGAGAGGAAGTCCATTGAGGAAGTGATTCGTCTACCTCCTCATCTGCAGTGCCATTGCTGTCAGGTGTGGCTTTAGGTATGGACGGTTTGTTTAAATCTTTTATCTTAGCTAAGCCAAGACAAGATGTTTATTGAACAGTGTCATTTAAAACATTATTTGTTCTGGGATAATGCAGACTCTGAATAAGGCTTCTAAACCAACTGACTCAATATTGTCCCAAAAGATAAAAGAAGCGTTTGAAGCCAAGTTCATTCCGATGCCAAATTTCAACAAAGAAAGGTACATCTTCAACCAAGCACAACAACAGGCTGGTGAAATGATGGATGAGTTTGTTAAGAGACTTTACACACTTGTCAAATACTGTAAGTTCTTTGATTTCAATGATGAAGAAGCCATGCATCTCAGAGTCATCAATGGTTTTCTCTCAGACTCTTTCAGAAGACGGCATGTTGAGATAGAGGCACTCAGTTCAGAGAAAATATTAATGGCTGCAAGGGTAGAAGAACGGATCAAATTGACAAGCTAATGATATGTAATCAGGAATCAGCGCTGATCATGAAAAGTAAGCATAATCACAGAACAGATGCACACAAGTCAGCAAAGAAAAAAAAGGTATGCTCCCGATGTGGGTTTTCATTTCCCCATGAAGGTAAATGTTCAGCCATGTGATAGACATGCAAGGGGTTCGGAAAAGAAAACCACTTCATACCGGTCTGCAAATCGAAAGAGAAACCAAATGCATCACAGCAAGAAGAGAAAATGGGTGCCAGAAGGTTCAGAAGCATTCTTGCTACACCAATAAGGCCAAAAGGCAAAATCAGTTATGACAAGTAGAAACGAAACAAAGTCGATCGTCGTCAAATTCATTGTACAAAGGTTCTTCAACATCACTATCCAGCGCCACTGAAGAAGACAAACATGTGCTGATATCGACCAAAGAACAAAGTGCACATGTAGGATTAGCTATTTGCAAAAAAATATCAAAAGTCAAAAGAGAAGCACCAAACGGAGCAAAAAGTTTAATTTGGACACTGTCCTAAAATTACATTAAAGGTGAATGGTTGCCTTATAACCTTCATTATAGACAGTGGTGCGTCGACTAATAGCATGCCAGTAGACCAGAAGAGAAATTTAACAGCTTTTCTCCTGTGCCACACCCTACGCTGTCAAACATGAAAGGATGCACGTGGGCTGCATCCAAACGATTACAGAGTCAAGGGTCATTTACAGCAAGAATGATACATAAAATAAAGTCAGTGCAAGCGCTGATTCATGTTCTTAACGGAACTTTATTGAGTGCATGCCTACTTAGCTTTGCCACTACTGCTGACATAGGACTAATATCTCTCAACTACAACATCCATGCATAGTCTGAAATTGGGAGTCGGTTCCCGTCATCGTTTCATGGCCTAGGAATGCTCAAGACAATGAAAGTGCAACTGCATATTAATGAGGACATTTGCTCTGTTGCCTAATGGCACAACAGAGTCGCTTTCCACTTACAAGAAGCCTTTGAGAAAGAACTAGAAACATTTTTGAAACATGACATCATTGAACGCTCCATCGGTCCTACGTAGTGAGTTTCACCCTTAGTTTTGGTGCCAAAAAGGGCAGTGGAAGTGTAGTGCACATTTTGCGTTGATATGCGCCAGGCCAACAAAGCAATCGAGAAAGAAAGACTTTCTGATCCCCACATCACGGACATGATCATGCAACTGAATGGAGGCAAAGTCTTCTCCTGTCTTGACCTGAACAAAGAATATCAACTCGAGCTGGATGACAAATGTAGGTACATTACTACTTTTTCAACTCATGTTGATTTGTTCCGATATAAAAAATAGAGTCTTGAAGAATCTTCGGCTTCGGAGATATTTCAGGAAGTCATCCGCCGAGTAATTCAACCTGTCACACATGCATTCAATTACAGTGATGACATACTGGTATTCGGGACAACACAACGTAAAACCGGGCCCTTGCACTGTTGTGTCAATTACTTGCTGATGAAGGTCTCACTTTGAATGCAGCGAAGTGTGAGTTTCACAAAATCAAACTCAATTTTTCTTGGTACCACATTCTCTGATAGGGGAATGACCTGGATAATGTGCAAGCATTGCCATCTGCTTGCCGCGCAGAAGATGTAACCATGCTGTGATCCTTTTTATGCACGACTAGTTACTGCTCAAGATAAATGCATGTCTTTGCTACAGTGAGTGCCCCGGTGAGACACCTAACAAAGCAAAATGTCCCAGTCCAGTGATCTCCTGAATGTGACCAAAGTTTTGAAGATAAAAAACATGCTATTGACAATGAAACAGAAATGGCCTAATTTGACCCCATGTTACACACTGCGATCACAGTAGATGCGGGCACGGTGGGGCTGGGGGCAATCCCTGCTCAACACTATGGCCATCCAAATGCCAGAGACACATTGTAGACTATGCCAGTGGAAGCCTGTCTGAAACAGAACATGCCTACTCTCAGTAGGGAAGGAGAGTCTGTCTGTAGTGTCGGCCTGCGAACATTTTCATCTGTGTTTATATAGAAAATGTTTCACTATCATCACAGACCACCAGGCATTGCTCACTATCTTCGAAAACCCGAAAGCTAAGATGCCCCCTAAATTCGAGAGGTGTGGGTTGCAACTGCAAGAGTATGACTATGTGATTGTACAAAAGCCAGGAAAAGATCAAAACCCAACTAACTACTTTTCACGAGTGCCACTACATCACCACAGTGCAACGTTGAAAGGGGCTGAAGAGTATCTCAACTTCATTGTGAGATCCAGCACGGCTGCAGCTCTATCCACTGAACAAATTATTGCTGCTATGAACGCAGATAAGAACATGCTCAGCCTTGAAGACATCATTACAACACAATCTTGGAAGAAAAGTGTTCGACCCTTTGCTGATGATGTTGAATTTCAAAAATTCAAAAATGTACAAGATGGGTTTTCTATCCATCACCTGAGAAAGTATCATACTGAGAGGCTCAAGAATCATCCTACCTGTGAGACTGAGACAGCAAATCATTGAACTGCCCCAGGAAGGACATTCTGACATTGTAGCCAAGAGACTGAATGTGTTTCCCTCGCCTCGATGAACAAGTTGAGAAAGAGTTAAAAGCATGTCACCTTTGTAACTGTTTATCCCTCAAGGTGACGCAGCATCCATTGACAAGGACTGCCCTTCCTGTGCATGCCTCACAGGGAGTTGCAATTCATTTCTTTGGGCCTCTGGGAAATGGACATCGTCTTATTGTAGTTATTGATGAATATACATGTTTTCCTTTGGTGGAAGACTTGTCATGGACAACCCAAGACAAAGTCATTGAGTGGCTTCATAACATCTTTGCAGCATAGATCAGCCACTCTATTCTCAAATCTGACAATGGCCCTCCTTTCAATAGCAAAGAATTCAAGGAGTTTCCTGTTCGACTCAATGTCAAGCACCAAAAAAGTACACCTCTCTCTTCCCAAACCAATGGTGTTGATAAGCGGTTCGTGACTCACTCAGGAGGGTAATTCAGTGAGCATAGATAGAGGGAATCGATATCAACGAAGCCATGTGTCAAGCCCTTTCTGCCTATCGATCAACTCTTCACTCCACAACTGGTGAGAGTTCTGCCACCTCACTCTTTGGGAGAGCCATCAGAACCAAACTACCACAATGCACATCGGACCAATTAATGGATGCTGATGAGGTTCGTGCTACAGATGCTTCTTGAAAGTGCAAGATGAAAACATATGCTGATCAGCACTGACACACCCACAAAACGGAAAAGGGGACTGGGTACTGGTCAAAAAGAGAAGGAACAAAAAACTGACACTCCATTTGATGTCAATGCTGTGAGTGTTGTAACATGCAAAGAACACATGGTGACATTGTATCATCCTGGAAAGTCCATCATACAGGACTCCTCACACAATAAACACCTACCTCGATGTTGCTCAGCTCCTGCTATCATGAGTGAGGTGACCCCGCCTACCTGTCTAGATAAAGCATCTGAACCAATGCCATCGATGCCTGATCAAGGTACCCCTCTAATACCTCATACCACCTGATCTGGCCAACCAGTGCGTGCACCTCGATGACTCATTGAAGCACTAGAAAGCTAATGCTGTCTGCACTTCTTATTTAACAAAGGGGGAGATGTAGTGTCTTGAGATTATGCACGCCTGGACCCTTAAGGGTCTAGGCAGACTTTAAACAGGAATTATTTAATCTGCTGGGACGTGTTAAGGTGTGGTTATAAAAGTTATGATGCAATGTGTGCAGTGTATGGCTGTATGTTGAAGAATAAAGACTTGTGTTGCAGAGCGCTGTGAGTGGCGTATTTCATTTGCATGCTCTTGGGCTGGGGAGGACACTACACTTTACAGTTTTATATACCACAATTTCGACTCTAATGTATTGGAGATCTTTACATGAGGACCAGTTACATTGCGCAAGGTCATATTCCTTTTTTAGGTGCAGGGAGTGTAAGTGATTTGGACAGAATCACCTGATGTTGAGCAATCAAAAGTTTATTTGATATCGTAGGAAAATCAGCATTTTCCAGCACTCAACACAGCTCTTTTACAGCTCCATGGTAGCAAAAGCAGTCTGCAGTGATCGGATTACTAAAGATTTATACCATTATAGCAGATTAGGGGTAGCGCGATAATACCACAGCGAGCCACAGACTTACCCACAGAAATCAGGAAGTCATTAAGTCTGTGATAAAAAGGAAAAAAATTAGAAAAGGCAGCCGCGCTATTTACAACTGCTGTTCCACATGGTTTATGTTTTAGCTATAGTTTAACAGTGCAGCTCTCTTTAAGACTTATTGCTAACAATTCTTTATTATGTGCCTAGAGTGTGATTTAGCTCTGCCCAGATTAGTATTTCTCTAACACCTCATATTATTGGTTGTATAGTGTGTGCCTTTCTACCAACGATGGAGTGACTTTTACAATTCAAAAGTACACTGAGTGATTCCACTTTAAAATATTTTGCTTATACGTGCATTGCATACATAAAGCAATCCTTTAACGTTTGGTTTTTCAGTGCAACGGTAAACACAAGTGCACAGCAGCAATCAAGCTTCATTCAGACATGCAAAGTTGTTGAACAAAACAGCAAGCTACCAGGCACAAGTGTCACTGTCTGTGCAGCCAGGGCAAGTGCTCCGTAGGGTAAACTATGGGTCCTTGCATAGAGAGAACGAAGAGAGACAAGGTGTGTTGGTGTGTGTGTGTGTGTATATATGTGTGTGTGTGTGTGTGTGTGTGTGCGCGCATTTGTGTTTGTTCAGGCTACCAACACAAATCTACTAATTCTGAGGCATGTTGAGTTTTTCTCTTTAAGGAAGGCTGTGCCTACACCGCACTTAATTGACAGAGAAGTAGCCAAGGCTGGTTCTTTACTCAGGAAATTGTAGGTAGGTGGCTACCGATGCCACTACAAATGGCCCCAGGATTATGCTAGCTTGCACCAAAAGCCCTTAAAAACTCCCCATTTCTAGTGAAAGGAGGTGACCAAAAGGCACAATATCACTTGGAGACTGGAAAGCCTTATCACTCTCTGGACACCTAGCTTTGGTAAAAGTCAAAATGTCTACCTTTGATATGCCAAGGCATGCATAAGTATTTCGGCACGCCTGTCTGTCTTTGCATATGCTAGCAAAAAATCCAGACCTATTAGCTTTCCAATGCTTGTATTTGCATCGATACTACCTAGACGAAATACTGCCTCTAGAGTTTGTCCTAGTTTTAGGTTCCCACTTCGAATAGGAACTTTCAAAGCGTGGAGGAAATGCAGTGCTGAATCCTCACACAGCAGACCGAGAGACTGCTAGACTCATATGGAAGACTATTTACTTATTTAAAACAATCTCAATTTCATTCATCTCGTTTTGGCTTACTTTACAAATGTTGACTAGTAGCTCTGAACTTTCCTTAGAGCCTCTGATCCTTTCTGCATCCTAAAATGACTTGTGGTGCTGGTGTGGAAGATTATACTGCACAACAGCTACCGTGGACATTTTTTGGCTCACATTTACTTTTTACTATAAGTGTGTATGCGGATGCTCTCATACTGAATGTTTATTGTGGTTTTACAGCGATGTTTTTCTCTGTAGTCATAGTGTGAGAACTAAGGCGAAAGAAACCTGTGTAGCGACGTACATTGCTAAACATATGGCTAATTGTATAGATTTATGCGATCCAGTAAGCTATTATACATAAGCTTTCATCTTCATCTCCACTTGGAATCAATCCATTTCTGCTCAGCATCTTGAGAATGTTTGCGTTCTATTTCTGTACCTTTTTACAATAAAGCAGCACGTCATCCGTGACACTCAGGGCTGCAGGAGCATTCACCATGGCTGCCGAGAGGCTTTTAACATGCTTGCTCAAAGTGCATGCCATTATGCAAAAGAAGGACAACCAAGCAGAGTCGTAAATTAAAAAAATAGGCTCAATGGAGAAATTAAACGACACTTAATATAGATTGGGCGGGTTGGATGCAACAACCCACTCAGATCTTTTGTAAGGAAGAAAAAGGTACAAGTGGAGCATTAATGGTTGGCACCATGCATGCCCCCCTCGCCCCCCACCCTCCCCCCGCATGGATAAGGCAGAAGGAAACTGCACTAATAGAGAATCAATTTAGACTATGACCTCTCCTTGACTGTCTCAAAGAAATTTCCAGGTGCCTAAAAAAGATAAATGCATGGACTGAAATAAAACCTAAAGGAAAGCTTTCACTTGAAGTTACTACTGGTAAGCTGATCCTGGTTAGCACTATTCTGAAGGGGAAGAATTAAACCTGTAATTAGTTATAGGCTTAACACGCGAGTTGATGAAATAAGGCTTTCTAAGCATCAGATCTTCCGGGCCATCACTGGAGAAACACAAGGGAGCTTATTTACAAACCCCTTGCGCCACCGGTGCGTCACTTTTAAAATGGGAGAAAGTGACGTACCGGCGGCGCAAGAGGCTTGTAAATACGCTCCAAGGTGTTTAAGTAAGACATGTTCCCCGTCGAAACAAAAAAGTAATACATCTCCTCTTAGCATTAAACCTGAGTATGGAGCCAATTTTCTGAAATTCTCAAATAATTGCAGCCGTAAGTAAATAAATCTGACAACCCCCTCCCAGGCGCCGCGTTACCTCCCCCTCCCTTAGTCATTTTCTAACTGCGCCCATTCGACCTTAAACACATCATGGACAACTTGCTTGGTGCCGAAAAAGGTTGCAGTTTATTAAAAAACACTTAAACATTTATACTTTTATCTCCACGTGGTCATACATAACATTTTGTTGACTCATTTAATAATTTGTCATCGTGGCTCATTCAGTCAGTTTTTGCTCTTTATCTGCTTTCAGACAGATCACCTTCTGGAGGGGGCCCAAATACCATAGCCACCACCGTTGCCAAGGGGTTAGGCTTCAACTTGCTACCGACTTGGTGGGTGTCAGTCCGGACTTGCCCGGGCTGCAAGTGCTGTCCTGCTTGCCTTCAATGCCATATTGGCCCCTCCCTGCTCCTCCAGGTCCCTGCCATGTGGCATCCCAAGGACCCCATGTGAAAACCTTGTCTATCCAACCTACAGCTGAGTTCTACTTCCCGCTCCTTTGGTACCCTTGCCGTGAGGCATCCCAATGGCCCTGCAGGAGCCTTCCATCTACTCTCTCTGTGGCTACTGGCCACTGTTTGCACCCTCAGTGCCCCTGCCGTGAGGCATCCCAAGGACACTGTGTGAGCCTTCATCATCTTCTATCAATTTCTCTTCCTTTCCTATCCTTCTAGGTTGTATACCGCCACGCTATCTACGGTCTCGCCGATCAGAGGGAGCTCCCTCCTTGCTCCCCTACGCTCTCCCACCTCTTATGAGAAACCCATTTGCTCTAACACCCCCACAATGTTTAGCAGGAACATATCCACCCTAACCCTGTTAGGTGTACGCCATCCTCCAGGTGGTAGCCTGGTGACCAAAGATTTATGAAGCCATGCCTTACGAAACCCAAGCTGTTGGCCCTATAAATCTTTGTCATACTAATGTTTAGCTTGGGTCTAGATCTTTCCACCATCCCCAGGTCTATCGCCCCCCTCCAGGATTTCCGCACTATTATCTCCGGGAAAATGATTTTGGCGGGGAGTACCAGTTTTGCCAATGCAGCTAGGCCTGCCTACATTGTCATTAGCAGGGCCCTCCTTCCTACAGAGGCCAGGTCGTTACCTCCCAGGTAGACTATCACCACGTCTGGTTTGCCACCTCTTCCTAGTGCTTCTTGCACTGTACGTAGCAGTTGGTCCCATTTCATCCCAGACCGACCCATCCAGACCACTTCGGTGTCCTACAGCCGGATCCTGCTGAATTCGCGTCTGGCCGTTACCCACTGTTGCACCCGTGTGATGTAGAAATGTCCCACAAACCATACCGTCCTGAGCAGCTTGGTCGGACCTATATGGGAGGGGGAGAAAATCCTGGTTCAGTATAACGTGGGGTGTATGTACAGTTTAAACGCCCAGATGCCCAACGTCCAATCCCCTTGATTTGCTCAATGCCCATGACCAGCCCAGCCACTGTGGTTATGGCCCCAATCCTGAATGAATGGGATCCAAAAGCCCTGGGTTGGAGCCCACCGCCCCAAGGCCTTACTCATTACTGCTATAAATTAGAAACGGCCAAGGAATGACCCATCCTCATGTCTGAAGAGTGGCTCCTCTCTGGTTTCTACGGTTTCCATGTATCTCCATAGCAGGCATAACAGGCAGCATGATTTCTCCCTCATGCAATGCAGTCTGGTCCACCTCCCTTTGCCTGCTTGTTCTGTCTTCGACCTCCGCAGCAGGCTGTCCATGTGGCCCTCCCCGATCCTAAGGTCGGTTCGGTGTATGCATGCCTTTCCTGTGTCCCTTACTGCTGGAGCCACTAGCTCGCTCACTCTGTATGCCCCAAAGAAAGCTGGTGCAAATGCTGCCCTGAAAAGTATGGCCTCACTCTCTGATGAGCATAACTCCCCAAGTGCCCCTATTATTTGCTCCTATATGTGGAAATGAATGGGCCTTCTTGCATCCCTACTTGCCTTCTGCATTCTGCCCCACCCTTTTGTTGTGTGTCGATTTAGATACAGTATATAGATTTCCCGATGTATGCCCTTATATAGGTACAATTCACATTGCCCTTATTTAGGCATAGAAATCCAGCCCTTATTTAGGCATTGCTCATGCTAACCAAATACAGGCATGGTCAACTACATCCGATCCTCTTTGTCACGAGTTCTTGGAAGACCAGACTCTTAAGGCTTTAGGACTTCCCCTTGCCTGGATATTGATTTCTCCAAGAACTCATTCATTATGCATGAATATCTATTCCTTAGGGGCTCATTCATGACGTTCTTATGCCCGACTTGTACGTCAATACAGGCATTCCTAAACACCTTCAAGGTATAAAAATACCTTCACTTGCTATGGCAAGGCACTGTGCAGTGCGGTTCGGCTACCTACTTGCACGACGCGGCTCGCCACAGCAAGTCCTGAAGGAAGTCAACTCCCCAAATGACGCACTGACCAGACGCTGTCATCCTCCTCACCGAGAATCCAGCTCCAGTGTTTCTGATTCCCCTTGCGGGGTGTTAGAGATCAACTAAACTATAGCTAAACAGCACCTACTTCTTCCCTCGTACTAGACTTAGGTTAGATACTCTGGGGGAGGATCCAGTTGTTTAGCCTGTTTTATTTATGTATGTATTTTTATATATGTCATAGCTACAGATCATGCTATTACAGTATTATTTTATATTACTGTTTACGCTGTACGCATTATACTTCGCATTCAGTCTTACGATTGTAGCAGTTCATATCTCTTGCATGAGAAATAAGACTGTGCAATAAACCCTTTTATTGAAACGCCCGTCTCTCTATTTCTGAGCAACTCTGTAGAAACGAAGCATGCACAATTGACTGAGTGAAACTGTAATCTACTGTTTCCACGACTCTGAAGATATTGTTCCGACTCAAAGTGAAAGAAAGTTGTCATGTTTATGCGGTTGTCAGAAACGAATCCCTTCTTGTTCATTGAGAAAGTTTCTAGTGACCTCTGAGTTAGCTGGCACACACAAGTAATTAAGTTTAATGTACTCGATAGAGACATACTGACCTCAGTCCTATGTCAAAACTATAGTGTATATTATTCCAATGGGATATAGGAACTACACTACACTTTCAATGCCATCCTGCAGTGAAAACTCCTGGTGGGGTCGTGCCCCAACACCATCTTTGTGTAGTATGCCACCGCGCACAAATGGGTCTGGGCTCATGTTTTTGTCCTACCCGCTCTAAAAGCCCAATCTATGAAATTTAGGACCTCGCTCTGCCGGCTGGTCATTTGTTAGCCCTGTCGCTGCAGTAAATATCGCCCAGCACTTACCGTATCAGTGCATTGTTTTTGGGGTCAGTGCATGTTCCAGCATCACTTCTAAACCAGCTCTGCCCATGCCCATACTTCCTCCGGCACTGGGGTCATCTCTTGGTCCGTATTTGGCGCAAGGTCTCGGAATCTTGCCCACTGAAAACGAGGAATGGCATCCGCAACTGAGTTATCCATTCCTGGGCCGTGTCATGCCCTAAGCACTATATTTGCCGCCAGGTGGCATTGGACCAACCTTCATAACAGGCCACTACTGCGTGGTTGTCGGACCACAGCATTATCTGCCTGTTTGCTTGTCGCTTTGCCCAAATGTGAAAAGCTACCACTAAAGGGAACAGTTCCAGCAGTGAAATGCTTGCTTGGGCCCCTGCTTGTTTCCAGGCTTCCAGCCATGCCCCTGCCATCCACGCTGTCCCTAGGATGGCACCGAAACCGAGGCCCCCTGCTGCATCCATGCGCAGCTCGAGCTGATTTGCTGGTACCCACGTTTTGATCCACATGAGGGTGCCATTGAAATCGGACAGGAAGGATTCCCACTGTTCTAAGTCTGCTTTTACCCCTTGCATTAAGCGGACCCTGTGATTTTTTTGTGTCATGCCCTTGGTCAACCATGCCAGCCTTCCGCCGGAGGGGATTGAATGCTCGAGGGGGCTTCTTGCCCCCTTCTTAATCCTCTCCGCAGCTTGTGGCCTGTCCCCCTGATAGGGGGAGGCCGAGTTCCACCTGGGGCGACCTATCATGGTTGGTTGCCCCTTTTTACCGGGCTTGCGCCCCGGGGGGAGGCTTCCCACCTCTGTGCGGTGGTCCTGGGCCCCCATTAGGTCCGGCTTTGCCTTCCCCGGCCCGGGCTCCGTTGTGACCTTCTGACGCATATAAAAGCACAAACACTTCCACATGTGGAATTTTAACATGAGTACAGTTCTGCATACATAGAAATAAAGCAATGTTCATTTGCAGATTAAAATGTAGCAACTTTTTTCTTTATGAGGGCAAATCCTCCCACTACTTCTCCATCCAGCCTCTCCCTTCACTCCTCTCACACATTTCCATCCAGGAAACACACTTACTCTTGGTTTTACCAGGGGTATATCTGCATGGTTGGGAAAGTACTTGCAAATCGTCGGTGAATACCCACGAATGTTGTTTGTTAGGTAGTGTTGAGTAACTGTTCCACAAACTTCCTCTAACTCTAGAGTTACGAATGAGGGAATGCCACTGCATTGGTGGAAGTTCCAAATTTATGCTATGCAAATTCCCATTTGTGACGTGAATGTCTGAAATTTTGTGCACCAGGAATGTGATCTTAACCTCTCAAATGTAATTTTTGTGCACCTAATTTTAACGTGGGAGTGAAAAAACCTTAACGAATCAGGCTACAGATAGTTTACATGCCTTACATTAACACCCTCTGGCTTCTTGGTGATGTAGAATGTCCAGGACTGAGGTACTACATCATTAAAAAACAGAGCACAGTTAACTGCAGTCTCACAACAAACACCACTATCCAATGGCCAGGTAATTCTAGCAACCCAAAATCCCCCTTGTAGAACAATAGACACATCTATGTTACCAGCATTTGGATAGTGCATGTCTCCCATTTTCATGGATTTGTGGTACACACTAGTTTTCTTTAGTGTTTACTAACAGCAATAAAGACGGTCTACTGTTATACTGAAGATAGTCTGTCAAGTATGTAGTTTAGTAATGGTTTGAAATAGATAATGGGACGCATAGTATATGCCCCATTTTGTCACTGATCTTTTATTTTTTTTTATTTGTATTTTACTGAGTTTTATATAGCGCAAACTTGACCAGAAGGTATCGGGTATCAGAGCGCTTTACATAGCACCAGTTGCGTTACATGGGGACACATTCATTTTTTTTTGTTAGGCACAGGGAGATTAAGTGATTTGCCGAGAATCACGGGATGTTCCGCGTCATTGCCGAGACTCGAACCCAGTTACCCATATTTGAGGTTGACCACCCTAGCTGTTAGGCCAACTCCTCTCTTTGTAGTGTATGTGTAGGGATTTGTGTGCCACAGGAATTAACAAGTTATTTCATGCCATTTTGTATTTGTGGTCGTCTATTGTCCGGCCTGAGTTCTGTTGAAATGCCTCCAAAGGCAATTATAGGGCTTCAGTGTCATGTTGTGCATATATAGTAAATTTAAACATATGTGTTCTTATAGGCATTCATGTAAACAATGGCATGTGCTGTTGCGGTGGCAACACTTTGCCAGTTATATGGTGATGCTGCCTTCGAGAGGTGACCACTCGTGTTCCCAGACAATATACCCTCTACCTGGTTTTCAGATGTTAGAAGCTCAAGACTCCCAGTGTACTAATACACAATTCAGTATGCTTTTTATTATTAGTTTGTAATATAAAGCTAACAGCAGTGATAAATGAAACTAATCTACATTAAGTACAACTCCTAAATTCTTGCTAACCGCACTTGCTTAGAAAGGGAAACACTTTAAATGAATTTGAAGCTATGTATAGGAAATAGGACTGAAGGATATAAAGGAAGATTAACAAAGTAGTTTCTGGTCTTGAGCCTTGGGCATCACTCCGTGCAATACCCCCTGTAATGTCCTTTCAGATATAAAGTGCTCCTGCTCCAAGATGAGCTTGCACCTACTTATCTACATCCCCAATACCTGTTCCACCCTCTAAATACTAATCCTAGGTTATCTATGTCACAATGTCTTCCTTTGAAACTCTACACCAATACTGTGCCTCTTCAAACCAAAACTGATATATACATACACATCAAAAACTTGTAGACAAGGATTCATGCCAAGACCCTGAGCCTTCTGAGGCAGGCTTAAAGAAGAGAAAAGATTTCACTTCTCCTCGATTTTTCCTTTCTGCATTTGTGCTGCATGCAAAGGGAAAACTGCCTTCAAGTATAGTTTGTGTGCAAGAAGACACCCTATCCTGCACATAAAATATGCTGACTACAATGCAGACACGTTTGTACTATGGCACAAGATTGCCTGCATTGACGCGTGGTAGCCATACGTTTGCCAGCACAGGGATAGAGCATAACTTCGGAATTTCTAAAGGGATATGGCACAGTTCTGTTCTCTCCCTTTCATGCAAAGCAAGGCAGCAACTTTATTAGCTCCGATATGTTGCATGAATTTTTGGTAAATATGCTCCCTGTGTGGTGGAGCCAGTGGTGTAACAATAGCCCTAGTAGCCCCTGCAGTGCGGAGGGGCCTGAGCTCCAGGGCACTGAGTACGGGCAGCAAGCCCCTGGCCTAAGAGCCCCTGATTCAAGTCTGAGCATGGCGTGGCCCCTCCATGTACTTTGCAGGGGGGTCCCCTCAAGTTTCGTTATGCCACCGGTGGAGGATGCAGAATGAATGGAAAAGAGGTGGCTTAAGCCTTACCAGACCAGGGCAGAACTGAGTGTTGTGGAATCAGAGAGCCACATATGGTAACAATAATGTTCGATAATTAGCAGTCATCTGATAATTTTCACAGCCCAAACTTACATGGAGAAAGGTAGAAAAGTGAGAAAATCTGTGGTGTCACATGAGCAGACTCTGACACCACGGGTAATGTGTCAGTCTGACCTCAATTACTCAAATGGGATGGAAATTACACCCTGGGTTTTACCACAAGGTGCAGTTTCAGATTTATCCTAAGCCAAAATTACCAGCTGGTAAATCAATGGAATGAGTTCTTTATAGGCTTGCACTATCTCTTAGTGATGCCAGGCCTGAGTCACTTGTCCTAATAACTAAATGCACCACAAGATATGAGGAGGAATATGTATTCAGCCTGCTAAGTGCACTTGTAGCATTGAGAACAAAGCCATGTTCTATTTTTACTATATCACAAGTGTTTATTTCTGTAAAGCAGTGGATGCTGCTTAAGTCAATTAGAGAAGCGGAACAACATAGAGCTGGCTGACCAGATTCCAAATACATTGACATGTACAAACCCCTTACCTTGATCTTATACGCAATCCATGGCGCCTTCCCCTACACAAATCTCTCAAAACCTGTCCCACAATATTCACATCCCACTCTGAATGTTGTGATCTGCTTTAGTTATTCGGTAGAGATGCCCAAATTACACTGTGCAGGCACTTTTCTCACACCCCATGTTCAGGATATTGCCCTAAAAGCACAGCTCCTCCATTGCGAAGACCAATATAGCAGAAAACTTACTTCCCTGACCTACCATGAAAATATAGATGTCTTGTATTAATGTCATTGGCAGTTTATCACATTCATCATCTAAGATGACTCCTTCCAAAAAGAAAATGATGTCATGTATTCCAAATCAAGGAATGTCAAAGAAACACCAGACTACTCCTGGAAATCCACAGCAAAAAAAATAGGTCTACCCATGACCAAGGTGGAGGACAGAATGCATCGTGTTGTATGCCTTACTCTTTATTTGGATCAAAATGCTGGACAATTTGTGCTCACGAGTGTGTGCTTTCTTCTGTACGGGCTGGGAAGGAGTGCCTACATCATACAGGTTTTTTACACTCGAGCAAGCACTGCTGCCACAAGAGTCGCACAGAGGTATTTGTGAGACACTCTGGAGATACATATATAAATATATTGCCTACTGGCGATCGCCAGTAGGTTTTTATACCTAGGACCTGGTTTCCGTAGGAAAATAGTTTTTTTTTATCTTGCCTATAACATTGGAGCTTTTTGACGAATCTTCTCAACATTTTCCCCAAAAAGCGCCCTGGGGATTCTAGTTGTGCATGTAAAGTTTTGGGGTGATCCATCAAGTGGGGGCCAAGAAAAATGGGGGGGGGGGGGTCAAAAAATGTGTGTTTCCCATGTAATTTCATAGAGATTTTAGACACGACTACAGCCCGAACCGCTGAACGGAATTGCGCCATATTTGGCAGAAAGGTAGCTCTTGGTCCAGAAAGCACCCTTTTTGGTGTAAATCCATTCAGTAGTTTCTGTTATATTAAAAGAAAAACAAATTTGTATATTCAGGGACAGTTCATGGGCTGATATCGGATTGGCTGCCAACACTTAAATCAGGAAGTGTTGGCAGCCATCTTGGCACTCCCCCAAAAAATGTTTTAAAAATGAAAAGGGGCCAGCGTAGAAATACCCTGACCCTTTAGCCAGGGCAAAAAAGCTATTTAAAAGAAAGAAAAACGTTGCTAAAAATCACAACTGAGTCGTTAATCTTGCAAGAAAAAAAAAAGCCATGTCTTCCAAGCTTGTTTACAATAAAACTCCCGGGTGGGCCAGGTCCTGAGGGTATGACTCAAGCAAGTCTCTCAAGTCCTTAAATCAAGTGTGAAGGGCCTGAATGGAGGAAAAACACAGCTCTTACAGCAATGTTCTAAAAAGCCATCACAAGATACTGCCCCACTCCAGCGTTTTCTTTAGTAAAAACGAACGTCATCCTGGGAAGCCTCAAAACCAAAAAAGAACAACTGGGGATGAATATAAGCATGTTTAAAGAAAAAGGAAAACCGACAGACCGCTCTCCCTCTTTTAAGAGCCTCAACCTGCAATGAAAAATAACCCGGTAAGATGCACGCTAAGTGATCACAGTACCATTTTGAAGTCAGCTCCAGCCAACCAAAGCACACAACACAGTACTGCCGGCAGCCTGAGGTTGCAACTCTGAGGTAAGGAACAGAGATGCTGGACAGCACTGAGGGCAGCCTTGTGGGTTACGACCCTGGAAAAGGAAAGAAGTAAGAAAGGCTAAAGGCACAAGAGCTCACCCCTTTGGAGTATTAAGCACAGCTTGCAGCCAGCTCAATGAGTTCAGTGCCTGCTGCAGAGATCTGACGATTGCCCGAAGTGTCAGTCGTACAAGCTTGTAGTTTGACGCTTCGCTCTCCTGAAAATGATACTATAAGAACATTTGCATGCAGATATTGCTAGTTAGTTAAATTGGAACAATTTAAAGACAGACTGCGGTGTGGTATGTGCACTAGTCGTCAGAAAATGTACGAGTGGATGCCTTGTGGAGGCAGTACCCCAAAGAAGTTGAGTGACCGCCTGTGGGATGACAGAAGCAGCCGTCAATCTTGAGTCACCTGGTGGGACTTGTGTTGCCTGGCCTCTGTAGTGCTCAAAAGATCCTTTAGTGAAAGTGCCAAGGCACTACATATGTTGTGGTGTTTTTGCTCCTGAAGGCAGTATGCTCCTTGTTTTGAAGAGGGGTTCGATGCTCACCGAAAAGTTTTGGGATTTTGTAATGGGAACGACAAGTTACTGAGATAAAACAAAGCAGGGAAATACGTAGCTCTGGGCAAAGAAATGGTTTTAGGGGGAATGTAGGTAAATGTACAGGACAACATATGTGTAAGAATGACTTGATTTTGAAGCTTTTGTCTAGGATTTCGGATGTAGTTTTTAAGTCTCGTCCTATTAATTGCGCAAGCGAAAATAGGACGAGACTATTGAGGGCAAAACAAGCTCTGAAACCACCAGGCGGATTACATCGAGTGCATGTGCTCGTGAACGCGCTTACCATTTGCTCCCGAGCCGCCTGCCTCTGAGAGCTTCACTTCAAATGGATCCACTCCCCCGGCCCGCCCCCTGCTTCACACTTTTCATGGCCGCCAGGCCGTGTCTCGCATTTCTCCTCCCCCCCTACAACATTGTCTTTATCTACTCCCCATATGCTTTCCCTCCCCTCGCTCGCTCCCCTCCCCCCCCCCCCCCCACCCAGGCTCTTTTATCTACTTGTTCCTATTGCTGTCACAACATGCATTTCTGCAACGGACTTCATCAATAAATTGACTGACCTACCTTTTGAAGAGAACAAAGATTACTTAGTAAGTATGGACATTACATCTCTATACACCCAAATCCCCCAGTAAGAGGGGCTGGAGGTATTAAGATTATTTTTGGATACTAGAGCAAAACCTACAAAGGTGCCAACTGAATTTATTGTAGATCTGGCAAGATTAGCGCTAAAGCGGAACTACTTTAAATTTAAAGAGGATTTCTTTTTCCAGATTCGTGGTGTAGCGATGGGGTGTCCTTTTGCCCCAGAACTGGCAGTGCTGTTTATGAGTCAATTTGAGGACAAATTCATCTATGACAATAACCCATATTCTCAATGGATCGGAGGGTGGCTCCGATACATAGATGATATATTTTTCACTTGGTCAGGGACTGAGGAACAATTACTGTCTTTCCACCAGTGGCTAAATAGTCGGACTGAACATATAAAATTCTGTATACAACACTCAAAACATAGACTACCATTCTTGGATGTAGAAGCATATTGTACGGATGGGCCCCTAGTACCACTCTATATAAAAAGGAGACAGATCGTAACAAAGCATTACATTTTACAAGTTATCACCCAAGAAGTCTCCGAGAGAATCTACCATTAGGTCAATTTTTACGTATCCGGAGAAATTGCACATACAAAGATGAATATATGTTCCATGCCAATGCCCTAAAACAAAGACTACTGCTTCGCGTTTACCCAAGTAAACTATTGAAACGTGCGCTCAAAAGAGCTTGGTGGACACCAAGAGACACTCTCCTTACCAAAAAGACCAAAAATGACCAAAACAGAATAGTGTGTGTATCCACTTTCTGCCCCACATCGAATTGGCTAAAAAAACAGATTTGTCAAAATTGGCACCTAGTCAATGATTTGGATGGACATCTAAAGGAAATGCCGCTTTTTGCGTTCAAAAAAGATAAGAGTGTGGCAAACCACATAGTTCTAGCAGCCATGCCAAGGATAAAGCCCCCATCACTCAGGGAATACATGAATTTACCACCAATCACAGGCCACCATCAATGTGGAACGTGCGTGTGTTGTGCACTGACAATGGAGGGAGATTTGTTCCAACACAATGGCATCTCATGGAGACACTTGAAATTCACAAATTGCAAAACCAAGTTTGTGATATATGGCATTGTATGCCCCTGCAACAGACTGTATATAGGTAAAACCAGTCAAGAAGTGAGGCAACGAATAAATCAACATAAAACACGAATTAAGAGAAACATCCTCACTGCACCACTGGTACAACACTGGACTGAACATTCACACTCAGAAAACGATCTAGAATGGACCGTTATCTCCAAGGTCGAACCCGACCCAAGAGGAGGTGACCTGGAAGAAAAATTGTCAACACGAGAAGCGACTCTAATTTTAAAATATAATTCTGCAGTTACAGGATTAAATGAGATGTCCGAGTTATATCATCTTTGAATGCACTATCACACCCTTATTATAATGCAATGGAGTACTAACCATTAATAAGGATGATTACGAAAGAAATGCACATATTCAAACCACACTCTTAATGTCCATACATTTAACAACTAAACTATGTACCTCTAATTTCATCCACTCCATTAGAGACTTGTGACGAAGTCGTCATTAATTATTGCAGGATATAATAACCTTAAAGAAGATAATAGTCAACGCTGCATACAAAATCATGTGAATGCGCTTTTAATGGAGAAAGTAACACGAGACATTAACTTCGGATTTGAAAACAATGTTTTCTGTCAAGACAGCCGCCCTCTTCTGAGAAACAACTACATTTCCCACAATCCTAGCGCGATACAAACGCAATCAAAGAGAGCCGGGGAAGCGACGGACCCACAGTGCGTCAGTGGATTGTCAGACGCTGTTTGCATCGAGAGGAGACCCGCCCGAACTAATAAGGTATGAAAACTTAAGGAGTTATACAGTTTTTGAGTAAGCTGTTGTGCGCAAAGTGCTCGTGGAACCGCAGTAGATAAGGAATTGACTCCGCTCACATCAGTCAGATTGTTAGTGGCAGCATGAACAGAACCGTCCTCAAACCACGCATATCGATCTAACTGTGGACATCTGATAACATAGCTTTTGAATTATAAAACAAGTGTAGGTGGATATGACGTGCAGGATTGTTTTCAGATTAAACAACGCGTCTTCCCATAACAAAACGGTTTCATTTTCCTATGTTTTCGTCTAGAAATCGGGGGACGAGTTAAAAGCTGCAGGGCCAACGCCAATTGAACTTCAAGAAGGATCTCCCTTCTAGGGAAGGTAATTATTTGTGAAATCAAGAGTTACATGGAACTCTTTAGATTCTTTTACATTATACAACAATACAGAGTTTCTGCTTTACTTTGCAGACTACGACAATCGTTTTATGGACAACTGAATGTGATAGAACTGACCATTTCAAGAGGTTTGATAATCATTGGAAAACTGAAAAAACACCGTAGTGCATTAGAACTAGGACTCACGCTGGACTATTTAGAAGACAAGGTAATTGGCTGAGGTCAATGGTCTGTTTTAAAGTTGAAGGTACTCAGAAGTTAGGGTAGTAAGCATTATTGTTTTATTCCTTTGCAGGATTGATCCCTCCAAGGTCCTGAAGAGAACCCCCAGGATTAAGGGGTTTCGAAACGCATTGACCTCCCTTCTTTTCAGGCTAATCTTGTGATAACATTGCTGTAAAATAACGAGATTGTAAAAAATCTTGATGGCCTGATATTTTCGATTACGATGCTACCATTATAAAACAATTAGAAACTAAAAATAGCACCCCACCATATACATTAATAAAAGGTTCGCTTTGAAGCCTGGTGAGGCTACTTAAGCTTTTCTTTCTTTTTTCCTTTTTTTACTCACACAATGCTTGAATGCGAGATGAATGGGTAGGACACGTGTGTAGACTGAACGACTGCTGACGAATGAGATGTGTGATTGCAGAGCCAAACACTTCTTAGCATAATTCTCCTTTTTGTGTGTCTATTCTTGCTAAAAAATTCATTTTTTCATAATTAAATAGATTATAAACTTTTATATTCCCTCTCCCTCTTTGGAATTACTCTAGAATTTTTTGAATTATTGTTGTTTTGAATAACTGAAAACATTGTAAAAAATAAAAAAAGACTAATCCAGCCATAATTTGTCATGTCATAATGCTACAATTGTTTCAGTCATTGTGCATTTAAATTTATCTAAATCAGATCAGCAGTATTGGCAACTTGCTTTGTTGAGAATCAAATAGGGCGCGGCCTTACTGCGCTTTAGCCAAACCCTTTGTTGTTTCATGTTTCTGCAACATTCAGCATGTGATTTGCGCTTTCACTTTCCAAACAGCCGGTCACTTCTGTCACATTTATTTTTAACTAACTCGTTTTATCTTTCTCCCACTCCTTCCGTGATGTTGTTTATTTATTTATTTTTAATTTAAAAAGTGCCAGATCCGCTAATAATTACAGATGTTGAGCCCACGCCAAGGCTCGAACACTGGTACCCAGCTCCAGAGTCGGCCCCAGCTCCAGAGTCAGCAGCTCTGACCGCTGATCCACAGTTCTCTCTCCATGTTTGTTCTTTTTAACTTCAGTTGGGAGACATTCACTTCACATGTTCACTAACAGAGCAACACTGTCCCGCCCTTACTACATAGTGCCTTTGTAATGATGAGTGTGGGGGAGTCTCATGCTCCTTACAGTTGAATGAGGCATGCCTTTCGCCTTCCTATGCCTTGTTATGCTCCTCCCTGCACTTTTCTTATTTGTTTATTTTACCTACGGCGGTCCTAACACTGCAGCAGAGCGCATGCATATACTACTTAAAAGACACATTAAAAATAGATTGTGGAGGTGCTAAGTGGAGTCGCCCACTCAACAGATATGCTCTGGGCAGTTAAATTGCTGTAAGTTTCCAGCAGCTGAAACGTAGAGTGACCTCACAAACAGGCAGCTTCAGGACTTCCACTGTAAAATGCGGCTGCGCTTGAATTACTTGTTTATTTTTCTTTACTTTCTCTGGCTTTTTTAATTAAATATCGTCGGAAGGAAAAGAAGCTGGCATTAGCCTAAGTGCGGTGTGAATGTCCTTTCTTATATTAAAGATGCTGCTGGCCACCTGTCTCGGGTCCCACGGGCAGAATTGGGAGTGGAGGTGCCGCAGCTCTCATACCCAAGTGTGCTCCGAAGTTCGGGCACAGAGCTGCTGGGCGACAGGAACACACTGACAGAGCGAGGAAGCGGCCTGATGTAAAATGAAGTGCTTGGCCAGCAGATTTCAAGGAACTCAGACGAGAAAGTACATTCTTTCGGTACTTCCTATTTGGCTTTCAAGAAGCTACACGAGAGCCGGTTAAAGGTTGCCCAGAATGCCAAGGCTCCCGGAATTGACACAGTACAGTCTTCAATCTCGGACATCCCGGGTCTAACGCCCCAAACACCCCACATAGCACCCATAGCCTCCTAAAAGCCACCTGTTTGTTGCAGAATAGCTGTACGCAGGGCCATAGACCACAGATGGTACTTGGCTCTCCGAGCTGTGCTGATGTCAGTTCTTTCATAACCCTTGAATTAGGGGTTTGTGAGGCGGTGGCAGCCACCACAGGGATAGCCTTCCTCTCGGTACACTGGTTAACCTCCGTGCCAGGGCCTAACCTTTTTTTCTGCATGTCTCTGTTCCAGTTATAACTATTGGCATTTTAAATGACAAATCTATTAATGTAGCTATTTTCAAAACCAACACATAAATAAAAAAATTGTCATTTACAAGACCTATAGCTCAAACTTTCCTAATGCGAGACCTATAGCATTGCAAATGCTTGTTTTCAAAGTGCTGAAAATGCTGGGAGATCATAGACTGAATTGGTTTGCCATGGTTGACACAATTTGGTTAAGGGTGGAAGTTTTGGTTGAATTAATGTTTCGCAATGTAACCTGCTCACCACATCCTCTCGTAAGCCCCCTCGCCCCCTGTTTTTCTTCCATGACTGACAAACAGAAGATAGATAGGATACATTCAGATGAGCACACTACTTAACCTCATGCAAACAGAATTGGTTTCAAAAGCTATACCCGGCATTTGTTCCCTCAGAAGGATGCTTGCACGGGCAGTTCAACCTCTAGGTATATTCAATCAATTAGCATTTGTAGAGTGCACATTATCACCCCTAGGGGCATCTGGGCGCAGAAGGTGCCCTGTCTCTGTCGAAAAGCCATATCTTGAGCTTTTTTCTGAAGTCTGCCATGGAGGGTGATGTTCGAAGGTGGAGGGGTAGCTGGTTCCATGTTTTTGCAGCGATCTAGGAGAATGAGCAGCCCCCGCTGCAGCTGCTGTGAATGCGTGGGTTTGTGCAAGAGTGAGTGAGGCGGAGCGCCTGTGTCTTGCAGACAGGTGGAAGTTATACCTTAAGAAGAGAAAATGGGTTGCAGTTATCTAAGTTAGGGCTGAGTGGACCTGGCGCTACAAGCAAGTGCTAATACAGTAATTTGCCTGAGAGAGAATCATAGTTGGCGAAAGGGAAAAACAAACAAAATGAATAACTGGAGAGAAATGCCTGCTCCAGAAACTGCTGACAAGCTAGTCTATTATGAAGCAAAACGAGAACTTTGTTCGCTTGACTGTGTGTTTTCATGTCACACTGAGGGAAATAATATTTTACTTTATTGTGGAATTCTGACTTTAGACTGCTTCGAATCCCAGCCTCATCTAAATATAGTGTGAGTCTGGGCAAATCACTTATGGGCCCGATGTAGGTGGCTAAATACCGGTCGGTAACAGTGAAATTTGGTAAATTTCACCGTTACGGACCGGTATTTAGCCATTCCTGATGTAGGTAAGGAATCGGTAATAAGGAATTGGTAAATACCGATTCCTTAATACCGATTCCTTATTGGCCTTGCATTTAAGGAATCGGTAATACCAATTCTTTAAATGCAATGTAGAAAGCACATAAAAGAGTGCATTTGGGCCTTAAGAAATCGGTAATTACCACCAACTTCAAGTTAGTGGTAATTACTGAATTCCTTCAAAAAAGCACTTTCTTGCTTTTTAGTAGGACGCCCTGGCACCCTTGAAATACCTCCCGGTATTACTGATTCGTTAATACCGAATTGGTAATACTGAATGTCTTCACATTCATTCCTATGGGCCTCCAAGCCCATAGGAATGAATAGGTAGGTATTCCTTATTACCGAATCTCATTTACCGATTAGGTAATAAGGAATATCAAGGATTCAGTAAAAAATACCGAATTCTTACCTACATCTGAAATATCGATTTCTTAATACCAAATGGGTAAAATTCGGTATTAAGAATTCTGAATTTCAAAATTATCTACATCGAGCCCTTAATCTCCTGTGCTGAAAAAATGTGTAACAAGTCTGTCTCACTTGTAAAGCCCTCTAATGCTTTCATGCCAAGTTCATAGCACTGCGGGTATGTTTACTTCTTAACAGAGTACACACTCATCCAGGTCCCCTTCTTTGAAGAATAAAACATTGAATACCCACCCAGAGTGAGCTGCTCCTTCTTTACCTTTGAGTGGACTCCATTTCATGATGCTGTTTTAGATGTCTGGTGCAAACATCACTAGAGTGCGTGTCAATTAGGATTTATAAAGTGCTGCAAATCACCCGTAAGGGTCTCAAGGTGCTGTTGAGGAAAAAACAAGGAGATGCAGTAAAAAATGAGGGAAAAGCAGGAGAAAGCATTCAGAAAACGAGGTAAAGGAAGGAGAAAGCAGCAAAAAAATGAGGCAAAAGTACTCAGAAAAACATGGGAGGAAAGAGAAAGAATTAAAAAATTAGGCAAAAGCAGGAGAAAGCACTCAGAAAAACAGGGGTAAGGAAGGAGAAAGCAGCAGAAAAATAAGGCAAAGGCAGGAGAATGCCCACAGAAAAATGGCAGGAGAGGAAGGAGAAAGCAGTAAAAAAAAACAAGGCAAAAGCAGGGGAAAACGCTTTTAAAAATGGAGGAAAGGAAGGAGAAATAGATAAAAAGCAAGGCAAAAGCAGGAGAAAGCACTCAAAACAATAGGGGAAAAGGAAGGAGAATGCAGTAAAGAATGAGGCACAAGTAGGAGAAAGCACTCTCACATCTAGGCACAGACCCAAACAGCCACTTACTCACTTACCGACCCATAAAGCCACTCACACATTCACTCTCAGCCATATACAACCACTCACACATCCACTCACCGATCTATACAGCCATTCACAAACCCACTCTCAAAGGTTACAAGTTAGAGTTAGGAAATTAAAAAAAGAACGTTATAAATTCAGCAAAAAATACAAAGGTTACAGGGTTTATTATAAGTAGTAAATAACATTAAAAAAAACTGTACAAATTCATTGAAAAAATGTTATAGTTAGGAAATAGGTTAAGAAAAACTTTGAAATTCACTGGAAAAAATGCTTATGACCTCACATATTACATCACTCATGAAATGGTCAGTGACATCACTAATAACATCTCAAGTGAGCCACTCACAGACCCATGCACTCACTAATTCACCTATGCAGACACTCAAACAGCCACACACTAACCCGTACAGCTAATCACACACCCACTTATTCAACAATACAACTACTTACACAGCTATTAATTCACCTATGTAAACAGTCACACAAAGATCACTCTCTAACACAGCCACTTACCCAGCAACTCACTTAACCAAACACCCAATCAAATAGTCAAACACTCACCCGTACAGCCAGTCATACACCCATACACTCACCAATATTACCACTCACACCCACTCACCTACCCATACAGCCACTCACACTGCCACTCACCCACTTATACAGTCACTCACACACCCACTCACTCACCAGTACATCTACTCTCATAGTCACTAACTCACACATACAGCTACTCACACACCCACGTATTTACCCATATAGGCACTCATACACCATCTCACATACCATACAGCCACTCACACATTGATACAAACAGTCACACAGTCACTCACATAATATATGCTAGAAATAATATCACTCATTAGTAATACACAAAGTATACTATTTAACTTTTGTAGTAGAATAGTATATGTGTTTAACACTCATAAACATTTAAAAAACATTCCCAATAACTGGAAGATGTCATCACTGCATTCATCAGTGATGTCATTTGTGATGTCATGAGTGGTGGCATATGAATGTTAGCTCAGGTAACTATTACTGTTGAATTTCTATAATTTTGTAGAGTGAAATCTGAGCCTAACTATAATGTCCCTCTAATCTTTGTTTTCTTCAGTGAATATATATATATATATATATATATATATATATATATATATATATTCACTGAAAAAACCATAGGTTATAGACCATATATAGTTAGGAATTAGCATTTACAAAACCTTGAAAATTCACTGAAAAAACCATAGGTTATAGACCATATATAGTTAGGGATTAGCATTTACAAAACCTTATTTTACTCACACAAAACCATTGAAATTCGCATATATAGTTAGTTGCACTAGCTATATATCGCGCACCTGCAATCAACTGCTGATGATGTCACATATTACATCATTCATGACATGGTCAGTGACATCACTGATGACATCACTGTTGACAACTCAAATGACATCACTTCAGTGAATTTCAATGGTTTTTTAATAGCAAATATCAAAAGCTGTAAAATGTATTCTTTTTTTAATGGAAAAATATATTTTATGTTTTTAATATAATTTTTTTATGTATATATATTTTTTTGTTTCGCTACCGGTCCGCGCACCGGGTAGCTTCCCGTTAGCTCAATTTGGTGCCGCGACCCGGTCCGCGAACCGGGAAACGTTCCGTTAGCGCAACTGCCGCGCAAGACAACAACATCGTGACGCGTCGCGTAAACGCGACGTATCGCGTTGCCGTGTAATGCGTTTTATGACGCGCCGCGTTAGCGCACCCGGAAGTGCTCCGGAGCGCGAACCGAGGCGCGAAGCGCAGCACCCCGGAAGTGCTCCGGGTGCGTAGCGGGACGCGTAACGTAAGCATAACAGGTCATGTGACTTGTTCATAAAACTTTTTATTGGTTCATTTTACTTTTGGTTTCCTAATGATGTAAGGCTAGGTCATGTGACCTGAAAATAACACTTTTCATTGGTTTATTACATTTTTTTTCACAAATGATGAAAACCCCACCTTTTTTCCTCACTCTGACTTTCATTTTTATGAGAGAAAGACCTACTTTCAAAATTTTGAAAAATGGCAAGTGTTGTAGCTGCAGCTGCTAGAGCCACTCCACCACCAGCACCAAAAAAGGATGGACCACCTCCTCAGGTCCTCCTTACTCAAGAGGAGGAAGAAGAAGAAGAAGAGGAAGAGGAGCAAGTGAGAAGGCTGTTTTTGCCGGAAGAACAAAGGAGGTCCCATGTGAAAGTAAATTACATCTGGCAATTCTTCACATATCCCCGGGGCCAAAAAAAAGTAAATGCCCGTTATGTCACATGTTTGATCTGTGACAAAGAACTATCCCGAGGAACAGATAAAAAGTACAGCTATGGGAATTACACCATGCATCGCCACATGGAGAGGTGGCGCCCTATTAATTACAGTGCTGCACAGGTACGTGACCTACAGGAAAACCCCCCTCCTGTGGCCAGGCAGTGACGGGACCAGAGGTGAGGGAGACAGTCCCAAACATACAGATGAACTTCGGTAACATGAAGCATACCTGTATATTTTGCGGCAAATTAATTTCCTATGGGGAGAAAAGTATAACTCTCACCAACACAGCTTATGAAAATCATAAATGTACAAAACGGCCCAGAAAATAAATTATCTTTTTTTTTGTTGCTCCTGTTGAGCCCTTTATAATGACTGATTTTCGTTACCCCCCCCAAAAAACTAAAAAAATATAAAACCGTTCTTAAAATACAAAAAAAGTTAAAAAAATGTTAATAAAAATAAAAACAAATTTAAAACAAAAACAATAAAAAAGTTCTTTTCAGAACTACCTCCCATTTATAAAAAATTGCTAGAATGTTTAGCACTCTGGCAACCTCTTTTTCTTTTGATTCGCTTCCCGGTTCGCGCGCCGGTACGCGAACCGGAAGCGAAACAAAAAATTTTTTTTTTAAAAAGGAAGAGTGAGTATAAGGGAAGGAAACAGAGAGAATAATGTTAAAAGAAAGACAGCTAGATGGAGTAACACAGAGATACTGGATAATAGATAATTATATAAAGAAAAGTTGTTAGAGGGAAAAATTGAGAAAAAGAAAATAGAAAAGGAAGTGAAAGAAAAAAGAGTGTAGAAGAATAATAAACAAGAGTTACTTGGAGAATGTGAATGAATCTTAAAATTAAAAAGAAAGAGAGTAAAGGATGTGGAATAAGAAGTAAGGATAGAACCGGACTAAAACAACAACCCTGAGGGAAGGTGTTAAAAAAAAAAGAGAGTGAAAGTAAATAGGAAAAACAGCAAAAAAATGAAAATAAGATACTGTGCATGAACCACAGAGAGAAAGCATAAAGAACAACTTGTAAAAGAGTGAAGAGACAGTGACAGTTTGTGTTAGAAAAACGGACTGAGTGAAAAGGAGTGAGGAACTGTGAGAACAAAGGGACTGAGAAAAGGAGTGGAAGGAGTAGAATAAGTAAGTAATAGAAAAGGAATGAGGGAAGTAGCAAAGGCAGGAAACTGAGGGTTAAAGAAATGAAGCAGTGGAACTAATAAAAGTTAAATGTGATAGAGATGTAACGGAAAGAGTACTAAACACTTACCTTATAATTGCAAATCAATTAGCACTGAAACTCCACAGTTTTTTTTCTTTACAAATTCCTACTGTTTCAACTGCAATTTCATTCCCACACTTCATCTGACTGCAGCAGAACCTCCTCTCACCATGTTTTCTGTCTGGATTCTTGGACATAGCTACATCCACTGGGCTCACAGGTATGCTGATAACAGAAATTTACACAACCTCAATTTACAAAATGTGGAAATCAAATGGATTGGCCAGAGAGGATTGAGATGTCACCAATTGATACCATTGGTGAAAACCTTTTTGCATTTGCCAAACTGCTGACCTCATAATAGTGCACTGTGGAGGAAATGATTTGGGCACTTTGACTGGGGTAGGTCTGGAAATGCTTTTAAAGGACACCTTTGAGCAATTGATGGCACTTTTTCCTCAAACTGCCTTGGTATATTCCAATATATGCCAAAGACAGAAATGGAGGTGGTCCAATCAATTTTGTCCACAAATTGAGAAAGCGTGGAAGCATGTAAATAAGTCTGTTTCAGCTTATATGAGAGACCATGGAATGGGCTCCATCTACAACAATAACTTGTGTTACTACATGCAAGATATATACAGAGGAGATGGTGTGCACTTCTCAGATGAGGGAAACATGGTTTTCATACAAAATTTAAGACTGCGTATTGGTACCTACTTATAAGTACCTAGAACTTACACAGAACCCAAAAGCTCTTTTCAGAGCTACCTTAACTATAATTACTCTTTTAAAATTTCGAATGTACCTTTTTTCAGTAATTTTCACTTATGTCCGCTTCCCCGTATGCTACTCGGTTCGCGTACCCCTCTCCCACTTTTGTCACTAACCTCCAGGACATACTGGCAACGCTGGTAGTGAATAACTCTTCAGTGCTAGTCTTAGGTGACCTAAACTTCTGGCCCAATGACCCTGCCGAGAGTCCCTTGTCCAAAGATTTCACCGACCTTATGCTTAGTCTTAATTTCACTCCTCACATCCACAGCCCCACCCACGTTCAAGGCCATTCACTCGACCAGGTTTGGACCTTGAACATCCCTACTACTCCCCCCACTATTTCCCCTTGTCCCTGGTCTGATCATTTTTTAATTTCATTTTCCCTTGCCTTAGCCCCCATTATCAAGCCTCCACTCCCTAAGAACACCTGGGCCAGAAAATGGGGCAAAGTTGATTTGCCATCCTTCTGCTCTTCGCTAGCCAGCACCAGCCCTGACCTCTCAGGCCTCGCCGCCCCTGTCCAACTGGACACCATTAACAACTGGTTGACCCATGCGGGCGACGCCTTCGCCCCCCTTAGGCGTATTACGGTCAAGCGAGCCCACGCCGCCTACCGGTGGTTCACTCCCACTCTTAAGGAGAAAAAGCTGGCCGCACGTAGGGCAGAACGAGCATGGAGAAAAGCATACTGTCCCTCTCTAAAAACCATCTATCTCTCTGTGCTCAAGGAATATAAGCAGAGCATCCTTGATGCCAAGACCTTATTCTATTCCAATAGAATATTGTCAGCAGAGTCACAGTCGAAGGAAATTTTCGCCACAGTGCACGAGCTCGCGTCATCCAACAGAGTCTCGGCCTCTATTCCACCCTCTCAATCTCTCTGTGACTCGCTTAACGACTTCTTTGTGGACAAGGTGATAAAGATTAAGGCCAACATCCCTCCCCCATCCCCCACTTTCACCAATCCTTCCCCCCCCCGCTTCCTCCAAACTCACCTCCATCCCCCCCTTGACCACAGCCACGCTTCTCCCCCTGCTTCACAGGGTGAAATCAGGTTCCCCCCTAGATTTCGCCCCCGCCCACATCTTGAGAGAAATCTTTCTAACATGCCCATCCCCACCCCTCACACTTCTAAATGATTCTCTCAGTAATGGAGTGGTACCCGCCCCCCCCAAATTTGCAGCCGTTATTCCCATTCTAAAAAAGGCTGGTGCGGACCCTTCATCCCCTTCCAACTATCGTCCTATCTCCCTCCTTCCCTACCAGGGAAAGGTTCTAGAAACCCACGTCACCGCCACTCTGAGCTCCCACGTGGAAATCAACCACTGCCTTTCCCCTCGGCAGGCTGGCTTTCGCCCCCTCCATTCCACGGAAAAGGTAGTGGTCTCAGTTATGGACAGCCTACGCGAGGGCATCGACACCAATCTCCCTCAGGCCCTCATTCTTTTAGATCTGTCCGCCGCTTTTGACACGGTGGACCATTCCACCTTACTTACCCGTGTCAAGGCGGCGGGCATAGAGGGTCTAGCCTTCGCTTGGCTTGAGTCCTTTCTAAGCGGCAGAGCTCAGGCAGTCCATCTTACCGGTTTCACTGCGGCCTCCCACAAGGTGACGTGTGGGGTCCCCCAGGGTTCCTCACTCTCCCCCCTTTTGTTTAACTTATACATTTTCCCCCTCATTTTTATGTTACAGCAGCTCGAGGTCACGGTGTACAACTACGCCGATGACCTCCAGCTTATTTTCAACCTTTCTCATTCCCCTTCATCCTTCCAGAATGTCCAATCTGTCATGCTGTTCATTCAGGATTGGATGAACTGCAACCACCTCAAACTCAATCCGGACAAGACCGAACTAGTCTTGACCGGAGGGGGTTGCAGTCCTTGGTCCCCTTCTCACTGGCCCTCCCCACTCGGTGCTCCCCCACTCCCGGTCCCCAAAGTCAAAACCCTTGGTATCTTCCTTAATCCCTCACTTTCTGTTCACTCACAGGTTAGTTCTGTTGTCTCCTCTTGTTTCTTCTCCCTCAGAACCATCAGGAAGATCTCTCGGTTTTTCTCACTCCCCGCCCTAAAGATCATAGTGCTGGCGTTGGTGTTGTCGCGCCTCGACTACGGCAACATCATTTACAATGGCGCGCCTGCCTTCGCCATTCACCGGCTGCAACTAGTGCAGAACCAGGCGGCCCGACTTATCTATGGCCTGCCTAAATATCATCGGGCCACCCCTTTACTGCAGGCACTGCACTGGTTGCCGGTGAAAGAGCGGGCCCTGTTCAAGCTTGGGTGCCTCACCTTTCAGGCTAGAATGGGCACTGCACCAGAGTTTATCTGCTCGGCTATCAAGCCTTACACCCCAGGGAGAGTGCTTCGCTCCTCCCACCTGGCCCTCTTAACTGTCCCCCGATTCAAAAAGAAAAAGGCTGGCGGCACCAAGTTTTCTGTTCTGGCCCCTGTGTTTTGGAACTCCCTGCCCGCGGCACTCCGCACAACACCCTCCTACACTGAATTTAGGAAAAACCTCAAAACCTTCCTTTTTTCTCGTGCTTTTGCTGCCTAACTCTCCTCGTTTGCCATCCCCTCGCAATCTGAAGCGCCATGAAACCGCATGGTATAAGTGCGCTATATAAATGTTTTTAAATTCAAATAAATTAAATTCAAATTCAAATTCGTACCGGCAGCTAACCGCGCAAAAAATTCTAAAAAAAAATTTTCCCGACATATATGAGCCTCCTCAGCCACCCTCAGAAAACCTAGGGGGTCAGAATACGTCTCCCGTGCCCCCTTATACCCATTTCCCACATTGTTTTTCCTCCATCTTGTGATGAAATTCAACCGAAACACAAAATGGCGTACTCCTGTTACGCTACCGGTGAGCTACCCGGTTCGCGAACCGGGTAGCGCTTCTACCGAGAAAAATCGATTTATTTTTTTTACCCCACGGGACCCTTTAATAGCCCCCACATCATTCCTAGGGGGTCAGGAGGGGTCTACCTTGCCCCCTTTCATTAATTTCCCCCTTCGTTTTTCTCAACCTCTTGTCTCTCGATCCTACCGAGAGACAAGATGGCGGCCGTTCCGGACTGTTTAGAATGTTTACAGACACCGGAGAGCCAATCAGCTTCACTTCGCGAAGTTCCATTACGCGTCAGGCACGCGAACCGGGGCGCTAACCGGAGCGCTGTCACAGATATATCTGTTTTTTAAAACGCTAATTACTCAAAATCCACTGGAGCACATATATTGAGACATAGCAAAGGCACGTCGGGCAAACCATATCTACAATTTTGCCAAGTTTCGTGTAAATCCATTCAGCCGTTCGAGCTAAAAGTGATTCCAACCGCCCTATGGTAAAATGAATGGGAAAAACGTGTTTTGGGACCCCCCTTTTTTCTCGCCCCCCCTTGACGAAACCCCTCCAGATTTTCAGGGGCTGCTCAGAAACAAAATGTGCCATTTTTCTGAAAATTTCAGCCAATTCCGTCCACAAACGCCAAAGTTATTCGACATAGAATTTTCAGAAATCCCATAGGAAAAAATCCTAACTATATATACCTACTGGCGACCGCCAGTAGGTAATATATATATATATATATATATATATATATATATATATATATATATATATATATACACACACACACACACACACATATATATTTATATATATGTGTGTGTGTGTGTGTGTGTATAACAATTCACTAAGAACTCAAGGTTATAGGGACATTATAGTTAGAGAATAGCATTTATAAAACATAGAAATTCACTGAAAACCAAAGGTTACAGGGACGTCATACTTAGGAAATAGAATTTAAAAAAACCTTAGAAATGTACTGAAAACCCAAAGGGTACAGGTATGTTATAATTAAATTTTGATTTTGCACACACAAAACCATAGAAATTCAAAAGTTATAGTTAACTCAAGTTAACTCAAGTTAACTCGTGCCTTAAGGTAGCTATACGTAGTGCCTCAACCATGTACAATTTTCCCATCAATAATTTCAATGCAAATGTTGCAGTGATATTATTATTGATGTCATAGAAGATGTCATGAGTGATGTAATATGCTGGGTAATAATCAGAGGAGGGTAAATATGTGAGTACAGTTACCTTAGTGCACAAGGTATAGTTAATTGAGATCACTATAACTTTAACTGCTGAATTTCTATGGTTTTGTGTATGTAAATTTTTAATCTAACTATGATGTAACCATTGTTTTTTTCAATAAATTTCTATGTTTTTTATTGCTATTTCCTAACGATAGCGTCCCTGTAAACTTTGGTTTTTCAGTGAATTTCACATTTTTTTAACAGAAATTCTACAACAATTTGACCCATAAGTTCAATTTACTAATATACATTTTTACAAGTTTATAAATACATTTTATTCACACATTCATTCTTAATATATATTTTAAAACAAACAGTTTACAATTGAGGTAAGGTAACGTATGTAGTCTTCAAAGCAATGAACACTTTCAACAGTGATATATAGCATTATACTTATACCTTCCTTTATTTAAACTCAATTTTATCTGTACTTGTTTTCATTGAAATATATTTATTGTGATGTTAGAATTTTAACTTGATTTGCACTGAATATAATATGTTGATGGTTTAACTGTACTATGCCCTTGCCACTTTATGATACTTTTCGCAGTTGGTGCTATCTTAGAATACTTTTTTTCATAACCGACTGATGGCATTATGCACTATGCATTCGCCATTTCATGATGTGACTCACAGTTTTAAAAATGTTGTTTATGTATTATTTGCCGTTTATGGCCAATGGCCAAATAACGTTTTCTAAATGAATGTGCTTAGTTAGTCTTTCTATAAATGCAATGCACCAAGTCTTTCTTTTTTTTTAATTCAGTTTATGGATCTGCTGATCAGTAGCAAATCCTCAGACAAATAAGGGGTCTGCCAGTTATATCGGACACATTCAAAACAAAAACATGTTTAATACAATGATACACTATTGCAATTTCTAGGAAGCGTATCACTGCTTGTGTGTGGTTGTATGAGTGACTGTGTGGGTGTGAGTGGCTATATGGGTGTGTGAGTGGTTGTGTTGCTATGTAAGTGGGTGTGGGACTGGCTGTGTGGGTATGTGAGTAGGTGTGTCAGTGGCTTTGTGGATGTGTGAGTGGTTTTCAGGTGTGTAAGTGGGTGTGGAAGTGGCTGTGTGGGTGTGTGAGTGACTGTATGGTGAGTGAGTGGGTGTGAGTGGTTATGTGGGTGTGTATGTGGGTGTGTGAGTGTGGGACTAGGTATGTGAGTGGCTGTGTGGGTCTGTGAGTGGTTGTGTGAGTTGTTTTGTGGGTGTATGAGTGGGTGTGTGAATGGCAGAATGGGTGTGTGAATGATTGCATGGTTGAGTGTGTAAGTGAGATTGAGTGAGTGTGTGAGTAGGTGTGTGGGTCTGTGAGTGGGGGTAGGTGTTTTTTTAATTGGGGTCTGGATTTGCAGATCTATCCGAATCCACCCAAATCCATGAGGATCTGGTGGATTTCAGTGGATTTGTGGATCATTGTGCACTAAAAAAAGGCTTTGGAAATGTCCTGCCCATAATGGGTCCCTCACAGACCCCTCCATCAGTCCTAAGGGGTCAGAGTACCTCTACCCTGATCCCATCTATCCCTTTATCATTTTATTTACCCCCCAACAGGAACCATGCCCAGATGCACAAAATGGCAGCCAAAACGTTCCACTCTAGTTGCGATCAGCCAATCAGGCATTGCTGTTGGCATGTGGATCTGCAAATCCACCCGGATCCATGGAGGATTCGTGGTGGATCTGTGTCTCTAGATATACATAACTCTTTATACTTTAATAACTCAAAAACTACTGAACAGATTTACACCAAACTACGACAAGCACTTGCAATGTAATAGGTCTCACATTAGTGAAAGTTAGAGCTATTGGCATTGCAACTGATAATGTTTATTAGATTTTTTGTTGAAAAAAAATATATCCCAGCAGTAGGAGATGCAGTACCACAGGCTGTTAATCGGTGTCCCTGTGGAGAGGATAGGGACTTCTATTAGAAACATAAGGTACTGCACACTTAAGGCTAATATAAAGAGAAAGATTGCAGCTGAGCATACATTTCCATTTGTTTTCTATTGGAAGTGAGATTTTTTGTTAGCTTTCATTTTAAAAAGGCACCACTGTTGTTTATTTAGCTTTGTTTGTGGTGAATACAGTGGCGTAGGAAGATCGACAGCAATGAACAGCGCATGCGCTGCCCAGGCTCAACATAAAAACAATTTTATTATGGCAACTGATGTTAATGTAAAGCACTTTTATACCTATTTTGTGGCCTTTTTTATCCAAAGGGCCCCGGTTTAACAATATAATTTTGAGCAGTGGGATAGTAGGACTTTTTGATGAAAAAGGATGTTACATCACAACCCTGGGTCACTAAAGTCAAAATGTAAAGACAAAGGCTCCGCCCACTGGGAGAGGCGTGCCGGGAGGAAACTACGCAAGTTAAAAGGATGCCATTGTTAAAGTAAATGCGTGGTATGTCGCGCTGCCAAAGATAAACATTTCTGGCCTTATTACGATAAGGCTCGAAAGCCTTCAAACGCAGTTCATAGGATTTCTAAGACTCATCGTGGTTTCAAACAATTGAGGCTGTCAGTTTTTAAACCAGCTGGATATTCTGTCTGGCTTCCGATGGGCTCAAGGAGCCCATCTGCCATCGGAACCGGCACATAATCCCTATGGACTGCGGTTTACGCTGTCCGGATTACAATGTCGGATTCCAGCAGTTTATCCATTCTGGGCTTTCCGACATGGAAACCCTGTCGGAAAGCGATTTTGGCTGCCCCTAGCAGGGCCCTCTTTAGTCTGTGGCCTCCGGTTGGAGGCCCTGTTCATCCCTGCACCATGTGGCAGGCACCAGGAGGTACAGGGATGAACACAAACTCCCTTTTCTGTGTGGGAGCTTTTGTTGCAGTTGGTTTCCAAAAACGGCTACAGAAAACAGAGCATGTAACCGCATGTGCTGTCAAATCAAAATTAAGCTGTCTGGTCCACAAACCGGGGGTCCGTAAGACCCGTCTCTGCAATGGTGTCGGGCACACGCAAGTCCGCCTGTCATCGAAATTAATGACCTTAATGTTTTCCAAGTTGCATGCGGGAAGCCTCACTGAAAAAGGCTGCCACTGTTAAACTGAATATGCAGCATGGGGCGCTGCAAAAAATAAACACTTAATCTTTATGAATTTGAATGTGACGAGCCATGCAAAACAAAAGAAAGGCGTGTGGCCGCCATAGTGAAAGTAAAAGCACAGCATGGCGTGCTGCAAAACAAAATATATTTTTTAATGCAGCACTCTTAATAGGAAGTACACGCTAAGGAACAGAAACAAATGCAAACCACTACGATTATTTACAGGAACAACGTGTCAGGGAAGTGAGGTTGAGGAAGTGTGTAGCTGTTGTGCCAGGAACACCAGCTACAATAACAAAATCATTAACAAAAGAGTACTGAGAAACTGTAAATGAAATTACAGAGTATTGACACATGTAACAAGGGAGTTCCTTATGGGAAGTTACAAGAGTAGAAAAGGAGGGACTTCTAAAAAATTAGCCAAAGGAAAAAAAAACATTCTGAAAGAAGCAAATTAAAAAGATGGGCAGAACATAGGCGGAGCTTAAATCCCATATTCTGAATACAACATGTCTTGAAGAGGCAGCGCAAGCCCTGCCTTGGCGAGATCTAAAAAGCACTCTTTTTGGACAAAGGCTTAGCTTTCTGTAAGATTTGGTGTAATTCCATACAGCAGTTTGGGCTGTAGCCATGTCTAAAATCCCTATGGGAAACTGTATGGAGAAAATGCATTTTGTAACCGCCCCTTTTTCTCAGCTCCCACTTCACAAATCACACTGAAACTCTGTACACAATAGCTGCAGTGACTGGCAAACTAGTTTTCAACATTTCATGAAGATTCAACAAACAGCACCAAAGTTATTAGCAAAACAGAAAACGCTTTTCTGATGGAAACTGGGTCCTAACTATAACTACCTACTGGCCAGCAGGTAGCACATACATATATATATATATTGAAATAAAACTTAAAGTTTGGATAATGAACTAACCTACAATGATCTGTATAATACATATTTTATGGAAATTGATCATTGGGGAATCATATCCTACCATTTCAAGTATTTATTCATTTATAGATACCCCTACAGTGTACCCTAGCAATGAATGGATATTTATATGTGCTTGTTTTATGATGAGCCGTTAAATACAACAGTGTTCATGCTATGCATATTGTCAAATGCTTGACCTCAGGTTGGCATTCTGATCCATAGATTATTGGGCACTGGTCCTGGAGCATGCTTCCTTTCTTTGATCCCCGGTCCAGGGTATGTTAGATTGTTATGATGGTTCCATAAAGACTTGGTTTTACAAATATAAAAATGTGTGAAAAAGGTGTAAAATTTATTTTTTGAAAGAAATATAAAAATATAGAAATTGCATTGAAACACAAAGTGTGCACGGTGAAAAGATTACCTTAGTAGGAAAGCATAATGAGAATAGTTATGCTGTCTTTTATGTCTATTGTACTGTGCCTTTAAATAGAAAAAAATGTAACAAAGAAATCACTTTGACAAAGACTGTGTACAGCGGAAACGCATCAGGACGGACACCGTGCCATTACTGAATGAATAAAGAATATGCTGCTTACCGGGAGTGCCTGCATTTTCTCTTCTTTGTGGGGGCTGGTGTAAGATATATATATATATCTATATATATCTATATATATATATATATATACAAAACAAGCCGATTTACCCGTTATTTTAATGTCATTGAAAATTCCAACATAGTATGTTTTCTATGTCCTTGCCTTAAGCACTCACGCACTTTAAAAGGTTGTCATGTGAACAAGGCTAGTGGAGCCGAAACGTCATGGACTTTACCTGCACTAATTAATAAAGGAGAAAAGGAAACTTTATTGGTCCGTGTCCGAGTGTTACTTACCCTGGCTGGTTGGTACTCCAGAGCGAGGTGAGACGACGGAATGGAGAATATATAGCTGTGTTGGATTCGAACCGGCTTACACACGGGACCCTGCTCAGCAACGGTCTGCGACCCAATCGGATTACTCTCTCGGACTTCGTCTGCGAGTTTGTTGTAACTCTGGAAGGAGTAGGACGCCTGACCCCCACCAACCGGAAGAAAATCCTAACAGAGAGCGGAGAGACTGGTCTATGCGCAACGCTGCTCGGGCTCGGGCATAAAACCGGTGAAAATCGAGACCCGGTGAGATAAAGCGCCTGACCAAGTAAGCTCGTAAACTATTTTGGTGGGTGAGTGGCAAAGTAACCAGGAAGAGCTTTAACCCCGGGGAATATGATTCGGGAGTTTACTAGCCGCCTGAAATAAAGCTTAGCATTGCAGGAAAATGTCGGGTGATAATGTTCGGGACCGGGAAACGTTAGCGGCATCAACGTTTTCCGACGACGCCCCCCTCCCCGCAGACATCCGGGGGAGGGATACTATTGACGCCAGTAGCAGCAGCACTTCAGTGATCAAGGATTTATTTAAAACCCTTGAGAAAAAAATCCCGCCAACAACAGGCAAAATGGTGGGAATCAAAATCCCTGCAACGATATATAGAGGTGAACCGTATACCCCGTGAGTTACGAATTTTGACAGCCCCAACATATGATGAGCCCAATCCCAATCTGATGAAAGAGTGGGCTGAAATTAATCTTGATGCCTCACGTCGACAAGTGCAAGTTTTAATTAAGTATGCTGATATTGATAGAGTGAGGTTGCTGGTGGAAATAGCAGCTATCCATGAGGAGTTGAATGCTTTGGGGGAGGAGGATGAGAGAGACAAACTACTCAAAGCAATGAACGAACGCCTTAAAAAAGAGGAAGCAAAAATTGTTGACAGAAAGTCCTATAAATTTCAAAGAGACCGCAACGATTACGAGATGGGTGAGATATTCACTTTCTCGCGCAAGTCTGATGCAGCACGTAAAGGCGCAATAAAACCTCCTCCTAAAGCAAAGAATATTATATTCAGCTGTGAAAGGGCAACACTACAGTAAGTGACTCCTCAATTACGACGCTCAGCTCTGACCCTGAAACAGAGTCTGATTCAGATCGCCACAGGTCGGAACAGGCAGCTGGTATACCAAAACCTACCCCAGGCCAGGAGATAGATTTTTTATGTCAAGAAAGACTAAAAACCTTGAGATCCCATACACGATCCTAGAAAGGAGAACACACAACAACTACCAGAGGCGCCAGAGGTGGTGGGCGTCACAGAGGAGTATTTCAAAAGAAGTGGAAAAAAGGTGGAAGGGGGCAGGGGCCTGCTGCCCCACAGTAGTAAACGAAGCAAACAATCGGACTATTGTTAATTTAACAACGCTAGTTTTGTCCACCAAAGAGGAGGAAATCCTCAGATTAGGACTCACTTATGCTGCACCTTGCGACTTCAACTACCCAGCCACTAGATGTGATGTGTACAAAGCTGTAAGAAAATTAAAACTTCGTAAATTCTATACTCTAAAGGATAAATCTAGAAACACTCGAACTCATGTCTCGGAACTTGAGAGCGAGACGATGGATGTATCACAGGGCACACGGACTTTAACAGAATTATGGCTAACTGAAGGGGCTGGTTACGATGATACAAATGTGGTGACCAATAACCCCCATAAATTTGATCATTGGGGCAACAGGACCTCAACTGACACTCACTTTAGGCCACCCTCAACTTTCTGTCCAGTGTTGCCTCGAGATAATTTGGATATGTTTCATGAAAATGTGGTGGCTGATTTGAAGGATCTACAGATCCGTACTGGAAAAGTCAAAAGAAAATATGATAATCAGTTGCAACAATACAAAACACTCACTACCAGACTAACCAAGGAGAAGGATTTAATTGTGAGAAACAGTGACAAGGGGGGTAATGTTGTGTTGATGTCCAAAGCTGAATACGACAAGGAAGCCTATGTTCAGCTAAATGACCATACATGCTATGAGCGCATACAGATCAACACATTAACTGCAATGAAAGTAGAATACCATCGGAAACTTTCAAGATGGAAATCATCCAAGTTACTAACTGAGGCCGAATACAAATACTTGAAAAATGACAATCCAATCACACCCATCCTATACTTTATCCCCAAGATTCATAAGGACCCTTACATCCACCAGGCAGACCGATCATTTCTGCCAGGGGCAGCCTATTGGAACACACTTCTGTTTATATAGATTATTTTTTACAGGGGTATGTGCAACAATTAGGCTCCTATGTCCAGGACACAGGGGATTTTTTGCTAAAAATCAAGGATGTAGAATGGGTCACAGGTGATTGGCTGATAGCCTTGGATGTATCCTCGCTCTACACGAGCATCTCGCATGACGATGGTATCAATGCGGTGGAACATTACTTATCCAGAAGGGGTTCTGATGCTCATGATCACAATGCAATGCTACTGGATATGTTGAGATTCTGCCTTGTTAACAATGTTTTTCTCTTTAATCAACAATTATATCGTCAGTTACAGGGCATGGCAATGGGGGCCAGCTTCTCCCCAAGCTTCGCATGTTTGCAAATGGGAGCTTGGGAGGAGCTGGTCCTGGGTCACGAATACCGTCACAATATTCGCAACAATTTGGTTGCATGGTTTCGTTTCATTGACGACCTTTTGGTGATCTGGCGGGGGAGTAAGTTGGATGCATTGAAGTTCATTGAAGATATTAATAACAATGAATTGAACTTGAAATTCACAGCAACGTTAAGTCAGGATGGTGTAACTTTTCTTGACACTGAATTGTACATAAGAGACGGCCAGTTGGAATCTAGGATTTTTCGAAAAGCCACTGCTGGTAACAGCATATTACATGCGGCTAGTGCACACCCATCACACTTGTAATGTAATGTAATTTGACTTATATAGCGCACAAATCACCCGAAGGTCTCAGGGCGCTTGCTTAGGGAACCCGTCCTGGTATTCCCCTGTGAGATACCCCCGGCAGGGTATCCACAAGGTGAAAGCCAGGCATCCCGCCGCGAGGGGCCGTAGTGGAGATTAAGCAAGCTATTGCCCAGAGTCGCAGAGTGTGACCCCTTGAGTTGAGTAGGCACCGGCGCGAGAATTAACGAGTCCGTGGAATTTTGAGCCCGAGACCCAGCATCCAGCATCCCCTATGGGGAGATGCTACGATTAAGGCGTATCTGCAGCAATCCTATTGATTTGAAAAGGGCACAGGACCAAAGCATAACCCGCTTTTTGGAGCGTGGCTACTCGAGCCAACTGATACAGAGGGCCAGGGATAAATCTATGGTGTTCTCCCGGGAGGAACTGCTTACTAGGAACAGCAGTAGGCAGGAAGACAAACCAGATAATACATCAGTTGATGCCCCAGCTGACAATAACTGTTTTCGAGTTATCACGGGATACAATAGACAACACCAACAAATCCGGAAAATCCTTAACAAACACTGGCCCTTGGTCACCCATGATACTGTTATAGGCAACAGTCTCCCCAAACAAGTCTCCCTTACATTTAGCAGGGCACCATCGCTGCGAGATCATTTGGTGGTTACTAACCCTGAACCCTATGTAAAATCTACCTGGTGGCAAGAAAACAAAGGGTTTTACAGATGTAAGACCTGTAAAGCTTGCCTCCATGGACAAAACACAAAAACTTACAGGGACGGGTTCACCAATATTCAACATTCCACAACCCAGGTTTTAACATGTAAAACCGAATATGCGTTGTATATCTTGGAATGCCCCTGTTCATTGAAATATGTGGGCAGCACAAAAAATGCTGTCCACATACGTATTCTCCAACATTTGCGGGCCATCACTAATGGTGACAACACCTACCCGGTGGCCCGCCATTTTAGAGAATGCCACCGAAGTGACAACACTGATCTTAGATACTGGGTGATTGACTCAATCATGACTAGCAAGAGAGGGGGAGATAGGGATGCGAAATTGAGAAAGCTTGAGACCAAATACATTTTACTGCTCAATACCAAGTCACCAATGGGCTTGAATATCACGGAGGACCTATATACATGTTTACCTTGAGTAGAAAGTCATGATTGCTTTTAATTATGCAGGGACTCCCCACAGCACTTCTCTTCTACAGGAATCACCCGGCTGGGAGATACTGTGTGGGAAGATAGTGAAGTGGGGACCGGATTTGAAATATATGTTAATCTGAATGTGCTGCTACCTATATGAAATCATTGTCAAATTTGGAGTACACGTACACAATATTCGGACTGTGTTGGGTCCTTAATCCCAGTCAGTCTGTTAGTATTATTTACAGTATTTATTCACTTATGATTATTTAGCAGGTTCATAGGAATCAATATGTTTTTTATTGTTGGAGGGTAGAGGTATAAACCATTGGGTACAGGGTGGCAGACTGTATTCCAATACTTCCCCCGATATTTGCCAGAGGGAGAGATGCATATTATGGGTATTTACCTCCTAATGTTTTTTTACTTTAGGATGCTTAGTTTATGTACACAGGTTTCTCAACTTATCGATTATCAGTGATGTAGACACCTGGTTAACACAACTGAATGGTAGTTAGATGTTCATATTTTGCACATATTGCGGAATATGCACACCAAATTGCTATTTTGCACATTTAATGCGAAATTTGCACATCTGATGGGCTCATTTGCACTGTTTGGTAGATTACCAAAAGAAGCACTTGCACTTTATTATTGATACTACTATGATATTGTGTTTAGAACCTGTTTAAAAGAATCAGACATCCTACACTTTGAGCAGGGGGACACCTGTGATGTTTTCCTAATTAAATCACTAGAATATTAATGTCTATAACCTCGAATATAATGTGTATTTTACCATGAACTCAACAAGGTTAATGCATTCCAGGATCATTTAATTTGTATAGTTGCATATATGTATATACAGTTTTTAATACCATGTATTAGACACCCGCTTTGGTATTTTATTGGTATTTTACTGATATATGTGTACAAAACAAGCCGAGTTACCCGTTATTTTAATGTCATTGAAAATTCCAACATAGTATGTTTTCTATGTCCTTGCCTTAAGCACTCACATGTGACGTCAATGTAATCATCACTGGCACTTTAAAAGGTTGATACCGATTAAACAACATTGTCATGTGAACAAGGCTCGTGGAGCCGAAACGTCATGGACTTTACCTGCACTAATTAATAAAGGAGAAAAGGAAACTTTATTGGTCCGTGTCCGAGTGTTACTTACCATGGCTAGTTGGTACTCCAGAGCGAGGTGAGACGACGGAATGGAGAATATATATATATATATATATATATATATATATATATATATATATATATATATATATATATATATATATTCAAACCACAAAGTTTGCCCACTTTCAGGAGCCCACTCGATTCCAGAAACTCATGCAGTGAGGTCAACAGCCTGCTCCTGTCCCCAGACCGGCAACTTGTAGTTTCTTTGGCTCAACGCGTTTCGAAAATCAATTCTTGTTCACGAGCCTGATAAAACACTGCAGCAACAGCAAAGGTTTGACTCAACTGCTCTTTATTCAAAACAGACCCTGCCCCTTCGAGCACGATCTGAAGTTTGCACAGGTGTGTGCCGTGTTGCATGATGGTATTTGCAGTTTCAGACCTTGTAGTTTTACCCCAGTGGGTGCTGCTGTTGTAGAAAATAATATCACCAATTGTCCCCCAGGTGGGTAAGTGTCAGCTGGAAAACAGCGCCTGCTGCCATTCATAGAGCACTCACTGGCAAGCTGGAATCGTCCTTGATGCAGCACTGGTTTTCAATGCCACAGGTCCGTGCACTACGGCGGGGCTTCCTCGCGACCTGGACTAAGCTGCTTTAAATTCAAACCACAAAGTTTGCCCACTTTGAGGAGCCCACTCGATTCCAGAACCTCATGCAGTGAGGTCAACAGCCTGCTCCTGTCCCCAGACCGGCAACTTGTAGTTTCTTTGGCTCAACGCCTTTCGAAAATCAATTCTTGTTCACGAGCCTGATAAAACACTGCAGCAACAGCAAAGGTTTGACTCAACTGCTCTTTATTCAAAACAGACCCTGCCCCTTCGAGCACGATCTGAAGTTTGCACAGGTGTGTGCCGTGTTGCATGATGGTATTTGCAGTTTCAGACCTTGTAGTTTAACCCCAATGGGTGCTGCTGTTGTAGAAAATAATATCACCAATTGTCCCCCAGGTGGGTAAGTGTCAGCTGGAAAACAGCGCCTGCTGCCATTCATAGAACACTCACTGGCAAGCTGGAATCGTCCTTGATGCAGCGCTGGTTTTCAACACCACAGGTCCGTGCACTACGGCGGGGCTTCCTCGCGACCTGGACTAAGCCGCTTTAAACTCAAACCACAAAGTTTGCCCACTTTGAGGAGCCCACTCGATTCCAGAACCTCATGCAGTGAGGTCAACAGCCTGCTCCTGTCCCCAGACCGGCAACTTGTAGTTTCTTTGGCTCAACACGTTTCGAAAATCAATTCTTGTTCACGAGCCTGATAAAACACTGCAGCAACAGCAAAGGTTTGACTCAACTGCTCTTTATTCAAAACAGACCCTGCCCCTTCGAGCACGATCTGAAGTTTGCACAGGTGTGTGCCGTGTTGCATGATGGTATTTGCAGTTTCAGACCTTGTAGTTTTACCCCAGTGGGTGCTGCTGTTGTAGAAAATAATATCACCAATTGTCCCCCAGGTGGGTAAGTGTCAGCTGGAAAACAGCGCCTGCTGCCATTCATAGAGCACTCACTGGCAAGCTGGAATCGTCCTTGATGGAGCGCTGGTTTTCAACGCCACAGGTCCGTGCACTACGGCGGGGCTTCCTCGCAACCTGGACTAAGCCGCTTTAAATTCAAACCACAAAGTTTGCCACTTTGAGGAGCCCACTCGATTCCAGAACCTCATGCAGTGAGGTCAACAGCCTGCTCCTGTCCCCAGACCGGCAACTTGTAGTTTCTTTGGCTCAACGCGTTTCGAAAATCAATTCTTGTTCACGAGCCTGATAAAACACTGCAGCAACAGCAAAGGTTTGACTCAACTGCTCTTTATTCAAAACAGACCCTGCCTCTTCGAGCACGATCTGAGGTTTGCACAGGTGTGTGCCGTGTTGCATGATGGTATTTGCAGTTTCAGACATTGTAGTTTTACCCCAGTGGGTGCTGCTGTTGTAGAAAATAATATCACCAATTGTCCCCCAGGTGGGTAAGTGTCAGCTGGAAAACAGCGCCTGCTGCCATTCATAGAGCACTCACTGGCAAGCTGGAATCGTCCTTGATGCAGCGCTGGTTTTCAACGCCACAGGTCCGTGCACTACGGCGGGGCTTCCTCGCGACCTGGACTAAGCCGCTTTAAATTCAAACCACAAAGTTTGCCCACTTTGAGGAGCCCACTCGATTCCAGAACCTCATGCAGTGAGGTCAACAGCCTGCTCCTGTCCCCAGACCGGCAACTTGTAGTTTCTTTGGCTCAACGCGTTTCAAAAATCAATTCTTGTTCACGAGCCTGATAAAACACTGCAGCAACAGCAAAGGTTTGACTCAACTGCTCTTTATTCAAAACAAACCCTGCCCCTTCGAGCACGATCTGAAGTTTGCACAGGTGTGTGCCGTGTTGCATGATGGTATTTGCAGTTTCAGACCTTGTAGTTTTACCCCAGTGGGTGCTGCTGTTGTAGAAAATAATATCACCAATTGTCCCCCAGGTGGGTAAGTGTCAGCTGGAAAACAGGCCTGCTGCCATTCATAGAGCACTCACTGGCAAGCTGGAATCGTCCTTGATGCAGCGCTGGTTTTCAACGCCACAGGTCGGTGCACTACGGCTGGGCTTCCTCGCGACCTGGACTAAGCCGCTTTAAATTCAAACCACAAAGTTTGCCCACTTTGAGGAGCCCACTCGATTCCAGAACCTCATGCAGTGAGGTCAACAGCCTGCTCCTGTCCCCAGACCGGCAACTTGTAGTTTCTTTGGCTCAACGTGTTTCGAAAATCAATTCTTGTTCACGAGCCTGATAAAACACTGCAGCAACAGCAAAGGTTTGATTCAACTGCTCTTTATTCAAAACAGACCCTGCCCCTTCGAGCATGATCTGAAGTTTGCACAGGTGTGTGCCGTGTTGCATGATGGTATTTGCAGTTTCAGACCTTGTAGTTTTACCCCAGTGGGTGCTGCTGTTGTAGAAAATAATATCACTGATTGATTTTCGAAACGCGTTGAGCCAAAGAAACTACAAGTTGCCGGTCTGGGGACAGGAGCAGGCTGTTGACCTCACTGCATGAGGTTCTGGAATCGAGTGGGCTCCTCAAAGTGGGCAAACTTTGTGGTTTGAATTTAAAGCGGCTTAGTCCAGGTCGCGAGGAAGCCCCGCCGTAGTGCACGGACCTGTGGCGTTGAAAACCAGCGCTGCATCAAGGACGATTCCAGCTTGCCAGTGAGTGCTCTATGAATGGCAGCAGGCGCTGTTTTCCAGCTGACACTTACCCACCTGGGGGACAATTGGTGATATTATTTTCTACAACAGCAGCACCCACTGGGGTAAAACTACAAGGTCTGAAACTGCAAATACCATCATGCAACACGGCACACACCTGTGCAAACTTCAGATCATGCTCGAAGGGGCAGGGTCTGTTTTGAATAAAGAGCAGTTGAGTCAAACCTTTGCTGTTGCTGCAGTGTTTTATCAGGCTCGTGAACAAGAATTGATTTTCGAAACACGTTGAGCCAAAGAAACTACAAGTTGCCGGTCTGGGGACAGGAGCAGGCTGTTGACCTCACTGCAAGAGGTTCTGGAATCGAGTGGGCTCCTCAAAGTGGGCAAACTTTGTGGTTTGAATTTAAAGCGGCTTAGTCCAGGTCGCGAGGAAGCCCCGCCGTAGTGCACGGACCTGTGGCGTTGAAAACCAGCGCTGCATCAAGGATGATTCCAGCTTGCCAGTGAGTGCTCTATGAATGGCAGCAGGCGCTGTTTTCCAGCTGACACTTACCCACCTGGGGGACAATTGGTGATAATATTTTCTACAACAGCAGCACCCACTGGGGTAAAACTACGAGGTCTGAAACTGCAAATACTATCATGCAACACGGCACACACCTGTGCAAACTTCAGATCATGCTCAAAGAGGCAGGGTCTGTTTTGAATAAAGAGCAGTTGAGTCAAACCTTTGCTGTTGCTGCAGTGTTTTATCAGGCTCGTGAACAAGAATTGATTTTCGAAACGCGTTGAGCCAAAGAAACTACAAGTTGCCGGTCTGGGGACAGGAGCAGGCTGTTGACCTCACTGCATGAGGTTCTGGAATCGATTGGGCTCCCTTAAGTGGGCAAACTTTGTGGTTTGAATTTAAAGCGGCTTAGTCCAGGTCGCGAGGAAGCCCCGCCGTAGTGCACGGACCTGTGGCGTTGAAAACCAGCGCTGCATCAAGGACGATTCCAGCTTGCCAGTGAGTGCTCTATGAATGGCAGCAGGCGCTGTTTTCCAGCTGACACTTACCCACCTGGGGGACAATTGGTGATAATATTTTCTACAACAGCCGCACCCACTGGGGTAAAACTACAAGGTCTGAAACTGCAAATACTATCATGCAACACAGCACACACCTGTGCAAACTTCAGATCATGCTCAAAGGGGCAGGGTCTGTTTTGAATAAAGAGCAGTTGAGTCAAACCTTTGCTGTTGCTGCAGTGTTTTATCAGGCTCGTGAACAAGAATTGATTTTCGAAACGCGTTGAGCCAAAGAAACTACAAGTTGCCGGTCTGGGGACAGGAGCAGGCTGTTGACCTCACTGCATGAGGTTCTGGAATTGAGTGGGCTCCTCAAAGTGGGCAAACTTTGTGGTTTGAATTTAAAGTGGCCTAGTCCAGGTCGCGAGGAAGCCCCGCCGTAGTGCACGGACCTGTGGCGTTGAAAACCAGCGCTGCATCAAGGACGATTCCAGCTTGCCAGTGAGTGCTCTATGAATGGCAGCAGGCGCTGTTTTCCAGCTGATACTTACCCACCTGGGGGACAATTGGTGATATTATTTTCTACAACAGCAGCACCCAATGGGGTAAAACTACAAGGTCTGAAACTGCAAATACCATCATGCAACACGGCACACACCTGTGCAAACTTCAGATCATTCTCGAAGGGGCAGGGTCTGTTTTGAATAAAGAGCAGTTGAGTCAAACCTTTGCTGTTGCTGCAGTGTTTTATCAGGCTCGTGAACAAGAATTGATTTTCGAAACACGTTGAGCCAAAGAAACTACAAGTTGCCGGTCTGGGGACAGGAGCAGGCTGTTGACCTCACTGCATGAGGTTCTGGAATCGAGTGGGCTCCTCAAAGTGGGCAAACTTTGTGGTTTGAATTTAAAGCGGCTTAGTCCAGGTCGCGAGGAAGCCCCGCCGTAGTGCACGGACCTGTGGCGTTGAAAACCAGCGCTGCATCAAGGACGATTCCAGCTTGCCAGTGAGTGCTCTATGAATGGCAGCAGGCGCTGTTTTCCAGCTGACACTTACCCACCTGGGGGACAATTGGTGATATTATTTTCTACAACAGCAGCACCCACTGGGGTAAAACTACAAGGTCTGAAACTGCAAATACCATCATGCAACACGGCACACACCTGTGCAAACTTTAGATCATGCTCGAAGGGGCAGGGTCTGTTTTGAATAAAGAGCAGGTGAGTCAAACCTTTGCTGTTGCTGCAGTGTTTTATCAGGCTCGTGAACAAGAATTGATTTTCGAAACGCGTTGAGCCAAAGAAACTACAAGTTGCCGGTCTGGGACCAGGAGCAGGCTGTTGACCTCACTGCATGAGGTTCTGGAATCGAGTGGGCTCCTCAAAGTGGGCAAACTTTGTGGTTTGAATATAAAGCGGCTTAGTCCAGGTCGCGAGGAAGCCCCGCCGTAGTGCACGGACCTGTGGAGTTGAAAACCAGCGCTGCATCAAGGACGATTCCAGCTTGCCTGTGAGTGCTCTATGAATGGCAGCAGGCACTGTTTTCCAGCTGACACTTACCCACCTGGGGGACAATTGGTGATATTATTTTCTACAACAGCAGCACCCACTGGGGTAAAACTACAAGGTCTGAAACTGCAAATACTATCATGCAACACGGCACACACCTGTGCAAACTTCAGATCATGCTCAAAGAGGCAGGGTCTGTTTTGAATAAAGAGCAGTTGAGTCAAACCTTTGCTGTTGCTGCAGTGTTTTATCAGGCTCGTGAACAAGAATTGATTTTCGAAACGCGTTGAGCCAAAGAAACTACAAGTTGCCGGTCTGGGGCCAGGAGCAGGCTGTTGACCTCACTGCATGAGGTTCTGGAATCGAGTGGGCTCCCTTAAGTGGGCAAACTTTGTGGTTTGAATTTAAAGCGGCTTAGTCCAGGTCGCGAGGAAGCCCCGCCGTAGTGCACGGACCTGTGGCGTTGAAAACCAGCGCTGCATCAAGGACGATTCCAGCTTGCCAGTGAGTGCTCTATGAATGGCAGCAGGCGCTGTTTTCCAGCTGACACTTACCCACCTGGGGGACAATTGGTGATAATATTTTCTACAACAGCCGCACCCACTGGGGTAAAACTACAAGGTCTGAAACTGCAAATACTATCATGCAACACGGCACACACCTGTGCAAACTTCAGATCATGCTCAAAGGGGCAGGGTCTGTTTTGAATAAAGAGCAGTTGAGTCAAACCTTTGCTGTTGCTGCAGTGTTTTATCAGGCTCGTGAACAAGAATTGATTTTCGAAACGCGTTGAGCCAAAGAAACTACAAGTTGCCGGTCTGGGGACAGGAGCAGGCTGTTGACCTCACTGCATGAGGTTCTGGAATCGAGTGGGCTCCTCAAAGTGGGCAAACTTTGTGGTTTGAATTTAAAGTGGCCTAGTCCAGGTCGCGAGGAAGCCCCGCCGTAGTGCACGGACCTGTGGCGTTGAAAACCAGCGCTGCATCAAGGACGATTCCAGCTTGCCAGTGAGTGCTCTATGAATGGCAGCAGGCGCTGTTTTCCAGCTGACACTTACCCACCTGGGGGACAATTGGTGATATTATTTTCTACAACAGCAGCACCCAATGGGGTAAAACTACAAGGTCTGAAACTGCAAATACCATCATGCAACACGGCACACACCTGTGCAAACTTCAGATCATTCTCGAAGGGGCAGGGTCTGTTTTGAATAAAGAGCAGTTGAGTCAAACCTTTGCTGTTGCTGCAGTGTTTTATCAGGCTCGTGAACAAGAATTGATTTTCGAAACACGTTGAGCCAAAGAAACTACAAGTTGCCGGTCTGGGGACAGGAGCAGGCTGTTGACCTCACTGCATGAGGTTCTGGAATCGAGTGGGCTCCTGAAAGTGGGCAAACTTTGTGGTTTGAATGAATATATATATATATATATATATATATATATATATATATATATATATATATATATATATATATATATATATATATATATATATATCCCAACGCTTGGCTCCTCATCCACAATGAGCCGATTTCAAAAGAGCGCACTCAAAAACGGGTTTCGGCGTTGCCGCCTTCGTCAATGTTAACATTTTCAATAAAGTTCTGTGTTTAAATAAAAAGTGCTATACAACTGTCATGTGCATAGATAGTGGTCATGCTTAGTGTAAACAGTGAAAAGGGAAAAGGAAAACAACACGTTTTGGCGGCCATTTTGTAATGATTAATTCACACTTCATTGGAATGAGTCTTGAAAAACAATCATAAATGTTTTGAACAATCAATTGCAAATCATAATGTTTCAAGACCAATATACAAATCAAATGAATTATACATATCAAGTCATTATACTCATGAATATAGCGTGTGATGTAATCTAATCTTGTTATTTCAAGACTAATGATTGGGTTAGGCCGCACTATTTGAGCTGTGAATCAGCAGTTTTAATTCTAGACGCAATTATATCAACATGTTTGTGAACATTTGAATGGAGAGTTAAAATTCAATTTAGAAATATAGCCCTGAATGGGCTAGTGACATTATATTGAGCAAAACTAGTAGGGTTAAATTAATACTGACAGGATGGAAAGTCAGTATTGATCGCTATCTTCATATATAACAAACCCTGCACGATGAAAGTTAGAGAGATACGTGAACAGAGAATTTCAAAGCTAGATGGTTGTTAGATAAGGACCCCTATTTCTTCTTCATTGTTAAGCCTTCTCGGTGTCTTTGTTTGCAACTTAATGATATACTTAGATTCTAGTGTGCGCAGCTTTCTTACCCAGTCTCCCCCTTTCAGATTTCACAATCTGATCGAGGATGAAAAAGGAGGGAATGCTGCTGTTGCTTTCATGTTCTTTTATTAATATATATATATTTTTTTCAGACTGGGCACTGAATAAATCTTAAATTCAAAGTTACTGTGTGCGGCGTCCTTTGTCAAAAAATTGATCCTGGCCTCTGGTCTGGCCCAACGCCTTCATCCGCTGTTGAGCGATCCTGCCTACAGACCGCATTGCAGAATAATATATATATATATATATATATATATATATATATATATATATATATATATATATATATATATATATATATATATATATATATATATATATATATATATATATATATATATATATATATCTATACTAATATAATAAAGAGAGAGCCCAAACCTTTGAGGCGGGTAATCTCAGGAACCACAGCACCAATTGCAACACATAATACAGCATAGGAAAGGGCATTTGCAGCAGAAGGACATAGGCTATGCAGACCCCCACCATATACATTTAAAGGGTAATTGTCCTGTTGGCATGTGCTGGGGGTGTGACAAACGCTGGGGGCGTGTGGTACGTTCTGCCCTTCATGCCATGTCTCATATCGTGTGCTGTGGGCGTGTGCTGGGGGCGTGGGCGTGTGCGGGGCGCGGCGCGGCATTACGGAAAAAAAAAAGTGAGCGTTGTGCCAAATATTTAATTGGTTTTTTTCCCAGGTTCTGTACATTCCAGCTCCGGGTGTGCTTGCACCGCGCTTCCAGTGACGTGCACCTGCTTTACTGTATGGCGGTCAGGCATGGCGCTATTCCCAAGGGCCAGAAGGAGCGCAAACAGGGGCCATTGTGTTGGAAATGTATTCTCGCCTTAACTTAAGGTGACGCCTGAAGCGCACACTGGAGATTTTCCACTTCTGTTGCGCACAGGCCTCGCGCCATGCACATCCGGACACAAGGCCCGCCTCCACAGAAATAGCAAGAAAGGGACTATCCCTCCCCCGGGAATATGTGATGATTTTCCGCAAACCAACATCCCGCATACCATCACTCCGCAATTTTTATAACGCGGGACTATTACTCCGCAAAGACATCCTTTCTAAAACTTTTGTTTATATATATGTGTATATATATATATATATATATATATATATATATATATACACGTTTTTAATTTAATTAAAACATTTATTCTTTTAAATTGCATTATTTATATTATTTTTATGTATTATTTTATTTTATTACCCTTTACACCCTAAAAACTAATCCCACCCTGCTCCCTTTAAATACCTGTGCACCCTATAATCATAACCCACCCTTACTCTTTAAAATACCTCAACACCCTTAAACACTAACCCATCTTAACCCTATAAATATACCCGGTACCCCAAAATCCAAACCTATCCCTAAACCCTAAAAATACCCCTGTACCCCAAAACCCAAACCTCGCCCTGAACCCTATAAATACCCCTGTACCTCAAAACCCAAACCTACCCCTGAACCCTAAAAATACCCCTGTACCCCAAAACCCAAACCTAGCCCTGAACCATAAAAATACCCCTGTACCCCAAACCTACCCCTGAACCCTAAAATACCCCTGTACCCCAAAACCAAAACCTAGCCCTGAACCCTCAAAATACCCCTGTACCCCAAAACCCAAACCTAGCCCTGAACCATAAAAATAACCCTGTACCCCAAAACCCAAACCTAGCCGTGAACCATAAAATACCCCTGTACCCCAAAACCCAAACCTAGCCCTGAACCCTAAAAATACCCCTGTACCCCAAAACCCAAACCTAGCCCTGAACCCTTAAAATACCCCTGTACCCCTAAACCCAAACCTACCACTGAACCTTAAAAATACCCATATACCCCAAATCCCAAACCTAGCCCTGAACCCTAAAAATACCCCTGTACCCAAAAACCCATACCTATCCCTAAACTCTAAAACTACCCCTGTACCCCATAACCCGAAACTATATCTGAACCCTTAAAATACCAAAACACCCGAAAACATATTCCTCAGTACCCCAAAACATATACCCCTATACCCATACTTACCTTATCCAAACATTAAAAAAAAACATGCTCTTACCATTCATGCATTTACAACGAATTTCGTTGTCAATATATGCGTGGTAAAAGCATATGAAATGTAATGCTATGCGTTATAACGGCATTGCGGAGTCATGGTACTTTCGTAATGAAAGTATGCGGAGTGATGGTATGCGGAAAGAAAGTTGCGGAATAATGGTTGTTTACCCTCCCACGGTCAGTACATTAGTGGCACGGCGGCCCACATCTCCAGTTGCATACTCATATGTTTTCACCACCCATTTGAAAAATGCACAGGTCTCTCTCATTGATGGCCAGCACCGACATACACTTTTAGACACACCTCCCGCCACAAGTTCTAGAATTGCGAACTTTAGAGCTGGGGAGCTACGTTTGAATCTCCGCATCAGCTCAACATCCTGTGATTCTAGGCAAAACGCTTTGTCTCCCGGTGCCTACCACAAATGAATGTGTTCTTCGGTAATGTAAATTGTGCTCATGCCATGTTGTTGAGTTCGCGCTATATAATATTGCAAGGAAAAAAAGTTCACACACTACTGAACACGCCCTCTTAATTGCATCAGCAGTGCACTGTGAATCGGAGCGTTTCACAGGCCTGTCACAGATAAGAAATGCTATCAAAACGAAATCCTACAAAACAATATAGTACTGGCCGGTAGCAATTCATACCCGGACAACGTCGGGACAGGCTGCTAGTATATAAATATATATATATATATATATATATATATATATATATATATATATATATATATATATATATTCACTGAAAAAACCATAGGTTTCACACCAGTTATAGTTAGGAATTAGCATTTAAAAAACCTATCAAATTCACTGAAAAAACCATAGGTTTAACACCAGTTATAGTTAGCTGGAAATTTTACTGACATAAAACCATTGAAATTCCCACGTTATAGTTAGTTGGACTCACTATAACTTGCACGTGTAATGCACTGATGACACCATCCAGTGAATGTGTGTCTTTCAGATAAATAAATATGTTTTATATATGTATGTTAAGGTCGATGGAAGAATATTTGTTTAAATTATTGTCTTAATGGATGTTTTTTTAAAAAAAATAATTGGATATCTGCCTTATTAAGTGTATCTTAGTGAATACATATATTAGTGAGTGAAAGTAGGTCAGTCTCTCTGTCATCAGTGATGTCATGAGTGATGTCACTGACCATGTCATGAGTGATGTAATATGTGATGTCATCAGCAGTGCATTACACGTGCAAGTTATAGTGAGTCCAACTAACTATAACGTGGGAATTTCAATGGTTTTATGTCAGTAAAATTTCCAGCTAACTATAACTGGTGTTAAACCTATGGTTTTTTCAGTGAATTTGATAGGTTTTTTAAATGCTAATTCCTAACTATAACTGGTGTGAAACCTATGGTTTTTTCAGTGAATTTCATAGTTTTTTTAAATGCTAATTCCTTTCTATATCGAGTTTCTAACCTTTTTTTTTTTTTACAATTTGCTGGTTTTTTTTAAGTATTCATTTTTTTTATATATTTTTTTTCTTTTGCGCTCTGGGTGCGCGCTCCGGGAAGCTTTCAGCTAAGCTCTCCGGTAAGCTTTCCGGTGAGCTCACCTGAAAGCGCACCCAGAGCGCTACTGTCGTTCGTGAAAAAAAATATGAATGAAAAGTTAATAATAATGCAAAACATTTCGTTCCATACAAATAAAATCCGTTTTTTTTTATAGGGAAAATGATGATGTATTTCTGTAAAAGTTTGATGACGTCACTTTGGCGCGCAACGTAAGTGCCCTCGGAAGCGCCTACGATCGCGCCGCGTAAACGCACCCGGAAGCGCCCAAGATCGCGCCACGTTTGCGCCCCGGAAGCGCCTACGATCGCGCCGCGTAAACGCACCCGGAAGTGCTCCGGAGCGCGCTGCGTAAGCGCGTCGGGTCATGTGACCCTAAAATAACACTTTTCATTGGTTGCTAACAGTTTTTTTTACAAAGAATGAAATCCCCACCCATTTCCTTCACTATTGCTTTGTACTTGGAGAGAGCAAGAGCTGTTCTGTGTACTATCTTCATCTCCTACTTTCCTGATCTACAGCAATGGCTGCAAGAGAGTCATCCAGCAGTGATTCAGAGGCATTTGTAGATGAGGACCCTCCTAGGCAGAAGAAAAAAATCCATTTCATCTGGAAATTTTATAACATCCCTGAAGGAGAAAAAAAAGTCAACGCTCCAAAAGTAACCTGCAAAATATGTGGTAGTACTTTATCCAGAGGCAATCCTCTGAAAAAATATAGTTTTGGAAATGCCAATTTAATCAGGCATGTCAAAAGAAGACACCCAAACAACTTTGCGAGGGAGAGTGTCAGAGACCTGGCACGGAAATTACCCACAGATGGCGGCAGCACCTCCACTGGGGGAGCAACACCTTCGGGACCATCCCGTAGAAGAATGGTCCCTAACATACAGCCAGAGATTGCAGGCATCGAATTTCTGTGCACGGAGTGTGACGAACTGCTCTGCTATGGGGAGCAGAGTGTTGAACTCATTGCCCAAAAGAAACAGCAACACCGCTGCCCTGACAGTCCCTAAATTTTCAAATTTTTTTGCTCCTGTTGAGCCGTTTTGGAATCCCTGTTTTTTGTTTTTCCCTTGACAAAAATCCAAAAAAATTATAAAATTGTTTTAAAAAGTCTAAAAAAAAAATATAAAACAACAAAATCAAAAAAAAAAGTTCTTTTCAGAACTACCTCTAATTTATAAAAAAATGCAATTTTTTTTGTGAAAAAAAATCTGTCATTTTTTATCTCCATCGTACGCTCCCCAGTAAGCTTCCCGGTACGCGTACCGGGTGCGCCCCCGCGGAAATCGATTTTTTTTTTTTTTACCCGCGGGACCCTTTTATGGTCCCCACATCAAAACTAGGGGGTCAGAGGGGGTCTACTCTTCCCCCTTATGGTCATTTGCCCCTTTTTTTTTAAACCCCTTGTGTCTCGATTTTACCGAGACACAAGATGGCGGCCGCTCCAGACTGTTTAGAATGTTTACTGACACCCAAGAGCCAATCAGCTTTCTGCACACAAGTCGCGTGGCGCGACTGGAGCGCTTTTCGGTGCGCGCACCGGAGAGCGCCTATAGATATATATATTTTTTTGAACCTAAATTACTCAAAATCCACTGGAACACATATCTTGAGACATAGCAAAGGCACATCGGGCTACCAGTCCCTACAATTTTGCCAAGTTTGCTGTATATCCATTCAGCCGTTCGAGCTAAAAGTGAAATCGACCGCCCTATGGAAATTAACATGGGGAAAACGCGTTTTGGGACCCCCCTTTTATCTCGGCCCCCTCTTGACGTATCCCCCCCAAACTTTCAAGGAAGAACCGGAGCTCGACGAGGCCATTTTCAGGAAATTTTCAGGCAGATTCGTCAACCGGTGCCAAAGTTATTCCAAATAGAATTTTGAGATTTAACATTGAAAAAAATCCTAACTATAACTACCTACTGGCAACTGCCAGTAGGTAATATATATATATATATATATATATATATATATATATATATATATATATATATATATATATATATATATATATATATCCAAAACTGAGATTGCGCTCTGAACCCCTGCCCCTTGCAGCGGAGGGCCCAGACGGGGTAGCGACTCCCCAGTAATCCAAAAATGATTTCCAACACAATCAAGAAGGAATGTCCAGGCCAGCTTGATGCAGTTTTAACGAGCTTTAATGAATAGCTCCACTCGACGCGTTTCGAGGAAGTGTTCCTCTTGGTCTTGGAGATTAATTGTCGTATCTATACGACAATTAATCTCATGTAAAACTGAATTCCCTTTATGTCAACGATATTGAAGTTCATATGGAGAATTGTGACAATAACTCCCCTCGCCTGGGGGGGGATCGAGTTTCGTCCCTCCTCTTCGCGGATGACACGATTCTCATTTCCGAAACTCCTCGGGCCTACAGACTTTATTAGATAGGTTCCAGCAGTATTGTATCACAAAAGGGTTAGAAATTAATGTAAAAAAGACTAAATATATGGCACTTAACCCTCATAAAAGTTTCAGGAAAAACTTAACATTGAATGGAGAAAAACTTGATTATGAACTAAGTTTTACTTACTTGGGGGTACTATTAGATTCATCCTTAAGTTGGAGACCCCAATTAGAAAAATCTAAAATTGTGTTCAAACAAAATTGTCTACCAATACTGAAAAGGCATAACAATTGTGCAAACAAAGCAGTTACCCCAGCGTTAGAACTGTTTAAATGCAAGGTTCAGTCAGCGGTTCTGTATGGGGCAGAACTTTGGGGACCCGTGTGTAGAAAGACTTTTGAAATCATAGAGAATAAGTTTTTAAGGGGATTATTAAAGGTTCCTAGTAACACTCCACTATTACCCCTACTCCTTGACATGAACATACGACGCACCGACCTACATGCAATATTAAGACCACTATTGTTATGGGTCAGGTTGTGGATCACCCCCAGAGCTAACTGAATATAAAAATGGATTGGTTGAAGTTTTGGAACTGGACACGTGTAACAAGATGCTTTGGTTTAAACACGTCAAAAGCTGGTTAACAAAATTGGGTTTATCCAATTTTTGGAGTCAACCAGAATTACTGACTGTGTCCTCAAAGAAAATAGTCAAACTCTCTTTTTGGGCCTTTGTGAGCCATGATGCTGTATATGTTGGAGCACATGGCCCCATAACCGAAAAATTCTTATTGGTGAAAAATGTAGCCCAGTTTGAAATGTTTCTTGATGAGATTCAGCCACCATTAGCGAAAACCTTGTATATAAAGTATAGGTACGGTATACTAAGAACCCGGGAAACCGAGTCAAAATGGGGGAAAACCAGTAATGATAAATGTACCTTATGCACAAATAATGCAAGAGAAGACATTTTTCATATTTTGTTTTTCTGTCCAAGCTATGTAGAAACTAGAAGAAAATGGATAGTGCCACTGTGCCGTAATATTGGAATAACTTCGTATAAGGAAGCTGGAAGAATATTAATTACGGACACTAGTCAAGTAATAGTGTTTGGTATCAGTAGATTCCTTTTGGCAGTAAAATTCATTAGACAAAAATCGTCACTGCCATTTTAAGTGTCTGGCTGTTACAAATCAATTTAATGTTTTTTTTAACCGTGTAAATATTTTAAACTTCTTTTTAATTATATTTATTGATGTGTGTTTTAAGCCCACTCCCGTGATTTAACTGTGAAGGCTAGGGATAGTATTTGGTCATGCACTAGCACTTTTTGAATTGTACACTTTTGTACATTTGTTGATGATATTGTGGCCATGTATATTATGTATTTTTATATATACTATGTATTTGTATATCTTTTATGGTGCAATTGCAACGAAATAAAGATTATTGAATTGAATTGAATTCACAGTCTACGGAATAGAATGTCCATCTATACGACAATTAATCTCATGTAAAACTGAATTCACAGTCTACGGAATAGAATGTCCATGCCCCCTTATGTACGTGGGTAGCCCCAAAGGAGAATTTAAAAAACGAATAATGGAACATGTGAGAGCCACAGTAAATAAGGACAGAGCCAACGCAGTGGCAAAACATATGGAGCTAAAGCACAATGGAAATTGGCTAAAATTGAAATTCTTTGGAATAGAAACTATCCCAAAGAACATACGTGGAGGAGATCGCGAAAAAATTCTGAGACAAAAGGAGTCACGCCACATCCTAAATTTCAGAACTTTAAGTCCGCATGGCCTGAACCAATCGGAAGAGTTATATATTCATCTCTAATATGGACAAATGAGAAACATAACAAGTGAACTGGTGAGGTTGAAAACCATTTCAAAACAAGACTTGATGACCCAAAAATAAGGGAGCCTTATCAACAAATAGTTGACTAATCCCACTAGAGGGATGGAAAGGGACAAGTGTTGACAAAAATAATGGCGAAAAATTAAAATGTCAGCTAACATTATCACATGTGCTAGAATGAAAGTAAAGACCCAAAATAAGGGAACCTTATTAACAAACAGTTAACTAATCCCACTAGAGGGATGGAAAGGGACTAGAGTTGGCAAAAAATAATGGTGAAAAATTATAATGTCAGCCAATATTATCATAAGTACAAGAATGAAAGCAAAAGGTTGATTGATTTCTCTTGTTAAATGGTTTAATTTCACTTAGAGACTTCTTTTATAAATAATTTGTTAAAAACCACAAATACCACAATGCCTAGCTACTAAGAACAGGATGTGATGTAACATCAAACACTGAGGTTACTTTAAATGTGTTACAAAAAACTTGAGAAAGTTATCGTGAGCAAGGTGCTAGGAGCACTGAAACGCGTAGATCGTGTTGTTTTCATTGCTGAAGAGATTTAAATAAATCATTTTGTGGAACTCAGAGGGAGTGCGCCCATTACTTTCGTCTAAGCGGCGGAGGAGTGTTAAATAATTAACGGCGAGGTTCTGCTGTAGGGACCGCACCCACATCGAGCGCTCAATGGCCGGGAAACTGGGAACCGGCGTGTGAAGATATATATATATATATATATATATATATCAGTAATCCTGAGGATATATCACTCCTCAGGATTACTCCAGAAGCTAAGCACTCGCGGATCATAGGTAAAAAGTTCTTTATTCGGCCATGGCATGACGCGTTTCATCAATTGCTGACTCTCAAATGCCGCCAAACAGTGCAAGTGCAGTCCACAACCACATTTAACACCTTGACTGCTAAGTCAATTCCCGCTGGGTGCTGAGCTTATATGAATACCATTGTTTCATGACGAGCAGGCTCTTCATAAGCACACGACCAGTGTACTGCATGACGAGCTGAGCTCGTCATGAGCAGAGAAGGGGTTAAACACCTCATGCCCGCTGCAATTGGTTGAGGCATCAGTGACAGTCCGGCAAGGGGGTGTGTCAAGACTCAGACCTCCAAGTCCAAACAGAGCAGGCCCTCTAGGGTAAGTACTTCCCCAGTGGGTTGGGCCCTGCTTACTCACAACGCCTCCTTGATCTTCAATGTGGCTGGCGAGCAAGTTGCTGTGATCCTCACCCCTCTGCATAAACTCCAGTGTAAGGCCCCAGGAAATAACTGTAATAAGTCACATCCACCTGTGCAGTCACTGTCCAAAGCGGTGTTGGCAGGGCAAAATTGTGGGGATGTGGAAGTTCGGATTTTTGATTTTTTTTAACACAACTACAGCCCAAATCGCTGAACGGAATTACACCAATTGTGGCTGAAAGCTAGATGTTGGTTCTGAAAGCGTGCTTTTTTGATGTGTTGTAAAACCATTCAATAGTTTCTGAGTTATTTAAGCTTTAAAAATATAGATATCTGGGAGCTCGAAAGGCTTACTAAAATCCTACACTTCAACCAGAAAGTGTTGGCAGCCATCTTGGGACTCAGTTGAACCGAGTCCCACAAAAATATTTAAAAAAAGAAAAGAAAAAGTGGCAGGGTAGAAACACCCTGACCCCTAGACCTCTTGTGGGGGTCCCACTGGGACCCTGCGGTTCCCAAAAAAAGCATTTTTTTAAAAATTTTCGGAGGGATCTGCAAATCTGGATGCAAATTTTTAAAAATGATGCACAGGCTCTTTTACCCCCGGGTGGGTAACTCCCGGGGGAATTATGCAAATGTAGGAGGAACCCCCCTCCCTGAGGCTTCTTAACGAATTAATGTGGGGATTGCCCGTATGGCCTCTTGTGCTGCCCCAGGGAATGCCACCTCCCCAGGGCTTTTTGTAAAAGAATGCTAGGGGCCACACGGAACCCCCTCACAGCGGCAGGGACCGGCACATCACTGGGGCTTTTATTTTGTAAAACAGCAGGTGGGGCACATGGACCTCAAAGCAGCCCCAGAGACCGCCTCCTCCCTGAGGCAAATTGAAACAAAGGAAGGGGGGCCGCGCGGATCCCCTCTTGGAGCACTGATTTTCCTGGGGAGCAGCACCCCCCAGGGCCAACTCCTGCAATGTACCGGCTAGCCCACCTCCAGAACATTGCAGTTTGCTGTGGATTGGCAGAAGAAAGGCATAGCAAACTCTGCTCCGTAAAATGCTCTTGCTTGCACAAAGCAGAGCAGAATTGCTTTTGGACAGAGGAAGCTGCTTGTTTAGCAACTCCCTCTTTCCAAAAACAATGCCAGCTCCAGCAGGACGCGGAAAGCCGGCAAGGGCTGCGGGAGCCTTCCGGCTCCCCCTGTGGTCCTCAACATGAGAAACTGGGTTCCCTGGGTGTGAACAGTATTGTGGCCAGGTCTCAGGGATGGGGCCAAAATCAGCCCAGGGAAGGGGGGTCAAGACAGCCCCCCCTTCCTTCATTTTTTTGTTTTGTTTACAGTTGAATCCCGGGGGATTGGATCCTCTGGCTGTAATTGGCCAAGGGAGGCGGGCGGCATGGCCCTCGCTCTCCTTTCTAAAAATTCCTGGCAAAGGGGAAGGGGGCCGTGGGGCCATAATCAGCCCAGGGAACCCTTATAATGAAAAAACAAACTAAGAAGAAAGAAAAAGCTACCTGCATGACGCCGGAGGCCCCACCCCCTTTCTACACCACTCTGCAATCGCGCCTCCTGACGCACTGCTGGTTGGGGAGATTAAGTCCCCTTGGCTATTGAGGGCCACAGGACTTTAGTCTAAACCATTTGTTTGCCTGGAGGCGCTTTGCAGAGTGGTGGAAAGAGGGGGCATGAGCACCACAACCACTTAGCAATTCAGCTGTGTGGGGCTTACTATGTGGGCTTACTGCAGGTAACAGGGTAGTTGGTCCCCAAGGACCCTCAGGATTAAAGTGGACTTCATCCCCCAACAGTAGCATGCCAGGAGGCGCGTTTTCTGAGTGGTGGAGAAGGGGGGTGTGGCCACCAAATACCCCTACGCATTCCAGCTTTGTGGGACTAAACAGAATACACAGATGGGGAAGTTGGCCCCTATGGACCCCCAAGAGCCAAGGGGACTTCATCCTCTATCTATTAGTGTGCCAGGAGGTGCGTTTGCATAGTGGTGGCGAAAGAGGGCGTGATCACCGAAAACCTCTCAGCATTCCCACTGTGTGAGACTTACTGAAGGTAACAGATGGGGTAGTTGGCCCCCAACAACCCTCAATAGCCAAAGGGATTTCCTCCCCCTACTAGTAGTGCACCAGTAGGTGCTTCTGCAGCATGGTAGGCAAAGTGGGCATGGCCTATGACAACTTCTCAGCAATCCTGCCGTGTTGGACTTACTTTAGGTAACAGTAGGGGTAGCTGGCCCCCAAGGATGTCCCTCCTGTTACCTCCAGTTAGTTCCTCACAACAGGATTGCTAAGAGGTGTTCGGAGGCCACACTTCCTTTCTCCACCACTCTATCAACATGCCTCCTGGTCCACTACTGGTTGGGGGATGAAGACCACTTTACTCCTGAGGGACATTGGGGGCCAAGAATCCCTCCTTGTACTTACTGTAAGACCTACACAGAGGGATTACTAAGAGCTGGTCAGAGCCCCCCTTCCGAACTCCTCTGCAGACCTGACTACTACTTAAAAAAACATAGAAATTCATTGAAAAAAAAACAAAGGATGCAGGGATGTTTTAGTTAGGATTTAGCATTTAAAAAACCGTAGAAATTCACTGAAAAAAATAAAGGTTACAGGGATGTTATAGTTAGGAATTAGCATTTTAAAAACCCTAGAAATTCACAGAAAAAAAACAAAGGTTACAAGGATGTTATAGTTAGGAATTAGCATTTTAAAACTCTTAGAAATTAACAGAAAAAACTAAAGGTTACAGGAAGTTATAGTTAGGCTCAGATTTCACTTTTACAAAACCAGTGAAATTCAGCAGTTATAGCTGGCTGAGCTAACTAAAACTCACACCCCCCACAATGCACTGCTTATGACCTCACATATTACATCACGCATGACATGGTCAGTGACATCACTGATGACATCTTAAATAACATCACTGATTGCTAGTGAGTGGTGTGTTACTAGTTCTGAGGCGGAAGCCGGGACTCGAAAAACTTACTTTCCTCATTTTGCTGCTAAGATATTTTTATTGAGTGTGTGTGTTTTATTGTGATTTTAAACCGCGCATTTGCACAATTCAGGGCTCGAACCCCGCGATATCGCCCCTCCGGACCCGCCATTTTTAGTGAGGAAAACGAGCTGGGCGAACAGTCTAGTGCTCGCCCCGCCCGCCCCTGCCTGCATAAAAGCACCGGGCTACCACATCCCCGCTGATTGCTAGTGAGTGGTGTGTTACTAGTCCTGAGGCGGAAGCCGGGACCCGAAAAACTTACTTTCCTCATTTTGCTGCTAAGATATTTTTATTGAGTGTGTGTGTTTTATTGTGATTTTAAACCGCGCATTTGCACAATTCAGGGCTCGAACCCCGCGATATCGCCCCTCCGGTCCTGCCATTTTTAGTGAGGAAAACGAGCTGGGCGAGCAGTCTAGTGCTCTGCCCCGCCCGCCCCTGCCTGTATAAAAGCACCGGGCGACCACATCCCCGCTGATTGCTAGTGAGTGGTGTGTTACTAGTCCTGAGGCGGAAGCCGCGACTCGAAAAACTTACTTTCCTCATTTTGCTGCTAAGATATTTTTATTGAGTGAGTGTGTTTTATTGTGATTTTACAATTAATCAAAAAAGGGGGGGATTAGGGATTTGAATGTCTGTTTCATTCCCCAGGGTAAATTGCCTTATTGTGATTTTAAACAGCGCATTTGCACAATTCAGGGCTCGAACCCCGCGATATCGCCCCTCCGGTCCAGCCATTTTTAGTGAGGAAAACGAGCTGGGCGAGCAGTCTAGTGCTTCGCCCCGCCCGCCCCTGCCTGCATAAAATGACTCCCTGGCCTAGGAAGCGCAGGGACGAGCGCAGCGGGCGCGCCACCTGCGTGCCGAAGGCGCGCCAAAGGGAAGCCCGTCTGCGCCCGTCCGCGCCGGACCCGCGCCTAGGGCCGGAACCCCTGGCCAGCTGGATAAAAAATCTACTTTGTGGCAGGTCTACAACCGCAATACCTTACTGACGATTGGTCGCAATACCGACACAATACGCTGCGCTACAATGGCAATGGGGGATGACCTCCCGCTCCTTCCCCATCAATGCATTAACTTTAAGCAGACTCTGCCCAAGGTACTCTGGCAATCCTTGCCAATTTCCAAGGACCCACACAATACCATAGAGACAAAAAAACTGCCTACTATGAAATGCATGCTACTTAACGCCAGATCTCTGGTAAAACCCAGCACCGAACTGGCGGAGCTCATTCAGGACTCTAAGGTTATGATTGCCTTCATAACTGAGTCCTGGACAGATGCAGCATCAGGCCCAGATATTGTCATTGCTACTCCCCCGGACTATGTCTGTCTTACACAGAATAGAGAAAAGAAGAAAGGTGGTGGCTTGGCTATCATCTATCATAAATCCCTCAGAGGGATTTATGATCCCTCTGAGGGATAATACAGCCTGGTGTGACCGACTTAGACGAAGCGCTTATCTTCAATTTCATCCTCTCCGACCATCAAACCCTGAGAGGCTGCCTACTTTATAGGCCGCCCGGGGCTAAAGCACCTTTCCTTTCAGCTTTGAGTAGCCTGCTAGAAGAAGCCATCTGCGCCAACTCCTTCACGCTACTTGGAGATTTTAATTTTCATCTTGAGAATAGCATTGACCCGGACACTCAGGAGCTCCTAGAACTGCTGCACAGAGTAGATTTAAAGAAAATGGTCCGTGGCCCGACTCATAAGGCAGGGCACACCCTGGACAGTATCTTTTCCAATCATCCTAACCTAGAGGTCATGGCAGTTCAGCCAGTCTCCTGGTCGGATCATGCCGCAGTCTATTTCAACATCAGCTTAACCCCCCCTATTGAGCAAGGCTAAAATTGCCCCTAAAAAGATCAGGAAATGGAAAAACATTGAAGGCAAGACACTGGAGGGTCTTTTGAAATCCTCTATACTGCCCCCCACAAGACATGTGGAGGAAGCAGCCACAGACTACACAAATTGGCTGGAGGCTGCCTGTATGCAATTTGCCCCCCGACTATCCAACATTCCACTCGCACATGCCCTTCGGCCCCTTGGTTCTCAGAACAAATCAGAGACCATAAAACTCGCTGTAAAAAATTAGAAAGACTATGGCGTAAAAATTATAAGGAAGAGGATAAAAAACTACTTTATGCAGAGCTGAGAGCCTACAAGGAGATGATCCGCTTGGCTAAATGTGAGTTTTTTCCAAACGGATTAAGGAAGCAAATAATTCTCCTAAAGAACTATTCAACACAATTTCCTCCTTGGCAGCCCCCAAATCAGTAGATATACCACCTAGACGCCAGCTATGCGAAGACCTAGCCAAATTCTTTCTGAATAAAGTAGAGAAGATCTTTCATCCCTTGAACAATCAAATTATGACCAGCGCCTCAAACTCATTCACCCCTGAAACGCATCTGGAGATCAATAGGAAATCTGACACACTTGAGAACTTCGCCCCCATCAGTGAGGAAGAGGTATCTAAAGGACTAATGAGAATAAAATCGTGCTCCCCGCATGACCCTTGCCCAACCACAATTGCCAAACTAGCCCCCTCTACCATCGCCTCGGGTCTTACCCCTCTGTTCAATATCATGCTGGACAAGGGGGAATTTCCCCTACCCTGGAAACAGGCCTCTATCTTACCCCTCCTAAAAAAAACAATTTGGACCCAACAGACTTAACCCCTTGCGTGCTGATGACAGAACGGTTCCGTCATCAGCGTCGGTTGAGCTGTGCTGATGACGGAACCGTTCTGTCATGACTCCGCCCGCGCAAGGCGGAGTCAGCACAGGCGGGGAATACGCCCCGCACGCAAGGGGTTAAATAACTTTTGTCCCATCGCCAGATTACCCCTCCCAGCCAAAATCATGGAGGGTATTCTAAATAAACAGCTTAGTTCCTTCCTGAGATCAGGAGAGAGACTGGACTCCTCACAACATGGACTCAGGGCAGGACATAGCACAGAATCCGCACTGATTAAATCAGCCGAAGATATAAGAAGGGTGCTGGACATGGGGGGCAGAGCCGCCCTGATCCTGCTGGACTTATCTGCGGCCTTCGATGCGGTCCACCATAAAATATTGGTGGACCGCCTGAGAGCCAGTGGGATTCAGGGAAAGCCTTCCTATCCGGCAGGACTCAATCGGTGGCCTTGGGGGACTTCGAATCTGAGCCATTTGTGCTCCCCTGCGGAGTCCCTCAGGGGTCTTCCCTGAGCCCGACTCTTTTTAATGCTTACGTCTCCACCTTGGCGCCAGTGATTAGATCCTTTGGATTCAATCTCACATCCTACGCTGACGACACGCAGATTGTGGTGTCACTGCGACAGGGAGAATTGGATAGCACTGCAGACCGGTTCAGATGCTGCATGCGGGAGGTGAGCAAGTGGATGGCAGGAAACTGCCTGAAGCTCAATTCTGCAAAAACAGAAGTGCTGCTGTTTGGTTCATGTGAGAACTTCTGGTCCCCTCGTTGGTGGCCAGAAGAAATGGGGGCTCCCCCGTCTCCAGTCTCGAAAGTAAAAAATCTGGGTGTCCTGATGGACGACTCTTTATCCTTCAGGCCACATATCAACACACTGTCCTCGGCTACCCATTACGTTCTTAAAACTATCCGGAAAGTCCTGCCATTTCTTCCGGTGGAACACAAGAAGACAGTAGTGGCCGGACTGGTGATGTCCCGGTTAGACTACTGTAACGGTCTGCTGCTGAATGCCCAGCAGGGACTTTTAAACAAACTTCAAATCCTGCAGAATGCAGCAGCACGCCTGATCGCAGGCACCCCCAAGTTCACCTCAGTAGCTCAGGACCTTGTAAAGCTACATTGGTTACCGGTTCGGAAAACAATCACTTTTAAGTCACTCTGCGCGATTTTTAAAGCTCTGCACGGCCTGGGCCCCCAATGTATGACCCTTCTCTTCCAGTGGTACAAACCAGTGCAAGCTTTAAGATCAGCTGAGCAGGGCCTGGCAGTAGTCCCCAGAGTAAGAAAAGCCCGCTGGGGAGGCAGACGTTTTCCTTGGGAGCCGCCAAGGCATGGAATTCGCTGCCTCTGAACCTCAGACAGATTCCCGACTTGCTCACATTCAGAAGGGCCCTCAAAACCTGGCTCTTCTCACACTAACTCTCATCCCCACACCCGCTAGTGATCAATCAGCGCCAGGACATCTCCGGGTAACAGTGCGCTTTAAAAATGTCCAAAATAAATAAATAAATAAAGATTACCGTTAGTAAAATTATATAATATATATATATATATATATATATATGGACTTTGGGGAAGAATGAAGGTAGTAGCGCGGTTGTACAGCCGCGCATTGGGTGACATGCACTGTCAGAGTTTCCCCTACCGAATGGAATCCCGAGGTCTACGGGGAGGCAGTTTAGGGACCCGATGAGGTGCGCTTCTTTCCGTTAACAAACAGGAATTTTGCTTTAAAAACACATGAACTGCTGAGACATTTCCGCGTTGCACTGCGATGTGTATATCCCCCCATGCAGCACTTACCTGGGAACATTAAGAGGCATCCTGGGTGTTGGAGTTCACGAACACTCTGTGGACTGACTACAAGTGAGCAGATTACATCAGGGAGGCGGGGCGGACCCTCTACCAATAAGAGGGAGGCAGAATTCAGTCCGTGTGTTTGGAAGCTACCTGGAGACTTGGGCGCTGATGAAGGCTGATCCTAATGCCGAAATGCATTCGCCAAATACGAAATAAAGTGTGCCTCCAAAGTGTTCCCCTGCGTGGTCTCTGCTCATTCGGAAGAAGGAGTTTGTGTTCATGTTTTTCGTGTCAGCCAGCGACACGTTACAGAGATCCCTGCCTCGCAAGCTGGTTCCTGACATCACTGGCTTTGTTGCCTCCGCAGCTGTTGTTTGCTTTCCGAGTTATTGGAAGGTCAGGAACCCACCATGGACTTTGGGGAAGATTGAAGGTAGTAGCGCGGTTGTACAGCCGCGCATTGGGTGACATGCACTGTCAGAGTTTCCCCTACCGAATGGAATCCCGAGGTCTACGGGGAGGCAGTTTGGGGACCCGAGGAGGTGCGCTTCTTTCCGTTAACAAACAGGAATTTTGCTTTAAAAACACATGAACTGCTGAGACATTTCCGCGTTGCACTGCGATGTGTATATCCCCCCATGCAGCACTTACCTGGGAACATTAAGAGGCATCCTGGGTGTTGGAGTTCACGAACACTCTGTGGACTGACTACAAGTGAGCAGATTACATCAGGGAGGCGGGGCGGACCCTCTACCAATAAGAGGGAGGCAGAATTCAGTCCGTGTGTTTGGAAGCTACCTGGAGACTTGGGCGCTGATGAAGGCTGATCCTAATGCCGAAATGCATTCGCCAAATACGAAATAAAGTGTGCCTCCAAAGTGTTCCCCTGCGTGGTCTCTGCTCATTCGGAAGAAGGAGTTTGTGTTCATGTTTTTCGTGTCAGCCAGCGACACGTTACAGAGATCCCTGCCTCGCAAGCTGGTTCCTGACATCACTGGCTTTGCTGTCTCCGCAGCTGTTGTTTGCTTTCCGAGTTATTGGAAGGTCAGGAACCCACCATGGACTTTGGGGAAGAATGAAGGTAGTAGCGCGGTTGTACAGCCGCGCATTGGGTGACATGCACTGTCAGAGTTTCCCCTACCGAATGGAATCCCGAGGTCTACGGGGAGGCAGTTTGGGGACCCGAGGAGGTGCGCTTCTTTCCGTTAACAAACAGGAATTTTGCTTTAAAAACACATGAACTGCTGAGACATTTCCGCGTTGCACTGCGATGTGTATATCCCCCCATGCAGCACTTACCTGGGAACATTAAGAGGCATCCTGGGTGTTGGAGTTCATGAACACTCTGTGGACTGACTACAAGTGAGCAGATTACATCAGGGAGGCGGGGCGGACCCTCTACCAATAAGAGGGAGGCAGAATTCAGTCCGTGTGCTTGGAAGCTACCTGGAGACTTGGGCGCTGATGAAGGCTGATCCTAATGCCGAAATGCATTCGCCAAATACGAAATAAAGTGTGCCTCCAAAGTGTTCCCCTGCGTGGTCTCTGCTCATTCGGAAGAAGGAGTTTGTGTTCATGTTTTCGTGTCAGCCAGCGACACGTTACAGAGATCCCTGCCTCGCAAGCTGGTTCCTGACATCACTGGCTTTGCTGCCTCCGCAGCTGTTGTTTGCTTTCCGAGTTATTGGAAGGTCAGGAACCCACCATGGACTTTGGGGAAGAATGAAGGTAGTAGCGCGGTTGTACAGCCGCGCATTGGGTGACATGCACTGTCAGAGTTTCCCCTACCGAATCGAATCCCGAGGTCTACGGGGAGGCAGTTTGGGGACCCGAGGAGGTGCGCTTCTTTCCGTTAACAAACAGGAATTTTGCTTTAAAAACACATGAACTGCTGAGACATTTCCGCGTTGCACTGCGATGTGTATATCCCCCCCATGCAGCACTTACCTGGGAACATTAAGAGGCATCCTGGGTGTTGGAGTTCACGAACACTCTGTGGACTGACTACAAGTGAGCAGATTACATCAGGGAGGCGGGGCGGACCCTCTACCAATAAGAGGGAGGCAGAATTCAGTCCGTGTGTTTGGAAGCTACCTGGAGACTTGGGCGCTGATGAAGGCTGATCCTAATGCCGAAATGCATTCGCCAAATACGAAATAAAGTGTGCCTCCAAAGTGTTCCCCTGCGTGGTCTCTGCTCATTCGGAAGAAGGAGTTTGTGTTCATGTTTTTCGTGTCAGCCAGCGACACGTTACAGAGATCCCTGCCTCGCAAGCTGGTTCCTGACATCACTGGCTTTGCTGCCTCCGCAGCTGTTGTTTGCTTTCCGAGTTATTGGAAGGTCAGGAACCCACCATGGACTTTGGGGAAGAATGAAGGTAGTAGCGCGGTTGTACAGCCGCGCATTGGGTGACATGCACTGTCAGAGTTTCCCCTACCGAATGGAATCCTGAGGTCTACGGGGAGGCAGTTTGGGGACCCGAGGAGGTGCGCTTCTTTCCGTTAACAAACAGGAATTTTGCTTTAAAAACACATGAACTGCTGAGACATTTCCGCGTTGCACTGCGATGTGTATATCCCCCCATGCAGCACTTACCTGGGAACATTAAGAGGCATCCTGGGTGTTGGAGTTCACGAACACTCTGTGGACTGACTACAAGTGAGCAGATTACATCAGGGAGGCGGGGCGGACCCTCTACCAATAAGAGGGAGGCAGAATTCAGTCCGTGTGTTTGGAAGCTACCTGGAGACTTGGGCGCTGATGAAGGCTGATCCTAATGCCGAAAATGCATTCGCCAAATACGAAATAAAGTGTGCCTCCAAAGTGTTCCCCTGCGTGGTCTCTGCTCATTCAGAAGAAGAAGTTTGTGTTTATTTATATATATATATATATATATATATATATATATATATATATATATATATATATATATATATATATATATATATCCTCAACAAAACTCGTTACGTCTACCACAGATCAGGTGGTATATGTTTTTGAGTGCCCTTTGGCCTCAGGTACATAGGCAGTACCACATTGCCTGTAAAAAAGAGGGTCCTTGAACATCTTAGGCCCCTTGTAAATAATGATCATACTTATCCATAGGCCAGCCACTTCTATGTGAAACATTAAACTAATCCTAAAATGCTAATGTATTACGGAATAGATAGGATTGAAAAAGACATCAGAGGAGGGGACAGTGAAAAACAACTCAGGATTCCAGAGTACAGATACATTGTTCAATTGAATAGTAAACATCATTATGACTTGAAAGGGGCGATCAATCAGTGGTACACATAGGAATATAAACCTTGAGATAAATAGTCTTATTGTTTCCTGTAGGGTCCTTAAAATGAAACTCTGAAAGATGAATTAACCTGCAATTAATTCCGTTCTCTATCGTAAGGCTTTTGAAGGATAATTTTAATACACATATCACTTGCATGCATCACTGACACTTTCTGCGGGTATAGGTACAGACTCATATTTTTTCACCTAGGTTATAAGTGAATCAGTATTGACATATAACAAGCGTAATACCAATAGGCAATTGCCATGACATGTATTGACATTTCGTTTTTCTTCCCCTTGTATGTATTGGGACAATTGTCATTAAATAAATTGAATCTCACATCTTAAGTCACAAACAAGGGACATGGAGCGTGCTTCTCTTTATTAGTAGGGGCTACATAGTTCATTCTGGTATACCGGCAAAGAAAGCAAATGTCCCCGAAACCTTCTTCAAATGATTTGAGTACATTACTTTTCATATGTGGCATATATGTATATGGTAAAACTGTTATTGACATTATCGGTTGGGTGTTTGATTTTAGCTTTTTATCATCACAATATTGATTCACAGCACTTTTTACTGCCCCATTGGAACACGTTCCTGAAACTTTTTACCTACAATCAAATTGTAGGCTGATGTGATACTATGTTCACAAGGTACATGGGGTATATACAAGCAGCAAATGATATTATATCATTAAAAAATTCATACTATATTGGAATATTATCATGTTATAGTAACATGGGAGACTCAGAGTCTGTTATCAGTGTTTATGATTTTGGTCACTTGGCAAGTCCGTATTTGATGCCTACACATTGTTCCCATACCCTGTATTATTTGAAATTATTTGAAATTATTTTTGCACTACATTTAGATTTTTTTATTCTAAATTTTGTTTGCAGTTGTAATATACTCATACTATTGTTTATGAATTTTATACACACAACCAACTCTATGTTTGAAGTATGTCTTTCATTGTTCCTTTATGTTGCGAGTGTGGGGCGGGTCACGTTGAACTAAAAAAAGGCTACAGAGGTAGCTGAAACGTGTCATTCTTATCATCAATAAACTACTTTCATCAGGGCTATGATGTGCTGAACTCCTGTGAGTTGGAGAAGGAGTAAAGCTTAAATACATTGATGGATAGCAAGCCGTCATAGGCACCTGCATTGATAGACGGGAAGCAGCCAGCTCGCTTGCGGTCGCTATATATATATATAATTTATACATAGGTAGTGCTTAATTTGTAAAAAAATTAATGCCAGGGCCCTCGTCAGGTGGCGCCTGTAACTTGCACCACCAATTGCCCCTGCCATTGTTGCCAGTGGAACTACCAACACAACTACTAACCATCACCCCTCTAAGTTTGACAATTCAGACTATTCCAGGCCCCCCAAAGCTATAAGAATGGCTTGAGAGCAGGTATTATTCATTGTTCGGTATATTTCATTCATAGACAACTGTTGTTGTGCTCATCCTCAAAATAGCTAAACAGCACCACTTTGTGGAAGACTGTATAATGCACTAATATTGACAATTAAGTGCAGGTGCTGAACACCAGAAACCACAAACTTAAATTAAGCACTGAGATAGATAGATAGATAGATAGATAGATAGATAGATAGATAGATAGATAGATAGATAGATAGATAGATAGATAGATAGATAGATAGATAGATAGATAGATAGATAGATAGATAGATAGATAGATAGATAGATAGATAGATAGATAGATAGATAGATAGATAGATAACTGGCGGCACTACTAGCTAGGTCAGATTTCCCATAGGAATTACATTTTTTGTTTCCTTAGTAATTTTGGCACCATTTGACAAGTGTGCACACAACTTTCCAAAAATTGTTCATTCTCTTTGGCGCCTCCATAAAAATGTTTGTGCTGATTCACCAAGTGATAGCCCATAAAAAAGGAGGTGGGCTGTAAAGGGCACTTTCCGAGTTTAATTCCCATAATAAAGTTTGCTGTCTGAAAGAAAAAAATGACCAAAAGGAATTAATCTAAATATGGTAAAACAAAGTCAGAAATTCATTTACAAACCTTGCTTTTGTAATTTGGTGTAAATCCATTCAGTCGTTTTTTAAAAGTTGGCATTTAAAGATTGGCTTGGCTTGGGCATAAAGAGTTTAGTCCTCAGAAAAAGTTTGAGATATCTGGATTGTTAAGTACTGCAGGAGTACCATGGTACTCCCGTGATACCTAATGTTCAAAATATAGGCTCATTAGCTGGAAGAGATTTACTCCTTTCGGCCATTACGATCCTGGGCTTCTGGAGAAGAGCCGCAGTACCATGTTTGGCTGGCCACAACATTGCAGAAAATGCCCCCCCCCCCTCTATTTTACCATTTCTTAAATACCGAATCGGTAAAATTCGGAATTTAAGAAGTGGTAAAATAAAATTACCTACATCTAGGCCTTGGCCCTTGAATCCTGAAAAAAAGTGAGAATGGGCAAATAAAGGGCCAGGGTGTCCAAACAATATGTGTATTCACTGAAAAAACTAAGGTAAAAGGAACAATATAGTAAGGTATGCTAATAAGATCTTAGCTTACATAAAAACCCTATAATTTATGTCATCAAACTTGCCAAGAGTGATGTAATGTGTGAGGTCGTACGAAGTGCATGGTGTGGGGGTGCAAGTCAAGGTTAGCCCAGTAAGCTATAATTGGTGAATGTGAAATTCTGAGATTTTTGGGGGCTATTAATATTTGGTTTCAACTTATTGCAACATCTAACTACAGCCTCCACAGGCTCATGTCCTCATCTCACAGCCGGTTCAGGCTCTAGCGCTCCCTCCGTCAGGCCACACGCACAGCAGAGGTGTATTATAAGGGATGGGCAACGTGAGTTGTCACCCTTCAGGTGTGCCATGCTTGAATTCGATTGTGTGACTCAAAACCAGCTGTGGTGGTGTCTTTATTAGGGATCAATTGAAATCAAGGCATAGGTGCATGTCCCACTAATAGTTTGCAGTGTTCATTTTCACCACCCCCTCTCCTAATACACACAAGGCAGGCTGGAACAAATAGACTCAATAACAAACACTATTGCCTGCAGGATTAGTCCTCCTGCAAAACTGATCACAAAAACTGCCTGCGCCGTTCTCAGGTTGCCTTCCTTAGCAACACAGTCCAGATTTTGCAACCTATATTAGACGAATACCAGACTTATCGAAGCTTTACTCTGGTGAGGTTCACAAAAAGTAAAGCGAGCCAGCACATTGCATTGGGATTTACTTTCTTAATTGCCCTGAAAAGTAGCCCAAAGGTGGCGCAACTTTGCACCAAGAAGGGGTGTCTCATTGGTGTACCCATGTGAATGCAACCGCCTACGGATTTTGATGAAAAGCCCTGCCTACAAGAACAGGCCTATGTTGAAAAAAGGGTGACTCTTGTGGGCAGAAATAACATTTGACAAACGTTTTATTTTCCAAAAGCTTCTCTAACTTTGCATATGCGCTATGATGTATAGCACATAAACAAGGTCAGAAAAGTTTTAAACTATGGGGCATATTACCAAGCAGGGCGATAGGCAATTATCGCCGGTTTAGCAGCCGTTTTCGGCCGCTAAGCGGCGATAATTCTATCGCTCTATTAGCAAGCTGTCGCTAACAGCAGTTAGCGATAGCTTTAGGCGATAGTGAGCGGTTTGGGGCCCGCATTGCATGTCAGCGATATTTATCGCAAATGACAGGCAAAGTGGGCGTACCCAACCTGTTAGCGACTAAAAGCAGTCGCTAACGTCGCTATCACTTATTAGCAAGGCAGGCGTATCGATGGAAATATTCCCACTATCGCCAAAAACCAACGCCTGCTCAGACCAGTTCTTAGCCATGTTATCCAATGAGAGGTGGATAACATGGCTAAGACCATTTTGTCGCTAATGCGTGAATATCGCTGTATTCTCAGCGATATTCACGCATTTCGCCTGATTTTTATCGCTTTTAAGATAAACCTTGCTAATAGCAAGTTATCTCAGTGATAATTTCCGGCGATGCTTAGCGATAAAAAATTCGTTGCTAAGCCTAGTTAGCGATAAATATCGCTAATCGTTGGTAATATACCCCTTTGTCTCATCATAGTATTTGGTACTGGACAGAAAAACTTTGAGTGAAAACTCAGTGCTAAACATCACACGCACACACACATTCACGCACATGCGCACACACACACACACCGTGCAAGGCTGTGTGTGATGCCATCCAGCCTAAAGTGCACTAGGGCAGCAGATGACATGAGCAGCCCTTATTTTGTGGTTATGGCGCTATCCCGCTGTCTTCTCACAGTGCAGCAACCAATGTGAGCTGCGTTATTTCTAAGTAAATCTACAGAATGTGGAAGACACCCTTTTCTAGTTGTTAAGAGTATGGTGGTAGAACAGGAAGCATGGAAATTGCCCAGGTGCTCATTTGTTCCTCCTCCAAAATCGGGCGTCTGGGTTCTAGTCACAGTCTTGAGAAGTGACCAGCAGCTGTTCGCTTGTCAGCAATTCGCTGTATGTCCCTGACCCTCAAGTTTGAAATATGTGTAATGTAAAACAGTGAGTGTACTAACTAGCTCTGTCCCAATTACGTGCCACTAGTTGCTACCCCCAACATCTTTGAGATCACATTCTGGGGCATATAACCAACAAATAGCGATATTTATCGCTATGTAGGCTTAGCGGCAATTTTTTTATCGCCGCGCATCACTGGATTTTATCGCTGAGATAACGTGCTATTAGCAACGTTTATCTCAAAAGCGATAAAATTCCAGGCGATAGAGGCAAAATCCGTGAATATCGCTGAGAATACAGCGATAGTCACGCTTTATCGCTAACAGGGTCTTAGCGACTATATCCACCTCCCATTGGATATAATGGCTAAGAACTGGTCTGAGCAGTTTTTGGAGTTATTATAGTTTTGGGAGATATTCGCGCTTAGCGCAAATATTTCCAAATCTACGCCTGTGTTGGTAATAGGCGATAGCGAGGTTAGCGACTGCTTACAGACGCTAACAGGTTGGGAACGCCCACTTTGCATGACATTAGCGATAAATATTGCTGACATGCAAAGCGGGCCTCAAACCGCTCGTTATCGCCTACAAGCTGTCGCTGACTGCTGTTAGCGACAGCTTGCTAATAGGGCGATAGAATTATCGCCGCTTAGCGGCCGAAAACGGCCGCTAAAGTGGCGATAATTCTCTATCGCCATCCTTGCTAATATGCCCCTCTGTTCTTTGATATCTTAGGACCTTATTTACAAGGAACTGACACATAGCTGTGTTAAAGACGGAACACCTACCTTAAAATCTGAGGCGGCACAGGCGATTCTAACGCAGGTGAAAATCCGACGCAGCCTGTAAAAAAAGTGACGTATCTGCATTCATGTAAATATGGAGCAAATGCTGGCCCACCGTTGCGTCAAAAAAGTGACGCAATGGCGTCACTTGGGCTTGTAAATAAGCCCCTTAGTTACTCTGTGAGAGCTCCCATTAGTGAGAATAGATGTACATGGTGCAGGTCAGCAGAGAAGCGCTTTACGAAGCCCGGTCTTTGGTGCAGTACTGGAATGTAACTATATTATGCTGCATGAGTCGCGGTGCATGGTGGGAGCTCTGCGGATGCCTCAGCAGTGCGCTCGCTGTGCCTGATGCATGTCGGGAACAGATCTGCATTCATGGAGCTCTGTACTGTCTCAATACTCAGATATCAGTCAAATTGGCAATCAAATAAGTTACTTGTAAATCGTGCCCCCCACCGGACTCCCCCAAGAGTTTCTTGCCCTGTGTGATGGAAACTTTTTTATTTACTTTAGCCTTGTGCCTCGTGAAGCACAATATAGAGGTAAACCGGGAATCTATTTACTGGTTTTAAGTTGAAAACTGATTAACTCGTGGCACTGACTGTCGTCACCGCCGCTAATGCTACAATTTACCTACCGTAAATGCTTACTCAGAAAAACACTTCACCACTTTGTCTAATTACCCGTTTGGAACTGCTTACTCCGCACCGGCGAAGATTCCGGCTCTCACAGTGGATACAAAATAGTAGTGTTCATCACGCACCCCATGAGCCTGGAGGGTCGCCAGTCTTTCAGCCTCAATGGGGGAGGGGGATCATCTGCACCGCGGTGTCTGCCTGACCAGTGGGTACGTGGGCTGGAGCAGTATTTTTCAGCCTCATATTTTGCAGGGAGGTGCTCTTTCCTTGCTCCCCTTCATTTATCTTGGGCAGAAAAAGTCCCTGATGGGAGATGCATGCTCTCAGCCTTTGGGAGACACGGTGACACTAGAGATGGTTGTTTCCATGGTAACCTTCTTCCCCAAAACACACTGTTTGTGGCATTGGGGTGGTGCTGGGGCCACAGTAATTAGAAGCATTTTTGTTTGTTGCAGGCTCCTCCTCTCCCTTGCTTAACAACCACGGGTGGGGTCCCTGGCTGTGTCTTGGCTCCCTTGGCACTTACCTGGAGGGCTGGCCCTATGTTTGTCCAGAGGTTTCTGGGATCTGCTATGCAGGTGGAGGTGCTGTTGTTATTTCTTGATACCCAGCTGTACTACCTGTCAAGGCCATCCTTACTGTTCTGCTCCCTGGTGGCAGCCCGTGTTTAGGCTATGCGTGCCTCTCTTACCTGGTCTAGAGGTTCTGTGGACCTCCTCTCTCTTGTCGCTGCCAGCCCCAGCACTAGTCCTGAGGTTATCATGATTTCAGGAGGTCTCCGTGGAGAGTTTCTTGATTGTGTTTAGAAGCAGTAGCCCTCTGTCAACTTCTCTGGTCCTGGAATTGTTTGCTTTGGGGCTTCCATCATGCCTTCAGCATGCCACTAGTTTCTCCACTTATATGCGTACATTGGAATGGTTTGTGGGGTGACACTGGGCTTGACATACTGTGAGGGTTGGCGGATGGTTCTGGCAACATTCACTTCAGTGCCTCCTCCAATCCAAGAGAGGGCTTCATTCTCCCTTGTGTTCCCAAGATAGCTGGTGTTTGGTGGGGGGGGGGGGGGGGGGGGGGGTTGAGATTGCCCTACTTTGGAGTTGCTTAGGCACCTTGTGAGAGACTCCTGTTTAGTGCAACTTCTGAGACATATTCCCCGGGGGGCCTTTGGGAATGTACATCATCAGTACAGTGGCCCTGTGACTGCTGCACGACGTGCATGGTGCTCGCAGTATCTCCCTCGTTCTACGGTGATGTCTCCCGCACCCTGCACTGTTTCTGTTATGGCAGAGCTTGCTTTCAGGCTGGTGAAATCACTCTTTTGCCATCTTACTCTGGCAGACCTCTGGTTCTCCCTAGTTATCTGGTTGCTGTATGGGCTCTTGGTACAGCATGTTTGACTGATGCATAGGGTCTTTGTAAGATACCTGTGTTGGTCGCACTCCGGATTCACAACTTTTGTGGTCACCTGGTAAGCTATGTCCAACAACATTGGGTCACAGACTTACAACTTCTAGTCACATTTGCTGTTCAGAATGGGATCTGCGTGTGCTGCTTGGGTGGCCTTCTGTCAGGTCAATCTTTCAGGGGTTTCTCCCAGTTCATCTGGACCCATTGTGATCTCCATGGTTGCCAGTAGTGTGAAGTTTCATTGATGTATTTTTTTAGGTACAGAGTGTTGGTCTCCTTGCAGATGTGAGTGTTACATCCCTAATCAGTGTCCCTGGTTTTTGAGACAGGGGACACTGAGTGAGGATGCACTCAGGCGCTTGTGGCACATGAAGCAGTTGCGTTTTTTACACTGCCACAGGTGGTGGTTTTTCTCCATTGGCCTCTTTTCACTGCTTCTGTTGGGGTTTGGTTCTGCCTTATCTACATTGTTCCAGATGTGTTCTTGCCCCCCTTTTGTTTAACCATTACACAGCTGACCTGGGGGGATTCCTGGAGAATAGGAGTCTCCTGCCGCCAAAACTGGGCCTCGCAAAAACGAACTTGCACATTCTGCAATACACCGATGACATTGTTATAATGGACAGGCGGTACACAGACAAAATATCGATTTTTAAATATCGATATACAAAAATATCGAAGTTTAAATATCGATGGGACAAAATATCGAAGGTAAGTAATATCAACAGTCTTAATATCGATATTAGTATGATATCAGTAATATCGAAGTTTTAAATATCGATGTCAATAATATCGAAATAAATAACTTCGATGTTACTAATATCAATTTTTAAATAAATTTAGTGTATATTAAATTGTATTTATTATGTTTTATTATTTATTTTTAATGTAATTTAATTAAATATTGTCTTTTACTTCTGTAGCAGGTTGTGGGTTTATAGGGGAATAGGGTGGGAAGTAATTTAATTATGTTAAATTAATTATTAATTAGTAGGAATTATTAATTAATTAATTAAGAAATAATTTTTAATTAATTGATTAATTGATAAATATGTTCTGTAGCGGGTTGTGGGTTTATAGGGGAATAGGGTGGGAAGTAATTTAATTATGTTAAATTAATTATTAATTAGTAGGAATTATTAATTAATTAATTGAGAAATAATTTTTAATTAATTTTAATTAATTGATTAATTGATAAATATGTTCTGTAGCGGGTTATGGGTTTATAGGGGAATAGGGTGGGAAGTAATTTTATAATAATTAATTAATTAATATATGTTTGTACATATTTTAATTAATAATTAATTGGTAATTAATTTATATTAATTAGTTAATAATTAATATCATTTTGTACATATTTATAATTATTAATTAGTTGGTAATTAATATTAATTATTTAATTACATTAATTATAGTATTTTTTTATATATTTTTTGTTATTCTTAATTAATTAATTGGGAAAAATAATATTAATTATTAAATTAAATTAATTACAGCTAATGTGCTAATATATTTACTTTATTGTTTTTGGTAATTAATAATTAATTGGTAATTAAATAATATTAATTATTTTTGGGTAAAGGAGTATTTTTAGGGTTCAGGGTCAGTTTTCAGTTTTTGGGTAAAGGGGTATTTTTAGGGTTCAGGGTCAGTTTTCAGATTTTGGGTAAAGGGGTATTTTTAGGGTTCTGGGTCAGTTTTCAGTTTTTGGGTAAAGGGGTATTTTTAGGGTTCAGGGTCAGTTTTCAGTTCATGGGTAAAGGGGTATTTTTAGGGTTCAGGGTCAGTTTTCAGTTTTTGGGTAAAGGGGTATTTTTAGGGTTCAGGGTCAGTTTTCAGTTTTTGGGTAAAGGGGTATTTTTAGGGTTCAGGGTCAGTTTTCAGTTTTTGGGTAAAGGGGTATTTTTAGGGATAAGGGTCAGTTTTCAGTTCATGGGTAAAGGGGTATTTTTAGGGTTCAGGGTCAGTTTTCAGTTTTTGGTTAAAGGGGTATTTTTAGGGTTCAGGGTCAGTTTTCAGTTTTTGGGTAAAGGGGTATTTTTAGGGTTCAGGGTCAGTTTTGGGTTTTTGGGGTACAGGGATATTTTTAGGATTCAGGGTCAGTTTTGGGTTTTTGGGGTACAGGCGTACAGGGTAAAAACAAAAAGATATTACATTAAATCAAATAAATACCATTAAAAAAAAATTACATTAAATTATTAAGTGTTTTATTTATTTTAAATGTATATGTATTAGTTTTAATTTTGTTTTAATATTTTTATTTAATATTTGTAAAATTATATGTATTTTACAATTATTTTTACATTATTATTAATACATTTAAAAAAACGATATTTTTGATTCCGATATTTTTGTACTACGATATTATTTTTTCGATATTTTTGTACTTACCTTTATGAAGATAGGATTCCGATATTTTTGATGTCGATATTTTTGCTCCAATATTTTTGTATTTCGATATTCTGTCTGTCGATATTATTTCAGACATTCGGACCAGGCAAAGTCTGGCCCACAAAGAACCTTAAGCACGCTCCACAATTACAATACAACTAATGCTCTAAAAATTAACCATTAAAAGACCAAGGTCTTGATTTTCGGCCGTTGCAAGAAAAAGAAAAGTTTAACATGGAATATCGGGCCAGCAAAGATTGAAACAACATCAAAATACAACTACCTGGGTGTTTGGTCTAGCGAGTCTTCCAGACCAACAGTCCACCTGGCTCTCTTGAAAAAGAGAGCTGGAGCAACAACATACAGCCTGACTCGACTTAACAAACACCTGAGTAATGCTTCTGCCGAACCCAATCTGAAGGTGACTAAAGCTACCCTTCTTCCCGCCTTAAGTTACGGGCACCAGGCCTTTCCTGGCGCATGCTTGGCCAGTCTTGACCACTCCAAAGTTACCATTTATAAATAAATCTTCCATCTCCCGAACTACAGGCACAGGGCTAGACTACGACTGGAGCTGGGCCTTCGAAGACAATCAGTTTTCTGTGAGGCTGACACCAAGAAGTAGTATATAAGGGCACTAAAAGCCGCAGACAACACGCTTAAAGCCTGGTTAAAAGAAACCCTCGCCAGCCCCGGGAATCAATGGAACCGTCAAATTGAAAAAGCCATAATAACGTTACATATTGACGAAACATCACTAACTGCAGACTCTATTCCATGCACAGCCTGGAAAAGGGTTATCAACAAGCAGGGTAGACAAATTTCCTTCCAGATGGACATTCGTGTCCTAAAAACATCAACCATACTGCTTCCCTTGGAAGACTCATACCTCTTTGGGGTACCTCAACCTTACCTTCTTGATAGTCTGAAGGCATTGGCCCGCAAAAAAATAATGTTTATGTGTCTCCTAGGTCTGCGCTCCACTGCTTTCAACTGATGTGCTCCAACTAATGAGGCGGACCTGCAGACTGTGCAATTATAGGTCTGAATCATGGCTGCACCTTCTGTGTTGTTGTCCCGCCCTTGACAATCTCAGAAGACTTCTTTTAAAACCCCTATATCTAATAAAAAGGGGCATCAGCACATGTTGGGAGGATTCTGCTCTCTGCTTTACTTCCACAGACATTAAAGTGCTTGCAAGGCCCGGGAAATATGTGAGACTCTTTGACAATCTGCTTTCTCCCCCTCCTGCCCCTGCCCTACAAGCTCCTCCTCCCCAAAAACTTATCACAGACTATTTCTGCAATTTGCCCTAGTGTCTCTGCACTAAAGCATTTTATCCTTGGTTTTAGAAGACTGTCATATGATTACAACAGTAACTACTAGCCTGCCTCATCAGTAATACGCGTATAAATTGAAATGTGATGGTCTGCTCCGCTTTGCTTTTAATGTGGTAACACTGCTACGATGACATTTTATTGCAATGGGTTTAATTAACTGTGCCAAATTAATAAACTAAACAGTGTTCCAGTGGTTTAGTCATCTCTGAAGAATGGGACAATTTCTGGCTTGTGCCTGTGAGTAACTCTTCTACTCCATAATGTGGACCAAGTGAAGTCCCGCTACATGTTCCCCCCGAGCAGAGTTATTCTTAAATTGCAGCATGGCTGTTTTGATCAGAGCCGTTGATGTATCCCTTAATATAACAATGAACAAGGGGTTTACCCAAATCGCACTCCTATACCTGGGTAAGAAACACTATCACATACAAGAGAGATTAGTTCATAATTGGTTGTTGTGTTGTTTACATATGTATTGTAGTATGTTTTTGTGCTAATGAATGTTGTAATGATTTTTGTTCTAAAGATCGGTCCCATAGCACATGTGTACTCTGAAGTAATCTGGTAAAAATATTTTTATAGGATTGTAAACTGATAATAGGGTAATTGAATGTTCCCTATGATAAAATAAAATAGAGATATTAATTCCTCTCTTGTATGTGGTTGATGTATCCCTTGGCTGATCCTAGTGCCATTTCAGTTTGTAAGTTTCTTTGCATTTCTAGGACATTTTCGTTTAGAGATTGTACCCTGAGTTTGCGCTGGCTGTCTATTCCGCCTCTCATATGCCATCTCACCATACTGCTGCCTGCTTCTTTCCAGATCTGAGTCCCTTGCTCATTGTACCATCAGGATTCAAGCAAGCCGGGCCGAAGACGGCTGTAATGCCAGAAACCGGTCCCTGGAAGCTTGTTTCGTTCCCAGTAAAAGAATTGGCTTGGTAGTTTGGTCTCCCCTGTTCCCATGATGCACTGGGCCAGGGACAGACTAATTTGCATGTAGCCAGGTTCTGAGCTGGGATGGTGCAGTGAGCTAAAAAACGGTGATGGATCAAGCCCTGATCTATTGACTGGGTATGAGTGTTCTGTTTAATTCAGATACTCTGTCCATCACCATCCCCTTTTCTGAATCGTTTTGTCCACCATAAGCGTGGAAGGGTATACTCAGATGTGAGTCCCTTGCTCATTGCACCATCAGGATTCAAGCAAGCCGGGCCGAAGACGGCTGTAATGCCAGAAACCGGTCCCCGGAAGCTTGTTTCCTTCCCAGTAAAGAATTGGCTTGGTAGTTTGGTCTGCCATGTTCCCATGATGCACTGGGCCAGGGACAGACTAATTTGCATGTAGCCAGGTTCTGAGCTGGGATGGTGCAGTGAGCTAAAAAACGGTGATGGATCAAGCCCTGATCTATTGACTGGGTATGAGTGTTCTGTTTAATTCAGATACTCTGTCCATCACCACCCCCTTTTCTGAATCGTTTTGTCCACCATAAGCGTGGAAGGGTATACTCAGATGTGAGTCCCTTGCTCATTGCACCATCAGGATTCAAGCAAGTCGGCCCGAAGACGGCTGTAATGCCAGAAACCGGTCCCCGGAAGCTTGTTTCCTTCCCAGTAAAAGAATTGGCTTGGTAGTTTGGTCTGCCCTGTTCCCATGATGCACTGGGCCAGGGACAGACTAATTTGCATGTAGCCAGGTTCTGAGCTGGGATGGTGCAGTGAGCTAAAAAACGGTGATGGATCAAGCCCTGATCTATTGACTGGGTATGAGTGTTCTGTTTCATTCAGATACTCTGTCCATCACCACCCCCTTTTCTGAATCGTTTTGTCCACCATAAGCGTGGAAGGGTATATTCAGATGTGAGTCCCTTGCTCATTGCACCATCAGGATTCAAGCAAGCCGGGCCGAAGACGGCTGTAATGCCAGAAACCGGTCCCCGGAAGGTTGTTTCCTTCCCAGTAAAAGAATTGGCTTGGTAGTTTTGTCTGCCCTGTTCCCATGATGCACTGGGCCAGGGACAGACTAATTTGCATGTAGCCAGGTTCTGAGCTGGGATGGTGCAGTGAGCTATAAAACGGTGATGGATCAAGCCGTGATCTATTGACTGGGTATGAGTGTTCTGTTTAATTCAGATACTCTGTCCATCACCACACCCTTTTCTGAATCGTTTTGTCCACCATAAGCGTGGAAGGGTATACTCAGATGTGAGTCCCTTGCTCATTGCACCATCAGGATTCAAGCAAGCCGGGCCGAAGACGGCTGTAATGCCAGAAACTGGTCCCCAGAAGCTTGTTTCCTTCCCAGTAAAAGAATTGGCTTGGTAGTTTGGTCTGCCATGTTCCCATGATGCACTGGGCCAGGGACAGACTAATTTGCATGTAGCCAGGTTCGGAGCTGGGATGGTGCAGTGAGCTAAAAAACGGTGATGGATCAAGCCCTGATCTATTGACTGGGTATGAGTGTTCTGTTTAATTCAGATACTCTGTCCATCACCACCCCCTTTTCTGAATCGTTTTGTCCACCATAAGCGTGGAAGGGTATACTCAGATGTGAGTCCCTTGCTCATTGCACCATCAGGATTCAAGCAAGCCGGGCCGAAGACGGCTGTAATGCCAGAAACCGGTCCCCGCAAGCTTGTTTCCTTCCCAGTTAAAGAATTGGCTTGGTAGTTTGGTCTGCCCTGTTCCCATGATGCACTGGGCCAGGGACAGAATAATTTGCATGTAGCCAGGTTCTGAGCTGGGATGGTGCAGTGAGCTAAAAAACGGTGATGGATCAAGCCCTGATCTATTGACTGGGTATGAGTGTTCTGTTTAATTCAGATACTCTGTCCATCACCACTCCCTTTTCTGAATCGTTTTGTCCACCATAAGCGTGGAAGGGTATACTCAGATGTGAGTCCCTTGCTCATTGCACCATCAGGATTCAAGCAAGCCGGGCCGAAGACGGATGTAATGCCAGAAACCGGTCCCCGGAAGCTTGTTTCCTTCCCAGTAACAGAATTGGCTTGGTAGTTTGGCCTGCCCTGTTCCCATGATGCACTGGGCCAGGGACAGAATAATTTGCATGTAGCCAGGTTCTGAGCTGGGATGGTGCAGTGAGCTAAAAAACGGTGATGGATCAAGCCCTGATCTATTGACTGGGTATGAGTGTTCTGTTTAATTCAGATACTCTGTCCATCACCACCCCCTTTTCTGAATCGTTTTGTCCACCATAAGCGTGGAAGGGTATACTCAGATGTGAGTCCCTTGCTCATTGCACCATCAGGATTCAAGCAAGCCGGGCCGAAGACGGATGTAATGCCAGAAACCGGTCCCCGGAAGCTTGTTTCCTTCCCAGTAACAGAATTGGCTTGGTAGTTTGGCCTGCCCTGTTCCCATGATGCACTGGGCCAGGGACAGAATAATTTGCATGTAGCCAGGTTCTGAGCTGGGATGGTGCAGTGAGCTAAAAAACGGTGATGGATCAAGCCCTGATCTATTGACTGGGTATGAGTGTTCTGTTTAATTCAGATACTCTGTCCATCACCACCCCCTTTTCTGAATCGTTTTGTCCACCATAAGCGTGGAAGGGTATACTCAGATGTGAGTCCCTTGCTCATTGCACCATCAGGATTCAAGCAAGCCGGGCCGAAGACGGCTGTAATGCCAGAAACCGTTCCCCGGAAGCTTGTTTACTTCCCAGTAAAAGAATTGGCTTGGTAGTTTGGTCTGCCCTGTTCCCATGATGCACTGGGCCAGGGACAGACTCATTTGCATGAAGCCAGGTTCTGAGCTGGGATGGTGCAGTGAGCTAAAAAACGGTGATGGATCAAGCCCTGATCTATTGACTGGGTATGAGTGTTCTGCTTAATTCAGATACTCTGTCCATCACCACCCCCTTTTCTGAATCGTTTTGTCCACCATAAGCGCGGAAGGGTATACTCAGATGTGAGTCCCTTGCTCATTGCACCATCAGGATTCAAGCAAGCCGGGCCGAAGACGGCTGTAATGCCAGAAACCGGTCCCCGGAAGCTTGTTTCCTTCCCAGTAAAAGAATTGGCTTGGTAGTTTGGTCTGCCCTGTTCCCATGATGCACTGGGCCAGGGACAGACTAATTTGCATATAGCCAGGTTCTGAGCTGGGATGGTGCAGTGAGCTAAAAAACGGTGATGGATCAAGCCCTGATCTATTGACTAGGTATGAGTGTTCTGTTTAATTCAGATACTCTGTCCATCACCACCCCCTTTTCTGAATCGTTTTGTCCACCATAAGCGTGGAAGGGTATACTCAGATGTGAGTCCCTTGCTCATTGCACCATCAGGATTCAAGCAAGCCGGGCCGAAGACAGCTGTAATGCCAGAAACTGTTCCCCGGAAGCTTGTTTCCTTCTCAGTAAAAGAATTGGCTTGGTAGTTTGGCTTGCCCTGTTCCCATGATGCACTGGGCCAGGGACAGACTAATTTGCATGTAGCCAGGTTCTGAGCTGGGATGGTGCAGTGAGCTAAAAAACGGTGATGGATCAAGCCCTGATCTATTGACTGGGTATGAGTGTTCTGTTTAATTCAGATACTCTGTCCATCACCACCCCCTTTTCTGAATCGTTTTGTCCACCATAAGCGTGGAAGGGTATACTCAGATGTGAGTCCCTTGCTCATTGCACCATCAGGATTCAAGCAAGCCGGGCCGAAGGCGGCTGTAATGCCAGAAACCGTTCCCCGGAAGCTTGTTTCCTTCCCAGTAAAAGAAGTGGCTTGGTAGTTTGGCTTGCCCTGTTCCCAGTGGAGAAGTGTGGCTCACGGGTTAGAGGCGGCAGACCCGGAAGATGAGATCGGCTCTGGACCAGGGTTCAATTCCCCGCCCGATGGGGGTTGGGCTCAATAATTCCACGGACTCGATAATTCTCGCTCTGGTGCCTACTCGACTCACGGGTTCACACTCTGCGACTCTGGGCAATAGCTTGCTTAATCGCCACAACGGCCCCTCGTGGCGGGATGCCTAGCTTTCACCTTGTGGATACCCTGCCGGGGTATCTCACAGGGGAATACCAGGACGGGTTCCCTAAGCAAGCACATAGATGCCTGCGATGTGGGCGATTTGCGCTATATAAATACATGTACATTTACATTTACATGATGCACTGGGCCAGGGACAGACTAATTTGCATGTAGCCAGGTTCTGAGCTGGGATGGTGCAGTGAGCTAAAAAACGGTGATGGATCAAGCCCTGATCTATTGACTGGGTATGAGTGTTCTGTTTAATTCAGATACTCTGTCCATCACCACCCCCTTTTCTGAATCGTTCTGTCCACCATAAGCGTGGAAGGGTATACTCAGATGTGAGTCCCTTGCTCATTGCACCATCAGGATTCAAGCAAGCCGGGCCGAAGACGGCTGTAATGCCAAAAACCGGTCCCCGGAAGCTTGTTTCCTTCCCAGTAAAAGAATTGGCTTGGTAGTTTGGTCTGCCATGTTCCCATGATGCACTGGGCCAGGGACAGAATAATTTGCATGTAGCCAGGTTCTGAGCTGGGATGGTGCAGTGAGCTAAAAAACGGTGATGGATCAAGCCCTGATCTATTGACTGGGTATGAGTGTTCTGTTTAATTCAGATACTCTGTCCATCACCACCCCCTTTTCTGAATCGTTTTGTCCACCATAAGCGTGGAAGGGTATACTCAGATGTGAGTCCCTTGCTCATTGCACCATCAGGATTCAAGCAAGCCGGGCCGAAGGCGGCTGTAATGCCAGAAACCGTTCCCCGGAAGCTTGTTTCCTTCCCAGTAAAAGAAGTGGCTTGGTAGTTTGGCTTGCCCTGTTCCCAGTGGAGAAGTGTGGCTCATGGGTTAGAGGCGGCAGACACGGAAGATGAGATCGGCCCTGGACCAGGGTTCAATTCCCCGCCCCGATGGGGGTTGGGCTCAATAATTCCACGGACTCGATAATTTTCGCTCTGGTGCCTACTCGACTCACGGGTTCACACTCTGCGACTCTGGGCAATAGCTTGCTTAATCTCCACAACGGCCCCTCGTGGCGGGATGCCTAGCTTTCACCTTGTGGATACCCTGCCGGGGTATCTCACAGGGGAATACCAGGACGGGTTCCCTAAGCAAGCGCATAGATGCCTGCGATGTGGGCGATTTGCGCTATATAAATACATGTACATTTACATGATGCACTGGGCCAGGGACAGACTAATTTGCATGTAGCCAGGTTCTGAGCTGGGATGGTGCAGTGAGCTAAAAAACGGTGATGGATCAAGCCCTGATCTATTGACTGGGTATGAGTGTTCTGTTTAATTCAGATACTCTGTCCATCACCACCCCCTTTTCTGAATCGTTTTGTCCACCATAAGCGTGGAAGGGTATACTCAGATGTGAGTCCCTTGCTCATTGCACCATCAGGATTCAAGCAAGCCGGGCCGAAGACGGCTGTAATGCCAGAAACCGGTCCCCGGAAGCTTGTTTCCTTCCCAGTAAAAGAATTGGCTTGGTAGTTTGGTCTGCCATGTTCCCATGATGCACTGGGCCAGGGACAGAATAATTTGCATGTAGCCAGGTTCGGAGCTGGGATGGTGCAGTGAGCTAATAAACGGTGATGGATCAAGCCCTGATCTATTGACTGGGTATGAGTGTTCTGTTTAATTCAGATACTCTGTCCATCACCACCCCCTTTTCTGAATCGTTTTGTCCACCATAAGCGCGGAAGGGTATACTCAGATGTGAGTCCCTTGCTCATTGCACCATCAGGATTCAAGCAAGCCGGGCCGAAGACGGCTGTAATGCCAGAAACCGGTCCCCGGAAGCTTGTTTCCTTCCCAGTAAAAGAATTGGCTTGGTAGTTTGGTCTGCCCTGTTCCCATGATGCACTGGGCTAGGGACAGACTAATTTGCATATAGCCAGGTTCTGAGCTGGGATGGTGCAGTGAGCTAAAAAACGGTGATGGATCAAGCCCTGATCTATTGACTAGGTATGAGTGTTCTGTTTAATTCAGATACTCTGTCCATCACCACCCCCTTTTCTGAATCGTTTTGTCCACCATAAGCGTGGAAGGGTATACTCAGATGTGAGTCCCTTGCTCATTGCACCATCAGGATTCAAGCAAGCCGGGCCGAAGACAGCTGTAATGCCAGAAACCGTTCCCCGGAAGCTTGTTTCCTTCCCAGTAAAAGAATTGGCTTGGTAGTTTGGCTTGCCCTGTTCCCATGATGCACTGGGCCAGGGACAGAATAATTTGTATGTAGCCAGGTTCTGAGCTGGGATGGTGCAGTGAGCTAAAAAACGGTGATGGATCAAGCCCTGATCTATTGACTGGGTATGAGTGTTCTGTTTAATTCAGATACTCTGTCCATCACCACCCCCTTTTCTGAATCGTTTTGTCCACCATAAGCGTGGAAGGGTATACTCAGATGTGAGTCCCTTGCTCATTGCACCATCAGGATTCAAGCAAGCCGGGCCGAAGACGGCTGTAATGCCAGAAACCGTTCCCCGGAAGCTTGTTTCCTTCCCAGTAAAAGAATTGGCTTGGTAGTTTGGCTTGCCCTGTTCCCAGTGGAGAAGTGTGGCTCAGGGGTTAGAGGCGGCAGACCCGGAAGATGAGATCGGCCCTGGACCAGGGTTCAATTCCCCGCCCCGACGGGGGTTGGGCTAAATAATTCCACGGACTCGATAATTCTCGCTCTTATGCCTACTCGACTCACGGGTTCACACTCTGCGACTCTGGGCAATAGCTTGCTTAATCTCCACAACGGCCCCTCGTGGCGGGATGCCTAGCTTTCACTTTGTGGATACCCTGCCGGGGTATCTCACAGGGGAATACCAGGACGGGTTCCCTAAGCAAGCGCATAGATGCCTGCGATGTGGGCGATTTGCGCTATATAAATACATGTACATTTACATTTACATGATGCACTGGCCCATGGACAGACTAATTTGCATGTAGCCAGGTTCTGAGCTGGGATGGTGCAGTGAGCTAAAAAACGGTGATGGATCAAGCCCTGATCTATTGACTGGGTATGAGTGTTCTGTTTAATTCAGATACTCTGTCCATCACCACCCCCTTTTCTGAATCGTTTTGTCCACCATAAGCGTGGAAGGGTATACTCAGATGTGAGTCCCTTGCTCATTACACCATCAGGATTCAAGCAAGCCGGGCCGAAGACGGCTGTAATGCCAGAAACCGGTCCCCGGAAGCTTGTTTCCTTCCCAGTAAAAGAATTGGCTTGGTAGTTTGGTCTTCCCTGTTCCCATGATGCACTGGGCCAGGGACAGACTAATTTGCATGTAGCCAGGTTCTGAGCTGGGATGGTGCAGTGAGCTAAAAAACGGTGATGGATCAAGCCCTGATCTATTGACTGGTTATGAGTGTTCTGTTTAATTCAGATACTCTGTCCATCACCACCCCCTTTTCTGAATCGTTTTGTCCACCATAAGCGTGGAAGGGTATACTCAGATGTGAGTCCCTTGCTCATTGCACCATCAGGATTCAAGCAAGCCGGGCCGAAGGCGGCTGTAATGCCAGAAACCGTTCCCCGGAAGCCTGTTTCCTTCCCAGTAAAAGAATTGGCTTGGTAGTTTGGTCTGCCCTGTTCCCATGATGCACTGGGCCAGGGACAGACTAATTTGCATGTAGCCAGGTTCTGAGCTGGGATGGTGCAGTGAGCTAAAAAAACGGTGATGGATCAAGCCCTGATCTATTGACTAGGTATGAGTGTTCTGCTTAATTCAGATACTCTGTCCATCACCACCCCCTTTTCTGAATCGTTTTGTCCACCATAAGCGTGGAAGGGTATACTCAGATGTGAGTCCCTTGCTCATTGCACCATCAGGATTCAAGCAAGCCGGGCCGAAGACGGCTGTAATGCCAGAAACTGGTCCCTGGAAGCTTGTTTCCTTCCCAGTAAAAGAATTGGCTTGGTAGTTTGGTCTGCCCTGTTCCCATGATGCACTGGGCCAGGGACAGACTAATTTGCATGTAGCCAGGTTCTGAGCTGGGATGGTGCAGTGAGCTAAAAAACGGTGATGGGTCAAGCCCTGATATATTGACTGGGTATGAGTGTTCTGTTTAATTCAGATACTCTGTCCATCACCACCCCCTTTTCTGAATCTTTCCAGATCTGGGCCTGGAGTTAGTTGGTTGGTCTGCCCATATTCACAGGTTGTGGTACCACGCAATAGACTCTAGTGTCTTCCTTGCTCTCCTTTGCAATGGGTCAGCACTATCAGTTACCAGGTATGTGGCCATGCACATGGTACTTCTCTCTAGCCAGGTAAATGAGTGTTCACCTTATGTCCTGGCACTCTATTGGGTAGATATTGTAACATTACTTGTCTGGTTGAGGAATGGATTCTTGCACAGACTCATCCCTGTTCCTCTGCCTCTAAAAGTGAATTGTTTTGTTGCACTGACTGTCGCTGTTTGCAATAGTGTGAAATTCGTTGTTGCTCTAAGTTTACCGCTTCTCATTGCTTCTGGTGAAGTCTAATGATGTATGAAGGAGTTTGATGCTGCGTTGCTTCAATCATGTGGTATGTGTGCACTTCGTTTTGAAGGATTGAGTCTATTGATCGGCTTAGAGCAAGGAATAGCAAGGGGAAGGGAATGAGGAGGTAATGACCAGATTCCTTACTCGTAAATGTACTCAGCCCAATTCCCTTTGTACTTCGATTCCCTCACTCCCTTGCTCGTTCATCTGTGATGCTTGAACCGACACAGACAGATGGAACACCCGTAACAGAGTTAGGTATTGAGGTATGGCCCGTGGAAGAGCTGAAGTAAAAATAGATTTCTTTTTAAGTGATTTAGGGAGCTCCTCGTGGAATAAGAACCAGGACACTGAAGGATAAATGAGAATAAAGATTACTGGATCCTGCCAACACCCATTAGAACATAGGTAGGAAGCGCAGTAACTTGAGTAGCAAAAGGCAGAGTAAGAGTAGCGGCTGCTGTCCCTGGCTACTACAAATTAACGGCCATGGGAATAAAGCAGTGGAACTTCTGTCCAAGGAGCAAACTTGGTTGAAAGAAAACAGGAAGGGTAACTGGATGCAGGCCCTAGTTTTGTACCTTCCACTGACAAACTGTAAAGGGGGAATTGTCTGCCTCCTCAGCCACTCAGTGCCTGCCTTTACCACTTCCCGCCCCAGCCACTCAGTGTCCGCCTTTACCACTTCCCGCCTTAGTCACTCAGTGCCTGCCTTTACCACTTCCCGCCCCAGCCACTCAGTGTCCGCCTTTACCACTTCCCGCCTTAGTCACTCAGTGCCTGCATTTACCACTTCCCGCCTCAGCCACTCAGTGCCCGCCTTTAGCTATTACCGCCTCAGCCACTCAGTGCTTGCCTTCACCACTTCCCACCTCAGCCACTCAATTTTCACCTTTACCACTTCCCACCTCAGCCACTCACTGTCCGCCTTTACCACTTCCCTCCTCAGCCACTCAGTGCCCACCTTTACCACTTCCCTCCTCAGTCACTCAGTGTCTGCTTTCACCACTTCCCTCCTCAGCCATGCAGTGCCTCCCTTTACCACTTCCCACCTCAGCCACTCTGTGTCTTCCTTCACCACTTCCCACCTCAGCCACTCAAAGTCCACCTTTACCACTTCCCACCTCAGCCACTCACTGTCCGCCTTTACCAATTCCCACCTCAGCCACTCAATATCTGCATTTACCACTTCCCTCCTCAGCCACTCAGTGCCCGACTTTACCACTTCCATCCTCTGCCACTCAGTGTCTGCCTTCATCACTTCCCTCCTCAGCCATGCAGTGTCTCCCTTTACCAGTTCCCGCCTCAGCCACTCAATGTCCGCCTTCACCACTTCCCACCTCAGCCATTCAATGTCCGCCTTTACCACTTCCCACCTCAGCCACTCAATGTCTGCCTTTACCACTTCCCTCCTCAGCCACTCAGTGCCCGCCTTCACCACTTCCCTCCTCAGCCACTCAGTGCCTACCTTTACCACTTCCCGCCTCAGCCACTCAGTGCCTGCCTTTACCACTTCCCACCACAGCAACTCAATGTCCACCTTTACCATTTCCCTCCTCAGCCACTCAATGTCCCCCTTTACCACTTCCCGCCTCAGCCACTCAGTGTTCGCCTTTACCACTTCCCGCCTCAGCCACTCTGTGCCTGCCTTTACCACTTCCCGCCCCAGCCACTCAATGTCCGCCTTTACCATTTCCAACCTAGTCACTCAATGTCCGCCTTTACCACTTCCTACCTCAGCCACTCAATGTCCGCCTTTACCACTTCCCGCCTCAGCCCCTCAGTGCCTGCATTTACCACTTCCCACCTCAGCCACTCAGTGCCTGCCTTTACCACTTCCCACCTCAGCAACTCAATGTCCACATTTACCACTTCCCTCCTCAGCCACTCAGTGCCTGCCTTTACCACTTCCCTCCTCAGCCACTCAGTGCCTGCCTTTACCACTTCCCGAGTCTCAGCCACTCAGTGCCTGCATTTACTACTTCCTGCCTCAGCCACTCAGTGCCTGCCTTTACCACTTCCCTCCTCAGCCACTCAGTGCCTGCCTTTACCACTTCCCGCCTCAGCCACTCAGTGTCCGCCTTTACCACTTCCCTCCTCAGCCACTCAGTGCCTGCCTTTACCACTTCCCTCCTCAGCAACTCATTGTCCACCTTTACCACTTCCCTCCTCAGCCACTCAGTGCCTGCCTTTACCACTTCCCTCCTCAGCCACTCAGTGCCTGCTTTACCACTTCCCTCCTCAGCCACTCAGTGCCTGCCGTTACCACTTCCCTCCTCAGCCACTTGACTCAGTGCCTGCCTTTACCACTTCCCGCCTTAGTCACTCAGTGCCTGCCTTTACCACTTCCCTCCTCAGCCACTCATTGCCTGCCTTTACCACTTCCCTCCTCAGCCACTCAGTGCCTGCCGTTACCACTTCCCTCCTCAGCCACTTGACTCAGTGCCTGCCTTTACCGCTTCCCGCCTTAGTCACTCAGTGCCTGCCTTTACCACTTCCCTCCTCAGCCACTCATTGCCTGCCTTTACCACTTCCCTCCTCAGCCACTCAGTGCCTGCCGTTACCACTTCCCCCCTCAGCCACTTGACTCAGTGCCTGCCTTTACTGCTTCCCGCCTTAGTCACTCAGTGCCTGCCTTTACCACTTCCCTCCTCAGCCACTTGACTCAGTGCCTGCCTTTACCACTTCCCTCCTCAGCCACTCATTGCCTGCCTTTATCACTTCCCTCCTCAGCCACTCATTGCCTGCCTTTACCACTTCCCTCCTCAGCCACTTGACTCAGTGCCTGACTTTACCACTTCCCTCCTCAGCCACTCATTGCCTGCCTTTACCACTTCCCTCCTCAGCCACTCAGTGCCTGCCTTTACCACTTCCCGAGCCTGAGCCACTCAGTGCCTGCCTTTACCACTTCGCGCCTTAGTCACTCATTGCCTGTCTTTACCACTTCCCGCCTTAGTCACTCAGTGCCTGTCTTTACCACTTCCCGCCTTAGTCACTCAGTGCCTGCCTTTACCACTTCCCTCCTCAGCCACTCATTGCCTGCCTTTAGCACTCTTCCCGCCTGAGGCCGCTCACACAAGCGGTGTTTCCGCAGGCACCGTGAATCACAATATATTATTGACTAAATGCTTGGCACGCTCTTAACACATTCACACGTCTTACTCACGGATCATTTCTTGCGTTCCCTAAATAGATCTGCTCGCTCCATTGTCTGCTCGATAGTCTGCCATCTGTCCCTGCCTGTTTTGATTTAGTCATCAAGATCAAGCAATGCTAATGGTTTCCGTGACTTTTTCCCCTTTACAAGTAAACCTCTACTGACACCTTGTGGCTGGAGCTCTGCTGCAGTAGCATCTCTGGTGTTGACTGTTGACAACGTATGCTGCCATTGGATCTTTGGAGGGTGGCCTTTTTTTTATAAATAACTCGAGAGAAGTCTCGCCTAAATCAGGAACACCCTTCGCGGATCTTCCTGCTTTCCTTGGCCTGGCTTTTTCTGCTCACTGGGGATGAAAATACGCCTGCTGTTTTCTCGCAACCAAACTTTAAAAACTGTTTATCCTTCAAAAATGGTTGGACGTTGTCGAGTTTTTCTTGAAAATATCTACAAAGAAATGTTATGGTTATATGCACAAAACTGAGAGCTGATGTTGGTAATCGTAGTATTCGCAAGAATTACAGAAAGTTTGTGAGAGAAAATCTTTGCAATTTTTCACATCTCAAGAATCGCTTCACCCAGCATATGTCTCTACCCGCATGGCATGGCGCCTGAGTGCATGACTGTAGTCAGCACAAATCCTGAACATATTCTTCAGTTACTCCAGGGTATTTCAAGTGTGTGTGGGGGAGGGGCGATCTATGGGCCTTTGTGATCAAAGCACCAGTGGAATCAACACGCTCCTTTATATTTAAATCAATGTTATGCATAAGCGGTAAATCAACATGGCTAGAAGGAATTATGCATTGTTTTATCAGAGTAGACACAGGGCCGGCTCTAGGCTCATGGTGGCCCAGGGCAGGGAGCGTAGGTAGGGGGCCCGGATGAGGGGGTCCGGGCGGGGCGGAGTGTGCAGGCCAGTAAAGAGGGGAGGGGGTCAGGGAGTTTAGAAGTGGAACAGAGCCAGAGGCCGCCAAATCCCTGCCAGGGGCCACCACGCAAATATGTATCCATCCTCAGAGGATTCATATATTAAGGATATATATTGGCGTGGTGGCCCCTGGGGTTTGGTGGCCCTGTGCAGGTGCACAGCTTGCACATGCCTAGAGCCGGCCCTGGTAGACACATACGCTGAACCCGAAGAGAGAGCCGCCTCTTCCAATCTTACATATTTGTTCCAATTAAATTCAATATTTATTCATCACAGGCCCTGTCTTTAATGAAATTGTATATTTAAATATTAAACAGTCATTTAGCTAAAACACACATCGGTTCTAAAATGAGAAAAAAAATGCACGCTATAATTCTTGTACATCTTTAAGGGTTTAATTATGCCGGGGCACAGGGGTCTGAGTGGCCGACTGAACCTGATAAGTGCTGGATTACTACTTTACTTGCTTTTACGGGAATATTTTCCTTGCTCAAGGTCCAAGGCACCCTTACTAGGCCAGTGCTTTTGCGAGTTACCCGTTCTGCCTAAAAAAGAAGCATCGCACTCCCGGTTTATTCGGCTACATACTCTGAGAATAATTTGATAAAATGGCGTCCATGATCCTAGAACTACGGGGCATATTACCAAGCAATAGCGATAATTATCGCTGACATGTAAAGTGGGCCCCTAAATGCCCGCTATCGCCTACAAGCTGTCGCTAACTGGTGTTAGCGACAGCTTTGTAATAGGGCGATAAAATTATCGCCGCATTAGCGGGAAAAAGTCCCGCTAATGCTGTGATAATGCCCTTGGTAATATGCCCCTACATGCTTCAGGTGCCCCTTGAGACTTCAGCCTAGAGCGAAACATAAAAATAGCTCGGCCCAAGCGAGTGACGTCGAAGGGAAATTCCCTTTTTTGTAGTTAAGTGTTCGCAAAAGGAAATGGTTTAACCCATGCCATGCTAGCATAAACTACCAACGGGCCCTTGTCATGTGCACGTTCTGTAAAGTATGTTGCGAGTCCGATTTTGTTAAGTATTTTTGTAGCACAGTAGGAAAAGAAGAAATTAATTACATTTCCTGTAACTTTAGGTCCAAGCAGTGCTTTTGTGTGAGAACAAAAAGTGATGCATCTAAGCGGCTAGGGGGTGTTAAGTAGTTAGGGTACTAGAGATTGCCAATGGGCACGGCTAAAGGTTGGGCATTTAATGGAATTTAAAAGTGTGTCTGTGAGTGTATGTTCCTTCTTACTGTTTGTGAAAGACTTGTGAACCTAGAGTTAGTTGTCTTTTTTGGCCTTAAGTGTTCAAAATGACCAATTTAATATTCGATATTCATTTACCCTCCTCTGCACAGGGGCTCACATGCGCAGTACACCTCGTTTCTCTGCCTGCAGCCGTCTTCCTTCATCAGCACCAGGCTCCATTATAAATCATTCATTCACCCGTTCCTCAGTGGCCCCAACGGAGTGGTGTACCAGGTACAAAAAAAAGAAACGTACAGCGAATATGAAACAAAGATTCTCCAACAAAAGAATAGATGAGAAACATGGCATACACGTAACACACCAGAAAACAAAGTAAATATATCCTGGTAGAATTGATAAATGGCAGGTTTATTGGATAGCTTGACCTAGTTCTAAGAAAAACCACGATTCAGTGGATGCCAGGTGAATCATTTTCTTATTTGGAAGTATGTTAAATATTTGATACACTAGCACACCAGGGGCCATGTCACGTGCATTGCCTGCTAACCTCTTAGCTGATGAAAGAGTACGTTTGGACTAGCATTTGGACCAATCAAACTGTGCAACATGACATTTATCTTGACCAATCTCTGCAAACGTGACATAAACACTGTGCGAAAATAGCTCTTTCACTGAGTCAGCTGTGTGGTTGCTTGCACCTGAGGGTGCTTGTGTGTTGTGTCATCTAATTGTTCCCATCGTTTCACATGCATGAAGGTGTGCTGCCTCTGCCACAAGCCTCAGACCATCAGAACCTCCTGGTAAGGAGATCGTTGACACATGTCTTCTGGCTAATGCTTTACATAACTATATTGTGCTGCTTACTAGCAGAATTTCAGGCTGTTGTGGCTTTGTGGTCACAACAGTGGTACTCCTTTTAATGGAGGTAACTCATGTTCTCATGCCCAAGCATTGACAGGTCTAATGATTGGAGGCAGAGGATTCCAGTCTTAGAGTACAGTCTTTAAAAAAAATATTTAGCTGAACCTACCTTACTGGGGGTTTAGGGGTATTGTCTTCTAGCTACATATGTGAAGAAGGTCATTACAAGAACCCACACTCTGCCTCAGTGCAAGTTAGTGCTTGGCTACATGTGAGGAGGCAATTCAATATAATGGGGTTGCAGTGTCCCTCAGAACCTGGGTTTACAGTTATAAACGTGTAGTTTATACATGTGAGGAGGGACAGTGGCGTAACAATAGCCCCCGCAGCCCCTGTGGTGAAGGGGACTGAGCTCCAGAAGACCCCCTCCGGCACTGTGCACAGGCATGCCATTGAGCTCCTGGCTGGGTCTGGATCGTGATCTGTGGGCACCACACTCCACCCTGCCTCACTTCGCCCCACCACCCTGATGTCCCTGATGAAGCTGCTCCATGTTGCTCCACGCCAACAACGACCCTTCTGCCTGCACCGTGGTTTGGGGACAGCGCTTCCGAGTTACACAACGCAATATACGTCCCACACCGCAGCCTTGGCCCACCGATATAATTTACTCCAGTATGTCAGCTGACGATAGTGCTATGACGACGACAATGACGCTGCCTGCACCATGACCTGCCAGCACCGCAACGAGCACCGTCCCACTTTGCACCGCTGCCCTGATCTCACCGACGCCTCTGGACACCGTCACCGAGCTGCTACCTGCACCGCAACCAGAGGGCACTACATGTTGAGACGCTGCACGTCGCATTTCAGCCCCCATGCCTACCGATACCGGGGCTCCCTCCTACAACGGCACAGAGTTTGACCTGCAATGCATGTGACTTCAATGGCCCAACGACTACTGCACCAACTTTTGGAACTGACGCCTGCCTACGCCAGCTCTTCGGAGCTCATCGTGAGGTCCACAATGCAGTGCATTGCTAAAGGTCTTGTTTGCAGGTCTTCCCAATGCAGTAGCTGGTCCATGACGCCACGGTTGGCCAGACTGTTGGATTTGTTTGTTCACGGTGCTCTGATAGCCCCAGACAGAGCTATCGACTTCAAGGAACTGTGTTAAACTCTATTTTTTGTGTGCAAGTTGATACTTTTGAATACTTGTATGTTGGATTTTTATCATTTTGGTCTTGTTTTACACAGATAAATATTGGCTATTTTGTTCTAAAACTGGTGTGGTGCCCTTTTGCAGTGCTCACTGATTACTCTGTGTTTTGTGCAAATGCTTAACACATTGCCTGTGAGATAAGCCTGACTGCGCATGCCAAGCTACCCGGGAGGTAAGCGGGAGTTATTTTAAAAGGGTAACTCCCTTATTCAAACTAGGCTGAAGGGTCCCTCCTTGGGCAGGGTAACTACCTGCCAACTAGAGACCCCCATTTCTAACAGGCACACCCTCCCTCTGGAACTCATTGTGAAGCCAACTGCACTGTTTGAGTTTCAGTACACATCACCAAGAATAATCTTTTGTGCTCTTGCTGATGATACAAACCATTCAAGGAGATCACAGTGTGACCTGGGAGAATTTAGTACTTGGATGAAGACAGAGCTATTGCCCCTGACTCTGCATCCGATGCTTTGTGCTGGAGGCAGGAACCACTCACATGTAATACAAAAGAAGCAAAGTGGCAGTTCCTCCTTTCCCAATGGTTGCTTGCAACTATGGCTACTATTGCCGCAGGTGATAGCAAATAAGTATATAGAAAATTGTAGAATGGGACTGCTGCTGCTTTGTTTTGGGTGCCGCTCGTAGCTGTGAGGGTGGACATTGACTTTGGAGTGCTGTTTGTAACCGTGTCCCTGGGAGCAGAAGGACATCGTTCTGTGCGGCGGTAGGAAAAGCGGGACTGCGAGTCCCAGGACCACCAGCGGCTTGTTTCTCTGCCCCACCTGGAGACTCTTCCCTCTTGACCACGCCTCCCTCCCGGGTGCTCAAATCCATGACTCGCGGCCCCCGCTCCGCGGGAGCCGCTCGTAGCTGTGAGGGTGGACATTGACTTTGGAGTGCTCTTTGTAACAGTGTCCCTGGGAGCAGAAGGACATCGTTCTGTGCAGCGGTAGGAAAAGCGGGACTGCGAGTCCCAGGACCACCAGCGGCTTGTTTCTCTGCCACACCTGGAGACTCTTGCCTCTTGACCATGCCTCCCTCCCGGCTGTCCTGCCCAACCACTGACTATAAGAACTTTGTGGGTTACGCACCCCGCGGGATGCGCGCGGGCAGGCGCCGGGCTAAGCCCGGGCAAAGGGCGGGCCGTTTGAGGCCGTTAGAGGACGGGAGAGGACGGGAGAGACCGGGCCGGGCCACCTCCCTAACGCATCATTTTCTTCGATTTCTTATATTGAGCGGTTGTTGTCTTGAAGCCGGACGCAGTATAATGGCCACTAGAGAATCAAGAAGCAAGGCTGCTCACGTGGTCTCAGGTACTTTGGACAAATTCCTCTATAAGGCAAATTCTGTGGTTAACAATGGTTCTACTGTGTTAGAAAAACAAACTGAGGAGGGTGTGGAAATTTCCTCTTTGGCTTCTCCGGGCTTATCAACTAATGCTAGCACACCTCTATTGCTTGACGCTACCCATCTGTCATTAATGGATAGCATCGATCAGACTATAGAGTCAGTTTTGCAACAACTAAGGACACCATCGACTTCGCACAGGGACAGAGACTCATCACGCATTCTTGGTGAGGCGGAGCTCTCTCCCGCCGCTGAGTTGGTACAATCTGAGGCTCAGGGGGAGGGTCCCACATGAACAGAACATACGGGTTGCAGAGGGGATCTTGCATCGAAAAGGAAAAGATCTAGGAAGCCCAAAGGTGCTAAAAGGGCTAAAGTTGATCCCATAATGCCCACTTGAGGTTCCGTGACAATTGTAAGTGGTGTTTTCGACTCACACGAATATGGTCGAGTCTAGTATCTATGAACCGCAAATGACGAGTTTAGCAAGTGTGCGCAGTTTCGCTGTGCTAACTTAAACCGTTCGTTTGTTATGTGGGTTTGTCATCTGTACCCACGGGTTCCATCTTAGATACGGCATCCATTTTGTCTCTTGCCCTCAAGTAGCCAGCGAACGGACGCTGTCCGCTTCGCGACCCTGGGACTCCCAAGATGTTTGCGGAAGACACATGTTCTTTGAAAGTGTCTTTATGACGAGGGGGATGCTATTGTAAGGCAGATGGCGCCGCTCGAGGCTCATCTTGCCGCACGGGCTTATTGTCTCAGTTGTGCATCTCATTAGGCACGTCCCTTTGATAACTGTATCTCGTGCTTCTCGACACTCCCCTTTTACACCCTTTCCGATCTCCCCACTGTCTCCGTCTTCCTCTGCACCTGTCTTCGTTCCTGTTACGATCTACTTTACTGCTGATTGGAATTTGCTAATGGTGGGAAGATGGGTTTTTACAGTTGGGAACCGCCAAATGTTTCCGCACTTATGTTCCGGATCTTGTGTGTTTCAAAGTGATCTAAGCGACCCCTCTGAGAGCGACTTGTGGGAACCAGGTTGTAAACTATTGTGTATCATGTTATCCTATGGGTAGAAACTGTATAAAAGGAGCGATCCACAAATACAATTTGAAGCAGTCTCCCCGAACTACACTCGCTGTACTTCTTGTGACTTCTGTGTTCCCTGCAGTAAATAAACCTTGACTCTTTGACGCCGAAGGAAGTGTCCCGTGTCTCTGTGATTTGTACGCCGGAGCAGGTTACCCACGAAGGTTTCAGGTGTTGTGCCCTGGCACCGCTGGGTCCAAAGAACCCAGTCCTTCAGTTGGCGCCCAACGTGGGGCTGCATCAGTGGTACCGGTCCAAGCCTGACGATCGTGAGGAACTTCGTGTGAAATCTCCGAGGGAAGGTGCACCCCGCTTCATCGATCCTGTTGTCGAAATAAGTGGCCCGAAGACTTTTCCCGCGAAGATTCCCGCCTCCTAACGGCTGCGACGGACTGCTACCCTGACTGTAGACCTGTTTTGGCGCCTGGCGTAGACCTTGGTATAGCGAGACGATAGACGGGCCTTCCTGAGGACGCCATTGATCTTTGAGTTAAGTATTTGTGGGTCGCTCCCAGAGTTCTTTGTTGTAAACACTTTAGCGAGTGTTTTTGTTGTAGACACTTTAGCGGGTGTCTTTGTTGTACACGCTGTGTGAGTGTTTTTGTCGGTGACACTTTGCTAGCGTACTTTGTTGTTGTTGTATTTGTTTGACGACTGCAGCCGCCAAAGACCGAGGGTTTAGTTCTTTGCTGGGACTTGGTAAATCCCGAAATCCCGTAACCCTTGAAGTTTGTGAAACTCGGCTAGTGTGCAAGATGCCTGGTCGCAGTACTTTGTTCAGTTGCTTTAGACCTTGTGGTGCGGATTCCCTGCTGGAGGACTCATGTCCGATACCTCCGGTTGGAACTCCTACATATGACTTATATAGCAAACATGGGCTAGGCCCGATTGCTTTTAACGATTATTGGATCAAATATACAAAGAAAGACGGCGATCTTCGTTGGCCACCTCACGGTAGCTTCGAAGCGTCGATCTTAGATAATTTGGAAATAAAGTTGTTCGAACGTAAATCAAGGCCGGCCATGTTTGATGCCTTTCGGTTCTGGCGCAAAGAAGCCCGACAGAAAGAGATCAGACAAAATAAACGTAGTCAGCGAGATACTGTTGCTACTATAGTGAAGAAAGCTGAGCAGTTTCAGCGTGATAAGGAGGATAAGGATAAGGAAGTGTTTGAGAGATTACAGCGTATGTCCATAGACAAATGCTATCCTGTTTTGTCTACGGAGTCGGATAAGAAGGAAGAGGCAGTTGAGGATTCTTTAATGTCCTATCTTATGAAGTCGCCACCTCCGTACGTACAGGGTACCGCAGCTCCTGTGGTCCCTGCCGTACCTGCTCTCCCACTTGTTATTCCTCCGCCTATTCCTCAACCTGCACCCGCTCTTCCGACTGTTCCTGCTCCTGTGCCTGTTTCTATTCCTACTGCTCCTCCGCTTCCACATACTCCTGTTCCCGCTACTGCTCACGCTACTGCTCCTGTGTTGTTAACCCCTGTTGCTGCTAACGTCTCTACTCCTTCTCTTGTTAGTCCTGTGTCTTACTCTTCTCCCTCTACTCGTAATCGTGATTCTCCCCTTGCGACAAACTTCTTTCAGTCGCTCGGACCTGTTTTTGGGTCTGCAGGTTCTGATGGTCCACAGAGACGTAGCCAGCTTCCTGGTAATAGAGAACGTGTTGCGCTATACAATATGGCGATGGGTTGGATGATAAACACTGTTAGAAATCCACCTCGTGTTGTCCTCGAAACGTTTGATCAATTCAACATACCTACTCAGAGATATGTGTTTGATGAAATGTGCAAGTTCTTACATGATCAGATAGCGGCTGTTGCGCCTGACGAGGTGCTGACCGCCCTGTCTAATCTTCGGCTTCAGTTCGCAACTGGACTGATAGTCGACACTAATGTCCGACGTGCTATTGAACGGTTGCTATCTCTTCGTCCCGCTCCTATTCCTCATGCATTGTTCGTTGAGGACATTGAACAACGAGATGGGTCTGGCCAATATCCTATGCGAGAAGTTCCGCCAGTTTGGGTACCCGCTGATAATACTAATGCTAATGCTCCAATACCAGCACATTTCCAGAGAGTGTGGATACACCTCCCTTGGAAACGATCGGAAGTGCTTCAGGTGAAACAAACTTTGCCTGATCCTCGCAAAAATCCTGCGGGGTATTACAAAGAATTATCGCAGCTCGTAGACGCTACGATAATGAATCTGGCCGATATCGACATGTTGTTTGGCAATGTCGTACCGCAACCGGTATGGGCCAAGATTCGTCACCAAGATCACGCGAATGAATTAGGTGGTGATTGGGCTGCCATTACAGCGGCAGACGCTGGACAAGTGGCTGCTACTAAACCCGATCAGTTGATTGAACTTCTTCCCCAGCGAATCATTACGTTGTGGCACATGGGCTTAGTGCTGGGATTTCCCTCCCCCCTACTGTCACAACCATTTTGGCTCCAATTCCACCATTACCTTCTTCCGGGGAAAATACCAACATCAGCATAGTACCTGTGCTTCAATCTGCACCAGTATCACCTCCTAGGTTACTGCCCCCGGTACCAGTTCCCAGAAAGTCGAAGCAACCTGCCCCGGCCAGTTTACCCAGCCAGGAGAGACCATCAAACGAGACAGCTAACGGTTCTAACCAGTTGGTTAGCCCCAACACCATGCGTAAGGCAGTAAATCTGCCCCCAGAGGCGGCAGCCTACACCGTGATTTTGATGGGGGCTCCAGAGCTCACTGGTGGCGTAATGGAATCACATGATTCACTACGCAATAGGGTAATTAGCTGGGTAAACATCCATAGGCCTCTACCACCTAACTTAAGAGGAGATGGTCTTATGGTTAGAAGGGTCCCATGGGTTGGGTTTACCGTTAAGAAATGTGTGGGGGACTGTATAATTGTTAGCTTCAAGAGTTCACAGGTTGCTACCTACATTTGCAACTGGCTTGGTAGTTCAGGCAATACCTCTATCGAATTGGTCCCTCTCTCACGGATACTGTATTAGAAATAACTGAGGGGCTGGGATTAAAAGCTCCTACTGAAATCCTGAAGGTTCTCTCCTGGAATGTGGCAGGCATTGCAAATAAGATACATACAACAGACTGGGATCTCCTAATAGGTAGTAGTGATGTCTGTCTTTTCCAGGAGACATGGGCCAGGGAACCCCTGAGTAGAACGGGTTATGCAGTTTTTGAAATTCCGGCCAGGTGGAGTGGCAAGGGGAGGCCTTCGGGTGGTTTGGCGGTTTGGGTAGCTAGTCATATTGGATGCAATGCGGAAAACGTAACTACGTTCTCGCAGGACATCCAGTGTGTACTGCTCAAGTGGCCCAATGCTTTAAATCTGGCAATTATTAATGTATACTCCCGCCCAGTTAGTGTGGCCATCGAATCGTCTACTCTCGAAGACCTATCGTCTTTTTTGGGCAAACTGCCAAGTGACTGTAAGATAGTGATGGGCGGAGACTTTAATTGCCATTTTGAACCTCTGGAAGGCTTAAAGGAGGGTGCCCTTACTGCTGAAGATGACTTCTGGGGTGTTCCACCATGCTTATCCCCCCACCCTAAATCATGGTCCCCACCGCAGTGCAAATCATGTCCCTTACTCTAAATTTTGCGATAAGGGCCTGCAATGGTCGCACCCCGTCCGACAGCCCTTCATTGTGTACCTTTAATAGGAAGGACTATGAATCGGGGCTGGATTATATTTTCGTAGATATTGGTCTGTGGTCCAAGGTCCAGGACTTCAGGGTGGTAGTTAGAACAGATAGCGACCACAACGCACTTTTACTAGAGATGCAACATCCTGCACCTGTTGGTGGGTCATTATCTGCTAACACTAGTGATGACCCAGGGAATCTGGTTCTTACCTCCAATAGACGTAGAATAAAATGGGGGAAACTGATAAATGCAGAAGGAAACATAAGCAAAATCTATGAAATAGCACTCCCCAAGTTCAAAGAAGTGGACGAATTAATCGAACAGCCTAGACCTCCAGATTATAACGAGAAACGAGGTCAAATCCATGCAGACCTAGTGGGAGTCCTTGCTGAGGTTTTTTATCCAGTGGCAGTATCACGCAGCAAAAAGACCCAAACTCCAACCTGGTACAATTCTTCTTGTAAGAAAATTAAGACAGAGCTAATTGCCACAGTTAAAGCAGGTTCAAATAAGGTTAAGGTCGTTGACTACAAGGCGGCCATGGCACTGGCAAGGTCGGAGTGGGATTGGAACCGATGGCAGGACCTCTCCTCAGCACTAGAAGCAAAGGATTCTAGAAAATGTTGGTCCCTGGTAAATACTGGCTCAGGAGAAGCTAAAGTGGCAGTGGAGCCTAACATTGCTTCCTCTGCTTGGGAGGCCCACTTTGGCAAATTGTATCAAGATACTACTCTACCTGCCAATGATGTGGCCTCCGAGGCCATATCTATCCCTGTAGCTGGTTTGGAATTTACCCTCTGTGAGGTGGTCAGTGCAATAGAGGAACTGGCAATGGGGAAGGCCCCAGGTCTTGATAGATTGCCCGTGATCTTTTTAGACATGACCCCGAGATCTGGGGCCCGTACCTCCTTATTCTTTTTAATGCCATCTTAGGAGGTATGGAGATCCCCTGTACTTGGCTGGGGGCGGAGATAGTGCCTATTTTCAAAAAGGGTTCTCCTCTTCTCCCAGCCAACTACAGGCCGATCAGCCTTATAGATGTCCCCCAAAAACTATTCTCTCGCCTTCTCCTGGACCACCTTTTAGATTGGATGGAGGCCAATGAAATTCTGAGTCCCCTTCAGGCTGGCTTCAGGAAAAACACGTCCACCATGGACCAGATTTTCCGCCTCGTCCTACTGTACTGGAAAATGGTGAGGATTGAGGGGGGGAGGCTGTACATGGTGTTCGTGGACCTGTGCTCAGCCTTTGACTTGGTCCCACGTAAGAAATTGTGGGAGGTCCTGAAGAAGCTGGGTGTTTCTGCCCAACTATTGCATGCCATAATTAGGCTGCACGATAGTAATTATGCGCAGGTCAGGTGCGGGAGGGATGGAGCGCTGTCATCAAGGTTCCCTGTTCTCAGAGGGGTGAGGCAGGGTTGTGTTTTGGCGCCAACCCTGTTCTGCCTCTTTGTTAACAGTGTCATATCCCATCTTGACAATGTTAGGGACAATGACGCCCCCCTTTTGGCAGGCAGGAGGGTGCCGACTATCATGTTCGCTGATGACACCCTCCTGCTTTCCAAATCCCCGATGGGGATCCAACACATTTTAGATGGATTTGGCCTTTTCTGTAGACAACATGGTCTTGAGATCAATACAGAAAAGACCAAATTCATGATATTCAATCCATCCCCAAAAACCAGACCTAACCCTATATTGGGTTTAGCTAGACTCGAAAGGGTAACAACTTTCCAGTATCTGGGGGTAACATTACATGAAAACTTATCCTGGGACCCCCAAATATCAAGATCCCGGCTAAAACTGTCCCAATTGTCAGGTGCAATTTTGAAGGTTGCAAACACCTCAACCTTTAAACCCATTAGCCCGGCAGTAGAAATTTACAAAACCCAAGCAAAAGCGGCCGCATCCTATGGTAGCGAGCTAAGGGGGTATAAAGCAGGACTAGAACTTGCCAAAGTGGAAAATAATTTCCTTAGACGCCTTTTGGCTCTCCCTCGAGGCACACCGCTGCTCCCCCTAAGAATAGATGTGGGTCTCCCCTCTATTGCTGAAGAGCTCGAGTCAAAGCCTTTAAGGTTCTGGGAGAGGCTCTGGTCTACCAGTGACCTCGCGCACTACAGGCAAGACCTTATTCATGTTATGAACCTGAATCATCGTGATAGAATTCCTTGGCTGGCTTTGTAAAGAAAGAATTATATCGCATGAAACTGCCTGAGTTGTGGGAGGCTCCTGAACAAGGGTGCCAAAGGGTTTCCCGCAAAAGACTGGTGCAAATATATAAGGAGAAACGATTAGCACTTCTGGTGTCTGCACCGAACAACGGCACTTTATCTGATCGTTTTCTGGAATCCAAAAATTCCTACCAATTTGAAGGTTTTATGGATATTATTTTTCCCATTTTAGCAAGAAAATTGTTTATACAATGGAGGCTAGGCACTTTGCCTATTAAAACCTTTACTTGCAAATGGCTAAAGGGGGATGACAAAATTTGTCCAGGCTGTAATAACCAAGACGAAGATGAAATTCATCTTTTGCTTTTCTGCCCAGCATACAATAGACCCAGAAAAAACTGGCTGGTGCCGTTATGCAGGAACTTGGGATTTAGGAGTTACTTGTATGCGTACAGAATATTGAAAACTAGTACTCTGCCCCACATAGTTTTTGCAGTTGCTAAATTCATAATGGCCATGTGGCAGATAAGAAAAAAACTATTGAACGTACGGACAATGGTATGAACTGTTTTTTAACCCTCATTTATGTCTGGATTATTATGGGAAGTAATTTTATGTAATGTGTTTTTACAATAGTGAAGTTTTAACTGTGAAATATGTATTGTATCTTTTAGTGTCTAAATGACCGAAATAAAGAATTTTTGGATTGGATTGGCTTTGTGTTTAGGTCTGCATGTACCTGCATGTGAATGTGTGTGTGAGAGAGGATGTGTGTGTGTATATGTGTGCATGAGTGTGTGTGTATATGTGTTGCACAACCTTTTCATAATGATGGCCTGGCATAATAATGCTAAATATTGGCATTTGGTGGGCATCCTTGACAAGATGGTGCCCAACACTACCATAAGGCAGATCTTTGTATACTGTTAGTCTGTAGTATGATGGTTTGCACCCCTGGAATGCTTCTGGCCCTGGTTTAATAGCTGAAATTCCTTTCATATGGTGGGCACCCTTGCATGAATGCACCACACCCTAGTGTGATGTTGGCCCTTGCAATGCACAATGGTGGTGGCAATCGGTCACATGAGGGCGACCACTCCTCGATGTAACGCTAACACTTGCGTAATGGTAATAATTACTGACCTTTTGTGGGTATCCCTGGCATCAAGGTGTCCACACCTGGTATAATGTTGGCACTGATGTAATGGTGGTAGTTACTAAGAAATTGTGGACATCTGTGGCATAATGGCATCTACCATTAGTATAATGCTGTCTCTGGTATAAAGATGGTCATTTCTTTTATAGTGGTTGGCACACCTCTGGTAAAATGCTGGGTCTGGCAATATGGTATTATTCTTTGCATGTTGTGGGCATCTTTGGCATAAAAATATCAATACATGGCCAGGCAATGCTGATTCTTTCCATGCGCGGCAAAAGTGCACATGAGTTATTCAAGGAAATTAACAAACATATAAAAAGAAAAACAGTTTTTTCAGGTTAAATTTGTGTTTTTTAATAATGTTGCTGGTATTCAACTGCCAAATGCTGTCTAAACACGTAATGGCCCCCAAACGTGAGCAAAAGGACTGCTGTTTGAACCTGCAAAATCTGACTAGCTCTCCTGTCCATTTCATGAGACTGTGAGCTTTACATACCTCTTTATTTTCCCACCCTACCCTTTCGAGAGACATTCTCATTTAAAACATATAGGGCCATATGTATGAAGCCAATTTGCAATCGCAAATGCTGAAATTCAAAGAATTTCAGCTTTTGCGATAGCAAATGAGCAGTGTGCAATGTAGCACACAAAAACCCCTCTCACAAAATAAGGAATCGCACATTTTGCGATTCCCTATTTTGCGATTGCATTTAAGGAATCTCAAATTGCGATTCCTTAAGTGCAATGTAAGAAGCACATAAGAAAGTGCGATTTGGCCTTAAGGAATCGCAAATTACAACCAACTTCAATTTGGTGGTAATATGCTATTTCACTTAAAAATGCACAATTTTGCATTTTTTAAAGTGCCATGTGGCGCACATACATGCCCTAAGGGCATGTATGTGTGCCACATGTGCACACATGCACATTTCAGGGGTGCAACAGGGTGTTCTTTTGACACCCTGGTACCCTTGAAATTGCATTCTCAATTTGCAATTCACTATCTGCTAATCGCAAATTGAGAATGCCTTCCCATTCATTACTATGGGCCTCTTAACCCAAAGGAATGAATGGGAAGGTATTCCTTATTTGACAATCTCAATTTCCGATTAGTAAATAAAGAATATGTGAGATTCGCAACATTATTAGCAAATCCCACATACATTGCATTTTGCGATTCCCAATGCGATTTGCTGAAAATCGCAATTTGAGAATCGCAAAACTCTATTTTCATACATATGGCCCATGACTGGGAATGTGTAGGTCCTAAGGCTTGGAACAATCACACGTTATGAACTGTATGTATTCTAGTAATTTCTTAGACAAACTGTGCTGAAGAAAACGGGGTTTGCAATGTTTTTACAACAATTTTCTTTAAGTGGGTCAACTGCCCCAACTTTTTGGGAAGGCATGGTTTGCTTGATACACATACCATGAAAGTACTGGAACGTTTCATGAGGGCCCCTTTAGAGCAGATGCCTTTTTAAGCGGAAGTGTGGCATGTGATCTAAAATGCAATATTTGAACTAACATTCTCCACCTTGTCGTTGGCAAGAAACGCCTAATACCACACAAGAGGAAAACAGCCTCAATGCTGTTTACGCTACAAACAAAAATGATCCTGAAGGAATTGTTTACACATCATTCAATAGGCAATTGGTCATAAAAATGATCCTAATACATACCATCAACCAATCACTCATGTATTCTAACACAAGCGTATTGTTGTTAGGAAAAGTATATTATATGACTGAATCAATATATCATCATATACATTGTGAAAACGTGTAGTACAATCAAACATTATATACAGCAATGTATATACAGCAGTACATCAATATAGTAACACTGGCGCAGCCCACAATCCCTTGAAATTAATAGTAAGCAGCGCCAGCTATAGGGCGGTGCGATCGGTGCCACCGAAGGGGGTTCTGACTTGGGGTGGGGCACCCTGTCTGCAAGTATAATATCCCATTAAAAGCACCTGCTGTCACGGTCCTGGCCTCCAGCATTTCATAAAAATGGCAAGAGACCTTTAGTGATTAATGATTTTTCCTGGAGAGAGACCAGAGTTTTATCTAGTGGAAGTTTTGACTCATCCTAAGGTAATATGCCAGCTACAAAGAATGTGTACCATGCCGATCATAAAGTGCATATAATGTAAGTAGGTCAGTGGGTTACTGCTTTTGTCAGAGATAATCTTTTGTTACTAGTAGATTATAAATTAAAATTCCAATATAAAACAGTGAGCTATTAACTGTCAACAAAGAGCTGCATGCGATTTGCAAGGTATATATTAGAGCGATATGTTTTTTTGCCCAGTCTTTCATCATCATAATTTTGCACAAAAGGTTCATTTGGGTGTTAATCAAATCTTTTTATTAAAGAAAACCCCTAATAAGGGTGTTACGTTATAAATTCAGAATTTGTGCTTTTACAGGTCAAGGACTCTTAAACTTTAGTGCCTACCAGTATGGATAACATATGACTCCCTCACCTTGTAGTCCTCTGTCTTATGTAACATTCTGTGTACTCTGATTTACACACGTATGGTTATCTCTGTGCAATGTGTGTGTGATGTAAATAAAGTGCTTGACACCTTACACTGGTGTGAGTGGTGCTATCAAACTAAATGAATCTGAGAGACAGTGGTTATAGTCTTGAGGGGCACCGTTATATGGTGATAGTGAGGGAATCCGTGGCACAAGTGGTCGTTGGGGGGCGCCAGCAAACATTGCCGCACAGGGCGCCAACAGTGCTAAAACCGACCCTGATAGTATGCATTAATTGCAGGCATCTTGGCAATGTAGGTTTATAAATCCATAGTCCCAGTAGTTAACCCCTTCGACGCTCATGACGAGCTCAGCTCGTCATGAGTTTCGCCTGTCGTATGCTCATGACGAGCTGAGCTCGTCATGAACCGCAGGTTTTTTTAAAACTCAGTGCACTGCGGGACAACGCGTAGCGCGCATGGGGTTAAATCCTTACCTTTTAACTGGTCGAAAAGGTCTGGACCACCACAAAGTTTAATCAATGGGATTAAGGAGGATAGACTGTCGACGTTTCGGTCTCAGGTGGCCCAAAAGTTCTGAGAGACCATCATCAGGAGTAAGTGTTGAAAAAGAATCAATCCTACAAATACTGACATAAACGCACCAATGAGACACAAAACGGACAGGCATAATAGAAATAATACCCCAAACAATTCTGTGCATCGTTTGACCCACAATCTAAACATCACAGTGTCCCTTAATGAAACCACATAGCTCACCGAAACCAAGTGCACAAACTCCAACCAGTAAAGAGTGAAGGGCACCATAATAATATTTGAAAAATATACCAATAATGTGGGGTACCCAAATCACACAGCGTTTTTTATACAGGTATTTACGCATCATCACTTGCACATTGTTATTAAGTTGTATAATTAAGACCACCGTTTTAATTTGACGCTGTGGTTGATGGAGAAAAAAAGAAGCATTTTAAAAGGTATCCATGCCAACATTTGAAACTAGGTAAGAGGGAGATTATGAGAAAAAAAACACAGGAGAAAGTTAATATAACCTAATTTTGCCCTCCCCCTCCTCAACCCCCAATTCACTGCCAGAATTAAAATATATTCCTTTGCATTTATGAAGTATTTATACTTCATTAAGGCAGTCATGAGTGCTGGCATGTATGGAATGGGAAACGCGAGGGCACTGGTCCGGGGTTTCTAAAAATTCACTCACTATGTTCTTGGAAATCAGGGAGCCAAGAAGTTCGAATGTATTTATACATACAGATATATGTTTCTGTTAGGCAAAACGTCTGTTAACTGCTACCATCGAGATCTGGTTTACAAGGATTACGCATTTCACCAAGAGCTAACAAAGGCCTGAGGAGAAATGCTAACACATGTGCAGTGACTTCCTATTTCCTGTTAGGACTCCCGATGACATTTTGATTGAATGTCTCTGCCTCCCGGGTACAAATGACCCTCAAGTCAAAGTGCACATTTCGAATGCGTGCATTCTATGTTGGTGCCCCGGCGTCCAGGGAAAAAAAAAAAAAAAACCTTAAACATATGTAGCCCAGATGTCAAAGGTGGTTGCAACATAGTGGTCGGAGTGCACGCTTTGCAAGACTACACCCCTACATTAATATTATACGTCAGAAAAAATGTCACACGTGTTGAAGAGAAACCGCAACACTAATTGGTCGGCTAAAGTTAACCTCCACGTTTGTGAACCGGAATCCAGAAAAGTTACAACAGTGTGTTTCTGCTGTATGCTCTGCGCAGAGTTAGTTGAAGCTCCCTGCCCTGGCCCCCTGAACTGTCGCACTCACTTCAGATTAAACGTTTGATTTCCTCGCAAATGCAAGTTGAAAGCAGACGAGCAAGAACTTGAAACTATTTGTCGTAAAAGGGACAAATTCCTTGTACTTTCATCAACCTCTTTGCTCAGAAGTTTCAATAAGCATTAGCAAAGCTAAACGGTCTCAGCTATTGGCTTTGTAGCCATGTTCTAAAGCACCGCGGCTGCTGTGTAGCATGTAGAAAGTAAAAAAAAAAAGCGCTATGACACTGTCAGAGTTGACTGCGACGTAGCGTTTTTTTTCCATTTACTTTCAACCATGCTGCACAGAACCAGTATTGTTGTACTACATAGTTAAAAAAAATATTGGGAAAGCTAGTATGTCTTGTATAAGGGAGTCCTATTGGCTTTGCCAGTGCTTCTTATACATACCTAGCACCGGTGTTTTTCCTATTCTGAAGTGGTTAGTCAGGTTAGGGGCAGGGAGCATATCTTTGGTCTTGTTCCCAAAAGTGACAATAAAGTCTCTAGATCACAACCCTTTAAATGGGTCATTTTTTGAAAGAATAATAAAAGGTGCATGTGCACTGGTGATGTAGTTCAAACACCCAACCATTTAATACCATTCTCCTTGGAGAACAGCCTCCAGTACTTATGGCCTGCTTTTTCATACTTTGACAGTTGAAGTCATATAAATGCATCATTTAAAAAAGAAATTGAGTCACAGCCCTACACAGCACACAGTTTGTAACAGTGTGACAATACACTGAGTCTGCCAAAATAAAAAGCAGCAATACAAAATCGACACCAGGTTATTTGTTTTTTGATTAGATTATGATGTCCTACCTGTTCAGGTAAGGACAAGACCCCCCTCTGGTTTAAAACCAAACGATCCTACAACACAGTGATGGCAAATTTTCTCTGATCACAAAATCGTTTATGCCAAATTTGAATACTATGAAAATATGAAAGTAGACCCATGAAGGCTACAAAAATATGAAAAGTAATGGAGCGACACTACTGCAACTTAATCCCCTGATAACTGAAGCAATATGGTGACAACATGCATTACAGAGCTCTCCATGGGGCGGCTATAATTTGTCTATCAAGTAGCCCATTTTTCAACAAAACAATTCCAGTATTGATATCTAAAGGACCCTGGGCCAGCAAACTGGAGAAAACATTGTGAAACATTCTAATGGCCAGCAGTTGTCCCCTGAAGGCAAAACACAAGATGGAAGCTGGGAGTGGGGGGAGAGCCACGTGAATGGTGATCGTTCCTCCTTCAAACGTACATATGATATGAGTAGCAGTAAGGTAATAAGCACACAAAAGGCCTGGTAGATAGGCCCTAGAACATGGGGAAGCGGCTGAGAAAACAAACATCTGGCAAGGTAAAGCAGAGGTGTGCTGTGGATGGTGGAGGTGTTCTGTGGATGGTGGAGGTGTGCTGTGGGTGGTGGACGTGTGCTGTGGGTGGTGGAAGTGTGCTGTGGATGGTGGAGGTGTGCTGTGGGTGGTGGACGTGTGCTGTAGGTGGTGGTGGTGTGGCCCACAGTCTCCACACCCACCAACTTGAACAAAACACAGTTGCAAAGTAGAAGAGGAGCTGTTGAAAATGATGCTATAGCGCCTAATTAAGTGAATAGCGCAAAGCAACCGCTGATGCCCCAATACAATGAAATAATGATGAGACAGTACAAGACAACCTACTGAAGAGCGAAAGGGTTTTTAGGAGGCGCGTGATTTAAAAAGAGACCGATCACAGGACATTGCTGATATTAATAACAAGCAAGCATGTGAGAGGGAGGGACCAGGGCAGCAAGCAATGGATAGGGGCTAGGCACAAACACCAGGGCTGGAGGGATGGCATAAACAAGCAATGGAGCAGGGGGGAGGAAAGAAATAAAATACCTCAATCCGAGCGCAAGCAGCACAAGGACATAAATAAAGATATTAATCAGTACTTGGTCCATGCTCAATTGAAGTTCATCGCCATTTTTTTTGTCTCTGATTTTTTGCTTTTTTCCATCAAGGGTTCTTTTGGATTTTGCCTTCAATAAGACATAACACTTTCTCAGTGTTGGTTGAGGGTGGTTTTGGTGCCTCGTTCAACCCTAGTTTTGCTTCTCAACTACAGTCAAGGACCATGAATACTCCCAATGAGAGTTTTTTGCCTTTGTGTATTTTTCTTCCAAAATGGAGGTTTCCAGCTAGGAGGAAAGAGGGGGGCCTTAAGTCTACAGGGAGGAGTTACCCTCTTATCAGGCAATCAATAAAGAAACCAAAAAGACCTTCTTGGAAGAACTGCAATGCCAAAGACTCCCTTGGACAGTGTGTGTGGTGGCGCCTGCTCAAGATTTGACTCAAGAGTTACATCAGTAGAATTTGGAGAATTCACCTTCAAAACAGTCCTTAGTTTTAAGGTCTCGTGATTTCCAAGTAGCTCCTTCAGTGCCCCTATTTGTTCTGGAGATCATGGTAGGTTAAGGACATTTTAGATTCCCTAGTGGTGCATTTACTTTTAGCCGAGCGCAATTTACACACACTTGAAGGTGGGTTTCCTAATTATTATTATTATTTAAATTTGTAACGAGCACAGCTACTCTTGGGAGTGTCTCGCGTGATCCAGAGATATGGTTAGTTGTCTTACTTGAACCACTTATTGTCTGGTTTACTCCTTTGGTTACATCTTTGGACCCTTTAAAGAATAGTTAAGATGCATTCTTATTGCTTTTATGAAGATATGTGAATGTCCACATTTGAGATATTATTCTGAGGACGTTCTATGTGATGATATTGAGCAAGAAATATACAGACGTATGTCAACTATTTCCTCCAATTAGGCGCATAAACGTCTTGGGCGCAAGATGGCATTTCAATGAAGATTGAGCTAGCAAATCAAGGATGAGTTGGTCCGTACTCAGCGCCCAGCTTCATTTTCTGAATATATTAATACTGTTCTCCTCATTCAATACCGATTATTGCAATGACATGAGGAAAGAAAGAAGTCTTGAGTAGGCTCTTGTGAGTCCTCCAGAATACAACTTTGTCACAGAACTGAATGCCAAGAGGTATATTATGAAGGATGAAAAAGAGTGTGGGTGGAAGGCAGGACTGCATTTATTTTGTGGTGATTTTAGACATATGATCTGTGTATGTGCCATTCACTCTCCGAAGGAATTAAATAAACACCCAGTCTCTGAGAGAAAGGAAAAAGCCTACAGTTACTTCCTTACATTGGATCTACAATGAGTGGCCCTGACAGTCAAATGTATCAAAATAGTAAGTGTGTATACATATCAAGGTATAGTCTGAGTGTAGTTGATAAACTCTTTAAGTAATGAAATTGACATCATTTACCTTGACTCTCTACTGCCCCTATGTCTACTTTATTGCCGGGCACTGCTGCAAAAGAACCAGCCCTTTAAGTGATAGGGTCCCAATTATGATTGACATCACAATAAATCCCTATCACACAACCAGGTAGGCCTCACTGTTGTCACTGCAACTGCTACATACCTGAGAAGTGTCCAACTTAGATTTTCGTACATCACAAGTGTCTTACATGTTTTTAGTCTGCATAGGCCTTGACAGTGAAAGAGCCTGTGAATATGACTCAAATATGCTCATTGTAATCATGTCCTGTTCTACTTTGCAGGTCATGTGTTGCAAAGCACCTCCCATCACTACTGCTGCTACACTACTAGCCCCTTCATGTGAAATGGCCTCTTACGTCAGATGGTTATAGAGCCTGGTAAGTCTACACAAATGTCAATCAGTAATGGTCTCTGCATTTATCTGTCTACACATGTATGAGGACTACAGCCTCTCCTTAACTGACTACAGGACCTTTATTGCCATCCACTAGGAAATTTTAAATCTACTTAAGGATCCAACCAATCCTCTTAAAGAATCAGAGGACAATGACAATGCTTTGACTGGCATTTCCAGAAAATCTACTAAAAAATGGGCTCTGATGCAAAGCCCACCTTGGCTATAGAAACGTTGTAGATAGCTGCCTTATTTGCTGATGGAAGGGGCCACCCCTGGTTGGACTTCCCTACTACAATCAACCAAATTAGGCATAGTACTTGTACATGTAGATACTTTTTACACTTGTAACTTTGTCTTCTTTTAATACATTAATTCACTCCACCTATTCTGGAAATAAGAATGTTATGATCAATGGAACTGAATGCTGCCAAGAGATCCAGGGTAATTAGATCACAGAGACTTCTGGCATCCATCATTCTGTGTCGATTGTCAAGGACAGATACCACTAAAGGTCTAGGGGCAGATTTACAATAACTGGTGCATCCCCAGGGATGCGCCAGTTATTGTGCGCCACAGCTCCGCCACTCATGGTGCGCCGCATTTACAATGCGGCGCACCATGGTGCAAGGAAGGGCAGATGTGTGACGCATCTTTTGGCTTACGGGCGGCGCATTGCTGGAGTCGCGTCGCAAGCGCGACGCAACTCCTGCAATGCACAGGGGCCACCCATACATTACATGGTGCGTCACTCCTTACGCCTGCTTCAAGCAGGCGTAAGGAATTGACGAAGCAGCTTTGGGAAAGTGACTCAGTGAAATCTTGTAGATTTCACTGAGTCACTTTCCAGGGGCGTTCCTGCGACGGAACGCCTCCCCCTGCACCGGAACGCCTACATGAAACCTGACGCAGGTTTCATGTGGCGCAGGGCCTTACACATAGATGCGTCACGTTGTAAATGCCTCGTAGGGATGCGCCACGTTTACGCCGCCTTGTGTGACGCAACAGCGGCGTAAACGTGCCCCCTAGTTGTTCTGCATTGACAAAACCCTCCTGGATGAAAATTAAGCAAGTTTTGTGCTTCAAATAATCTTCCAGCTGCAAAGAAGACCAACTTTTTCAATAGCTTTGATAAATGTGGAAGACATGATAATGGATAACAACTACTTGGATTGGTAAGATCTAACGAGGTGGGGTTTTAGTAAAGGTTTGACCTCTGCATCGTTCCATGATTTAGGAAGGAATCCTGTTTCAAGTGAACGGCTGAAGATAGATAGAATCACTTTGGTCAGGACTAGTGCTAATTCTATCTTATATCTGGCTGGTCAGCTGTCTTGAGATAAGCTAGTAGGACGCCTTTGCTGCATCAACTTTGTGAGAAGAGACTCAGGATTAGGATTGAACTAGTCTAGGGAGACCATAGGTATTTCCATAGGTGAAACATTTATGACATATAACGAACGGTTGTATAATATGTTCTGCCTCAATATCATATCTAATTTTGGTAACTTTCTCTGAAATGAAAATTGAGGGTTTTTCACAGATTTAGGAAGATGGTGTTACCTCAGTTTGGTTTTAGGTATCCATAGCACCTTAACAATTTGATAGAGTAATTTGAACATTTCATTTGTTTAGGCCTTGTCATAAGTATGAGTACTTTGCTACCCTATTATGTCATAGTATTCTTCGACCTTGGAAGGATACTCCGATTTTAAATCATTGTCATAAGAGCTATGGCACTGATGTTACAGTTCGAATAATTCCAGCTTGAGTTTATTAGGAATCCATAGGTTATTTTTCTTTTAACTATATTTGGTTTTATATTTCATACGCAGAACTTTGTCTGAATTCTGAGCTAAGAAATTACTTAACTTAGTGAGTAAATTGTTATCAGCTTTACTAGCAACTTTACTAGAAACTCTAGAGGTTGTTATTTTTTAGATCTTGAATACTTCTTTTTTATTGCTGAGAAGGACTTCTAAGTGTGACTTTTCATAATGGTTTGATGTATATATGCCTCCTAGAGGTAGGTGGGCTGAAAGTAAGCAGGAGCTCTAAATGGTCAGTCCATATCAATGGTATAGTTTTCTCTGTAGTACTCTCTTCAATATTTGAGAAGATAGGCTCTAAAAGGTGTACCACTGAATGTGTGGAATAAGTTAGTTTTTCTAACCAGAATTATTTTAATTGTCTAGAACAATCACCTATTCTTTTAAAGGCAGATGGTTTCTAACTCTTCACAGTTTGGTCAAGGGACGTTCTTGGTGATTGAAGGTCTGTAGATTAAAGTAAAAGTAAGTTGAGAATGGGGAGAGCCATACGATAGGGCAAGATTCTGATAACATGAGCAGTTTGATGATTTTATTTTCCCAGGGCATAGAATTAGAGTATACAGCAGCCACCCCTAATTCCTGTCTATCCTTGTGTCAGTGTGGATTAGTTTATTATGTCTGGAGGACAGAATTGCGTTTGTGTTAAAACATAAACACAGGCTGAACTGTTTGGTGTAAATGAAAAAAAATGCTTACTCGTAATCTTCCTTATACTGAATCACAGTCCTCCTTGTCCCAGTCCTTACTAAATCGAGGGGTCTTGTCTCCCAGAGAGCTTGTGCTACAAGATAAAGAAAGAGGACTATTAGCCATTTTTCAATTACTATTATTTCACAGCAGCACAATACCTCCTCTTCCTGCCCCTTTCTCCTGTTCATAACAAGTCAGATAATATAATGTGAGGATAAGCAAATAAAAGGATGTGTAGAGGGAATCTGTGCTGAGATCAAGAGGACTGTGATTCGGGTCACAAAGGATTGTGGGAATGACAATGTAACCGCATGACATATCTCTATTAGGGAACCTCCCCTTGCTTCTGCCCAGGCAGCCAAAATGAATCTTGTAGATCGACCCTACATGCTATCTGGTTGATCCATTTTGGTTACCTATATATTTGAAGAATTGTCAACCTAGCCCAACAACTGAGGGTAAAAGCTGAAAATCTCTTGCCCTTATTGGCCATACAGAAAGAAAGAAATAAAGGATTGGATATTCTGATTGATTTTGTTCTTTCGAAATAAATCAGAGGAGACCTCCAGACACCCTAGGTAGATGGTTCTTCGGGTTGCAGATCTGAGTGAAAACCCAGGAGAATAATCTCCGGATTTAAAGGAAACTTTGAGTTCACTTTTGGTATAATCTTAGGGTCTGGTCTTAATCCCACTTTATCAGAAATAAATCTGAGAGAGGGATGAGAAATACCAAGGAATTTAATTCTCCCATTCTCTTTGCAGAAAGTATTGTGATATGGAAGGCTGCCTTAGAAGATAGCCATGTGCATTTAGCTGACTCCAGGGCTGCAAACGGTGCCTCTTGAAGACCTTCAATAAAACAGAGAGATCCCAAGTTGGGACTGAGAAAGGAACCACTGCTCTTCTGAGCCTAAAACGTTTAAGCAGCCTTCCGACTAAAGAAACAACCTTTATTATGCTATAAGAAGAAGATCAAAAAGTCTTTATTGCTGACCACTGGGCTAGCAAAGCGCTGGAGACAGGACTTTGAGGAAACCCTCTCTTAAAAATCCAAAATTGTAAAGGTGTTGATGGACTCAGCTTTTAAAAGTCTATTCAAACACCAAGATTGGAAAACACCCGATGTTTATTATATAAACTTAGAGATAACTGCTTTCTTGAGTTTGAATGTCTAATTCTACTTTGCTTGACCACCCCAATAGTTCTAATCCATCCTCCCAGTTTCCACACCGCTAAGCATATGTGCCAAAGGCATTGGAGTGGATGCTGATAAATAGGAAGATTAAATTGATCCTCTTTCGTCATCTGCAAGATTCAAGGGAACTACGGCCTTTTTGGCAAAAATGGTGGTATGTGTACAAGTCCATCCAAATCTCCTGCAGCACCCTCGGGAGGAGGAGAATTGGAGTGAAGGCATACAGTGTAACTGTGGACAACGGGATTGAGAACACGTCCTTTGCAAGTGCTTGAGAACATGATCCTTCCATGCAAAACTGAGGAAGCCTCACACTTTGTGGTGATGCAAATACATGTTTCTCTGGTTTCCCGAACGGGCACAAATCTGATCGAAGTGGGACAGTGAGATGTGATAGTTTGCTGATGAAGGAAGATTTCAACTCATGGCATCTGCCTGGCCAATGAGCTTGTCCCGAATATGAACCCCCTTCACGGCTCCACCAAAGAAATAAACATTGCCACAAGTTGTTGAGCATTGAACTTATTGTCCCCCTTGTCAGCTGAGTTAACACATGGCAACCAAATTGTCAGTTCCCATCAAAACATTCATGCCTTCCAACTGGACCTGTAAAGCTTGGATTGTTTTCCAGATCACAGCAAGTTTCCTCCAGCTCTTTCCATTTTGGTCCACTGACCCTTCACCTCTAAATGTCAGCCAGTCTCCCCACAACCCCAAAGACTTGCATCTGCTGAATGGGGTTGACAGATGCAACAGAAACCCTATCAACAGATTCTCCTCCAATAAGAACCACTAGAGATTTCAAACAATTTTAGAGCTGACTGAACAAGTGTCTTGAAGGCTTGGGATGCTTGGGTCCATTGGCTTAAAAGATGATTGAGGAGAGTTTTCAGGTGGAAATGAGCCTGCGGGACAACTTCAGTGCAGGCAGCCTTGAGCCCCTGCACTTTCAACCATGTTCTTGTTGGACTAGTTTGACATTCACACAACTTGCAGAGTTGATTTGTAGACTGGATATTGTCTTATAAGGAAGGACCCATGTGTGTATTGAATAGTGAACCTATAAATGCCACTTGTGCTGGAGTAAGATTTAACTTTTTCAGGTTGATGAACAGTCCTAGGTTGTAAAGAAGTTTGCAACCAGTTTCCATATCATGCCGTGCCTTAGAAAGGAAGGAAGCACATAAAAGCATTTCATTAAGATATAGAAAAACAGAAATTCCTTGTTGTTGCAATTCTGCTACCACTGGTGTAAATACCTTGGTGAACACACGTGGGGATGTTGCAAGGTTGAAAGGAAGGGCCTAAAACGGGTAATGATCTTTGCCAGTAAAAAATCTAAGGTATTTCTGGCTGTTGACATGTATTGGGACATGAAACTGAGTGTCCTTCAAGACTAGGGATGCCACAAAGTTTTTTCTTGCTATCAAAGGAATAATGGTTTGGACTGACACCATCCTGAATGTCTCTATCTTGAGATACTCATTTAGGGTCTTGAGATAGAGGACCAGCTGGAAGGAACTATCCTGTTTTAACACTAAAATCAGGATTGAGTTAAAACCGTGAATCCTTTGATTTTGAGGATCTCTTATTACTGCTCCTTATACAAAAGATCCAGTACCCCTTGTAGCATCAAGTCCCTTTGTTTGTTCATGTGGTAACAGAGTACATCTGAACAAGGATGTCAAAGGAGTAGTTCCAAACACAATTAATATCCCTTTTTATCACTGAAAAGACTGGGCTTGAGATTGGCGGAGTTGGAGCCAGGATTTACCTCCTACAGCGGCACTCATGCCACTGGCCTGGCTGAGAAAGGAATGTCTCATCTCTTTCTGTATCTGTGGAATCCTTTTTTGTATAACACATCTTTTATGGGGAAGGACGTTGAATAATTTAAATATCTTTTTTCTTCAGCTGACTTCTGTACCATGTTATTGAAATCCTCTCCAAACAATTTTAATCCTGGAAAAGGTAGCTTTTGAACTAGAGACTCTGGGCTACTTCTAACTTCCATGATCAAGTATAGTCTTATTTTGGGGACTTGAGGAAAATCATGATTGCAACTCTCAATGGGATATCGCGTTGTCAAAAATCAAGGGGTGGCAGCTTCATCGCTATCCATACAGTTTTTCAGTGATTAAAGTTGAATGACATCATGTATGAGTAAAGATTCCGAAGGAGTAGATCTATACTGCACATATAATGAATCATCCTTCTGTGAAGCTTGTTCAAAACCAATGCCCAAAAGCTGCTGAAGATGGGGACTGTACGCATATTTCCTCTTTTGGCCAGAATCCTTTTTTGCAATAGGTTCATTAAGAGGACAGTCTACTGCTTGTCTAATCAATTCCTCAGGATCACCCTGTCACATGGCCCATGGGGACACAGTCGTCTTCTCTAAGTTAGCATGAGCACTCTGCAGTCTGTCCAGTGCTTTGCGCATGTTACTACATGAGTTTATTTTGCAAATGCCTCTTTTGACGTTTTCACATGAGAACCTACCGCTGTGTTCACACTCTGTAGGTTCCTGGGATTTACTCTGAACATTGCGAGCAAGGTCGATCAACAATGCCCCTTGTTATTCTGTTCTGGTCAGGCCCTAGCACTTAGACTAAACATACCAATGCAGCTGTTGTTTGGGAATACGTACTTTAGTCTTATTGGAATACACGAATATGAAGCAGACACTTTGAGAGGGACCTTTCCAGGGAGAAGAGCAAGACAGTACCTATGATGCAGATCTACAATCTATGGACTGAGGTACGGGGTCTGGAGATAACACCCAGATAACTTCTACTACATAATCATTCCGCTTCTATACTAGGGGAGGGAGATTAGGCTACACTGTCTTTTCTTAATGAAGCTTCTTTCATGATTTACGGACTACTTGCTATGCTGACCGTATTTTTATTTTCCTGCTTATTGTGGCATGTATACTACATATTAGATCAAGTTAGTTAAAATAAATATTTTAAACGTGTTTGTGTCTCTGTCAGATCTTATTGTGGATAAGTACAGGAGTGTTAGCAAAAGGGTGTGTCTTGCAAATGTGATTCCTGAGAGTCAGAAGTGGTGTGTTCTGGGGTGCCTAATCACTTGTTTCTCTGTGAGTGAGTAGGAAAGCAAGGGAGACAATATAACTAGTCAGTCCTGGGCTCATGGGTACTAAGGTGGAAGAATGACTCAGTCACTATGCACTGAGGTCCCTTAACCCTATGCATTGTTCTGTGTTCGTGCAGAATCCTTGCAACAACCCCTAGATATCTGAAGAACTTTCCAAAGCTCCATCTCCACAAACAGTGGGACGACAGTGCTAATTCTGCGGTTCCCTGCCCTTTAGATACCTTGCAGGAGAAACAGATCTCGTAATGTGAGAATCTGAAACTCCTCAAAGCCAGCTGCCTTCCCCGGTCACACGCACAATGGAACACTGCACTCAGTCGGAGTAGAAGCGATGACTGACACTTGATCTCATGCCACTACCAGCACGATGACCGCTTCCTGTCTTAGCTCGACACATGAGCGGAGAGCGTGCTGGGATGTGGAGCTAAAAAGCAAAAACTGCCGTCCTGGGGGCGTGGCCAAGATGGCGGGGTGAGCAGACGCTTCTCCCCGCAGCTCCTCCGGCCCGACTAGGCCCGAGCCCTTTTTCGGCAGCTTCTCTCCCCCCGCTGAAGCTCAGCGACCGAGGGACGAGTGGCGGAGACCCTGGGGCACATATTGATGCAACTTTGGCCCTGAACGATCCGGCGGAGGCACGCTCAGAGACGATAAACGAACTGCAGAGCGCTTCGGGGGCGGAGCGGAGCGGAGCGGAGCGGAGCGGAGCGGAGCGCTGGCCTGGTGGCTTGGACAGATCCTGGTGCTGATAGCTGGTGGCTTGGCATGGACTTCGCTTGGGTGCCCGCATCAGACGGTGCCCGATTGGGAACGACGGAGGCTAGCTGCCGCGGGCTGCCGCAAAGAGTGGACTCTGTTGTGTGATCGTGGTGACCCCTGGATCTGCAGCGGTGACTTACGACATTGAATGTACCCGGCCCGTCGTGAGTTTGAGACACTGCTCAGAATCTGAGGCCAGGTTTATTGTTTCTCTTCGTTGGCCGGTCGGCCTTAACTGGGACTCCTATCAGTGACACTCTTTCCCGGTGCGACCTTGGTGGCGCCGTCGGGCTCGGACGATCTACCCGGCTACGCCCACCCGCCATCTTGTCTTCCAGGCGACGGTGACGTAGCCCTCCTATGGTGTCGCCCGGGGACGACTCCTGCACCCCTGACCCAGCACAGCTCTTCCTTCCTGAGGGACGTTGCAGCCTGGGTCCCCCTGGTGGGGGCCAGCGTCTGACTTTGGGCTGGGCTCTGAATTGCCTTCTACGACAGGACTGGCCTGCCATTTTGTCCTCTGTGGCGCAGATCTCTTGGTGTCCCTACTATCACGGGCGTTCCCCCTGGCGGCACTCTGCCGGCTGTTGGAGACTCATCGGAGCCGAGGCCTGCTGCTAGTGACCCGAGCTCGCATTCCCGACTGAGTGGAGTGTGGCGGCTTACGGAGCACGAATGTCGGGGAACCGAGGATCTAGGAAAGGGGACCGTACCCTGCCGGACATGCTCGGCAGGGCCCAGCAGCAGCGGGACAGGGCGCAACCGTCCCCAAGCTCTTCGAGGGCTGCAGCGGACCCGACTGGAGGCGAGCCCCCCGTCACGAGGTCCTTCATGGAAGATCTGTTCAGCTCGCTTAAGGCCGACTTCCAGACGCTGAAGCAGGAGGTGGCCAGCGAAGTGCGCGAGGTCCGTAGAGAGGTGGAGGGCCTGGGCGAACGGATGGAGTCGGCGGAGGCAGCGGCACAACGAAGGGACGAGGAGATCGTCCATTTGCAGCAAGACGTTCTCCGCCTCAGGGAGCAACATGTCGAACTCCAAGCGCACAATGAGGACCTGGAGAACAGGTCGAGACGAAACAACATCCGAGTTCGGGGTGTGCCGTCCGCGGATGAGGGGTCAGATCTGACGGGCTCCCTTAAGGACTTGTTTCGAGAGATTCTGGGAGAACCCGCGGATTTCCCGATCCGAATCGACAGTGCCCACAGAGTCGGCCGACAGAGACAGTCGACGGCACCTCCACCGGACATCTTGGCCTACCTCCCGGATTTCCCGGTGAAGGAGCGCATCATGGCCGAAGCCCGCAGAAAGCAGCCATTAACCTTCCGCGATCGCCCTGTGGCACTGTATCAGGACCTGTCCGCTATCACGCTGCAGAAACGTAGGTCCTTCAAAATTGCAACAGATTTCCTGCGAGAGCATGAGACGCCGTACTCTTGGGGGCATCTCTTTCGCCTGATATTCCGATGGAACTGAGTGCTCCACCAGCTGCGTTCCTTGCAAGATGTCTGCGGTGTCCTGGGCCTCACGGCCGCGGAAGAAGGAGAAGCAACACCGAGCTGGAGGCGTTCGGATAGAGGAGGACGGCGGCGATCAGCGAGGAGGAGGTCGGCGGCGAGTGCTGGACGGCCGGACTCGCCCACTATCAGGGCAGACATGGCCAGCGCACTGAGGGAAGCGGCCAGAGACTCGGTCACCACGAACGGGGTCGCCTTGACGGCGTAAACTCACTCCGGGGGGAGATGGACATAGCTTCTTCAGTGCCAGGTTTGGGGGCTGGAGGGAGGGTTGGGGGGGAGGCGGGGAGAACGAGTGGCTGGACATCCACTTTTGCTACTTTCCACGGACTTGTCCGTTTTGGGATTTGACTGGGACAATGGGTTGTTTGTGCATGGGTGGGGAGTTAGCCAGTTGCCATGGGTCTGTTTTGGGGGGGTTGGGAGTTGTTCAGGGGTTGAGGGGGTACCGTCCAATGTCTCAAATGTTATTGCTTGGTTCTATTTTGCTTGTCCTGCGCTGCTGGCCCGTGCCCCCCTTTCGCTTATAGTCTGCCCGTGGCTTGGCGTTTCCGGTTTCCCAGGGCTATAACGTCATTGAAGGTAGTGACCCTTAATGTTAAGGGTCTGAATAATCCTGTGAAGCGAAGGGCGATTTTATCTCTGCTGGAGGGGACGCAGGCCGACATATGCCTTCTGCAGGGAACCCATTTACTATCACGGGATTGTCATAGGATGCGCTCTGCTAAGTTCCCTACTCAGTTTTTCTCCTCTGCTGCATCTAAGACCACGGGGGTAGCCATCCTGCTAGCGAGTTCCTGCAGGGGGGAGGTATTGTACAAATTTACGGAACAGAAGGGGAGGCTATTGGCATACCGCCTCCGCCTGGGGGACACGACGTTCACTATTGGCTCCTTATATAGCCCAAATGACCACCAAGAGCGCTTTCTGGACTCCGTGCTGGTAGACGTGACTACCTCCCCCAATCGCCATATCGTACTGGGGGGTGATTTGAATATTGTCTTTGATTCTACACTAGACAGATCAGCGCAGCGATACCCGCAGACTGGGGAACTCTCACAGGCTGGGAAAGCCCGAATCACTGACATGGATTTGCATGATCTTTGGCGCACCCTCCACCCCACAGATAGGGACTACTCCTACTATTCCCATGCGCACCGGACCTACGCACGGCTGGACTACTTATTGGTTAGTGGACCGATGCATGCCGGTGCTACGGCGGCAGACATTGGGGTCCTCTCGCTATCTGACCATGCGCCGGTCGTGGGCTCCTTTGCATTGCCGACGGCCTCCCCCTCTCGGGGGTGTGGCGCCTCAGGGACACCCTCCTACACAAAAAAACGGTGGTGAAGCATATTGAGGAAGCAATCCGGGAATACCAGGCACACAATGATAATTCGGACACCTCGCCAGCGACACAGTGGGCGGCACTGAAGGCGGTTCTTAGGGGGGAATTCATATCCATCTCCTCCGCAGAGAATAGGGAGAGACAGCGCAAGAGGGAGGAGTTGACTGCCCAGGTCCGGGAATTGGAACAGGTCCATCGCCTACCGGAGCTCCAAGGGTTTGGAGGCAGCTGAAGGCTGCTAGGAAGCTCCTGTCGGCGTTGGACATGGATAGAGCGGAATACGCAGCGCTGCGTCTAAAACATGCGTTTTATACAGGAGGGGATAGGTGTGGCAAACTCTTGGCAAATAGGCTCCGTATCGCGCACCAACATAACGTGGTGAAGGAACTACTCGGTGCTGACGGGGTGGCGGTCTCTGATGATGCCGTGGTGGCAGAAACGTTCTGTAGTTTCTATGAAGCGTTGTACACAGGGGAACCCCCCTCGACGCAGGATGCCTCAGAATATTTGGAGTCAGTGACCCTTCCGGCGCTGGACTCTGCTCAGGCGGAACACCTCGAGCATAGCATCCACGTAGAGGAGGTGGTATCGGCGATAGCGAGGCTCAAACACGGGAAAGCTCCAGGCCCGGACGGTTACACGTCCTTGTTTTATAAAACCTTTTGCCCGATCGTGGCCCCTATTCTCACCCGCCTGTTTAACTCCTTTTCGGAGCCGGGAGCCATCCCACCGGACCTGTTAAGAGCAACGGTATCAGTGATCCCGAAACCCGGGAAGGACCGGGCCCTATGCGGCTCGTACAGGCCTATCTCACTCCTGAATGTCGACCTTAAATTGTACATGGGGATTTTAGCGTCTAGGCTGGCCCTGCATCTGCCGGGCCTGGTTGAGGCTGATCAAGCTGGCTTTGTGCCTGGCAGACAGACGGTCGATAATACCAAGAGGGTGGCTCACATTCTGGAGAAAGCTTTGCGGATCCCGGGCGAACGGATGCTGCTGGCGGTGGATGCTGAGAAGGCATTCGACCGGGTTCACTGGCCTTATCTCGAGCAGGTGCTCCGGAAACTGGGTATTGGAGACAAATTCTGCTCGATGGTCTTCAATTGCTACAGGCACCCGTCGGCGACAGTAAGAGTCAATGGGTGCAGCTCCCGTAGCTTTGCGATCGAACGGGGCACTAGGCAGGGGTGCCCGCTCTCCCCACTCCTCTTTGCTCTTTACATGGAGCCGTTTGCCCAGAGAATTCGTCAGAACCCAGATGCGGTCGGGATCAGGATGGGGCAGTATATCCACACGGTCAGTCTTTATGCAGACGATGTCCTGTTAACGTTGGACGATCCTAGACGGGCCCTCCCGGCTTGTATCCATGAATTAGACGCTTTTTCGAAAGTGGCTGGTTTTAGGATGAACATGGGCAAGTCGGTGGCTTTGGATGTGTCCCTGGCCGCAGATACTAGACGAGATCTGCAGCGGCTTTTTCCCATGCAGTGGTCGTCATCTCTGGTGCCGTACCTGGGGATTCTGCTAGCGCCAACGTTGCCAGCGATGGTGATGGCCAACTATGCCTCTCTCAGCAGGAAAATCAGGGAGGAACTTGGCCGCTGGAGTAAGAGCCTATTGTCCTGGCTCGGCAGAATTGCTGCGGTCAAGATGACGGTTCTGCCCCAGATTCTATACCTCTTCCGAGCCTTGCCGCTCCAGCCTCCCGTGGGCTGGATTAGACAGACGCAGGCTGACATCGCGCGCTTCGTCTGGCAAGGCCGCAAACCGAGGATGAAGAGGGTTCTCTCCACGCTGGCTCCGGAGGCGGGGGGCCTTGGCATCCCGGACCTCCGGAAATACTTCCAGGCGGCGCAGTTACGCTACCTAGTGGAGTGGAGCAGGTGGGAATCCGACAAGCATTGGCTTTTTCAGGACCAGGCAGTGGCGGGGCGCACCCTCCAGGAGGTTCCATTCATGCGCCGGGCTCACCGCCCCCGTAATCTCTACGCCTCCTTCGTTACGCGAGTTCCCTTAAGGGTATGGGACACAGTCAGCGAGGTTCGTGAATTCACTACGTTCCCCTCACCTTTCACACCGATAGCGGACAATCCTGACTTCTCCCCCGGATGGAGCCAGGAGCTTTCTCTCACTGGAGGGCGGCGGGCTGCCGAGCGCTCTTCCAGATCTATGGGCCGGAGGGGGTGGTCCCCTTTCAGCAACTGAAACAGGAATTCCATTTGTCTGAGTCGGACAGGCTGCGATATATGCAGGTCAGGCACTGGGCGCTTCAACCCCAGGTGCGGGACACTGCTGATCGCCAGATAACGCCATACGAACGGTGGTTGGTGACACGCGCCTCTGACGCTAAGCTGATCACTGATCTTTATAAATTCCTACAGCCCCCTCCGTTTCACTTCTATAATCCGGGCAGGGAACGTTGGAATAGAGAACTGGGAAGGACGCTTAGCCATAAGGAATGGAATCAAATTGCGCACCGTGCGAGACACTCTGCATATCATACAGGCCTCACGGAAATACTCACCAAGGTGTCTACGTATTGGTATTACACCCCGGAGAGGCTCCATGAAATGGACAGGCATATTGAGAAGGCGTGCTGGAGGGGTTGTGGCCGGATGGGGACCCTTACACATATACTTTGGGATTGTCCTTTGTTAGAAGCTTACTGGAAGGAAGTTCTTGACGAGTTTGATGTTCATTTTGCAACTGAATTGCCGCGCTTCCCGGCGTATGTATTGCTAGGCCTTCCTAATGGCCTGATGTACCCTCTGAAGTCCCGTAGGGGCAGGCAAATTGCGATAGCGCTGGGTTCAGCGATTCAGAACATCTTGATCCACTGGCGTACCACCACGGTCCCCTCCATCACAGGCTGGCTGCACAGGCTTTGGTACGTGCTAGGTATGGAGAAATTATCGCTTATGGTGGCAGGGGACGTGGACCAATTTGATGAGCTATGGCAACCCTTCCACGCGCTCCTGACTACTGAGTTCAGGGAACTCACTTGCCCGAGATACCTCAGACTTCTGAGATTAACACCGCCGGTGATTTCAACCGACTAAGGAGACACAAGATTTGGGCTCACGGGGAGGGGGGCGTGGCGGGAGGGCAGGTTGTGTTATTAGCGGAGTATTGGACGGGGGGAGGCGGGGGGGAGTTGGGGTAAGTTGGGTTGTTTGGGGGGGTGGGGTTCGGGGGGTGGTGGGGTTGGTCTCCTGCATTATTGCTTTTCCTGTTTTGGTCTGCTTGATGGTGTCGACTGTACTCAGCTTTTATCATTCCCCATTGTTTTTTTCTTTGCAGTAGCTTTGTCCACCGTCGCACTCATAAATCTATGCTCAGCTTTTTTCACCTGATTGTATGTAACCCTACCCCTCATGTTCCCTTGCCTCCTATTTTTTGTCTTAATAAAATGCTTTAAACCTAAAAACCAAAAGCTGCCCACCCAGCAGGACGATATTAAGTAAAGGTTATAACATAATTTGAAAATAAAAATGTGTACATTGTAAACTGGCCCATATCAAACAGGAAACAAGACAGGAGAAGGAAAGGGAGAGGCATTGTGCTGTAGTGAAATAATGGTAGTAGAAAGAGGACTAACAGTCTTCTTTCTCATCTCGTATATGATATGCAGGGGAAAAAATACTCCTCAACATAGTAAGGACTGGCACGAGGAGGATGGAAGATGGGTGATTTGATTTAAACTATCATGCTTGAGAGTTTGAATAGGTAGTATTTATTTTACCTCTGCTTTTGATAGATAAATCTGCGGCATGGCTGCCCGTGGGTTGCTTCCCCACATGGCCGGATACTGACGGGCTTTCTTTCTGCATGACATCTGGTAGCAGTCTCTTCTATTTGTACAGTTTCCTGTTTCTTGTCGGGAAACTTCTCCCTCACAAATTTTGGGGCATATTATCTACAGATGCCGATAAATATTGCTAACCGCGTTCAGCGCAGTTTTATTTATCGCTTGCTATCGCTGGATTTTATCGCCAGGTTAGTGCATTATTAGCAACGCTTATTACCAAGGCGATAAAAAATCCAGCAGCATGGTTAATATTGCGACGTTCAGTTAGTGACCTTTTCAGTGATGTTTCCAGACGGAACGCCTACTTTGCATCTCTTTAGCGATGTATATTCGCTAAGATGCGTAGCGTCACTGAAACGGCTGCTAATATGCGCTTATGCATTTTATGGCTGCATTGTTAATAGGGCAATATAATTTTTGCCACTTCAGCTGCAAAATGTGCTGCTAAAGGGCCGATTAAGCCCTTGATAATATGCCCCTTTGTGACTTATTATCAATTATATGGATATGCCAGGTATTCTTCTCTCTATGGGTAAGATCTATCCAGGTGAAGTTTCTTAAGTCATGAGACATACTGTAGTTGCCAAATTAAAGCACATCACCAGTGACAACCTTTAACAAATAATTTGATGTTCTAATTTTTTTGTATCCTCCTATTTATTAAGCATGCAATTGGAAGAAGAGACTCCAGCTGGGGTTTCAGCTACTTTTCATGTTGAATTAGTTTTCTGAGTTACTGAAATATCGACAGCATGGCTTGAATATCCAGAAAAGTATGTGGCTGCAATTAGACAAATAAGAGACCCCTCATCGATTTTGTTATAGTCACGCCCTTGCAAAATCAATGTGTTGTTAAGATTTTATAGCTACCCAAGCTGCAATTTAATTATCTGGAACAGAGGTCTTTAAACTGTGGGGCACGACCCCTGGCGTGTTCTCAGTTGGGCGCACATGCGTCTCAGCACTTGTAAATTAAGATGGCCTGGAAGCAGGGGTGGCTTGTCCGAGCGACAGGGCATGGACTCGCTCTGAGCAAGCTGTTGCATGCGAAAGTTATTTATAGTGTTCTGCTTTACAAATGAACTTGGGTCACAGTTCTGACATGACTTTGCCATGCTGGATGGTGGAGCCAGAAACCAGTCCTAGGATGCTTGATTCGGGTCCTGGGAAGACATGGCTTGGCAGTTCGGGCTGGACTGTTCCCATGAGACACAGGGTCAAGACTGATTTGCATATGGCCATGTCTGAACTGGGGTGGCTTGGTGAGCAAAATAACAATGGATTAAACCCCGATCCGTGACTGGGGGTGAGTGTTTTGCCATTGTGCAACATTCCATCCATCATCTTATGTGTTTTGCTGTTCACCCTATGTGGGAAGGGTATGCCCAGATGTGGGTCCCGTGCTCACTAAGGCACTGGAGTCAAGCTATCCTGGCTGAAGACAGCTGATAGCCAGAAACCGGACCTAGGATGCTTGATTCCGGTCCAGGGAAGACATGGCTTGGCAGTTCGGGCTGGACTGTTCCCATGAGGCACAGGGTCAAGACTAACTTGCACATGGCCATGTCTGAACTGGGGTCGTTTGGTGAGCAAAATAACGATGGATTAAACCCAGATCATTGACTGCGGGTGAGTGTTTGGCCATTGTGCAATATTCCATCCATCATCTTGAGTGTTTTGCTGTTCACCCTATGTGGGAAGGGTATGCTCAGACATGGGTCCCGTGCTCACTAAGCCACTGGAGTCAAGCTATCCTGGCTGAAGACGGCTGATAGCCAGAAACCGGTCCTATGATGCTTGATTCCGGTCCAGGGAAGATATGGCTTGGCAGTTCGGGCTGGACTGTTCCCATGAGGCACAGGGTCAAGACTGATTTGCATATGACCATGTCTGAACTGGGGTGGCTTGTTGAGCAAAATAATAATGGATTAAACCCAGATCTGTGACTGGGGGTGAGTGTTTTGACATTGTGCAACATTCCATCTATCATCTTGTGTGTTTTGCTGTTCACCCTATGTGGGAAGGGTATGCTCAGACGTGGGTCCCGTGCTCACTAAGCCACTGGAGTCAAGCTATCCTGGCTGAAGACGGCTGATAGCCAGAAACCGGTCCTAGGATGCTTGATTCCAGTCCAGGGAAGACATGGCTTGGCAGTTTGGGCTGGACTGTTCCCATGAGGCACAGGGTCAAGACTGATTTGCATATGGCCATGTCTGAACTGGGGTGGCTTAGTGAGCAAAATAACTATGGATTAATCCCAGATCCGTGACTGGGGTTGACTGTTTTGCCTTTGTGCAACATTCCATCCATCATCTTGTGTGTTTTGGAGAAGTGGGATGCTCCAGGCATGATGATTGGCAGTCAACCTGCTGGTCACAGTAAAATGAAGTGCGCATGTCAGTCCGGCTGTTTCTTTAGCCACAGCCAGCCTGACGTGCGTACTTCAGCTCTTCCAACAAGCACTCTGTGAGTGAACCAGGAGGAACATAGACGCAGCCTCCAGGTCTCTGTGTGAGCGCTGTGTTTGCCTGCTCTAACCAATCCGGGTGCTGTTGTCATACTGTTCACTCATACAAACATGAAAGCAGCATCAGGGTTGGTTCAGGTGATGGTTTACATAGGACATAACCAGGAGGACTGCTGCTAGCATATTTGCGTCAGGCATCACTAGAGCATGATGAGTAAAATGGCCTGGCTTCTTATCCGTTGTCTGTCGCATCAACCAATTTTGATATGTCTGCCTGCAAGGAGTAGCAGTGATACAATAAACATATTCTGCAGACAAGGCGCAAGAAGCAATGAAGAGTATTTAGTGAGTCCACGGCAGTGGCCAGAACAAGCCTTTGCTGGTGTGCCTGCAGCATTGAGATTACCTACGTAAAGTTTAACCTATTTTGTCAGTGCTATTTTTCATATTTATTAATTACTTTTCCTATTTTTAAAGATGACCTGCTCTGGTAGTGACTGCCATCGTGAACCTGTTTTTGGAACTGCTCAACTTGTTTTTATAAATGTCTGATTTCAAATTGAAAAAAAAACAAGAACATGTGCCTGGAGTCCACTTTAGATTACTTTCGTTAGAGCAACGCTAACAGCCCTAATTGCATTTATTGATATTAAAGCATTGGGCACTGGTTCTTGCAGGATGATCTCCTTATAATGGTGAAGATGTTTCTTAATTACATCTTTCCTGCCAGTAATGCCTCTCCACTTTCAGAAGTCACCAGCCGCCACTGACTGGAAGCTCGACTTTAATTATTTTTGGGTTTACAGGCCATCTTCATTTATGTGCCGTGTTTCATGTTCATAAATAACCAAGGTAGTTGTAATCCTGAACTCTGTTGTAGCGGGGTCAAAGAGGAGGCTGTCTAAATCTTTTTTTTCAAAGTTAGACACACGTTAATGAACAATAAGTGCAAATTAATCTAATGGTGGGAGAGGCACTCTTTTACGTAACAAACTCAGCTGGATAATGCAATCGCTCCAAATGTCTGTCTGTGAGACCAGAGAGTCACAGAATTGTATCCTGGTTGGCGTAGTTCGGAAGAATGACCTGTGTGTACATAGTGCTAAGAAGCTACAGTCGGTAACAGCAAACATTCTGAATATACAAGTTATTACTTTAAAATCGAATTAAACACAACACAAGCACGGCCACTGGAATTATGTGGCGGTGAAGGACCAATCTTTGAAGCAGGGTTGACTAAATTAAGCAACAAGAAAATGTAAATTGTGAGGCACAATGCAGCACATTTTGTGATTGTTTATTTTTTGGGGTCATTTTTAGGTTTAGCCTAGTGGCAGCGCACATGCGTTGCTCACTCTGCGAGACTTCTGTAATAGAGTATGGGAGAGAAGCAGCTCCCACTCTCCTCCCATATTTTTCATTGGCTTGTGTCATTGTCTTTTGTAAATGCTATCTTGGGATTAGTTAATAGGCTTGTTAGTCCCTCCTTTGTACGGCCTTGACTTCATTTGTAACCTCGCATGGCCACTGGCCCCTTTACTGCAGTTGTTCCCCGGGGCCTGTTATTTAGTCTGTATGCACTATTTACTTTATTGAGTTTCTCTTACTGCAGGCCGGACATGCGCTGCTTCAACTGAAACTACTTGTGTGTTTTTTAAGCAGCATGGCCGACCCCAGAACACGGGCGCTCGCTTTCAATTACTATTATCTTGTGTCTGTTTTAACCCCTCAAGTAAAATAGATTTAGAAATGATTGGCAAATTAAGTCATGTGAATTCCAGGTAGCACATAATCCTGTGCTAATGGGCTGAAGCTGACAACAGCACATCTGTGTTACATGTCATCTGTACTAAAGCCACCTGACGGGTTGTTTTAAAAAGCATGTTTTATTAACACCACCAGCAGTAGCACCACCACCAATAACACCACCACGAATACCACCACCAATGCAATCACCACCAATACCATCACCAATACCACCTCCACCACCAATACCACTACCACCTATACCACCACCACCAATACCACTACCCACCACCAATACCACCACCACCAATACCACCAACAATACCACCACCACCACCAATACTACCACCACCAACACCACCACAACCACCACCATCACCATCAACACCACCAATGCCACTACCAATACCACTACCACAACCACCACCAATACCACCACTACCACCAATGCCACCACCACAAATACCACCACCACCAATACTACCACCACCACCAATACCACCACCACCAAAGTCAATACCACCACCACTAACAACACCACCACCAATACCACCTACACCAACACCACCACCGCCAATACCACAAATACCACCACCACCACCACCAAAACCACTGCCAATGCCAATAGCACCACCAATACAACCACCACCAATACCACCACCACCAATACCATCAATACCACCACCACCACCAATACCACCACCACCAATACCACCACCAATATCACCACCATTAACACCACCAATACCACCACCAATACCATCCCCACCAATACCACTGCCATCACCACCAACAAAACCACCACAATCAATACCACCACCAATACCACCATGGCCACTGCAACCACCAATACCACCACCATCAATACCACCACCAATACCACCATCACCACCAATACCACCACCACCACCAATACCACCCCACCATCAATACCACCACGAATATCACCATCACCACCAATACCACCATCACCACCACCGCCAATACCACCATCATCCCCACCACCACCAGCAACACTACCAATACCACCACCACAACCAATACCACCACCACCAATACCACCACCAATACCACCACCACCAATACCACCACCACCAATACCACCACCAATACAACCATCATCAATACAACCACCACCAATACCACAAATATCAATACCACCACCACCTATACCAATACTGCCACCACCAATACCAGTAGCACCACCAATACCACCACCACCAACACTGCCACACTTATACCATCAATGCCACCAACACCACCACCAAAACCACCACCAATGTCACCACCACCAATACCAATACCACCACCTCAGCAACTCTTGCTCATTAGTAAAAGCAGAGGCACTGTACGAGGCCAGAGCTGCAGCCAAGACCATCCATCCCTCCCTCCATGCCTGCCATAAAGCACAGCCCGCCCTGCACTAGGAGGTGAAGCCAGGGCCCTACTACAGCTGGAGTGATTTTTATAAGGCCAAAGATAGCAATTACATTGCGCAATGCCACACACACACTCAAATCAAGAAGAGGGCAGGAAATAGCCCCCCGCTCTTCTTCCTGAGCCCCAAGAATGTAATCACAGAGCGAAAGCTGTTGGAGTGCTTTGTTAGTGTTTATAGCTCAGATCATATGAAATTCTCACTTCACACTTTGTGTCTGTGTTATTTACAACACTTACACATCTTCTTCACTGCACTATTTATCACTACTTTGAAGACGTCTCTTCCTCTGATATTTACAATCCAACAAGCGGTCGGAAGGCCCTTTATTGCAGTGCAATAGGTCTTGTATTTGTGAGAGTTTAATCTGTTAAAATTGTAAATGACAATGCTTTTTTTCTGTTTTAAAACCCAAAACATAAATACAAGGCATTGTCATTTACAATGCCAATAGCTCAAACTCGCGTGAATGCGAGGCCTATTGCATTGCAAATGCTTGTTACACATGGTAGCACTCTCTGGGCAAAGATGTCACCTGGTTAGTACCAGTTAAACACCCAAGTACAGCAATAAGCAATTAAAAGATAACCAATCAACCTTTGCACAGTGATGTAACGTTAGTCCCCCTGGTGCGGGGGGCCTAAACTCCAGGGACCCCCTTCAGCCGCACTCTGCATGGGCGGTAGGCCCCTGACCTGAGAGCTCCTGACTGGGTCTGGGTGGGGCTCCATGGGGGGGGCTCAAGTTTCTTTACACCACTGCCTTTGTAAAGGACTTTCCCCTGGGCAGGGACACGCATTGCTATGGTTTTAGTAACTACTGATCTGTCTGAGCATTTTATTTCTTAAACCTGCTTTTAATGAAGCAGGTGATGGATTATTGGGCAAATGTAGAAAACGCTGCAGCCGTAGAATCACATGATCATAAATCCAGTGGCCCTGAGTATTTAAGATAAAACAAGTGCTTTTGTAGAATACACTTTAGTAATATGTAATCAGACTGTTCTTAGTGCAAACTTTTTTATAAATCAATTAAAAGGACCCTTCCTCATTAATGAAGCAGGTGCTGCGGCACTGGCATCCAAAAGTGTTAGGGGCCCACTGCATCTCAATTATGACTGTTTCACTTTACAAAAGAGGCATAAGGTCATTTTACTTGCTAGCTTTAGGTCTGAGGGCACCTTTGCTTCACAAACGCATCATCATGTGGAAGCTCCTTTTTTTCTGAAAAGGGACAGAGAGTTTGCTTGGAGTGATGGTCAAGTATGGTGGAGAAGGGGTGATAGAGACAGGGGAGACAACCTGCTACTCAGTGTCATAGGTATTATTAATGCAGTATGTGCAGTTAAATCGAGGCCTACTAGGGGTGTGACTGCTCATAACACCACCATTTTGGGAAGTAGTTATTTGTGGTCAATTTCTGTTTAGCTTATCTCTTCTTTAAGAAGTCTCCCGGTTAGTGTGAATTATGAGCTAAAGAAAAAGTCCCCCAGAAAATAACCTCCTATGCCCTGCCCCTCAAAACTTGCCATAAAGTTTTGGAGGAGGGTATGACTTGAAAACATTTTACTCAATGATATTACCTCCCACATCCTCATCAAAGAAATCTTGTGTGGGAATATCAACATTATCAGTTGGCTTAATTTTTGACTTGACAGTGTTTATGGAGAATCTATTTTTTATGAGCCTTCCTGACCAGAACTGCCTCGCTGTATGTAAATTAAAAAATCTAAAGCGCTAAACTTATAATGTTGAACCAGGTGTTCTGGCCTTCACTAACGCACCGCAGCATGTGAGTGATGCGCTTGTCACACTAAGCACCTAATGTGAAAGCTGTAGGGGTAACTGGACCCCGGTTTCAAGTCCCATTCCTTTGTCCACTTGTTTTTACGGAGCTGTTTCCTCGTGCTATGGCCACTCCCCTCCTTCCAAGGGAGGACTACTTAACTCAGTGCGGACACGCACAGCGGGTGCGCCACTGACACGCCAAAGGTGCACCAAAGGCAAGCCCGTCTGAGCCCGTCTGCGGCCGAAATGCACCGAGCACCAGGGACCCTGGCCGATTTGCCTGCTATCTTCATAATCGTCAGAGCTACAAGGGTAAGGAACTCTGAGCTTTCAATCCCTTAAGTGCACTTGTTTTAATTTAGCCACACAATCTTTTAAAAACAATTTTGTATGCAACAATTGCAGTTGTAATCTTCCACAGAGTTTTTAGGCAGCTCTGCAGAATTCCAAGTAGTGCAACTCTGCGAACACGGCCCACCCATAATTTGTACAAAGTGAAATCAGAAAACCTAGATAAATTATAGGTCACTGCTTTAATAGTGCGATCTTACGCAAATATTTAGTTTCACGCTGATTTCTTCATTATCGTTTGATAAAGCAAACATGTGAGCTCTAAACAAGTTGTGCGAAATCTATTGTGTATGATTAAGCAGACTGTAATTGTGCTGTATAAGAATCTGGGCTATATACAGGGTTTACATGAAAACTGTCTTTCCTCTTAGCTCACTAATGGTTCATGTTGAATGGCTTCATATGGTTTGCATCAGGTGTCTCCAAACAGTGGATCTTGATCTTCCAGTAGCTCGCAGAAACCTTCACAGTAGCTCCCAGCCTTGAGTTCATTTGTAACTAAGAACTGCAATAAATAAGTGTTGCATTTTCCTTTTAAAGTTCAGGAAAGACTATGTTTATTTTACATTAATATCAGGCTGCAGATAGCAGAGCCTGATAATGAGTAGTGCTCCACTCAGATTTATGACCCATGTGGGTCATAGAGGGTCACATCTGAAGCACTGAGGTATTTAACTCTAAATTATATTTCTGAATGATTTTAAATAAGAGAAAATTAAAATGAAGAGTTAAGTTAATTATTGAGTTAACTTAACAATTAAGTTATCTCTTCATTTTAATGTTCTCCCTTTTCAAAGTGTCACATGTATAAACAGCAGGCATCTTTCTCCCAGTGGCAGGCAGACACAGTGCCATATATAAGTACTGAAAATTCTAATTTTAAATGCAAGATATTTACAGTGAAGAGGGGCGCTAGAGGGCGCACTGCTGAATGGCCGCGCTTGCGTGAGGCTCCAGCAACCTGGCATTGTGATCCGACATTTATCCTCTTATCCCTGCACGCACCCGCCTGAAAATCCCCACGGAGGGGCAGCCTGCCACCCTTCACACTCGGTGAAACTTTGGTGGCTCTACTCTAAAAATCCCCGGAGTTGTGGCCCGCGGAACCCTCCCCGGCTGACGTGGCCTTGCGGAGACGGAGCTCGCTGTCGGCCCCATGACTTAGGTGAGCCCGGGGATTACCACGAGGCAGACAGGCCTCGAGCACTTCGGATGCGGCGCAGCTGGGACTGACGCTGAAGCAGGCTTCGAGCGGGGGCTGCGAGGTACGAGGTACGGGCGCCGCGCACTACATTGGACACGGGGGATGTGAAGGTGGGATGCCCCCGCCGCTCACCCACTGCGGACATACCCCATAATCGCCGAGCTAGGCGCGACATCTTGGCGCCATAAGAGACTGGCTGAGAAATACCGGAGGGAGTCCTGAAACGCCCGGTAACCTGCCTCACTATCACTTTACACAGCCTCGGAGCCTGCCTGTTGCCGGTGTCCCGACAAGCGGACAGCTCAGATTGCCTGGCGCCCTTGCTCCTATCCTTTGGGCGCTACGTCCTTTGCTGCAGTTCCTGCGCTTTCTCCTGCTGGGCCTGTCTACACCTGCACTGCACTATTTCTCGCTGTGAGCCACCCCGCAGACACTTGCTGAGCATCCCCCACTACCTGGCACATTAGCTGCGAAAACGGCGTTGCTGCACCGCGCTGTATAGTGTGTGGCCACTATATCCTCCACCAGCCCTTCTCCGACTGCGGTGAAACCAGCGCAACGACGCAGAAAGTCCATACATATCTTTGCCGACATGGGGAAGCCAGACAGTCGCCAACCCAAACTGCAGTTTGATACTGCGTCGCAGAAAAAGGGGACACGGCACACAGGAGACGCGGTGCCACCCCGAAGCCCGGTCACGGAGGCCTCAACATCGACTCTGCTGACCCCGGATATGGCTGCCATCCTGCAAGAAATGCGACAAGGCTTTGCGACAGTGGTCGACAAAGTAGATAGGCTCACCTCTAGGATGGACAGCATTGCCCAAAAGATGGATGTCCATGAAGAACGCATATCTGAGGCGGAGCGCAGAATATCGGCAAACGATGACACGACCGCGGCACATGACACTCGCCTTGCCAGAATGGACAATGTCCTGAGGGTAATCGCTGCCAAGAACGAAGAGTTGGAAGCCAGGAGCCGGCGGAATAACATTCGCGTCACGGGCATTCCGGAATCGACCAACACGGGGAGGATGGAACTGTATATCGAGAAACTACTTACAGAACGGTTGGGGCGGAAGCTCTTTCGGCTCACTTTATTGTGGAACGCGCGCATCACTCCCTTGGGCCTCAACCCCAACCGGGGACCCCGCCGCGACCCATAATTGCCCGCCTGCTCAACTACCGGGATCGCGATGCGGCGCTAAAGGCAGCCAGAGCGAACCAGAACCTGACATATGATGGCGTGCCCTTCTCGATATACCCTGACTTTACCCCGGTGGTTCAAGAACAGCGACGGAAATTTCTTGCTGTTAAAAGGAAGCTTCGTGATTTAAACATTGACTATGCTCTCCTGTACCCGGCCAAGTTACGAGTCACTCACCAGGGTACACAGCACTTTTTTCTTAACCCACAACAGGTCGAAGATTACCTTAAGACCCTGCCCAAAAGACCCAAGCGGACTGCGGACGCTGAAGACTTAAATGCATCTGGTCCAGAATAAGTGGCGGCTGGCTCTCTTCAGTTCATCCTCCTGCAACTGGTTGGTTAATCTTCACTCCCCTCGATGGTAGGGGTAACTCATCCTGCTCGGAGATGGCTGCGGCTGCCCCTGGGGGTGCCATGGACGGGGGTTGGACTGCAGGTGGTAATGTATGCCAGGCCCCACCGCCTTCATCCCTCTCTGCTCCGAGGGTGACCCCGAGGGTGGACAAGCACGGAGTGGGATGGCTGGGGGTGATGGACCGTGCACCTCTGATGACCCCAACAGGGTGTTCCCCAATGACACTCACGTGGTTGCTTGTTTGTTGGTTGCTATTTAGCACTGTTTGGGTTTTTGGGTGGGGGGTGGGAATGGGATGCTGGCGAGTTGGGGTGGCTTCAGTGGGTGGGGGGTGGTGGACTGACAGTTGGGCAGAACGGGCTAGTACTGGGAGATGTGGACCTTCCTTTGGATGTTCTGGGATGCTTTGCTGTGCATGGTTACATATTGAGGACTGCCTGTCCTTTTTCCAACTAGGTCCAGTTGCTGGAGTAGTCAAGGGGGGGATGGGGGGAGGGGTCTGCTGGGACTTCTGTTGGGATTCAAGTTTTGACATGTGCATGTTGTGTTCTGTACTCACATATTTGCCCTCTGGAGGGCTCCTTGATTATGACATGGGGATGCGGGGGCGAGATGGGTATGCTGCACGTTACCTATGGCGGGGGTGTGGCGGAGGGGGTAGGGGCGATTCTTTTCTGTTCCATTTTTTGTTCTTGCTTGAGGACGGTGGGCTAGTCCGACTGGATGTTGATCTGCTTGGCGCTAGGGGTGGATTGGTCGCCTTCCATGCTTTCATCCTGCAGTTATTGTATTACATGATTACATGAATGGCACACGCCTAACTGTGATTACTTGGAATGTGAGAGGGCTGGGAGATCATAGGAAGAGGAGACAAATATTGAGCTACCTTGATCGTCATAATGTTCACATTGCTTTCCTACAGGAAACGCATTTTGCGCCCCACAAATCGCAAGCCTTTGGGAGTAGGTGGGCTTCTCACTCGATATTTGCTAACTACTCCTCATATGCACGAGGCACAGCCATTTTAGTTAAGAAATCCACACCCTTTCGGCGGGCTGGCTCCAGGGTGGATCCCCAGGGGAGGTATTGTTTGCTATGGGGTAGACTAGGGCACATGTCAGTAACACTTGTCTGTTGTTATGGGCCCAACACGGATGACCCACAATTCTTTACCTCTCTATGGGCGGCAGTGGTTGAGACGGGCCCACAACACATCATATGGGGAGGAGATTTCAACGTGACCCTGCACCCCCCCCTAGATAGGTCACACCCCGCCCCACACCACTATACTAATGGGCGCGAAGTCCTTAGAGCGACTATTTCTGGTAACAATCTCATTGACGCCTGGCGGTCGCACTGCGGGACTAGGGAGGAGGGTACACACTTTACAGCGCAGGCTAAGTCGTGGGCGAGACTTGACTATTTCCTCTTAACTTCACAACTATTTACAGCGCTTATACATGCGTCACATCTCCCCAGGACGTACTCCGATCACTCCCCCGTTTTGATCACGTTGACTGGTTCTGAGCTTGGCCCCCCGGTGACGGCGTGGCGCATGCAGCCCACTATGTTATTGGACGCGGCGTTCCAGGAGGAACTCCGTGATGAATGCCTAGATTTCTTCAAGCGCAATAAAGACTCTGTCCAAAGCGTTGAGACCATATGGGATGCCTTTAAGGCCACACTCCGAGGCTTATGTATATCGAAGGGTTCGGGAGTGCTCAAGAGCATAATGACACGATTGCGCAGTATAGAGGCTGACTTACGCAGTGCAGAATGCCGCCTTAGGGCAAACCCTGACACTATAACCCTCGCTACCATTCGCGACAAATTGTCGGAATTCTCTGAAGAAGCTGCTCGCGAGGTGAAGTTTAGGAACAAATACTGGGTGGCCAGGCGATACGGTGAGGGTGAGAGGCCTGGGAAGGCTCTAGCAGCGACGGTCAAACTAATGCGATCGCCGACGATAATATTAGAACTTGAGACGGCGGAGGGGCTGATGCTTAGAGACACCACCCACATCCTTAACGAATTTGTGAGGCATTATGGTGTACTTTACTACACTAGTAGACATGGTGAACTCACATTGGATGACTACCTGGCAGATGTCTCCTTAGGTTGGTTGAGCGATGCGCAGAGGTCCTTCTTGAACGCCCCTTTCGAATTGGATGAGGTCAGGGAAGCTATCATGGGCATGAAATCGGGTAAGGCCACCGGTTTAGATGGCATACCTATAGAATTCTACAAAACGTTTATTGACTTCATGGCACCGGTGTTGCGGGAAGTTTTTGAAGACGCACTAGAGGTGGGCCATCTCCCTGCCTCCATGAGAGTTGCCCTCATTACATCGCTGCTTAAACCAGGAAAACCCGCCTCGTGCTGCGACTCTTACAGACCGTTGTCCCTATTAAACTGCAACGTTAAAATCCTCGCGAAGCTGATTGCAACACGCATCAGCCTCCTCCTGCCGGCTCTTATCCTTCCGGATCAGGCCGGGTTTGTCCCTGGAAGGGCAACATCACATAATCTCCGGACCTTTTTCTCGGTATACGACTCCGTCCATGAGGACCTCCCAATGGCAGCCATTTTTTTAGACGCCACCAAGGCGTTTGACTCGCTCGAATGGGACTATGTGTTTAAAGTTCTGGAGCGAATGGGTTTCCCGCCTCTCTTTATTTCCTGGATTAAATTGCTGTATATGCGTCCAACTGCCAGAGTACTCATCAATGGGAAATTGTCGTCGGAATTCCCGATCACCAGGGGGACCAGACAGGGATGCCCCCTGTCCCCCCTTCTGTTTGCCATAGCCACTGAACCCCTGGCGGCTAAATTGCGACAGCATCATCAGGACAGGGCACTGCGCTGCTTTCAGAGACAGTTGCTCGTCTCTATGTATGCTGATGATATCACCCTCTATGTTCGCCACCCAAGCGATAACTTACATCCCATACTCCGTGAATTCATTCGGTTTGGTGCTCTCTCGGGGGTTCAAATCAACTGGAAGAAATCATGTATCTTCCCCCTTACTGCCTCGACAGTTCAATTCCCGCTGGAATTCCCACTTGCCTGGAGCACAGGGGATTTTAAGTACCTAGGTATACATGTGGAAAAGAGTAGAGAAGAACTGATGCGTGCGAACTATGGCACTGTGATGGACAAGATGAGCGACAATATATCTAGGTGGATCACGCTCCCTCTTTCCATGGCGGGACGTGCCTCATTAGTCAAAATGGTCATACTCCCTCAACTTTTGTATTTATTCATGAATATTCCGTACCACCCCGGATCCTATTTTTTTCGTCTGCTACGTTCAGAATTGCTCCGACTAGTGTGGGGTGGTAAAACGCCCAGACTCAAATGGGAGATCCTTGTCCGGCCATTCTCACAAGGGGGATTTGGCATCCCTGACTTTGAGCTCTATTACCGGGCTGCTCAGGCCCACTATGCTTACTTTTGGGTGCGCCAGCAGAGATATATGCCTCAACTGGCGGCTGAACACTGGTTGGCACACCCGATCCCTATTGAAGGTGCGCTCTACTCCCAGGTTGAAGGTAGGGACAAGACCCCTTCCACTGTGTCGAGCACGGTGACGGCGTGGCACTCTATTGTGTCTAAGCTGGACTTGCACTTTCTATACGCGCCGAAACTGCCGCTGGCCTATCACCCACAGATGCCGCTCCTACAAGAGGCTGGCTTTCAAAAACTATTGAAAAAGATTAGTGTCACTACGTGGGGTGACTTATACCTAGATGGCGTCTTCCGAACTAGGGAACATTTATATGAGGGCATCCACCCAACACCTCTGGACTTGTTTTATTATGTCAGGCTCAGACACGGACTGCAAGCTATCACGCCTGATTTCCCCTGCGAGCCCCCGGTGCTACCTCCCTTACAAAACATGCTGCTTCACGACCATCCTATTAAACTAGTGTCTGCACTCTATAAATCTATACGAGCCAACATGACATACACTGCTCTGCCCGCTAGGCAGAAATGGGAACAGGATCTAACCTTGACTTTCACGGACACACAATGGGAATTTTGCCTACAGCAAACTGAGCGCATATCATCTAACAGCCGTTATAGGATAATCCACTATAAATTTCTGCACAGGCTGTACCACACTCCAGCGCGTCTACACAGATTCCAGCTTAGGCCTACAGATGCTTGCGACAGGTGTGGGGCCCCGGGGGCTGATTTCCTTCACCTTGCATGGGGATGTCCTGCAGTGAATAGATACTGGACTCAGGTATTTCAGGCCCTCTCCAAAATGATACACATGACGGTGGATCCATCCCCATTGGTGGCCCTTCTGGGGTATGTTGCACCTCTCCTAGCGGCTCACCGCAAATATGTGGCACTGGCTATGCTTCTGGCTAAACGCAGGGTGGCCTGTAGATGGGGGCGGGGAAGAGCGCCCAAGTTCAAGGATTGGTTGAGTGATATGGTGTACTGCCAGGAACAATTGCATACCTATTCTTAACTATTGCCGCCTGCTTCTAGGCCTACTGATATATGGGCCCCGTTACAATGTTATTTGATCACTGATCCGCCTGAGGATGACAGCAATTGAAGGTGGGCGGTAGAGGTCCGTCGATGATGTGTCTTGGTCTTGCAATGTAGCACCTGGACTGCTAGATATGGCATGATGTGTTTGCTGCCTCCTCCCCTTTCCCCCCCCCCCCCTTTTTCCCGCCCGCGACTGACAGCACTTGCAGTTGTAAAGTAATGATCCTTAGAAGATGCTACTTTGGACTTGCGATACAGCCCCTGGGCTACTGTACATGGCATGTTGTGTCTGCTGCTTCCTCCCTTCCCCCTCCCCTCCCACTCTCCCCCCCCCCTCTCTGTTCCCTTCCCGGCCCCCCCCCCCGTTCAGGACCCTATGTGGGGAACCCCGTCCTCAGCGACGTCCCCGGATGCCTGTCAACCCGCTGCTTCCGATACTGTGGCTCAGCCTTCCCTCTTTTGTGGTCTCATGACTCTGCCACTCTGACAGCCCCGGGCTTACCGAGATTAGATATGCCCGCCTGGATGCCCGTATGCCCCCCCACCCCATCATTCCTGAGTTTGTATAGACACTGCACATGTTAATGGTTATATAAAAATTTTAAAAAACTCGAGACTCATTTATTTAGCTGTGAAGACGCGGCACTTGTCACTTCGATGGGACTGTTGGCAGAATTGTTTTTAGCACACGTACATGTCGACAATGATTTGTATTTATGTATGCACTGATAGCGGCCGGCCTCCGGGTTGTTGGCGAGACGCTGTGTAATCCTGACAATGCTCAATAAATGTCTTGAACCAAAAAAAAAAAAAAAAAAAAAAAAAAAAGATATTTACAGTGAAGAACGGTGTTTCTATGAAACATTGTCTTTATGTTTTTCTCTACTTTAAATTAAGCCAATTAAGTCATAATGTTTTATGAGGCATATTTCTTCACTTTAAATTCCTCATATTTAAACAAATGACTGCATTTCCTGTTATAAGGAGGATGAGAGCAAAAAGTAGAGAGGAGCAGAAACAGCGGATGAGAAACAACCAAATTGGTGAAGGAGAAGGCAACATGGATAGTCTGGGAGAGTGGGAGTCAGGAGTAGGGATGGGGATAACTCATTTAGCTGCATGTAGCATAATCACTTGGAATTACCTAAAAATTCTGCAAGATTACACTTGAATTACACAAAAAGAGTAATTCTGCACTTGCCGCTATTTCTTGATGCAAAAATGCCCCCTGGCTCACGGGGCTGGATTTTCCCCCAATTTACTACTGCCATTTAGCGAGATATTCTTTTAGGGCAAAATGCATGCCCGCGTACAAAATTGAATGTAATAAAGCATTTTGCGCTATGAAACAGACCTAAATGCAGCAGAACACAAGTAGTTTGCACTCGCGAAATGTGATCTCAATGTAGGATTTTCCCCCATGCTATTATCGGTAATTTCTCATCAAACAGTAGTGCAGAACTCCAGATGTTTCTCCGATTTATGCGCCATTATCTAAATCTGCCCAGGCCTAGTCAAAAGCTCAAGAGGAATGGATCAATGAATAAACTGGTGGTGAGGAGCAACATGGACAGCATAGGGGCTTGTGATGAAAAACCACACATAAAGTAGAGAGAGAAAGAAAACACCTGAACGCCAATTGAATGTTGAAACAAAAAGAAACACCTAGTCTCTGCTTGTAAGCAGTGGATGGATACAAGAATGCTAAGGAAGCAAAGGTCCAAGCGAAGGACAAACACAACTATTGACGGAAAATCATTGAATAAGAAGCAAGCAAATGAGATAGACAAGAAAGCCAACCAATGATAAGCGATGGGCTGAGCCAAAGCCCACTGTAAGTATAGGTATTGTCCACAAACGGTTTTTAGGCAAGGCCTAAAAAATGGCATATTATGCTGCTTTGTCAAAAAAAGGATTGATATATACACTCTATGGGGCCCCCTACCTAAGGTTTCTCATGCATTCATGTGTGGGGCTATTGGTTCGTGCACTTTGAAGTTCACAATGCTCCTTCGTAGGTCTTCTGGTGCAGGTACTGAGACCCTTTTGTAAGTCCCACTAATGCTTGCTCTGTGTGGGGCCACTTACATTGTAGGTCCTCGTACAGCTCTTGTAGGAACAATGACTCAAATTCCTATGCTCATTGATAAATTCCCTAGGCATTACTTACAAAAATTACTAGGCCCACTAATGCATGCACCATGTGAGACCACAAACACCCAATTTGGTGCCGACTAATTGGTCTTGTATTAGGTTAGGTAACTGCAATATCTGTCATTGCAGTGGTTAAAACTAAGAAAACGCACCTAAAAGAAGACAGACCTAATGGCCTTGCTTTGCCTATGCTTGTTTAGATGTGTGGGCGCAAATTCGTATTTCCACACAACAAAGATTGTTATGTATATAATGTGGCATTTTTTTATTGAGTTTTGTAAAATACAACACATTAATGAAATGAAAAAGAAATGTATAAAGCGCGAAAACATTCACCCAAGGGTGTCAAGGAGCTAGCTCATCAAACGAATAGATAACAAATAGAATGTACCACATCAAAGACTAAAACGCCACGCTTTTACTGCCTTTCTGAAGTTTGTAATGCCTTTCTCAATTAACAACGTGATTGCAACCATCTTGATAGTGTACACAGGTACAAGACGTCACTAATACACAATTTAGTGTATTTGTGCACTGCTTGTCGTTCCCTCGTAGCCACACTTTCATCTGTGGACTCACAGAGAATTCCATTGTCCTGTTGGTCCATAATCGTATTTTTCATCTCTCCCCAATCTGTTAGTTTTCCTCGACCCAATCACCTACCCTCACTAACCTCATAGGGTGAGCATCTGCAAACGCCCATTCTAATAAGTCTTTTTTCCACACTAGGAGCTGAGGGGCTTTTGGTGCTGCCCAATGTAAGGCAATCCTGCGTTTAGCCTACAGTAAGCTAAGTGCCATCATGTGTTTTCTCATTTTCCTGTTCTTCCATTCCCTAAGGATACCAAAGAGGCACAGTGTAACTGACCCCTCTAGTCTGATTCCCATAATGCATGGCAGTTCTACCATGACAGTCCCTTAAAAACCCGCCGGACATGTCCATGTCTTCTGCAGGAAACCTGCTGCATGCAGCCAGCATATTCCGCATGCCACCTGACCTGGTAGAGTCAATCCAGGTCAGCTTGTTAGGGGTTAGGAGTGTCTGATGTAAATAGTTCAAGTGTATTATCTTGAACCTGCCATTGGGACATATCGACTGCACTTCTGAGCAAGCCTTTGTCCAGTCCTGAGCTGCCAGTGCTTCTGGGCAGGTCTTTCGCTTTTGCTGGCATGCCTCCCTTGCGGGTGCGAGAAATGGGGGGACACTTGCACCCCCTGTGGGGTTTTCACTTGCCCTTTAAAAAACTTTTTTAGGGGGGGCATAATTTTTACGTTTCTATGATAGTGAAAACAACTGATTGACTCCTGAAATTGTTTAACAGACGTATTTTAGTTCCACATCATGGAAATATAAGCTGTATACATAGTCCCTCTATCGTTACGCCACCACCCACAGCACCCCATCGCATTCATACAATAATATACAGACACAGTGTTATTTGGAAAAAGGAGCTGCAGGTTTATTTGTTCACAAATAAAAGGTGGGTTATCTTACAGGCGATCCCGTCTGCCCCGCAACCCCTCGTCGCAGGGCACCTGAAGTTTAGCCAAAGAGCCACCAGCGGCCATAGCCCGGTGTGGTACCTGGGAAGACCTACTCCTCCCACTGGTGAACCTATCGTCCACCATAACTCCGCCCACTGAACAAGGGATAGTGACTCACACCTTCCCCAGCCGGGCAGAGCACTATGTGGCAAGCCCCCGGTTGCTCAGGTTTACAACCGCCCTAAGGACTAACGGGGCGCCGTCGTACTCCAAGTTCCCAAGAAGGACCTCTTGGAGCATGTATGACTTATGCACGGTGCGCTTTGCACTGGAGGCTTCAGGTCCTGTTCCTGCGCCTTTCCTGTTTAGGGATCGCCCTCCTCCTGCAACAAGAGACAAAACGTTAATAACGGTCCCACCCCCCCCCCCCCCCCACTTCACACCCTTACAACGGGTGAGCGGTAGGGAGGGGAAATGGTAAGGGGTAAGGATCTAGGGGTCCTGAAGTGGGGAGGGGGAGCTACCTATCATCCGAGGCGGATGAGGAGGCCTGGGAGCAGCCTGGACACGACCCGGCTAGTGGGGAGCAGCAGCAAAGAGGGCGCGGGGGAGGAGGGGCCGCACCTATATACTCGCAGCCCCGCCCCTCCCCGGCGGCCTGCTCGAGCCGCCCCCCCAGGGTTGTGCTGCCCGGCTGCCCTCAGCGGTACTAAGGGGGCTGCCCTCCTATGGGGTCTCTTGTAGGGACCACGGGCATCCTGCATAGTCCCTCTATCGTTACGCCACCACGCACAGCACCCCATCGCATTAATACAATAATATACAGACACAGTGTTATTTGGAAAAAGGAGCTGCAGGTTTATTTGTTCACAAATAAAAGGTGGGTTATCTTACAGGCGATCCCGTCCGCCCGCAACCCCTCGTCGCAGGGCACCTGAAGTTTAGCCAAAGAGCCACCAGCGGCCATAGCCCGGTGTGGTACCTGGGAGGACCTACTCCTCCCACCGGTGAACCTATCGTCCACCATAACTTCACCCACTGAACAAGGGAGAGTGACTCACACCTTCCCCAGACAGGCGGAGCACTATGTGGCAAGCCCCCGGTTGCTCAGGTTTACAACCGCCCTAAGGACTAACAGGGCGCCGTCGTACTCCAAGTTCCCAAGAAGGACCCCTGGGAGCATGTATGACTTATGCACGGTGCGCTTTGCACTGGAGGCTTCAGGTCCTGTTCCTGCGCCCTTCCTGTTTAGGGATTGTCCTGTAACTCCTCCACAGCCCTGGGTGTGGCCTCCGCTGCACCCAGAGCCCCCACCACTGCACTCATTCCCCCCCAGGTGCACCACTATTATGTTCGGCTGTGGTCTACCCTCATTCAAAGTCCTGCGCAGTGTTCCTACTAGCTCCGCCCAGCGCATTCCCGGAATTCCGAACCAGGATATATTGGTGTTGCTGAAACCATGTTTCCTAGTAACTGCCTTCACCCATCTTGTAATTCTTGCGACATAAGAGTGCCCCATCACCCAGACATTTGTTTCTGAAATAAAACACAATGATTTACCAATTTAGTTTATTCCAAACTTCACACAAATTACAGAAGCCACCCGTATTGGTAGCGCATGTTCACATTAAATTCACTCCCTGCCTAACTGATCCCTGAGTTTCCCCTGATCGATGGTTGTATCACACTTACTGGCCGCGCATAGGTTTTGTAGCAATTGGAATCCCACCGCCCAACCTTTTTGATTGTTTCGGCAGGCAGGCCCTCCTTGAATGCAGTAGTGGCCGCCCCAATCCTGAATGAGTGAGAGCTATATTTCCCCCCCCTTTCGTGTAACCCGCCAGGAACAGGCAACCCTGCATCACATGCTCCACCTGGTATTTAGTGACCTGGGAGCCGTCCAGGCGTATAAGCAATAGACCATCGGTGGGTGGGTGGATGGCCAGGAAGGCGGCCAACATGCCACCGGACAATACCTGTCGTTCCCCAAGCGGTGCAGGGAAATACTTCTACCCCTGCCCGCCTGGTCCGTTTTAGAGTATTGTAATAATATCTCCACTGATTCAGCGGTAAGGCGCACATCCCGCATCTGCAGTGCCCTGGAATTGTTTTCCGTCTTGGACCGCGCCACAATTTCTCCTATTCTGAAGGCCCCAAAGAACGTTAAGCTAAATGTGGTGGCGAAGAGTGATGCTTCATAGGCGAACTGAGCGAACTAAGGGAGGGTCTCTAGCATTCCTTGCAATGTCTCATAGTCAATGGGGGCCCTGGGATCGAGTGGCTTGGGCATTACTCTGGCCCAACCTTTGAGTGCCGCCCTGATTGTAAACGATGAGGTGGGGTCTTCCTGTCCTAATAACCTGGCATGGTGCCCGATGGCCGACAGGTGCCCCGCCATCCAAGAATGGCTCCTCCCACCATCTTTGGCCCATATCATGAATGCCTGCTCCCTGTCCCCCTTGGAGGAGGCCGCTTGCTCCCATGGGCCTATGATTTCACAGAATTTCTCAACGCACGCCCGGTATCTCCTCATGGTCCGGGGTGCCAGGGACAGCTCACCTAGCTCTCTAATGCGCTGCGCCACAGCAGCAGATGCCAGAGCCGCGCCGGGAAAGGTGTCATCTCCTCCCTTGCTCTCGGCCACGCCTCCCGGAAATGCTGCCAATAAAAACATGAGAACGCGACAGCAGCTGTGTTTAGTGACCCTGGGATGTGCCTTGCTATGCACTCTACGTTGTTGTAAAGGCATACCTTCACTAGTTCCCTGAGCAAGCATAGTACCAGCGTGCAGCTAGAGGACTGTGTGTTGATTGCTTGTACCACGGCCCGGTTATCGGACCACAAGACCACCCTCTTTGCAGTTAGCATGGCTGGCCAGAGGTGGAAAGCCACCACAATAGGAAATAACTCTAAGACAGTTATGTTGGCTGTTATCCTTTTCTTCCTCCATGCATTAGGCAATTTCTCTGCGCACCACTCCCTGTCCAGGATCGAGCCAAATCCCTCCCTGCCGGACGCGTCTGTAAACAGCGTCAGTTCCTGGCTGCTAGTCCAGGGGTCTCTCCAAATTACAGAACCATTAAATTGTTCTAGAAACTCCCCCCACATCCGCAGGTCTTCTTTTACTCCATTGCTCAACCTCACTATATGGTGCCTACGTTTTATTTTGGTGGCTGCCCTAGCTAACCTGCGAGCAAACCCCCTGCCCGCGAGGATAACTTTGGTAGCAAAACTTAGTCTGCCATGCAAGCTCTGTATGTCCTCCAGTGACACTTTTTCCTGTCCCAACATTGTCCGTATTTGTGATGCCAGCTCGCTGACCTTGTCTGGTGGTAGCCTGGCCTCCCCTGCCTTGGTGTCGATCTTCACCCCCAGGAAGACTAATACTTGCGCTGGCCCTACAGTCTTCCCCAGTGCCAGTGGCACTCCTAGATGCTCTGTAATCTTTTGGAACTTAGCCAATGCCTTCGCGCAGTCTTGTGAATCTTCCCTTCCTACAAACAAAAAATCGTCTAAGTAGTGAGTCATGCTTGTCACACCCTCTGTAGCCTGTAGTACCCACTGCAGGAAGGTGAAGAATGCCTCAAAAAATGCACACGATATGGAACACCCCATTGGCATGCACCTGTCATAGTAGTACTCCCGACCTAACCTGAAGCCCAATAAGTGTTGGCTGCTGGGGTGCACAGGTAATAGGCGGAAGGCCGATTCTATATCTGCTTTGGCTAACCATGCCCCCTTGCCAGCCCGCCTTACCAAGTCCATGGCCACATCAAATGAGCAGTATGACACAAACCCCTTCTTCAAGGTTATGGTTGACCGACTCGCCCTCGGGGTAGGACTGGTGATGTATAAGTCTGAATGCCCCGGGATCTTTTTTGGGGACTATCCCCAGGGGGGAGACTACAAAGTGCGCTACAGGAGGCTGCAAGAAAGGGCCAGCTACTCTACCCAGCTCAATTTCCTTGTAAACCTTTGCTCTCACCAACTCTGGGTTTTCCTTAGCGGATCTCAAGTTATCTGCATCTTGTGCTCTGGGGATCCCCATGTAAGGTATCACGAAACCTTCTGCAAAGCCCCCCAGGAGCAGCGTGTTGCTTTGCTCGTTGTGGTGTTGCGTGTGACTCTTTTCTGCAGTCGCTGCTTGCGTGTACTGCCCCTTGCTGCTTGTCCCTGTTCCCTGCAGCGCTCTGGATCCCATGTGTTCCATCCAAAGTTGCACTTCTTTATGGTCCCAACGCATACTGGGGCATTTGGACATCTTCTTTTTGAACTTCCTGTCATAGTTTAACCACCCCACGCCCCCCCATTTCTTGGCCTCATTGTGAATTAGTCTGCCAAATTGCACCTGGGCGGGGCCTTGTTCTGAAAACTTTTCCATGATTACAGAAGATAGTATTGCAAAAGCCTCTAACCAGGTGTCAATCGATTTCTCAGGCCATGGCTGGAACCTCACCTTTTTCTCGTCCTCTTTAAGCCCTGCCCTGCGCAGATCCGTGCCCTGTTGGCCTAACATGATTAGGGAAAAAATATCGATGAACTCCCTCTTCCAGATCAGTTCTTTTGCAGCCAGTGGGACCTCCCATGACAGTGATGAGCACCCTGACAGCAAGGGGGCATCCAATACCACCTCCTCCTCGACTGGCGGCGTTGCCGGAGTGGGCCCTGGTATTGGTGTTGTGGTTGGTATCGGAGCTGCTGGGAGGAGGAGCATTGGACTTGGTGGGGTTGTCATGGGTGATGGTGCGGGTACCGGTGTATCGGGTACTAGCTGAGCCGCCGGGGGTGTGGGCACAGGCCTTGGTAAGTCTGGGGCGGCTCCTGACATTGTTTAACAGACATATTTTAGTTCCACATCATGGAAATATAAGCTGTATACAATGGATATGTTAGTGGTTTCAGGGTGCTCCTTGGTATGCAGGAGTAAACCGGATTAACTGATCTTCTTGAATGCAGACTGATGTTTCCTCCATGTGATTGTCTTGTTTACTTCTCTGAATAAAAATAGTACCATCGCAATTGTGCCTTTTCCTAAGGATTTTACCTGCAGCCATTCACATACAATTAAAGTGGAACATTCTCCTAAAAAAAGTACTAACAATTTTGGTATCACCATTCCTTGAACACAGGAGTATTATTTTTATAGTATCGTTAGCATTTTTTTTTAAAGAATTGCATTAGCATTAACAAGCCCTGTGACAAATGCCAATAGTACCTGTCACGGGGAAACTTGAGATTTTCAAATCTCTTTCACTAAAGCCCACTTATGCTAAAAATTTATATAGGGACCTCTAGGGAATAATATATCTCTTGAGGACCTCTGTGCCATATACACAGACACACATAAAGAAAACAAATGTATGCAGGATGTGGGTGGTTGCTCTGGCTGCAGTGTGAGATGGGTGTGACTCCCCAGGCTCCAAATGAAGGTGGTTGAGGGAGTGGTCTGAGCCTGAGCTGCATTTGTGGAATGGTGCCTACTGTTAGCACCTTGAGTGCCTGTCCACAGAAATAAAAGATATCTGGTGCACTGTGACTTTGCTAAACGTTTTTGTGGTTAAGAACAAGGCGAGAGTTTCAGTTTGAATCTTGTCGCGAGTGCTGATTGGGGACTTGTGAGAGCATTAAAAACACACAAGCATTGACTAATATAGCTCTGGCAGTTGAAGTGAAAGCACCTCTTTACTGACTGATATGTGTGTGAGCGTGTGTGTGTGTGTGCGTACACGTGTCTATGTGAAATGGGTGAGTGGGTGGACGAATGCATGACTGAGTGTATGGATGATGAATGAGTGGTTGTGTGAGTGTCTAGATGGATGCCTAGTTGGGGAATGAATGACTTGAGATCGAAGGACAAAAGGGTAAGTGGATGAGTGCGACCATTTATGTGCGAAAGTGTGAGTGAGTTAGTTCACGGAATGGTGGATAAGTGAGTGTTCTTGAGGATTCTTCCTATGTCTGAAGCCGAGACTGTGCCTGCATCAGCATGCCCAACAATCAACACCCCACCCAGGTTGCCTTTCATAAGGTGCCCTACACTGTCAGGCCAAAATGACCTACCCTGCTCTGTAGCCTGCTATATGGCTGCAATAAACTCCTTTAGGAGTTAGCTGCAGTGCACAGCGGTTGAGGAGGTGCAGAGTATAGTCCTGTAATGTTGCCCAGTAGTGACTAACAAGGTCAGCAGTCTAGTTACTGGGACTTGTTGGACAGGAAGAGGAAGTCGAGGGGTGGAGTCTGGGCAGAAGAATGAGGAAAGATGGCGAACAAAGTTGTGAGGAGGCTAACTCCTTGTGCATATGCATTTTGAGGCAATATATATCTAATAAAGGGAGAAACCAAGCTGTGTCGCAGTGTCATTATAAACACTAGCCTGGCGACGAAGGTACAGAACCTCCAATTGCCACACAGCATAAAAGTAGAGAAGTGAAAAAGCCACTTGAAAGGATACAGCCCTAAGAAAATTGGCACAAATAATCCAACTCTGGAGATGGAGGCATCTGGAAGATAAGTTAAAGAAAGAAGGAACAAGTAAGAAAGAACTCTCAACGTTTTGACAGGTACATGAGGAACAGACGATGACCCCAAGAGGAATAATTCTAAGAGGTACCAGGATAGTCGTTCCACGATCCCTCCAGTCAAACATTATAGATCTAGCACATGAAGATCACAGAGTAATTGCAGCAACCCTGGCCCGTGGAGGGTGTTTCGGTGGGGCAGAGATGCGGGGTGGGGGGTGCTAAAAATCAGAGTATGGATAATTGAAGGTAAGTAAATAATTTAATTAATAAAACGAATTTCGTAGCGCACCCTGGTTCACATTTTGCGATGAAGGGCATGCTACGAAATTTGTTTTATTAATTAGATTGTTTACTTACCTTCAATTATCCATACTCTGGTTTTTAGCACCCCCACCCTGCCCCTCCCCCGCCCCGCCTCTCTGCTCCACCAAAACTCCCTCCACGGGCCGTGGCTGAATTGCAGCAGCCAAGAGGGCACCTCACAGGGCCTGGTCTCACCAGGTATGGTTCCCAGCGCTTGACCAGCAAGTAAAAGTGATACTTAAAGATGCCTCCTGTAATACAGTTTACAGTCTAGTAGTTGGGGTGGGGGGAGCTAGGTGGGCTGAGGGGAAGAGGAGGGGTCAGGACAGGATGAGGTCAGGTTACAGTAGGGACAGGGAAGGTACTGGAAGTAGATAATAAAGCTACAGTTAAAGTACCAAGAAGTGTCTGTGTTTATTTGTAGCACAATGCTACAACTGGCGACGAGGGTGGGATGCTAAACTCACTGCCTGCAACACCCTGAAAGAACACCCTGTCCCAGGCAGCGTCGAGGAAAACGCTGCCGAGTGGAGCCACGCTGCCGCCTGAAGGACGAGGCCAGCAGCTGTTGAATCTGCCCTTCCAGAGTTTATGGGGGAGCCAAGAAGGGCTGCAGAAACGAGCGCTGCATCGCTCGACAGCAAAGAAGCTGACCGCGTTAAAACGCGTCTCACGCTGGAAGGGTGTGCCCCCAGTGACTGGTACGTGCACAGAGATCGGGAGCCCACTCCGACCCTGTGTTGTGCCCAAGAACGAAGAGGAAGTGCCCCAGAGCAGCGGACACCGTCCGTGAAGTGCTGCCAAAAAGCGCTGCTGAACGCGCTACAATCAGAGCCCGGGTGCCGTCGGAGGTCGGAAAACCTCACGCCCGATGCGTGAGCTTTGGCACGCTATCGGCGCTGAAGAGCGGGAACCTAGAAAGTGAGCTGGGAACCCACCCCAATCTCACCTGATGACTCCAGTGGCCGAAGAGAAGTGAATTCTGGCTTGGACTGCCCCTGAAGCCAACCGCCGGTGAGTCCTGAGCGACCTGGGGTGAATGAACCTGGAGAGCAAGCCTCGTGTATGCCTGCAGTGACGGCGGCCATCTTGAAGTCAGGCGCCTTTGCAGGGCAAGACCCTTGATTGGTGCAGAGCGGCCATTTTGAGGTCAGGCACCCAGCAGAAACAAGCATTGAGAAGAACAAGTAAACAAGCATTGGCGAATAGAAGGAAACAAGCACTGTCAAGAGCAAATAAACAAGCATTGGCGTAAAGAAATAAACAAGCATTGGAAAAGGCAAATAAACAAGCATTGGCGAACCGGAAAAAAAATTAACACACAAGCAGTGGTGAGGATACATAAGGACACAGCGACACAATGTCGAACCACGGGACCCCAGCCAATTCACCACCGTGAAATGAAATCAAAGGAGGAACACACCTGCGAGCACCAGAATCCCTGACCTTGACCCCCGGAGGGAGCATGGGTCCCAAGTGGCAAGAATGGCTGGAAGACTTTGAAGATTACATTGAGGGGTCCAAAGTAACAGCAGATAAGGAAAAGCTAATTGCCCTCCGTAACCTAGCAGGTCAAGAAGTGAGCAAAATAATTAAAGACATTCCACCTGTGGATGCTGATACGCATGTCAAAGTACGTGAGGCATTAAATAAAAAGTTTCTCCACAAAAGAAACGTGGACTATGAGCGCCATACATTCCATCAGGCACGCCAGGGAAAAGAGGAAGCGATGAGCACGTTCATCACTCGTCTACGACGGCTGTCAAAATACTGTGAGTTTGAAACCTTCTCGCCTGACGCTGCCATCAAGACGCAAATCATAGCCGGATGCCACTCAGAAACGCTCAGAAGGCGGCTGCTAAGAAAACCACATGAGATAGAAGAGATCGAGGAAATGACTCGCCTGTATGACCAGGCAGAAGAACACGCCGCCACCATGGAAACAGGACACGGTGTGAGTCATGAGAAAATACACCGTGTTCAGGAGCAACGCAGTAGCGGACGAAAGTATTCACAAGAGAAGCAATGGAGACCAAGACAATCATCACACCAACGACGCCCGGAATATAGAAGAAAAGAACCAGGACGAAGGGATCGGAAACCAGAAAGGCCCAGACGATGTTATCGATGCGGATATGATTATCCTCGCATAGACTCCTGTCCAGCTATAGGCCAGCGGTGCCGGAAATGTGGACGATCGAATCACTTCGAAGTGATGTGTGGGGACTACCACAAGGAAAGGCGAGGTGAAACAACGAGATCATCTCGCTCAGACACAAGAAGACACCACATCCGAGCTGTTCAAGGAGAGCCCGTGGGGTTCCCAAACTCATCGCATTCCAGCCGAGAGTCACGCAGATCGCATTGGGAGCGCAGATCTCCATCCCGGAAGTCGAGATCGTCATCCTCCAGAGACTCAGCTTACACGGTGGAATACGTAAACATGATCGCTGACCCTGACCAACTCAAAAGGTATCCACGCCTAGACATAAAAGTGGGGAACCATGACACCAAATTCGTAATGGACAGCGGGGCTTCGCTGAACTACATTCCAGTTACGGAACATGAGAAAATGATTCCGAAGCCTCCATTGACTTATGCACCAGTTCGTGTCTTCACGTGGATGTCCAAAAAACCACTTCCTTGTCTGGGCAAATTCCACACGACTCTCACGCATGACAACATCTCCATACCGGCAGTGATACACGTCATCAAGGGCCCTGAAGCCGACTGCCTACTCAGTCTCCCCACTGCAGAGCGCCTTCGCCTAGTGGAAATCCTGTTCAAAGTCAATGACAATCCAGACTGCATCAGCAAGTTTCCCAAGCTATTTCAAGGCCTAGGCAAGCTGAAAGGGTGTCAAATCCATCTGCACATCAACGAACGGATCAAACCTGTTGCGCAGCACCCACAACGTGTTCCGTTTCATCTGCAAAGTGCCCTTGAAGACGAATTGCAGTAACTCTTGTCAGCGGACATCATAGAGCGGACAGATGGCCCGACTCCCTAGGTGTCCCCGGTGGTCATTGTACCCAAGAAAGGAACTCCCAACAAAGTAAGACTATGCGTTGACATGCGCCTGCCGAATACTGCAATTGAAAGGGAGCGACACCCTGGGCCGCATCTTAGCGACATGATTGCTGCGCTGAATGGCGCTAAAGTATTCTCAAAGTTAGACCAGAACAAGGGCTATCACCAACTTGAGTTAGACGTCAACTCTTGCTATATCACCACGTTTGCTACCCACTTGGGACTTTACAGGTACAAACGGCTGAGTTTTGGTGTCTCTTCTGCCGCTGAGATCTTTCAGGAGGCGATCCGGCAACTTATTCAACATATCCCCAACACCTTGAACTATAGTGACGACATCCTGGTCTACGGATCCGATGTTCGTGAGCACGACATTGCTCTTGACCGTGTCTGTCATGCCCTGTTGGAGGCAAACCTGACGTTGAACAAGGAGAAATGTGAATTTCACCAAGCGACTCTGAAATTCTTTGGCCACATCTTCTCAGATGAGGGCATGAAGCCGGACCCAGACAAAATTGCAACTCTGAACAACACCAAGAGCCCGCCAGACGTCAATGACTTGAGATCATTCTTGGGGATGGTCAGCTACTGTGCCCGCTACATTCGTGACTACGCGACCATCAGTCACCCCCTTCCGGCCCTCCCCAAACAGGGTCAACCATTTGACTGGACTCCTGAGTGCGAGCGAGCATTCAAAGACATCAAGCGTGCTGTGGAATCAGCTGACAGCCTCTCGTACTTCAACCCACAGCGGAAGACTGAGATCACAGTCGACGCCAGCCCCGTTGGCTTAGGGGCCATCCTGGCTCAGTATGATCACGACTCTGACCAAAGGCGATTGTTGCCTATGCCAGCCGCAGCCTCTCCGATCCTGAGAAGAAGTACTCACAGCCAGAGAAGGAGAGTCTTGCCGTGGTGTGGGCGTGCAAACACTTTCATGTTTTCATTTATGGCAAACATTTTACCCTGATCACCGATCATCAGGCGCTAGTCACCATTTATGGCAACCCGAAATCCAAGATGCTTCCGCGAATTGAGAGATGGGGTCTCAGGCTTCAGGAGTACACTTTCACAATTGTTCACAAACCGGGGAAGGTGGAGAACCCGGCTGACTACATGTCCCGCCACCCTCAGCCGTCTTCAGAATCCAAACCATCGATCGCTGAGGAATACATCCACTTCGTGGCTGACCAGGCATTGCCACCTGCCATCCCCATGGATGTTATCCGGGAAGCCACAGCCCAAGACACCATCCTGCAAATGGTACTCCACAGGATCCAAACTAACAGATGGAGATATAACCCGCAGGAAGAGGACACTGACCCCACAATCCGGAAAGAGATACAAGCATTCCGGCACGTTTGCGATGAAATGTCAGTCACCCCTGACGGAATCATTCTACGAGATCATAGACTCGTCATTCCAAGTCAATTAAGGCAGGGAGTTGTCAATCTGGCCCATGAAGGCCACAGAGGAGTAGTATCCACTAAGCACTCATTGAGAGAACGTGTTTGGTTTCCTTCTCTTGACCAAATGGTAGAGGATACATTGAAAGACTGTCATCTCTGTCAGCTGACCAGCAAATGCAATCCTCCGGCACCACTGCAAATGACCGCCCTGCCCAGCGGAGTGTGGCAAGAAGTTGCCATGGACTTTTATGGACCACTTCAATCTGGGAAGTATGTGGTTGCTATAATCGACGAGTACTCCAGATTTCCTATCGCCCAAATAGTACCGTCCACCAGCGCCTCCTGCACACTCAAGGTGCTTGATGAGGTATTTGCAACCTGGGGTGTTCCCAGAGAAGTTAAAACGGACAATGGGCCCCCATTTAATGGACACGAATTTAGTGCATTTGCAAAGCACATGGACTTCAAGCACAGAAAAGTCACACCACTCTGGCCACAAGCCAATGGCCCTTTGGCCCTTTGGCCTGTTGAAAGGTTCATGGCTACCATCAAAAGGACATTCCAGCAAGCGACAACTGAGAAGAAGGAGCTGCAGGCTGCCCTGAATGAAGTTCTCAGGGCTTACAGGACAACTCCTCACTCAACTACCGGGCAATGCCCTGCGACCCTCATGCTGGGGCGGACAATGAGAAATCGCATCCCGACATGGGAAGGAGCCCTGCAAGAGGTATTGCCGAGTCACAGTCACCACGAAATGGCCGTGATCGACAGATACAACAAAGACAAAATGAAGACATATGCCGACGCCAAAAGGAGAGCGAGGTCGCCATCTCTGCATGAGGAAGATCATGTCCTCGTCAAACAGGAGCAACAGAAAAAGACTGATTGTCGTTTCCGTAATGAGCCACTGCTGGTTACCAAACAAAAAGGCACCATGCTGACTGCGGAATCTGAACACCGTCGGATTACCAGAAATGTCTCTCACTTTAAGAGATGTCCTCAAGACACGGAGGAGCCGGTGACAAGCGCAACCAGCAATCCTGCACCTGTAGAATCTGATCATGGTCACCCGGAAAGCACAGGCCAGCCGGATGGACCCTCGCCAAGTACGTCCACTGGGACCATGTTGTTGCGACCCCGTCGTGACATTCAGCCACCAAAGAGACTCATCGTAGAGATGGACTGAAGTTAGTTTGTTTGTTTGCTTTATTAAGAAAGGGGGAGATGTAATACACTTTACAGTCTAGTAGTTGGGGTGGGCAGAGCTAGGTGGGCTGAGGGGAAGAGGAGGGGTCAGGACAGGATGAGGGCCAGTTAGAGTAGGGACAGGGAAGGTACTGGAAGTAGATAATAAAGCTCCAGTTAAAGTACCAAGAAGTGTCTGTCTTTATTTGTAGCATTTGTAGAAGAGGACACTGACCCCACAATCCGGAAAGAGATACAAGCATTCCGGCACGTTTGCGATGAAATGTCAGTCACCCCTGACGGAATCATTCTACGAGATCATAGACTCGTCATTCCAAGTCAATTAAGGCAGGGAGTTGTCAATCTGGCCCATGAAGGCCACAGAGGAGTAGTATCCACTAAGCACGCATTGAGAGAACGTGTTTGGTTTCCTCCTCTTGACCAAATGGTAGAGGATACATTGAAAGACTGTCATCTCTGTCAGCTGACCAGCAAATGCAATCCTTCGGCACCACTGCAAATGACCGCCCTGCCCAGCGGAGTGTGGCAAGAAGTTGCCATGGACTTTTATGGACCACTTCAATCTGGGAAGTATGTGGTTGCTATAATCGACGAGTACTCCAGATTTCCTATCGCCCAAATAGTACCGTCCACCAGCGCCTCCTGCACACTCAAGGTGCTTGATGAGGTATTTGCAACCTGGGGTGTTCCCAGAGAAGTTAAAACGGACAATGGGCCCCCATTTAATGGACACGAATTTAGTGCATTTGCAAAGCACATGGACTTCAAGCACAGAAAAGTCACACCACTCTGGCCACAAGCCAATGGCCCTTTGGCCCTTTGGCCTGTTGAAAGGTTCATGGCTACCATCAAAAGGACATTCCAGCAAGCGACAACTGAGAAGAAGGAGCTGCAGGCTGCCCTGAATGAAGTTCTCAGGGCTTACAGGACAACTCCTCACTCAACTACCGGGCAATGCCCTGCGACCCTCATGCTGGGGCGGACAATGAGAAATCGCATCCCGACATGGGAAGGAGCCCTGCAAGAGGTATTGCTGAGTCACAGTCACCACGAAATGGCCGTGATCGACAGATACAACAAAGACAAAATGAAGACATATGCCGACGCCAAAAGGAGAGCGAGGTCGCCATCTCTGCATGAGGAAGATCATGTCCTCGTCAAACAGGAGCAACAGAAAAAGACTGATTGTCGTTTCCGTAATGAGCCACTGCTGGTTACCAAACAAAAAGGCACCATGCTGACTGCGGAATCTGAACACCGTCGGATTACCAGAAATGTCTCTCACTTTAAGAGATGTCCTCAAGACACGGAGGAGCCGGTGACAAGCGCAACCAGCAATCCTGCACCTGTAGAATCTGATCATGGTCACCCGGAAAGCACAGGCCAGCCGGATGGACCCTCGCCAAGTACGTCCACTGGGACCATGTTGTTGCGACCCCGTCGTGACATTCAGCCACCAAAGAGACTCATCGTAGAGATGGACTGAAGTTAGTTTGTTTGTTTGCTTTATTAAGAAAGGGGGAGATGTAATACACTTTACAGTCTAGTAGTTGGGGTGGGCAGAGCTAGGTGGGCTGAGGGGAAGAGGAGGGGTCAGGACAGGATGAGGGCCAGTTAGAGTAGGGACAGGGAAGGTACTGGAAGTAGATAATAAAGCTCCAGTTAAAGTACCAAGAAGTGTCTGTCTTTATTTGTAGCACGATGCTACACCTCCTATGTCAGGCAACGAGTGAGCAGTCCAAGCCCCCACCACTTCAAATGTCAGACCTACCAGAGACAGTGCGTCACACAGTCGGGCTAGACTTCTTCGGACCCCTTGTATCCAGAAAACACATTCTGGTACGGATGGACAAATATTCCAGATTTCCCATTGCCAAACAGATTGCAGGCACCAATGTGAAAACAATCACCTCAAAACTAGGTGAAATATTTGCAGAAGCTGGCATTTCAGATATAGTCAAAACCGGCAATGGATCTCAATTCAATGCTAATTTTGAAGGTCACCTAGGGCTAGATGTAGGTAATTCCCATTTACAGACTCTTAAATACCGAATTTTACCGAATCGGTATTTAAGAGTCTGTAAATGGGAAGGGGGCAGATTTAGGTAATTCCGAATTTAGGAATACCGAATCTGTAAGATTCGGTATTTACCGATTCGGTAAATACCGAATCGGTATTACCCATTGATTCCTATGGGCCTTGAAGCCCTTAGGAATCAATGGGGAATACCGATTCGGTATTTACCGAATCGGTAAATACCGAATCCTGCAGGGTGCAGGGGGTGTCACTTTGACACCCTCTAGCACCCCAAGTACAGGCTTGTGTGACATGTGGCACACATAATGCCCTAAGGGCATGTCTGTGTGTCACATGGCACAGGTGTGCATGCACAGATGTGCATGCACACCTGAATTCGGTATTTTACCACACAATAGGATTGTAAGGTAAAATACCGACTCTTAAGGGCCTGTGGCACTCTTAGGAGTGTCAGCTACATATGGATTTACCGATTCGGTAAATATACTGATTCGGTACCGAATCGGTATATTTACTGAATCAGTAAAATTACCGATTCGGTAGGCCCCCTACATCTGAAAAGCCTAATACCGGTCGGAAACGGCCGAAATCGGCCGTTTCCGACCGGTATTAGGGCTCCTACATCTGGCCCCTAGACTTTAAACACCGGAAAATCACACCTTTATGGCCAGAAGCCAACGGGATGGTAAAACAATTATTAAGAACTCTAAAGAAATTGACACAGCATGCAGAACTAGGCCACAAACCACTATAAAATAACTCCTATCATACTACAATACGCCACATAATACCACAGACCAGTGCCTGGCCACACTCATGTCGGGCAGGAGCTCAAAACCAAAATATCAAGCTGGAGCCACCACATGAATCAAGAGCACACACAACAAACCAAACTGCCATATAAGTCTCAAAAGAGAAGAGGAACATGTAAAAACATGCGGACAATCAAAGAAGGGCCATGAAGCCAACATCTGCAGAGATGACTGGGTGCCTGTGTGGTGACATCAAACAAAGAAAACAGACACAACTTCCTCTGAGTAGTTGAAAGAAAAGGTACAATGGTCACTGCTGCGGGCTGAGACAAACAACCCAAAACATATCAGATTTTTGACGTTAACACAAAATGAGGCAAGATGGGGATGAGAAACCTGAATCAGAGGCTGAATGGGGAAGTGAGGAGGAGTTCACCTGCAAAACATACCATGAAACAGAAACCAGTCCCTGGACGAAATGTTGTTTCTTTGTGTTGTTTGTACGACTGCATGTTGCACTCACGTCCCTTTTGGTCTTGTATGTTTTAGTTTCTTGCTGTTTTCTCATCTGCCGGGCGCTAGGCCCACATCTATCAGACACCAGTCTGCAATTGTTCATTATCTCTGACATGTATCTCACCTGTCCCGCGACCCCTGGACCAAAAACAGTCCTGTTCCTGAAGCTATGGCTTCTGTCAAAATAGGTACGTGGAACGTGAGCGGTATACACAGCCCCTCCCACAGATATCTCATTTGCTCATAATTGGAACGCCATCATATACAAATCGCTTTCCTCCAGGAGATAAAGCATTTACGCAGAAGGTGGAGAGGACAGCTCCACGCCACGGGATACTCGGCATATGCTACGAGGACCTTAATCTGGGTTAGGCCGGGCACTTCTTTCCACATAGAGGACCCTCTCATTGATCAGGAGGGTCGGTACGTCCTTGTCAAGAGTAGACTAGATGGCCAGCCCGTCCTTATTGCATCACTTTATGCTCCCAATGTAGAACAGGTTTCCTTCTTTAATGCTTAATCAAATAAATTAGCTAATTGGCACGGAATTCAGCTGATTCAGGGACGTGATCACAATAGCGTCCTTGATGTGTCCCTGGATCGCTCTTTTCCTCCCATGTCCAGCGCACCCACGACCGCCGCCATGAAGGGATTAAATACCTGGTGTCACAGTGGTATCTGGTAGATGCCTGGAGACACAGGACTCACATGAAAGGCTGTACTCATTCTATTCTGTAGCTCATGGCCTCCATGTCCACCTGGACCGGATAATGCGGTTTGACAATCTCCTCAAGATCTTGGGCGAACCCACTCAGACTGTAATCCTCACACCTTACTGTGCTGCCGGGGAGCTTCTTGCAGTCTTGGAACCACTGCTGATACATCGCTGTGGTGAGCCCATATCGAGATAGCAGAGCTTCCTTCATGTGTTGGTAAGAATTCAGGACGGTGGAGGGCAGGTCCAGCATGGTGTCTCTTCCTTCACTGAGGAAGCGCCCCCACAATCCGGCCCCCCAATCCTTTTCGGGCACCCTTTTGGAGGTCATGGCGACCTTGTACGCTTTGAACCACTGCTGGATGTCATCTACCTTGTAGTACTATTTTACTATATCCTTGGGGATGTGCACTTTGGCCTCCACCGGGGAAGGGGTTTCTCGGTTCTCCGGGTGCCGGGTCTCTTCACTTCTTGCTTTCAGCTCAATTTCCTTTAGGCTGCGCTCATGCTAGAGCTGGAGTTTCTTTCCCTCATGCTCCCTCTGGAGCTTCTTTTCTTCTAGTTCCCCTTGTAACTGCAATTGTTCGACGGCCAACTTTTTCTCGGCCAGCTTGAGCTCTCCTTCGATCTTGAGGCGCGCTAGCTCTAGCTCGTGGGATCGGGTTCGCTCTCGGTCTATCAACTCCTCTTGTGACAGACCCCTTTCCGTGCTGGGACTCCGGGCCAGGGAGTGGGTTCTCTCACCCTCCGGGGCGCTAGGTTCGGTCTGCGGCCCTTCCTCTCCGCTGTCTCCTTCTGGTGGGGGCCCCAGACTCTACCAAGGCTGTTAGGGCTTTCTGGAAGTCTTCCTTGGTGCTCAAACCTGTGGTGAAGTTCCTTGCAGAATAGTTTCAGTTCTCTGTGGGTATAATCCTCCAAAAGGTCCTTATGGAATGTGGGCTTCTCGCTCGTTCCAGTGGAACTTATGATTGCTTCTTTCTTCTATTGTACTTGTGTCTTCGTTCAGGTAGTGTGTTAGCCGTTTTCCTGTACGATCTCTAGACGTAGGCTCTAATCCCACCGCTGCCACCAATGTTAGGAGGGGCGATCCCAGGGGCCAGGATATCCTTTAATGTCACCCCATGCTGCCGTGAGAGATCGAGCTATGGAGTTATATATTAAGAATTGACCCTTGAGCAATGCGCAGTCTTCTGCTAGATCATTGAAAGGTATCAGAGCACCCTCGGAGTAAAGGTCAACCAGCGTATGTAGATCTGCCTCATGGCAGCATGCCAGTGCTCCACTGGTGATGCTCGCTTTGCCTCTGGGCATTCCTAAATGTGGCAGCAACGGGGCATAAGGGATCATATTCCTGGTAAGGTATCGGCTTCTGCGGTAACAACAGTGTGCCAGGGTAAGATAGGTCTGTGATGGGCGTGGGGGCCAAGCGATGGGGTGAAACAATTGGTATATCTGGTATTGGGACCATGGTGGCTGCGTGGTGGCTGTGTCATCCAGTCTGAAGCCCGCCAGCCACTTCATCACCAATTGCAGCTGTGCTGCCAGGTAATATAGTTCCAGATTTGGGACCGCAAGGCCTCCTCTACTGGTGGGAGCATGAACCTTCCAGAGTGCCATCCAAGGTCAACCAGTGTTCCAGATGAGATTACAGACCAGGCGGTTCAATTCACGAAAGATGGTGGCCGGGTCATAGACGGGGAAGTTGGTAAAGTAGTATAGCAGTTTTGGTAAAACCACCATTTTAGACAGTGCAATTCTGCCCATTACGTTCAAATGGATTGTCTTCCAAAACTGGGTCTGTGCCCTGATGGCCGATATTGCTCTGGCCAGATTACCCTCCAAAATATTGTTAGGGTCTCTATATATAAAGATGCCCAGATAACGAAATGTGGATGGATGCCAGCGAAGAGGGGAGCCATCGCGAACGTTAGGATCAGGGATACTATCCCAAAGGGGGTACAGACCCGACTTCTCCCAATTTACCCTGAGGCCCGAGATCTCTGGAAAGTTTCGGACAGTGTCCGCAATAGTAGAGGGGATATCATGCAAGTCCCTCAAATATAGCAGCAGATCATCAACATACAGGGTAACCGCATGTAGATTATCTCCTAGCTGAATGACCCAGTCTGTCCCTTCCCTGAGCAGGCACTCCGCCAGTGGCTCAAAGGCAAGTGAGAAAAGAAGTTCCGATAAAGGGCAGGCATGCCTAGTGCCTCTATGCATCTGAATGCTTTCTGATATCAGAGGACCAGTCCGAACTCTGACTATGCATATATAGCAGCCTGATCATATGTAAGAATGAGTCGCTTAATCCATATCCCCGCAGTACCTCAAAAATGTACGGCCACTCGAGGGAATCAAAGGCCTTTTCTAAGTCCAAGACCAGGCAGCTGTGTCGGTGCCATACCTCTGCTGCATAATGTTGCACCCTGAAGAGTCGTCGGATGTTGAGGGCCGTGCTTCTAGTGGGAACGGACCCAATTTGGTCAACATGCACTAAGGTCCGAACCAACGGGGCCAGTCGGGCCACTATAAAGGACGCTAGGATCTTATAGTCCGTATTAAGTAAAGCCGGCAGTCTATACGAGCCCAGCATTTCTGCGTTCCTGCCGGGTTTAGGGAGAGAGATCAACAATGCCTCATTTTGTGAATCAGAAAGGGTAGAATCCGGGAACCCGGCATCATATATCTTTATTAATTGGGACGCTAGAGTGTCCGCATAAGCTTTATAAAACTCTGCCAGTAATTCATCCGTTCCAGGAGTTTTTCCCGACGCTAACAAGCGTATACCTGCCCAGATTTTCTCCAACAGGATGGGATTATTTAATTCAGCTTTTTGCTCTGGCGTGATCTGTGGTAGGGTAATGGCTGCCAGATACCTGTGAATGTCCTCAGTGTTAGTTAAGATGTGTGACTTATATAAAGTAGTGTAGTGGGCCGCAAACTCTCGATGTATGGTCTGTTGGGAATACAACACAAAACCCTGTACCGAGCTGAGTGAAGTGATGGGTGAGGTGTTGTCAGCCAAGCTACAAGCCTGCATGCCTTATCGCCCGAGTGATGTGTGCGTGCCGAATGAGCCACATAATTATTAAGCTTAAGCTCTTCCAGTAACTTAGCAAGTTCCTCCCTGCTATCCATCAGTTTCCTATGTGAGCCTGCAGTCGTCGCTTTCTCATTTGATGCCAACTTTCTCTCCAGAGCAGTAAGTTCCTTCTCAAGTTGATTATGCATACCAGCCTGCTTACCTAGGCAATGTCCCCGGGTCACTATCTTAAAAGAATCCCATTTCACCAATGTCGGCGAGGCAGAGCCTGCATTATCCTCTAAATATTGCGACATGGTCGTGCCCAGTGTCTCCCAAAACTCCCCATCTGGCAGTGTATCTGGTTGTAAACACCGCCTTGGTATCAGGGGCGTACTACTGTTCCAGTCAATTCGCAAGTGTTAGAAGGGGTGATCCCAGGGGCCAGGATATCCTCTCCCGACCACTCCGTGACCCACCTCTCCCAGAAATACTGCTGAGTCCTAACGTGAAGTCCTCGCCGGGGAGGACTGCGGGTCTAAGATCGTACACACTGAGCTCACACCACACTTATGAACGGACACCACACCGCGGATTTCAGTAAGCAAGTTCTTTATCAACAGAAGAGTTCTAGGCAAAATGAACACTTATTTACAAGCGATCGAGGGATCGTAAAGTCTGGGTTGTAAGGAGTAGGGAAGCGGGACAGTCTCAGTATTGGGTCAGTACGAAGCGTACCCTGTGCACAGCTCTCAATCCTCGAGCCGGGGGATACGGGCGATGGTGGTCGTACTAGCTGCTGTACTCACTCCTCTCGCTCCAGGTTGTGTTGGTAGCGTTGATGGTCCAGCCGGACCAGGGTTCTCCTCGAGCCGCAACGAGGTCAGCAGGGCTCGATCGGGAGTGAACAGAGTGTCTGTCAGTTCTTGAGGAGCCACGACGGCGTCTGCAGGGCTCAGGGTGTTCAACGAATGTCCTTAGAGTTTCAAGGATGAGCTGCGACGAGGTCAGCAGGGCTCCGAGGTTCCAGTTCCTTCTTCACGAGAATGAGCCGCGTCAGCGTCAGCAGGGCTCGATAATTTCCAAAGTTCAGTCTTCTCCCCAAGGGTGGAGCCGTGAACAGATCAGCAGGGCTCCCTTGTCCAGGATACAACTGCCCGCTAGTTCTTGGGCGGCCCTTGATATAGCGCAGTGGCCCTTTGATGTCCGGACCCTCGCAGGCGGAGATCTCATGCCTCGGGGCTGGTCGTCGGAGAGTTCCGTCGGCTGGCCCTTTGATCCTTTTGAAGATGTGTCCGGGGATTCCCAGACGCCCAGCAGGGTCTGGAGCCAGCTCTCGGGGAGCCCAGAGGTGCGATCGAAACCAGCTAACAGGGGAAGGCCAGAGGTGTGAGAGATTCCAGTCTCCCAGGGGAGGCCGGAGGGACCATCGAAACTCTTTGGTCTTATCTCACTCAGGCAGCCCTTTAACCCCCAGCAGGGCATGGTGTGTCTGCAGCCTAAGTTTCGCTGGGACCGGGATCGGGCAAGGCTATGGAGTCAGGGACCTCGGAAAGGGTAATGGCAGCCAGTGGCCCTGTGGGGTGATGCAGGTTCAGGGCGCCCGGTACCGGGAGGAGCATGCGGGAATGGTCGTCCGTTGGTATGGTCGTGTAGGGAGCGGGGCGGACAGGGAACGGGAGGACCAGGAGTTCCGGGGTGCAGGGCTGGGCTAACAGGACGCTGAGGAACGGGGGAAACCACGCCACGAGGCCAGGTCCAACACGCGTCCCCCATCCCCTTGGGGGTTCTCTTCACTGAGGCGGAAGAACCGGGACAGGCCGTCCGCCTTAGCGTGGTCAGCACCAGGACGGTGCTCAACAGCGAAATCCATCCCCTGGAGGGAGATGGACCAGCGTAGCAGTTTGGGGTTCTCTCCTCTCATTTGCATTAGCCACTGGAGGGGCCGATGGTCGGTTTGGACCCGGAAGTGAGTACCGTACAGGTAGGGCCTCAACTTCTTCAGGGCCCAAACCACCGCGAAGGGCTCCCACTCGATGGTGCTCCAACTTTGCTCTCGAGGGAGTAACCTCCGGCTGATGAATGCCACTGGCTGGTCTAGGCCCTTATCATTCATCTGAGACAGGACCGCTCCGATGCCATGCTCGGATGCGTCCGTCTGGACCACAGACTCTCGGGAGTAGTCGGGGGCCTGCAGTACTGGGACGGTACACATGGCGACTTTCAATGCTTGAAACGCCTCCTGGCAGGCGGGGGTCCAGCTAACTCTCTTCGGCTGCTTTTTGGAGGTCAATTCTGTGAGGGGGACTACGATGCTGCCATACCCCTTTATGAATCTTCGGTAGTACCCTGTGAGCCCCAGGAAAGCCCGTACTTCCGTCTGGGTCGTGGGGGCCTCCCAGGCAACGATTGCATCGATCTTGGGTTGGAGGGAGGCCATTAGGCTGCTCCCAACCTGGTGCCCCAGGTAGACCTTGTCCGATCTGACATTTGCTGGCTTTGATGGTGAGGCCCGCTCGACGCAAGGCCATCAACACCTCCCAGAGGTGTTGTAGGTGCTTGATCCATTGGGAGCTGAACACTGCGATATCATCGAGATATGCGACGCTGAATTCCTCCAACCCAGCCAGTACCTGGTTAACCAGCCTCTGGAAGGTGGCGGGGCATTTTTCATTCCGAAGGGCATCACCCTGAAGTGGTAGTGGCCATCCGGGGTGGATAAAGCGGATCTTTCCCTAGCCCCCTCCGTGAGTGCGATTCGAAGGTGCTGAGATAGTGAGCAGACCCTAGGCGGTCAATTAGCTCATATGCTCGGGGAATGGGGTGTGCGTTGGTTCTGGTGACTGCGTTGAGCCCACGGTAGTCCACACAGAACCTCAGCTCGGGAACAGCGCCGGGGGCGGCCGCCTTCGGAACCAGGACCACGGGGCTGGCCCATGGACTGTCAGAGGCCTCAACCACTCCCAGGGCCAGCATCTTAGAGACTTCGGCCTTGATTCAGGCCCGGACTCGGTCAGGGACGCGGTAGGCTCTGTGCCGTACCAGATGGCTGTCCCCGGTGTCCACATCGTGGACGCACCATCCGGTGACGCCGGGGATGAGAGAGAAAAGGTCAGAGAACTGTCCCAGCAACTATCGACAGTCTTCGCGCTGCTCGGGGATGAGGGTGGAGGAGACACTCACTCCCTCTACGGAGCCATCTTTTTCTTTCACACACAGGAGATCGGGGAGAGGCTCCGTGTCCTCTTCCGCTCCGTCGTCAGTGGCGAGGAGCAAACCCAACTTGGACCGAACGAAGTGGGGTTTGAGGCGGTTCACATGGAGGACCCTCAAGGGGTTCCTGGGAGACTGCATATCTATGAGATAGGTGACTTGGCTCTTGCGCTCCACCACTTTGAAGGGCCCGGTCCACTTGTCCTGAAGGGCACAAGGTTCCACCGGGGCCATCACCCAAACCTGCTGGCCGGGCTGAAACTCGGCCAGAGTGGCATTCTGGTCATACCAACGTTTCATTTCTTCTTGGATTGCCTCGAGGTTTGCCTCGGCAAGCTCCCGGAACTTCTGAGTCTGGTTCCGGAGGGCCAGACTGTATCGAAACACATCTGGGGTGGATTCCTGGGGTGCCGATTCCCAACCCTCTTTGACCAGGCTGAGGGGCCCCCGGACGGGGTGCCCATAGAGCAGCTCGAATGGGCTGAACCCCAAGGATTTCTGGGGGACTTCCCGGTAGGCGAACAGGAGGCAGGGTAGGAGGATGTCCCACTTGCGCCTCAGGGGCTCCTCGAGACCCGTGATCATTCCTTTGAGTGTACGGTTGAATCGCTCGACCAGGCCGTTACCTTGGGGGTTATATGGGATGGTGAACTTGTACGTCACCCCACACTGTTGCCACAGGGACTTCATGTATTTGGAGATAAAGTTCGTTCCTCGGTCGCTCACCACTTCTCGCGGGAATCCCACCCGGGAGAAGATCCCCATGAGGGCCCGCCCCACTACGGGGGCCGTCACCGTCCGGAGGGGAATGGCCTCGGGGTACCGGGTGGCATGATCCACCAAGACGAGGATGAACCGGTGGCCTAAGGAGGTCCGGGGGTCCAGGGGCCCCACGATGTCTATTCCCATCCGTTCAAAGGGGGTACTGACAACAGGAAAGTGTTGGAGAGGAGCCTTGCGCTTCCCTCCGCTCTTCCCGCTGGCCTGGCACGTAGGGCAGGACTTACAGTGGGTCTCCACATTGGCGCGCATACGGAGCCAATAAAAATGAGTGACCAGGTGGTGATAGGTTTTGTCTTGTCCCAGGTGTCCCGCCAGGGGCACATCATGGGCCAGGTTCAGGAGGAAGCCACGGAAACGTAGGGGTACCACCAGCACCCTGGCTGACCCTAGTTCGGCGGACTTCTGTTCACTATACAAGAGGCCATTTTCCCAATAGATAAAGTGGGAGCCGGACAGGTCACCGCCAGCCTGGGCGGCGGCCTGCTGCCGCGGCTCAACTATAAAAGGACAGGAGGTCTGTTCCAGGCAGAATTCCTCTCGGGACGGTCCTCCTTCCTGGCGCCACTGGGCTAACTCAGGGAGGTCGTCCAAGGTCGGGGTCTGTTCGATGGGAGCGCCTAAGGGACCTGCGTCAGGTTAAATTTCTTCACCGGGAGGTAGTTCGAGGACCTCGGGCCGCTCGCTGCCCTCCGGGTCGTCAGAGACCGGGCTAGGGGTCTCTGGTTCCACCCCCCCGGGGGTGAACATCCTGGCAGTCATAGCTCGTGTGCTCACACAGGCCCATTTGGGCAGGCCCACCATCTCTAGCTGAGTCCTTCGCTCCACCTGCTTCCATGGGGAGCTCTCCAGATCGTTGCCCAGTAGACAGTCCACGGGCATGTCGGTGCGGACCGCTACCCTTAAGTCACCGGAGATCCCCCCCCACTCAAACGGGACCTGAGCTATTCGGCAGGTGTGGACGGAATTGTCGGTGAGATCACCCCGCAGGAGGCGTCGGGGATTATCTCGTCTTCTGCGACTAGATGACAACGCACTGCGGTGATGCTGGCTCCTGTATTGCGGAGGGCCCCTATGCTGTGCCCGTTGACCGTCACTTGTTGACGGTATTTCTCAGTGTTGTCGGGCAGGGGGGCCCCTGGGACCATCTCCCTATCCCCGAGGGAGACTATTTTTTTTTTTAAATCTTTTTATTAGCAGGATATATGAAAGCGATCATGACAAGCTGGACAAATTTGTAATCTTTACAATTCTTATGTGTACATATTCGCCATTGCTGTTCGGTAATTAGTCATTTTCAGTTTTATAAATTTCAGAACCTTCCCAATACAACTCCCCCCTCCCGATCCCTCCCCCCTTGGCACTTACACATGTCATATTCACACATTCATGGTTCCTGTCCCACTCTACATATGCACATTACTTGTCATGAACCTGCTATAGCCTTACAGAGGACTATATCTAATTCTTATTGTATGTTGTAATTTTCTCGTACACCCATGGGTATTCACAACATTCGTAGCATGGTTTGGTCCTGGCCAATGGGAGGGTATAATAACCCACGCGTGCGTCATCATATCCTCTAGTCTTCAGCAAAAGAATGGTCAGATGCATCGTCTTCGCCTGTCTCAAAGGACCCCAGTAACGCTTTCCAGTCTAATGAAATGAAGGTCTTCCTGAGTCCCCTGCGCTCTTCGCACTGCAATATCGTGCTCTCAGCCTTCCCCCACCTTATTACCTCCGCCCTCCATATCTCAGTATCTGGTAGCCTAGGCGATTTCCACTTCATTGTTATGGTGCGTTTTGCGAGAAGCAAGGCTAGATCAATGAAACGTGTACCTACGCTCTTCTTACGTTCTGTAGGGCCTAACCCCAATATGGTGTACTCCAGTACGGTGTATGGTTTGGAGGGAACCAGTCTGGCCAGGTCGTCATGCACTGTCGTCCAGAAGTATCCCAGTTTTGGGCACTGCCAAAGCATATGTATCAACCGCGTGTCATCTGCGCCGCACCTGGGGCATGTGTCAGCTGTGTTAGGGAACATTGTGTGTAGGCGATGGGGTGTCAGATATGCCCTATGTAGAATCATAAGCTGTATGAATTTGAATTTCGGGTTTCTGGATACCTTCTTAGGGAATTTAAGGATACAATCCCATTCTTTATCCCTAACTGGTCTCCCTATATCGTGCTCCCATTTGTCCCGCAGTGGGCGCAGTGAGACGGCCCTGCCCTCTCTTATACCGTGTGTTATCCATTTCGTTAGGTGGCTGCCCGACCCCATTAGGTACTGCATTGTGAGTAGTGGGTTTGTGGGTGGTTCTGTGCCGTCCGGCGCCCATACCTGTGCAATATATCGTCGCATCCCAGCGTGCAATAGGAATAGTCCTCCCATTATGTGGTGTGCATTCCGGAAGTCCTCAAATGTCATAACCCTGCCGTCTGCAAATAGGTCCCCAACCTGTGATATTCCAGCATCGTTCCACTCCGTAAGCAGTTGGTTCGAGAGTGGTCTCAGTCCTACTGGGAGTCCTAGTAGTGGTATCGTGGGGGCATAGGAGGACGTGCGAGACGTATATTTCACTGCCTTCCTCCAGTAGTCAACCGCTAGTCGGAGCAGGGGGGGTGTCGGCCTTGGGACCTCCGCTTTTGGCAATAACAGGGTGTGCACTCTCCCCCTGTTCCATTCCGCCTCCGACATGTCTATTTCGTGCAAGTTACTCCCCGCCAGCCAGTAGGCCAGCCATTGCAGTTGACAGGCAAAGTTGTATGCTTGCAGATCCGGAACCCCCATACCTCATGCCTCAGTGGGGAGCTGTAGCTTAATTAGGCTAATGCGTCGTCTCCCGGGACCCCATACCAGCTCTGTTAGTAGGGTATTTCAAGTTTTGAACATGGATGCGGGGACCATAAATGGCAAACTTGTGAAATAGTACAGGAGGGGGGGAAGCACCACCATCTTAGAGATGGTCACTCTGCCCGCCACTGATAGCGGCAGTGCAGTCCAAAATGGCACCAGTACTTTCAGCGCCGTTAGTGCTCTCCCTAAATTGCCATCCTGCATATCCATTGCCTCTTTGTATACCTGTATTCCAAGGTAGCGGAAGGTGGTCTCCGCCATCTGGAAAGTATGTGGTGGGAAGGGCAGTTGGGTTTCCGCCCCAGTAGCAGAGAAATAGAACCCGTAGGACTTGGGTTCACTGATAGTGAGCCCCGATAGTAAGCAGAAGCTTTCGAAGATGTCAGGGACGGGGTCCAATCCCCTCCCCAGGTCTCTGAAATACAGTATGATATCATCTGCGTACGCCGTTACCACATGGGTCACCCCATTTCTGCTTATGCCCCTATGTTGTGCCAATCCACGAAGCTTGCATAGCAATGGCTCCAATGCTAATATGAACAGTAGCGGGGACAGTGGACATCCCTGCCTTGTGCCCTTCGCTATGTCCAATTGCGCCGAAATGCATTTATTCGTACGGACCCGGGCTGTTGGGCGAGAGTATAGTAACTGGACCCACGCTGCAAACATGTAGTCCCATTTGAGGGAATCAAATGCCTGCTTCAGATCCAGGGAAACACAACCCTCCGTACCGGATGGCGCCGTCCCGCTAAGCATGGGTTGACTGAGCCGTTTAAGATTCATGGCAGTGCTCCTACCTGGTACAAAGCCGCACTGATCCGGGTGTATCAGTTGCGGTATATACTCGGCCAGTCTCGTCGCCAGGATTTTACTCACTATTTTATAATCTGTGTTTAATAGAGACAGAGGCCTGTAGTTTGCTAGGTGTAAGCCGTCCCTGCCCGGCTTCAGTAGGGACACTATTAGAGCCTGAAGCGATGACTGTGGAAGGCCCCGTGTTTGCAGCGCCTCCTGGTATACCACAAGGAGGCGAGGCGCCAGGAGGTCAATAAAGATTCCATAAAATTCCACTGGAAGGCCGACCGTGCCTGGGGCCTTTTTCCGCGGGAGCGCGCGTATAGCCTGCCGTATCTCCGCCACTGTGATAGGGCGTGATAAATCCTTACTCTGTCGGTCCTCCTGTCGTGGCAAGTCCAATCCCTCCATAAACTCCTCAAACACCGTGTCTGAAAGTTGTCTGTGTGGGCCATATAATGTTTCGTAGTAATCTCTAAATGCGGTGTTAACGCCTAACTGTGTCATTGTTAAGGACCCCCCCTGATTGGTGACCTCCATTATAGGCAGATGTACTGACTCATCTCGTACCATTCGGGCTAGCAAGGGTCCTGCCCTGTCCGCTTACGCGTGTTGTCTGCATGTGTATTCTCTATAGTCCAGTATTCGCAGCTCCTCCAGCAACTCCGCGTGTTGTATATGTCTCTCTTGAAGTGGTGTGAATGGTACATTCGTGCCGGCAGCCTCACTTTACAATCAGAGCATAGCCAGGCGTCCATCTACCTCTCAGAGCTTTTCCATGACATTGTGCTTCATGCCCACCCGTGTACTCATCGTCTCTCCCCTGATGGACACTTTAAAAGCCTCCCATTCTATTTGTCTGGTAATCGCCGAGCCAGCGTTCATGTCAAAGTAGTTAGTTATGGCATCGGCGAGCGATGTGCGAAAGACCGTGTCTTCCAGTAGGTCTGGTGTGAGATGCCATGTTGGTATGGGTGTTGGAATCCTACCCCATTGGAACGTGACTTCAACCGGGTTGTGGTCAGATAACGTCTTGCCCATATGCTCCGCCACGGTTACCGCTCCTAGCAGTGTTTTCGCGCAAAAAACATGGTCTATCCTGGTATGCAACCCATGGGGTGGTGAGTAGAAAGTGTATTCCCTATCCAGTAGGTGCCTACATCGCCATGCATCAGCTAAATTCCATCCCTCTGCCCATTGCGTGAGCGCATCGGCCTGTCTTCGATTCTCAGTGGTCTGTAGTGGTGGATGCGACCTGTCCAGCAAGATATCCAATACTGCGTTAAAGTCCCCACCTATAAGCCAGTGGTATTCTGACTATTCCGCCAGCACTTTGTTTATGCTAGTCAAAAAGACCGATTGGCCTGAGTTCGGCGCATAGACACTACCTATCACAACAGGGGAGCCATCCAACAGGCCTCGGACGAATACATATCTACCTTCCGTGTCCAACCTCATCTCCACTCGCTTAAAGGGGACTGAGTTCCGTATCCACACAGCTGCCCCTCTCGAGAACGCAGAATAAGATGTAGCAAACAATTGCCCCTTCCATTTTTTAAGTAGCTTCCCACCCTCTGCACTATTCAGATGAGTCTCTTGGAGGCAAGCTATCTTAACGTTCCTTCGATTAAGTTGTGCCAATAGTCTATGCCTCTTATGAACAGACCCCATACCTCGAACGTTCCAGGTGCACAGTTTATAGTCATTAAGAGTCCCCATTCCGGTCATCAGCAGGCAGAGTCAGTGGGCATTGCACCATGAAGAACGTGTACATAATCCGCTGTGACCCCAGTGCCAAAACAACATGTAACCCCACAACTCCAAGGTCCTCAGGTGAAAACCTTCGGGGTCCAAACATTATTGCCCAATGTGGGCAATGGTAGAACCAAGACATGTCTATGTGGTGGGGAGTGAGGACCACTTACACCAGTCCTGAGCTCGTTGTGTCTGCTTCAGTGTGCCCTTGGCTAGTGTGTCCCTCACCCCCGATCGCCCTTTGCTTAAAGTGCATACTTTACCAATCGAAGTCTTCTATTGGTGCCATCATAGTTCGTTTGCCACTTGTGCCGTGATTTTGGGGAAGAGCTGTATGCTATCAGCTGAGCCTGAATCCTCCGTTTGCATGCCAGAGCGACTGTCCGCAGCCGATTCGCCTCTTGCATCATGCGCCGCCAATGCGGCCTCCGTCAGTTGACCGAACTCCGTCGTCCTCCCAGTTCTGTCCGGCGTTGCCCCTCCGCTGGCCGTAGATCCTTTCGCGTGTTCCTCACTCATGTCCGTCTGACGCCGCTCCCCCTGTTTTGACGATCCTTCGCCCTGATCCACACCGAACGGGTCCTGCGTGTTTGGCGGCGTCAGTGTTACTTCCATCCACTCTGTCGCTTCTTCAGGTGAGTCAAAGAAATAGGACTTGTTGTCGTATAATATTTTAAGACGAGCCGGAAACAGTAGGGCATACTTCAGGTTTCTGTCCCGCAGCTTGCGCTTCACCCCCAGGGATGTTGATCTGGGTTTCTGAACTGCCGGGGTGAAGTCCGGGTACACTGAGATGGTCTTGTCTTCATATCGCAGTGGCGCCTTTTCTCTGGCCATTCTCAGTACTGAGTCCCTGTCTTTATAATGCAAAAAAAGTGCAATCAGCGGGCATGGTGGTGCTCCCGGTCTAGGTGGTCTCACCAGCATCCTGTGCGCTCGTTCCACACTGTACATCGGTGTAAGATCTTGTGGGCCCACAATCTTCTTCAGCCAGTCCTCGACAAATTGTGTGGGGTTCTTCCCCTCACTGCGCTCCAGAATTCCCAAAAATCGCACATTGTTTCGGCGGGCTCGCCCTTCCGCGTCGTCCATCTTGTCCCAGAGCAGTTTGATCTGCTTCTCCATGTTTTCTAGTTTTGTGGAGTGTTCTGTGTGCTGCGGAATTAGGTCATCCAGCGCAATCTTGTGTTCAGACACCTTTTCTGCCAGTTTGTTGTGGTCCGCCCTGAGTAGCGATAAACCTGTCGCCATATTGTCCAGGCGCAGTTCCAGTGCCTCCCTGGATATCTTTATTTCGGCCAGTATAAGGTCTAGTTTAGCGTCCTGTGAATTCTTGCCTGTTGGCGGTATGATTTCCATGTTGGAGGAGGCCAGTGGGTCATCCGATCCGGTAGATTGAATGACGGCGTTGGTGCCGTGGTCTTGTACCTTAGCCTTATTCCTACCCATGGCCCTCGTCTGCAGGGCGGCGGTTGCAGCGGCCCTCTCTCGTGCCCAGTGACAGGGTATGTGCAGTTGTCCTGTGGTTGTCGTGTGTTCAGCAAGCACAGTCGTTTCCCATACGCTTGCACATATGTATGGGTAGTGGCCTTACAGGGCGTCAGGGTTGCGTCCGTCACGAGTGTCGGGCTGCATCAGTACTCACGATTGATAAACCGCTGGGGTGCCGCCAACGGCCTTGTGGTGAACTAGCGCCCTCCAACAACCTTATTATTCGTCAAACTCCGCACCCCGTGCACTCGGCGTGGCCGGGAGTCGCACGTATAGCAAGTGTGAAGCCGGTTCTTCCCCTTATCACCTCGGGCGTTGCCTTGTACACAGTTCCGTTGAGTCGTAGGTCTCGTGTATCGTGTGGGCCCCACCTCACAGGCCGCATCCGGCACCGCACAATGGCTCTGTATCTTGAATGTGCTGCAATCTATAGTCTCTGCTCCACACCTACGTACTCAGCCCCCTCATGTGGAGTTGCTTTATAATTGCGGTGATAAAGTGGTCGGTGTAGCCTGCCAAAATGGTGCCCACCAGTCCGGCCTGTCCGTTGAGACGCGTGTCTTCAGTTGAAAGGGCACTAGGCTCTCCGGCAGGTCTCGCAGGTCGGATCTGCCGCAGCCAGGCCTCTAGACCCGTGTTCGGTGGGACAGGCGTGTGCGCTTCAGGTCCCGGCGCTCCAGGCGCCACATCTGGGGAACTCCAGGATTCCGCCCCTGTCGGCCCAGGGGACTCCCACACTCCGCTCTGTGGTCACTGCCAGTGCTTGGTTGGCGATGGCTCTGCTTCAGACCCTTCCGAGTCGTACACACATCACCTCGCGCCACTCCGTGTGGTAGCGTTCCGAGCGCCTCCAAACAGTAGGTCTCTCCGCCGCCGGCTTGCCGTCTTACTTTAGACCGCGGCTTCCCCCAAGGATCTAGGCCTCACATGCGCTGGTCGCCGAGCCTGTTCACCGGTGGCTGTTGAACCCAGCAGTCGGCTGCCGGGGGGTCGCCTTGTCTTCGGTGGTGGGCAGGGATGAAATGGGCGATCGAGGAGCACGGGAAGAACAGGATATTTAGCTTATATTGCGGGCAGTGGACGGAGCTACTCTAAAGCACGTCCGCCATGCTCGGCTCTTGGCCACGCCCCTCCCCGAGGGAGACTAATGTCATGGCTGCGGGCTCCCACCCCTCGGTGTCCTCTATCTCCTCCTCCTCTAGCGCTACTGTGAATATCTGGCGCGCGGGGGGACTTGCAGCCGCAGGTTTCTTATACAGGGGGCATTGGGGATCACTGGCATAATGCCCTGGTTGATGACATCTGTAGCAGGCTATGCTGGCTCATGAACCCTGTCTTCCTAAAGGGGCGCTGCTCTAGTCACAGAAGGAGAACTTTGGGACTAGTTTCGGGGGGAGCTACGCTGGGGCCCAGACTGGAATTCTCAATGCCTACCTTGACCTCCCTCTCCTCTCTGGCGGGAAAATCCTTGTTCATTTCAGCCATAGTCCCCCACGGGCCCCCTAGGGACTCGGGTGTTTGTCCAACGATCGGCCTCGACAGCAAGCTTCCGTGGGTCTGTCAATTTGCTGTCCAGAAGGTGCTGTCTCAGTTCCACAATTTTTTGTAAAAAACAAGTGAACCCAAAGGTATGTCACTAGGGACCTTGGGCAGTAACGTATTTCAAAAGACAGTGGTCCCTAGCAGTTCAGGGATTTTAGCAAAATAATAGACATACGCTCAATAGTGAGTATGACCTTTGTCCAGCCGGACAGGATTTTTAATTAAAGAGAATTGCAAAAATAAAGAGGAATTTTTTTACACAGTGGGTACATCCAGTAACCCACAGGGGACAAGACAAAACAGGGGGGTAAGGTTAACGCGAACAAGGGCAGTCTGTACTAGTAGTTCAGTGAACAGACAAAAATACATTTCAAAGCATCATTGTATACAATTTCTATTTTTCATTATACATATGACGCTATTATGTCGACGGCGTTTCGATGCCTATTCAGAGATAAATGGCATCATCTTCAGGACAGAGAATTAATATGCTTGTCTTGAAAATGTTAACAGTTTGTGTGGCCAAACCAGGGCAAGAAAGCCTCTTCATAGGAGACCGGACCGGTCGTGTCTTAATTCCTGGTTGGGTTGCTCGATGGCAATTCAGGATTCAGATGGAATCCTGAATTGCCATCGAGCAACCCAACCAGGAATGAGACTCGACCGGTCCGGTCTCCTATAAAGAGGCTTTCTTGCCCTGGTTTGGCCACACAAACTGTTAAAATTTTCAAGACAAGCATATTAACTCTCTGTCCTGAAGATGATGCCATTTATCTCTGAATAGGCATCGAAACGTCGTCGACATAATAGCGTCATATGTATAATGAAAAATAGAAATTGTATACAATGATGCTTTGAAATGTATTTTTTTATCTGTTCACTGAACTACTAGTACAGACTGCCCTTGTTCGCGTTAACCTTACCCCCCTGTTTTGTCTTGTCCCCTTTGGGTTACTGGATGTACCCACTGTGTAAAAAAATTCCTCTTTATTTTTGCAATTCTCTTTAATTAAAAATCCTGTCCGGCTGGACAAAGGTCATACTCACTATTGAGCGTATGTCTATTATTTTGCTAAAATCCCTGAACTGCTAGGGACCACTGTCTTTTGAAATACGTCTCAGTTCCACAAAGCAGTTTGGGGATAGGTGTTCATAGGCGATGAGGTTGAATAGTCCTTCAAAGGTGGTAACCTTGCTGCCATTGATCCACCCTTGCAAAGCTCGACTGTAGAAATTCACGTATTCTACCCATGTGGTGCCGGGGAGCTTCTTGCAGTCTTGGAACCGCTGCCGATACATCTCGGGAGTGAGCCCATATCAAGATAGCAGAGCGTCCTTCATGTGTTGGTAAGAATTCGGGACGGTGGAGGGCAGGTCCAGCATGGTGTCTCTTCCTTCACTGAGGAAGCGCCCCCACAATCCGGCCCCCCAATCCTTTTCAGGCACCCGGTGGGAGGTCATGGCGACCTCGTACGCTTTGAACCACTGCTGGATGTCGTCTCCCTTGTAATACTCTTTTACAACATCCTTGGGGATGTGTACTTTGGCCTCCACCGGGGAAGGGGTTTCTCTTCACTTCTTGCTTTCAGCTCAATTTCCTTTAGGCTGCGTTCATGCTCGAGCTGGAGTTTCTTTCCCTCATGCTCCCTCTGGAGCTTCTTTTCTTCTATTTCCCCTTGTAACCGCAACTGTTCGACGGCCAACTTTTTCTTGGCCAGCTTGAGCTCTCCTTCGATCTTGAGGCGCGCTAGCTCTAGCTCGTGGGATCGGGTTCGCTCTCGGTCTATCAACTCCTCTTGTGACAGACCCCTTTCCGTGCTGGGACTCCGGGCCAGGGAGTCGGTTCTCTCACCCTCCGGGGCGCTAGGTTCCGTCTGCGGCCCTTCCTCTCCGCTGTCTCCTTCTGGTGGGGGCCCCGGACTCTACCCAGGCTGTTAGGGCTTTCTGGAAGTCTTCCTTGGTGCTCAAACCTGTGGTAGCGACGTGAAGTTCCTTGCAGAATTTTTTCAGTTCTCTGTGGGTATAGTCCTCCAAAAGGCCCTTTTGGAATGTGGGCTTCTCGCTCGTTCCGGTGGAACTCATGATTGCTTCTTTCTTCTGTTGTACGATCTCTAGACGTAGGCTCTTTTCCCGTCGCTTGCCACCAATGTTAGAAGGGGCGATCCCAGGGGCCAGGATATCCTCTCCTGACCACTCCGTGACCCACCTCTCCCAGAAATACTGCCGAGTCTTAACGTAAAGTCCTCGCCAGGGAGGACTCCGGGTCTAAGATCGTACACACTGAGCTCACACCACACTTATGAACGGGAACCACACCGTGAATTTCAGTAAGCAAGTTCTTTATCAACAGTAGAGTTCTAGGCCAATTGAACACTTATTTACAAGTGATCGAGGGATCGTAAAGTCTCGGTTGTAAGGAGTAGGGAAGCGGGACAGTCTCAGTATTGGGCCAGTATGAAGCGTACCCTGCGCACAGCTCTCAATCCTCGAGCCGGGGGATACGGGCGATGGTGGTCGTACTAGCTGCTGTACTCACTGCTCTCGCTCCAGGTTGTGTTGGTAGCGTTGATGGTCCAGCCGGACCAGGGTTCTCCTCGAGCCGCAATGAGGTCAGCAGGGCTCGATCTGGAGTGAACAGAGTGTCTGTCAGTTCTTGAGGAGCCGCGACGGCGTCAGCAGGGCTCAGGGTGTTCAACGAATGTCCTTAGAGTTTCAAGGATGAGCTGCAACGAGGTCAGCAGGGCTCCGAGGTTCCAGTTTCTTCTTCACGAGAATGAGCCGCGTCAGCGTCAGCAGGGCTCGATAAGTTCCAAAGTTCAGTCTTCTCCCCAAGGGTGGAGCCGCGAACAGATCAGCAGGGCTCCCTTTTCCAGGATACAACTGCCCGCTAGTTCTTGAGCGGCCCTTGATATAGCGCAGTGGCCCTTTGATGTCCGGACCCTCGCAGGCGGAGATCTCATGCCTCGGGGCTGGTCGTCGGAGAGTTCCGTTGGCTGGCCCTTTGATCCTTTTGAAGATGCGTCTGGGGATTCCCAGACGCCCAGCAGGGTCTGGATCCAGCTCTCGGGGAGGCCAGAGGTGCGATCGAAAGTAGCCCACAGGGGAAGGCCAGAGGTGGGAGAGAAACCAGTCTCCCAGGGGAGGCCAGAGGGGCCATCAAAACTCTTTTGTCTTATCTCACTCATGCAGCTCTTTAGCCCCCAGCCAAGCATGCGCGTCTGCAGCCTAAGTTTCGCTGGGACTGGGATCGGGCAAGGCTATGGAGTCAGGGACCTCGGGAAGGGTAATGGTGGCTGGTGGCCTGTGGGGTGATGCAGGTTCAGGGCCCCCGGTACCGAGAGGTGCATGCGGGAATGGTCGTCCGTTGGTAGGGTCGTGTAGGGAGCGGGGCGGACAGGGAACGGGAGGACCAGGGGTTTCGGGGTGCAGGGCTGGGCTAACGGGACGCTGAGGAACGGGGGAACCACGCCACGAGGCCAGGTCCCACATATATGCTCGTTAGCGTCGGGTAAAACTCCTGGCACGGAAGGATTACTGGCAGAATTTTATAAAGCCTATGCGGACACTCTAGCGTCCCAATTACTAAAGATATATGATGCCGGGTTCCCGGATTCTACCCTTTCTGATTCACAGAATGAGGCATTGTTGATCTCTCTCCCTAAACCCGGCAGGAACCCAGAAATGCTGGGCTCGTATAGACCGCCGGCTTTACTCAATATGGACTATAAGATCCTAGCGTCCTTTATAGTGGCCCGACTGGCCCCGTTCGTTCGGACCTTAGTGCATGTCGACCAAATTGGGTCCGTTCCCACTATAAGCATGGCCCTCAACACCCAACGACTCTACAGGGTGCAACATTATGCAGCAGAGGTATGGCACCGACACGGCTGCCTGGTCTTGGACTAAGAAAAGGCCTTTGATTCCCTCGAGTGGCCGTACCTTTTCGAGGTACTGCGGGTATATGGATTAGGCGACTCATTCTTACATATGGTCAGGCTGCTATACATGCATAGTCAGAGTTCGGACTGGCCCTCTGATATCAGAAAGCATCCAGATACATAGAGGCACTAGGCAAGGCTGCCCTTTATCTGAACTTCTTTTCTCACTTGCCATGGAGCCACTGGCGGAGTGCCTGCGCAGGGAAGGGACAGACTGGGTCATTCAGCTAGGAGATAATCTACATGCGGTTTCCCTGTATGTTGATGATCTGCTGCTATATTTGAGGGACTTACATGATATCCCCTCTACTATTGCGGACATTGTCCGAAACTTTCCAGAGATTTCGAGCCTCAGGGTAAATTGGGAGAAGTCGGGTCTGTACCCCTTTTGGGATGGTATCCCTGATCCTAACGTTCGCAATGACTCCCCTCTTCGCTGGCATCCAACCACATTTCGTTATCTGGGCATCTTTATATATAAAGACCTTAACAATATTTTGGAGGGTAATCTGGCCAGAGCAATATCGGCCATCAGGGCACAGACCCAGTTTTGGAAGACAATCCATTTGAACGTAATGGGCAGAATTGCACTGTCTAAAATGGTGGTTTTACCAAAACTGCTATACTACTTTACCAACTTCCCCGTCTATGTCCCGGCCACCATCTTTCGTGAACTGAACCGCCTGGTCTGTAATCTCATCTGGAACATGGGTTGACCTCGGATGGCACTCTGGAAGGTTCATGCTCCCACCAGTAGAGGAGGCCTTGCGGTCCCAAATCTGGAACTATATTACCTGGCAGCACAGCTGCAATTGGTGATGAAGTGGCTGGCGGGCTTCAGACTGGATGACACAGCCACCACGCAGCCACCATGGTCCCAATACCAGATATACCAATTGTTTCACCCCATCGCTCGGCCCTCACGCCCATCACAGACCTATCTTACCCTGGCACACTGTTGTTACCGCAGAAGCCGATACCTTACCAGGAAAATGATCCCTTATGCCCCATTGCTGCCACATTTAGGAATGCCGGGGCAAAGCGAGCATCACCAGTGGAGCACTGGCATCCTGTCATGAGGCAGATCTACATACGCTGGTTGACCTTTACTCCGAGGGCGCTCTGATACCTTTCGAGGATCTAGCAGAAGACTGCGCATTGCTCACTGGTCAATTCTTATTATGTAACTCCATAGCTCGATCTCTCACGGCAGCATGGGGTGACATTAACACCAAACTGGAGACGCATCTCCTATTGCAATGTTTGCACGTTATGGGTCATGTATCTCATATCGTTTACTGGCTGGCAAACGCACTCCTTACACACACCATGCAGCCCCTAACGTCTCTCTGCACCAAATGGGAAGCAGACAGAGGCAGCCAATAGGAGGATCATGAATGGGCTAGGATATTAGCCACCCCTACGTATTTCCACAGAACTCCAGATTTAGGCTCATACAAACATATATGGTACATAGAGCATATCTCCCACCAGATAAAATAAACAAATATTTTCATCTGAACACAACAGCATGCCCCCGCTGTCTACAGGTGAATGCAGACTTTCTTCACATGCTATGGTCCTGCTCCTTCTTGAGTACCTATTGCAAAGAGGTCAGTGCGGCGCTTACAAGCTGCACTGAAAGAACGTTACCACAGACATGGGAGGTGTGTGTGCTCGGTTCCTACTCCAGACCAAAAAAGCATAGGGTCACAACTAGGTTTATTGATTTGGGCTTCATTGTAGCTAAAAGGTTAATTATTAAAAAATGGAAGCATGCCGACCCCCCTGCAGTAGCCAGCTGGAGAAGCTCACTTTTAGTATGGGCATGTGCGGAAAGCACGTCATTACACAGAGAGGAAATAGCTGGGCTGCACATACTTGCTAACTTGACACGTGCAGATGCGGTAGAGAGCCCAGCTCTTCACAAGAGGCTAGTGGGCAGGACCCAGCTGCGAGACCCCGTTCGCATGACTCCCCTGGTTTGAACGGCTATGAGAACCGGGACGAGGAGGGTGGTCATGCCTAGGACATGCATGAGTTAGGGAAGGGCAGACATAAACAATAATTTCTTTAAATATTAGGGGGGCGGGGCGATACATGGACAGTGGGATGACTGGGTTTGTGGTGCATCTCCTTTATATATATATATTGGCCGAGGTGTGAAGTTATGACAATAGTTTTCTTTGTTTGTTGTATGTTTGATTGTAATAGAATTGTTTTTATCTGATTTTGCCTCAATTTGTAACTGAACTGGATGGCCAGGTGTAATATAGATATGTACAGCTTCTTGTATCTGCCTGAACACTAAAGGATGGAATTATGGACAGCTGATGCATAGGTAACGTACTAAGAAGGAAATTCATGGCCAGTAGGCTGCTGTATGGCCTTGAGGTTTACTATAGGGGACAAATGTTCCGATAATAACAGCCGTACCTTTTATTGTAATTGAAATGGCCATCCATTCCATGTCCTATCCAAGCCCTTCGCCCTTCCTTTTCCCTATTTCTTTCCCTAAATGTAACATACGTGTTTGACAAAATGCAATAAAGATATTTTTAAACAGAAACAGAAACCAGACCCAGCATTTTCAAATCGAAGAGAACAACCCGGAAACCTAAAAGACTCAGCAAAGAAATGGACTAAAGTGGGGTAGGAGCTGAAGCCTGAAGGACGAGGAGAGAGGGGACCAAAGACGGTAGGAGGGTAGCTCCTCATGCATGGGCATTGTGAGTCAATATATATCTGATAAAGAGAGAACACAAGATGTGTCACAGTGTCATTATTAATTTAAAAAGATTTATATAACGCGAACATGACAGGGGAGGGTATCAGAGTGCTTTACAAGTGATGGGATGCAAACAACAACGTAATCAAGAGAGGCACAACTGTGGAAGTGTACAATTTGAGGTAGGTGAAATCTCTTCGATAAGTAGGTGAAACTATAGATATGATCCGACAGTCTAATAATAATCATCGGTACAGACCTTGAGATGAGTTGGAAGACCTAGGGCAGAAATCTGTTCATAAGTAGTAATTTAAGAATAAAGAATAGTCATTAGAAACACGACACTAAAGCTCCAGGGCCGGTCAATGCTCCTGTGTACTTACTTTCACTATTGCTCTAAGCACCTGGACTCCATCTTACTGTTCTCCCCTTTGTCTCTCTGCTTACTTCTGTACCCTGCATGCACCCTGCCCTCTCCTTTGTATTCTGCACTCCCGAATTCTGCCCTACATTTCCAAAACACTTGACCCTGTCTGCTCAATCCATCCTGTATTCTCCCACGACTTGCATCCTTTGCTCCCCACCACCTACCAGCATGCTGGCCCCGCCTTCTCCTGCCCCTTGAACTTGTGCTTCCCAAAACCTTGGATTGAGTACTCTCTAAACCCCCTTTAGCCCTACAATCCCCATACATGTATACCGTACACTCCCCACCACCTTTCGCCCTGCTCTCCACACACCCTTGCACCCTGGGCTCCAAACCACTTTCTGCCTGCACCCCATGCTTAATTCATTCCTGACCCCCTATCCCTCTGTCCTCCCCAACCCCTTGCACCCTGCACTCCCACCACCTGGCACTCACCCCAGTGTAGGATTTCAGAGCGTGTTCCACTGTGCAGTAAAAGCAAGTATGCAATAAAAGGCAAAGAGTGAAGTATAGATTACGGCAATGTATAGAAGGTAGATTGAATGAGCAGTACAAGGGCATTAGGCGGGAGAAGTCAACATAAGTCAGGGGTAAATTGGCATGAACATAGTGTGGAAGAGGAGGATTGAGGGGGTGACAGTGGTAGTCCATGGCTAGATTATAGAGGCAGACCTCAGCTCTGTCTCAATGTCTTAAATGGATAGAATTTAAAGCCAGTCCGAAGTCTGGATATCTAACGGAGTCTTACAGGAATAGTTTTAGACCCTATCTAAACTGAGAAAGGGATGGACCTTTCCAATCAGAATATGTATTTTTATTGTCTGACACTAACCAGTTGTTTTAAGCTAAGCTTTTCGAGCTAAACTTAAGGATTTTGCTGTGCCATGTCTTTGATGTGAATATTGTAAATGTTTTTAACCTACACAAATAAACTTACTTACTTACTTACTTAATTAATTCTGTGAGTTTTTTTGCAAGATTTGTACCATTCTGGGGGAATGATAGATGAGGCCTATTTTACCAAGTATGTCATTTTTTTAGGGAAGGTGGAGAGTCAGTTTTTCAAATGAGGAGAAATATTGAGTTTCAATGTTGAACTTGAGGTGATTTTAAAATATTATAGCATCACCACAGCCCATCCTGGAAGATCTGTCTGTGCTAAAAGGTGAAACTATTTGGCATGAACGTGACTATTATACGTTGGGAGGAGGGTATGAATCAAGTGTTGTGATAGCTAAGATATTGCAATCTCTTTTACAGAAGATAATAGAGAGGGCAGCAGATTTGAACTAACCATAACATCCTCCCACATCATGCATTGCTAATGACCTCCAATATTACATCACTCATGGCCTTGAACACACGCACAATCTTTCTTCTTCCAGCGCCCTGACTCTCTCTGGGAGCGCGCTCGCTGCTCCTAGGGCCTTAAAACATAAAAAGAAGATTTGAAAACCCTTTTTCTCTGTTTGTCACAGGCTGTTCACCAGGAGTCCCTGCAAATTCATCAAACAGAAAGGGGCTAGTTCTTTGAGTTTTTTAAGAGGCTGCAGGAGGCAATGTGAAATAGACATGTGTATGATTGTGTTTCACACCAATAAGAGGATGAGTATATGGTGTTACTGACAGAGCTGCTGACTCTGGAACTGGGGGATACATAACTGCAAAAAATGAAACTTTCAGCTTAAACAATAGGCAAATCTGCTGATCCTCCTTTTTGTTCAACTTCGCAAATGAGGGCACCTTCAGATGAGGGCGAACAGGCCTTGCAATATACAAAACGTCTCTTGTGTTTGACTTAATAGCCTAGAAAGTTGCTCCATCAATAATTATAATCCAGGCCCCATATAGGGTACACATAGTCCTTGACTTGCCTTTCAGTGCACTAATAGAATTGGCTTTCTAATTTATTTATTTATTCATTTGCATGTTTGTATCGCGCTAGGATCACGTCCCGAAGGAGTATCTCTGCGCCTTTGGCAGCCTTATTGCAAATAAACAGTACTGGCAGTGTAACATATCAATTTTGAAATAAAAAGGTTTTTAGATGTCTCCTAAAGGGGAAGTGCTCCTTACAGAGTCTCAAGGAAAGTGGGAGGGTATTCCACAGCATTGGACCAGCAATGGAAAGTGCTCTATCGCCTTGTCTTGCCTTTTTTGCTCTAGGTACCCGCAGCAGAGCCTGTTCGCTAGATCTCAGGGATCGCGAGGGTACATAGAGAGAGAATTTATTAGACAGGTACATGGGGCCTTTCCTCTGAAGACACTTGTGTATGATACAACAGGCCTTGAACTTCACCCTCTGTTTGATGGAAAGCCAATGCAAAGTGGTCAAAAGGGGTTTGGAGGGGGTGCGGGGGGGCCGGTTTAGAACAAGGCGAGCCGCTGTGTTTTGAACTACCTGCAATCTAGAGATTACTCCCTCGTTAGCTGAAAGAAGTAACCCATTGCAGTAGTCTAAGCGACTCAACACTAAGGCCTGTACTAAGGTTTTCCTGGTTGAGTCAGGAAGCAGAGGGAATACTTTCCGCAACATCCCAATGATGTGGAAACAGGACCCCACCACTTGATTGGCATGTTGCTTGAGAGAAAGTTCCTGGTATAGACGAACACCGACATTCTTAACCCCCTGCTTGGGCTCAGGGACTGGGCCAAGATCTTGCGGCCACCAGTCGGGGGACCACAGGAGTTTGGCCTCACCGAACAGCATCACCTCCATCTTTGCAACATTGCATTGCAGGAGGTTAGATGCCATCCAGTGAGCCAATGCCTTCATCCCCTGGGAAAAGGAGTTCCTGACCTCATCCGTGAGGGATTTAAAAGGAAAGAGGAGTTGGGTGTCATCCGCATATGACACAGGGATGAACCCATGGGATCTCATGATGTTCGCTAGGGGGGCCACATAGATGTTAAAAAGGGTAGGGCTCAAACAAGAGCCCTGTGGCACCCCCTTCGAGATTCCCAACTCCTCTGACCGATAAGCACCCAAGGTGACTGTTTGGGTGCGATCTGTAAAGAAACTCCTCAACCAGGCCAGAGCCTTGTCTTCCAGGCCGATGTTAACAAGCCTGGTGGTCATGATGTCATATGACACGGTGTCAAACGCCGCAGACAGATCTAACAGAACCAAGATAACAGAGTAGCCTTTATCCTGGAACATGTGTAGATCGTCTGCGACTGACAGCAAAGTAGTCTCGGTGCTGTGTCTTGGCCTGAAACCCGACTGGGAGGGGTCCAGTCCATTTGTCTTTTCGATGTATTTTGACAAATGCCTATTGACAAATTTCTCTATGATTTTGCCCATAAAGGGGAGAAGAGAGATAGGTCTTAAATTGGTAAATTTGGTCCAGGGAATAGCGGTGTTCTTCCTCAACGGTCTCACTAGCGCCCTTTTCCAGTCTCTCGGGACCTCTCCAGTACTAAGAGATAGATTAATTAGCTGTTGAATTCCTGGCCGAAGGACTTCTGCCAACATAGGCAAAATGTGGGCTGGGATGATGTCCTGAGGGCTACCACTCTTAATCTGAGTGATTAATGCAGTGACCTCTTCTAAAGAGATAGGGGGAAAGCTTTTAAGGCAGTGGGAATTTGGTTTCTGTTGTGTGTTGTTGTGGGAAAGGTTGATTTCGGCTACCTCACTTGCCTTCGAGGCTACTATCTTTTCATAGATTGTATCAATCTTCTTCATAAAGAATAGAGCGATCTCCTCACATAGATCTTGGTATGCAACCTCTATGGTTTCACATGCTGCTGGTCTGGTAAATGTTTGTAGGATTTTATACAGCACTTTGGAGTCTTTCCCAGCCTCTGTTAGTTGTGTAGCAATGTAGTTTTTCCGAGCTGCCCTAATGGCTTTGTGGTATGCCCTAAGTGAGGTTTTGTGGTGTTCCTTATCATCCAGCCTTCGAGACTGTCTCCATACTTTTTCCAGCTTCCTGGTTTTTTGTTTCAGCAGTCTCAGGTCTTCGGAGAACCATATCTCTTGTCTATCTGCATGGCGGGGTTTGTATGTTTTCAGCGGGATGGTGGAATTTATTGCTTCACTAACTGTCTTCTCAAACCGCTGGAGCTCAGTGGTCATGTTTCCTGAGTAGTCATTGGGCAGGGGGGCTTTGTACACCTCTCTAAAAGTATCCGCCGTTAATTTATGCCAGGGTCTTCTTTTACTAGCCAAGGTGGTCTGTATACGTGGCTTATCCATGGCATAGGTGTAGAACTTTAATATAAAATGGTCAGTCCATTCTACCTGGGTAGATACTGTGCATGTAGTTGGGGTGAGTTGGAAAACACTAGGTCCAAAGTATGGCCTGCCTCATGTGTGGGTCCATGGTTAATCTTTTTGAGACCTAAAGAATCAAGATCCGTTAGGAGGGTTCTAACCTCTGTGCATTTATCTAACTCCCCGTGCATATTGAAGTCCCCTACTAGCAGGAAGTTTTGATTTTCCTCTACAAATGATGCTAGGGCCTCTATGAGGGCAATGGAAAAATTCCCACTCGGGCCTGGAGGGCGATATACCAAAGCGCCCTTTCTATGTTCCCTAGATGTGGAACTGAGTTTAAAGATCAGTAGTTCCATCTGTGGGGTGCTGATTTCCTCCAGAGTAGTAATATTTAGTTCCTCTCTATAAACAATAGCCACCCCCCTCCTATTTTATTAGGGCGATCCATTCTGATTATTTTATATCCCATCGGGATGCCTAGTGTGATTGCTGGGACTAAGTGAGGCTTGAGCCAAGTTTCCGTTAAGAAACATAGGTCAGGTTTCTCTGTTGATATCAGATCCCAGACCTGTATGGCATGCTTTACTAGTGATCGTGTATTACAGAGCAGGTTTTTGCTCCCCGAAGGGGGATTGTCCTCTATGATAGATCCAGGGACACATTTTTGCACTGTAATTAGCCTAGCGGTTGGATCCCGCTGTTGCCAGTTTCCTCTACATCAAGGCAGAACTGTGTGCGGCATGCCTGGCACGCAAATGGTCCTTCTAGGTGGGTTTCTATCTTTGCATCACAAGCAGCCGGTAGGTGATTACGTATGTCAAATAATACCTGTGGAGTATATGTAAGCCGCTTAGTGCAGGGGGTCTCCAAGATGACAGGGGAGATCGCCATATTCTCCTGCCCCTAGCCCCGTCCTGTCGCGGACGGGCGCAGATGGGCTGGTCTTTGGCTCGTCTTAGGCGCAGGAATAGGCGCCACCCTGCGCGCCAACGCTGTGCGCTGGGGCCGACGAGGGGCTAAATAGCCCTGAAATGCAGGAGGTCTAGAGCGCTAACCGCTCGACTCTCCGTGTGTCCCGTCTCTGCCCCGCCCTCCACACACCGCGATTGGCTGCAGTGCCGGTTCAGGGGTCAGGAGGCAGAAGGAACAGTCCCACTTCTAAAACCCTATGTGCATGCAGGTAAGTGGATATTTAGGTACAGCGTGCAGCTAAATAGCTAACAGGTACACAATTCTTCAGTTGTAATTTTAAAAACAATCACTATGGTGACAGGTAAGGAAGTGGTGTGCAGAAATATTTCCTATTTCATGTTTAAAAACTCTCACTGGAATTATGTGGCAGGAGAACACCAAATTATGCTGCAGGGTTGACTAAATTATGCGGCAAAAAAGGCAAATTAAGTGGCATTGTGTGCCGCATTTTCCGATAGTATTACTTGATAGTTTTGTCCTTTTTACAATTGGTAATACTGTCTGTGAAAATATCTCACCTCATGACTACCAATGTAACAACCAAATTCAGAAATAAGTAACTGAAAGATGACCAGTTGGCCTTTGCGAATGACCTTCCATTGCAAGCGAACACGTTGCCACATTTTTTGTAACTTTTGATCAGTTTGAGCTAGAAACAATATTTTTTGTTAAAATCTGCAGATTCTCGAGCGGATGATGGATTATGTGGCAAATGCAGCAAATTCATAATTAAGTGAAAAAAGCTGCAGCCGCAGAATCACAAAATTTCGGTGGCTCAGAATAAGATGAAACACTTCCACATTTACATTTTTTGAATTTTAAATACACCTTACCATATTCTAACATTATCTGTGTTGCATGATTGACATGCTGCATCTTTTCAAGGCTCGGCTTTTGCATAGGCTCTTAAGCTCCAGAGCCAACTTAAGCTGTCTCTGTTAATTTTTTGGCTCACCCACCTCTACCTTGCACCAAAGTCAGGGCCACTGGAATTGCGAGGCAGAAGAGGACAAAATCATGTGTCAGGTTCAAATAATGCACCAAGAAAAGATGCACTTTTTAGACGGTATTATTTTATTATTTTTTCATTTTCACACATGCTAACAGTCTGGGCAAATGTTCAACTTCATTAGTACCAATTTAACACCCACATATACCAATTCACAACAGAAAGTTGACCAGTCAACTTTTGAGTAGGATCTTCCTCTTTGCAGCAATAAGAGTAGTCACAGTTTTGGTAACTTTTGATCCATTTGTGCTAGAAACTATTTTTGGGGGTTAAATTATGCAGATTATACAGCAGATGATGTATTGTTTGACACTTGGCAAAGCCATAGTTATGAGGAAATGGCCACATCCCCAGAATTGCATAATTCCAGTGGCCCTGACCTTAGTCCAAGGGTGTGCGCTTTCTGTCAAGTAGATTCAGAAAAGGGAGTGGTGATGAACAGAGTGTCTGAATTAAGCAGACCACTCTTACCCAGTCCAAAGATCAGGGCTTGATCCATCACCGTTATTTATCTCACTGCACCATCCCAGCTCAGAACCTGGCTATATGCAAATCAGTCTGTCCCTGGCCCAGTGCATCATGGGAACAGGGCAGACTAAACTACCAAGCCAATTCTTCACCAGAAAGGAGACAAGCTACCGGGGACCGGTTTCTGGCATTTCAGCCGTCTTCGGCCCGGCTTGCTTGAATCCTGATGGTGCAGTGAGAAAGGGACTCATGTCTGAGTATACCCTGCCACACCTATAGTGGCCAAAAACGATTCAGAAAAGGGGGTGATGATGAACAGAGTGTCTGAATTAAGCAGACCACTCTTACCCAGTCCAAAGATCAGGGCTTGATCCATCACCGTTATTTATCTCACTGCACCATCCCAGCTCAGAACCTGGCTATATGCAAATCAGTCTGTCCCTGGCGTTGATGGATCAAGCCCTGATCTTTGGACTGGGTAAGAGTGATCTGCTTAATTCAGACACTCTGTTCATCACCACCCCCTTTTCTGAATCATTTCTGTCAAGTAGAGGCGTTGTACTGGAACGGGGGGGAGGAGGGGGAGGAGGAATTAAAGCACAAAACATATCTTTTAAGACTTTTCCCACTGTATGTGTGCTGTACAGTGCAACACATGTGCAAGGTTTGAAAAATATGGAGACTTTTAAAAGTTGCCTCACTGTTACGCCTGCCTCAAGGAGAGGTAATTTTTTGCCTCAAATCCCTGTCTATAAATGTTAGTAGATAGGGATTTGTCTCAAAACCCATGGGGGGTTGCCCATGTGCCCCTTTGATGCAAAGTAGCGCAAGGTAGGGCAAACAGCTACCTTATGTTTCTGAAGGCAACTTTAGCAAACAAATCATGATTTGCTTTGGACAGTAAATCCTACCACAACACTGTGTGCTGGGTTTGTGTCACTTGTGTGATGCAAACTCAGCACAAAGTGATAGTACATCTGGGTCAGAATCTCTAAACCGGCGCTTGTCAATATTATTAGTTCGATTTCTGTTCTTACTGCAAGCTAATGCAAATGAGAGTCTTTTAATATAAACCGAACATGTGAGGGGCATTCTTTTCTGGTTTGCATCACGGCCCACGGCAGCCTCACTAGGCCACTGATTTTAGTTGCTTGTGCTTGCGTATTAAGTTATTCCTGGTCTACAGCGCACACAGCCTTAGCTGCAGCTCACGGAGCATCTTTTTTGCCGCATATAGAGGAAATAACTTAGAGGGAACATTGTTCAGGACATGTTAAATGACCCCCATTGATGACATCATGCTAGTCTTGTTGGCATTAGTTTTGATTTTTCTACTGAATTTTGATAATGATATTTTGTGCAATATGAGTAGAAGGTATTGTTCGATCACTTTGATTTGAATGTACAGTTTTGTGATAGTGTGGTTTATTACTAATGACTTGGCCCAGCTATGAGAAATCTAATCCTCCTATGTTTAAAGGAGGGTCACAACATGCCACAGGCTCTTCCAAGCAAATAATGCAAATATTTATAAACTATGCAAGACTTAAACGCTATGACATTTTTGAGGAGAGATTGATAGTAAATGATTTGGCACCAAATGAAGATCAACGGTTATAGACATTTTAAAACAGAATATGGATATACGACTGGAGATCTGGTTGGTGGGAGCGATGCACAAAGATGACAGCTCCCAAATGGACTAACAGAAGAACACCCCAGAGGAGCTTTTGCCACTCAGGACCAGGCGGAAGAGCAACACAGCAGCACGGAGGCTGGAGAAATGATCACAAGTCCTGACCCTAGAGAAACTCCTAGACATGACTCAATCACAAAATCAAGAGCCCTGACGGCAGAGCAAGTAGGGCATGAGGAGAAGGCACCACAAGCAGTCTGAGTGAAAAGCCTGAGCCTCAGCACACAAACAAGGAGAGGCAGAAGAAGTGAGCACCATGCAAGAGACCTGCTCACTTCCTGCCCCTGTTTGGAAGTGGGCATGAGCTGACTGCCCCACTGAGTAGGAGACACATGGCCCAAGGTACCTTTGAGGCCCAAGTGAAAAGGACATGAAGATCTGGTCCAGTTAAGGCAAAAATAAAGAACTAAGCCTTGAAGGGCACCTAAACACAAGCGGCGAGGGCTGAAGTAGTAGAGGAAGCGGGAGAGATGGAGCAATCCTCTTCAAAGAGATGAGAGAGGTATGAGAAAAGAGACCTTGGTGGGAAGGGAGAGCGTACATGCTTCCAGTAGATAGGAAGGCACTAGGGAACAACATCCTACCACACCCACAGCATACTATCAATGAGATAGCAGAAGCTGAAGACAGAATGGGGTGCAGAAAAGAACCTCCCAGGTAGAGACTATTGTCAGACTAAAACAATAAGAATTTAAGTTAGGTAGGTTGATACACAGATTCCGAAAAGCGGAATATTAAGGTGAAACTCTGCTTAGCTGCGGAGGCATGGGTGATGCCAACACTCTGAATACACTGTGGCCTAAATCAAATTTGATTAAAGAACCATGAATCAGGACCTCTGTGTACATGATCAGGTCCCACTCTAGACGCGCAGGTTGCATATAATTGAACAACAGTCGCTGACAGGGAAGTTAGAACCTCAATTCTCAGGGTGAAAACAAGGATTGAGCCTGGTTGGTGTAAGCTATGAGCAGAATAAAGAGGCCTGAGGTGCATGCTTGGCCCCAACCACTTCAGCCCATGCTCTCGAGTAACCATAGCAATCTGCAACCAGATTAAATGAGCCACAAAGAGGCAGATAACCAAAACTGAACGGCCTCCTAGAAGGAATGAATGCATTGAGGGAGGCACTTGAAAGGCAAACTGACATGGCAGCTGTAGATGTGTGCCTTTTTAAAGATTATCAGAAGAAATGTCAGCAAGAGTAAAGCACACAGAGGTAGCAATAGAGGAGCTACATCAATCACTTCCAACATGAAAACCCAGCGTCAGGGACTCACAGAATGAGTACAATTCCTTATATACTGGGCTGAAGATTTTGAGCCATGTTCAGGTGGAATCATATAAGAGCAGTACGCCTGCCAGAGGGATCAGAATACACCAACATATTAGGGTTCTTGGAAAGTTGGATTCCTAAAGAGGTGGTGCCCCAGGGACTCTTAAATTCTATTCCTTCAAAAGGGTGCTTTGAATGCGTGCCGGGAAGCACCTCCCACTCCCTCAAGTACACCCACCCACTGATGGACAAACTGCAATATTACTGTGACAAGGACACCACCCTGAAGCGAGTGTGGGTGGCGGGCCACCACAGGGTCGGGAATGCCACACTGTGGATTTTCTCAGACTCTATGACAGCTGTTCAGCAGCAGAGAACTCAAGCTGAGGCGCATGGGAGTAACATACATGCTACTGTTCCCTGCCATGCTGAAAGTGCTTTCGTATGGGAAATCATGGTTTCTCATGGATCCCAAACAAAGAGGAACTAGATGCAAGAGACTCTGAAGTACACTGAAGGATGACAGTTGTGCAACCAAAGGATTAAAGACGAAGAGGAAGGAGGTGCATCACAAGGATATGGGAAATCTAAAAAAGCCTACAATGGACCAGAGCAGAGAAGGCAGAGACACAGCAATCACAATTACAGCAGCCCTCAGCCATAAGAAACTCTGAAGAAGAGGAGAAGAAAAGCTGCCGGACATCAACACAAGACAAGTTGATGACCTTTGAATGGCCCTCTGATCCCCTTTCCCGCTCTAGGCTCGTGTCTATGCTCTATAGACAGCTATGAAATAAATAGCCATAAATATAAGAAGTAATGAGAGAAGCAGGGCAAGGACATGAAACACTGGCTGCGCCTCACTTGGCTGAGCATGTTAGTAAGATATTGGAGGGCAGGCCTGCGAGGTGAACCCTTATGACCCTATTAGAGAGTTGGCTTATTTTGTTTAAAATGGTGATGGTCCTAATGGGCAGAAGGTGGTTGCCAGAAAGCTCTGAGTGGGACATTGCGTTGGGGAAGTTCCATTATGGTCATAATACTGATTAACACATGCATATGTTGCACCTGAGATGGGTTGATTGGGGGTTTGTCAGAGGGGTGTACAGCAACAAAGTGCAGTAAAGTCAACAATAGGTATAAAACAAGACTGCAACTGTCTCACTTGGACCACTAGAAGTATGAATTTAAAATATACACCACACATTCATATTTTAAAGTGTGAGGGACCGCCATAGTGCTGTTCCATGGCTCACATAGACCAATTACAGAGGGAGAGACTGAGAAAGAGGTGGAAGGGCCAATTATTTGCCACAGTTTTTTCCAGATATGCTTAAAGTGCAATCATATTTTTTAGGCTTGTAATGCCATTTGAGGAAATAAATAATGACATAGACCCTGAAGGGAGGTAAATCCTACTATATGCCAGGATGGAAGGCATAGAAATAATGTTAATCAGTCTATATGATCCCAACACAAATCAAGACAGATCAAATTAGATTTGTTCACAGAACAACTTTCTAGTCCCATATACCTTTGACAATATGGGGGGTTTCAATATGATAGAACAATGCACAGATCTCATCCTCCACTGCCCTTATCCCCCAGAATGCAGAACCCACAATCTAGTGAGTACTCTCATGGTTAAAGAACTCACAACCTGCACGTTAGATTGGACATAATATTGGTCTCCCATTTAGGTGACTTAACTACTCAGAATGAAACAACTGAGTGCTGCGCTGTCCAACAATAAGCCTCTGATTGCTACCTTTGGTTGGAGGTAAAAAAGTACGGCAATCCCGATGTGGAGACTGCAGCAGAACATACTAGAGGATGCAGCATAAAAAGACACCATAGCAACTGAAATTTCTGAGAACGAGGGCACTGCCACCAATATATCAATCGAATTGTCGAAAAGTGCCACTTCACGCCCACCTTTAAAGTGGGCGTGAAGTGGCCCTGCACTAGAACTGCCCAGAGCATTCGGGGTGAGGTAAACAAAGAACTAGAGAATATGGAAAATAGGTTAAAAGAGCCCATCAATGCAGATTGATGGCATAACACAAGAGACACAGGTGACCTTAGAAGGTAACTAGGCAAAGTCCCTAAACTGACTCGTAGACTTAGATTAAAAGAATATGGGGCATATGTATCAAATACTCTATTTGCGAGTTTCAAATTGCGATTTTTTGAGAATCGCTATTTGAGAATCGCAAACGAGATGTATTTAAAAATTTGCAAATAGTTAGCGATTTCTGGGCATTCCTTAATTGCGAAGAGCAAATTGCAAATCGCAATTAAGGAATACCTTTTTATTCATTTCTATGGCCCAGAAGGCCCATAGGAATGAATAAAAAGACATTCTGAATTTGCAATTCGCAATTTGAGAATCACAAATTGAGAATGCAATTTCAAGGGTACCAGGGTGCCCAAAGTACACCCTGATGCACCCCTGAAATGAGCATTTGTGCGCATGTGGCGCACATACATGCCCTAAGGGCATGTATGTGCCATAAGGGCATGTATATGTGCCACATGGCACTTTGAAAAATGCCAAAAAGTGTATTTTTCAAAGAAATCGCAAATTAGCACCAACTTGACGTTGGTAGTAATTTGCGATTTCTTAAGGAGAAATCGCACAACTTAGGTGCTTCATACATTTCATTTAAGGAATCGCAATTTGCTTTAGGCAGCAGAAATGGAAACAGCAAAACACCAATGATTGTTTATGTGCAGGAAGGTCCCCCTTCCTGCACATAAACAATAATTTAAAGAAAAAGCAGTTTTGCAACTTCTATTAGTGCTGTATTAAGCAGCACACATAGAAGTTACAAAATAGCATTTAAAGATTGTTTATGTGCAAGAAGGGGGACCTTACTGCACATAAACCCTCTTCCCCTCAAAACAGGCACCCTTGTACTATGGTGAAAGGGTGCCTGCGTTGGTGCTAGACAGCTTAATTTAGGACCAGCGCAGGGGAAAACGCAGGGCTGCACCATAGTCAAGTAAATATGGTACAGCCCTGCGTTTCTAAAGTGACGATGCAGGAGTTAGCCTTCTTGGCTTACGACACGCTTCGCCACTTTCATGTAAATATCCCCCTGAAGCATCTAACTCTTAAATAAAAGTCCTTGTCAACTCAGTATTGGTATACAACAGTGAGCAACCCGATATACCCTTGGGGGCTTTGGTAAATGTATGAAAGGGTAGGAGATGCCTCCAAGGGAATTAGTTCCAGAAGTCTTTTTGAATGATTAGAAAAATTCTCAACAGGACAAATCAATGATCCTCTACTAGAGTCAATCAATAATTATATAATTTAGTCAGTGGTAAAAAAATCAATTTTTTTAACATGAAACACATATGACAAGAAACAGGACACACAAACGGTGTATATGAAAATCTTAGATTTTATCAAAAGAATTAAGAGGCATAGATATTTTAAGGTACAAATATATAAACAGGCCTACAGGAAGAACAATAATGCACCAATCTTGTACTCTGTAGCTCCTGATCAAACCTATCCTATTTACAACCATTGTCAATTGGGTAGGATAAGGGCGAAGTCGACGTTTCGGTCTCCTATGTATGTATCTCTGAGACCATCTTCGGCGGCGGTCCCCCCATAGGCATTAGGATGCTGCCACCACCACAGCAGTCGCAATGCCTATATTTTATATTGCGGCACGTGCTACAGCACACGCTGCAGTACAAAAAATAGTCTTAACACATATCCCTGCACTACGTGGCTTGCACCATGTGGTGCCTACCACATGGTACAGGGATATGTAGAGGGCACCATAGGTGCCCCCCAAAACTGAGGGCCTAGGGAAGGTGAGCCTGCGACGGGGCCCCAATGTCTCCTTCTGCCAAACTTTTCATGGTGGGTTGACCACCATGAAATGTCCGGCAGGGAGGGACATCAGAACCCCTATGGCGGTACCGGGCAGGCACGCCACCTTTGTAGGGATCAGAGTTCCCTCAGACTGTCCGACGGGCTCCTTGAGCCTGTTGGATCCTTGGCGGTCAGTCTCTTCACCCCAATACTCATCCGCCTGCCATCCTAATGTGGCGGGCGGTAAACATGCTTACGATGGCAGTGGAACCACCACCGACAGGCTGTCGGTGGCGGTCCCACCTACGTTTTTTTCTCTCTCAGTTAAAATGCTGCATTTACAAGCCTCAGGCCTTATGCTCCTAGTGGCCAGTAGACACTGCCATATTTATAACCGAAAAATAGTTGTTTTTATCCAATTTGAGAAATTTAAAGTGAAGAAAAAGTTTTCTATAAAACATTAACATTAACATTAAGGTGTCCGTCGTAAATGCTCAGAATTTTCCTAACCTGTTTCGGAACCTATGTTTCCAACCGACTCGGATACATTTCCGACCAACCGATTACGATGAAAAGGTAACCGTTCGGTCTTTCCGACTTGGTTCCAACCAGCATTTGGAGACTCCGAATCGGTCGGAAACGAATCGTACAGGTCCATGGATCGCATATACCACCGACATATTACGATGTCGGATTCGGACAGCCTTTCCAAATCGGTCTGTCTGATGTGGAACGGCTGTCAGAAACTGACTTTGGGCAATCGTAGCAGGCCCCTCTTACTCAGACGCCTCTGGTTGGGGCCTGTGGGGGTGCCCATGGGAACCCTCTTTACAACAATGCACAGTGTGGAAGGCAACATGGGCTGCTCACCACAGTATGCAAGGTTTTACGCAACCACCTCTTTTTTCAATAGGAGCCTGTGTTGTCGGTTGGAACAAAGGCTCCCGTTGAAGTTAATAGGAGTCTGACCGAACAGTGTTCAGAAACATCGTTTCCTACTCCTTGTTGGAATCACCAAACCAAAATCGGTTGGAACTGATTCTGACAAGGAGTTGGTAGGAATGCTTCCCAATTGACATCTTAATGAGGCCCTTATTGTTTAGGGAAGCACCTTTAGTCACTCACAGTTCCTCCCATTTGAACACATTTAATTTTCTGTTATAAATATGACACCATGTCTACAGACACTGGGGGCAAGATGCTTGGTATTTGTAAATGTGACACTTGTAAATGGGAGAACATTTTAATGATTTTTATGGAATCCATATAAACAAAATTAACTCTCCAATTTGATTTTCTTGATACAGTGTTATATTCATAAGTGAAAAATACAACCATTATTTTAAGTTGGAGAAATTCAAAGTAGAGAACATTTTTCCATATTCTGAACATTTTTGCAGAACATTGTTCTGCACTTTAAATGTATCCCATTTGTGCTATACATGTAATGGGGCCACATATGGCAAAAGGTATCTCCTGTGCCACAAATACATACAACACACGTCTCTCAATCACCTGCATACATATCCCACTCATACACACACATGTTCATACATCCCCAAAGGTCATTCTCTCACTGACAAAGAGGTGTTCAAACCATATCATCTGGCTCTTTTGACATTAGGCTTAAAGTGTATTAAGCTAGGCATGGGGGTGTCTGGTAACAATGCGCAAGTTGCTTAGGCTTGAGTATCTCATGATGATTTTAACTGATCAGAAGTAGCTCTCAGTACAAAAAAGGTTGGAGACCCCTGGTTTAAGAGCTCTAATCTTCTCTAAAAGAATCTCCATGGTTGGACAGTGGCAGGGCTTAGTAGGAGATGGTGGGTCTTACAGGGTGTTAATGTGGATACAGCTAACCCAGATTTTGTCATTCTAAATAAAGGGAGATTCATCTTATTAGTTCAAGACACTGGCTTTTCTACACTTTTGTAAAAATGAAGAATAATCCCAGTAACAAAGGCCTACACATGCATCAATCTCGGCTTTTGCGATTTCTAAATTGCGATAAATAGGGATTCGCAATTTAGAAATCGCAAAAGCCTATGCATGATTATTTTTTCCATTTTTATGCAATTTGGTAGAAATCGCTATTTTTACCGAATCGCATAAAAATGCAATTTTCAAATTGCGAGTTCGCAATTCCCATTCATTCCTATGGGCCAAAAGGCCCATAGGAATGAATGGGAATTGCGAATTCGCAATTTGAAAATCGGAATTCCTCAATCCATTTCAAGGGTGGAGAGGGGGGTCTAAATGACCCCCCCATGCACCCCTGAAATGTATTTTTCGCATCATGTTGCACACACACATGTCCTAAGGACATGTGTGTCCGTAACATGAATGTTTTAAAAATGCATTTTCTGCATTATTTACAGTTTTTGCAAATTTACCGAGTAGTTGAACTACTCGGTAAATTTGTCCCTCTAATTGCGAATTCGCATTTTAAAAAGTATTCATGCATTGCTTTTAGGAAATCGCAAATTTGTGATTTCTTAAAAGCAATCGCATTTTTAGAAATCGCAAAAATGTTACGATTTCTAAAAATGCTTGATGCATTCCAAAATGCATTTTTGGAATCGCAAACGGCCGATTTTAAGGAATCGCACCGTTTGCGACTCCAAAAATGCTTGATGCATGTGGGCCACAATGCCTTAGAAACTGCACAAAAAACTAGGCATATGACAGGAACCAATTCTCTTAGCTCTTCCCGTATACAGTAGTAGAAGGTTGAAACATGAGGGAATGCCTCAAACATTTAAGGCCAGTAAATATATCCAAAGAAGGTCTGGAGTCAATTGAATTTTAAAACAATAAATAATACAGTATCTTCCCAAAAGACTCAGGAGAGGTGTCTTAGAATTTAAAATAGACTGATACAAAGGCAGAGGTGATTTGATTGCTCTATCTAGATACCTATACATTAATATAGTGAGAGGCAGCACATTTTCCAATTGCACTCTTCAGAGGAAAGATGAGAGGCAAAATGGTGGCCAATTTGAGAGGAAAATGAAGCAGAATGTAATAGATATTGTGCATTGAGAAAACTATTGAAAAAAAGAGTATCACCACTGCAACCCAGCCCATTTTACAATCAAAAAATGGTCTTCATGGCTAAAAATATAAGGGATTCCAGCCCGGGCAAACTTTTCAAACAGCTCTGTGATCTGAAGCTCTGCTTCTGCACGCCATCTTATGCAGCATCAAAGCTCTCCCACCATTGTTAGATAGTTTTAAGTTGTTTTAACTGTTTTTCCAATTAATCTATTGCACCTTGTAGGGTTTGCAACAGGAAGGCTTTTGTAGTGTGCATTTCTCTTTTCTGCATGGAAACTTTAGGGGAGAGAGTTTGGGCTGGGGATTGTATTTGCCTTCTTTCTTGGTTGTTGTCTTCTTTAGAATTTTAAGAATTGATAACATTTGGGATGGTGGTCTATAAAGACTTGTGCCCCCATTCTGTTGCATTACTAGTGACTTTGTTGGTTTTAGATCTATTGTACACATTCCACCATCGAATGAAGAACTCAGATGCGTGCCTGTGTCCTGAATGCAGCATAGGACCCACCCAAGTGTCATTGAAGTAGTCCATAAGTGGGGCAATATTCTCTTTCTTAGCTTTATGGTAAGGTGAACTGTCAGAAATGGGAAGAAACATCATGAAAAGACAAAGGAGGATATGGTAAATATGGACCTCTATCCTCAATATAGGCCCTTAAATAAAATCAGAAGGGGCCTGGCATGGAAACTATGGGATGTGGGAAATTCATTGATGAACCCTGTGGGTCTTCTGGGTCAGGGTAAAACTTTTATGGGAGATTGGGTGTAGGGACCGTATAAGAGTAACACGGACACTGGGCAGAGGCCTGGCACATTCGTGGTTGTTTTGCAATTTCACTTTTGATCAGTTCGAGACACTGCTTTGCATACCCATACTTTGTTATTTTTCTTTCTTTTTCACTTTCCACTTCCCTTTAGTGCTACAGCTGCCTAATTCTTCCTCACCTCAGTGTTCCCGCAAACTCATTTTCAGAAAGACTCTTTCCTTCTCTAGCTCCCCTTACCTGTACATTAGATATTCAGCAATGGCTCCTTCAATGTTGTTGCCACTCCTCCAACTCTGCAGCATTGCCCTCCTCTCCTTTGTGTCTTTGGTTCTAGGCCTGTATGCCAGTAGGACTTAGGCAATAACAGTCATCCCATGCCAACTGAGAGTCAAGTCACTTACTTGCTTGATACACGTAAATGTGTTGCCTCTTGTCTTGTATTCCTTTATTTCAGCAAAGATTGCCATAAAAGATATCATATACGTATACATACATATTAAAATAAACATATCAATTGGTTATATATACAGTATTGCATTATTTATGTTTAAACAAGGGGTCCTAATAGTTGGTTAAGCATTGTTTTTTCTAATATTACAGAGCTTGGTTTTTGTGATAACATGAAGCAGCTGCTGGTGATATTCCTAACCAGTCTGGTCAGTGTTGGACCTCTTCCCCCATTTTTCCCATTGTTCTTAATCAACATATTACTATCCAGTACCTTGAGTAGAACGAGTGGACAATTGAGTTGTCTATGATCTTTAGGGATCTATGCCTTGAATCAAATAATGTGGATAAATGAGGGGTCTTGTCCTTCCGGAACAGGTAGGATAATGTGAATTGTGTAAAAAGGAATACACCTGGTCTCGGTTTTGGGGGCTACCTATTTATTTAAAAGTAGACTTAGGGCCTACGTTTGCTTAATTTGTAGGCACTAATTTAATTAGAAACATTTAATTATGTTCCTGTCAGTTTATGAATATTACTACATATCCAAATTGTGACACATCAAAGCTATTACATTTTTGTGAATCATTGACATTCAAATTGATAAAACAAATACAGTGTGCACCAATCCGGTGTCAATTACATTTTTTGAAAAACATAAGTCAAAAATAAAATATCAACTTTACATTCAAGCTATAGAGGACTGAGGACCGGATGGTTTTACCGGCGGAGTCCACGCCTCTGCACAGCCACCTGGAATCCCTACCTCACCTTGCTCCTCCCTCCTTCCTCCTTCCGATGTCGGGGCTGATGGCGGCCGGCGGCTAGCGGTTTTTGGCGTGCCTATGATGAGAGCTTCCCCTGCTTGCCCTGTTCGAGTGCGGGGGAAAAAAAAGAAAAAACAGAGAAGAAACGACGGCGCGGCGTTTTTTTGCATCCCTTGATGTTTCTGCGCTGAGGACGATTGAACACTGGATGCCGTATTCAAAATAGCCAGTGTTTCTCCTAGAAAAGCAATCTTGCAACCTCAGAGCAGGTGAGCGCAGCCTTGGGTTTAAGTTAAGTTTACGTTCTCCAGGGTTGCTTCCCTGCAATATGAAGCTCTTTTTTTTCCGGGGGTCCTCAATACCGATTTTGCTCAACTTAGCCAATGCATAGTGGGACGGTTTTCCTGGATTTTGGACTGATTTGTACTCAGCATTCAGTGCTCTGATATTAGATAGATAAAAGAGGAAGGGAGGAAAAACTTTAAAAAAGGAAAAACTTTTGGTGCCTTCCTTCTCCCACGAAAGGAAACTCGAGGCTCCTAACCCACTTGATAGATAAGAGGTCCTTTCCCCCCCCCGTGTTTTGGGAAAAGCAGAACTTGGGCGGCACAACTTACTGTTTATCTGACCTCAGGGAGTGGAAAAGAGAACTCCTAGTATTGTGAAGGAGCAATTTTGACAATATAGGCAAGCTGCTAAAAGCCCGGATCAAAGCTAAAGCTCGTCGGCAGCAGGCTAAGGAGATGAAGGATGCCACCAAGACGATTGGTAAGGAGTCCTCTGAAAGTACAGATGAGCTAGAGGGACCTTCCACTGAACAACTAATTCAAACCAGCACAGCAGAAAGCCCGGTACCGGGCAAACAAAGGGGTTGAATATTGGTCCGAACACTTTCCATCCTGCCCAATCTGCGCATTCTATTCAATCCGATCATGACGGTCCAAATGAAGTTAAAAAAGATAAAATGGCTGGTTCACTTAAAGGATCAAAACAGTTCCCCTTGTTTATGAAAAAACCCAGCATAAACTCGACACAGTCAATAAATTGCTCAGCTCAAAATTTGTTACACACGGATGGTAATTTAGGGGATCTCAAACAGCAACTCCTCTGGCATCGATACAATCACCAGAAACATCAGTCACTACTAATTCTGGTCTCACCGAGTCTCCTGTAATAACCAAGCCTGTGTCTAATATTATTACAATGCCTGCTCTGATTCTTCATCAAGATGAGCAAACATCATTATTGACAGTACAAAGAGATGAGTCAGCCAAAGCAGCACTGTCACTAGACTGTACTCAATCAATCATTACTGATCTTAATATTGTTCAATCAACATCAAGGAAGTCGCCCTCACCATCGGCTGTGTACACCCGTTCTACATCTTTAATTGACCCGTTCAGCCCCACTCTAGACATGAATACTGAGTCTGTAGGTGAAATCCAGATGACAGTTAAGGACATGCTGAACTTAATATTGGATGAGGTTCAGGAGCTGAAAAGATTCCAACAAGCCAAACTGGCCTCAATCCATCAGCGACTGAAGAAGATCGAGGACTTAGTCTCTAGCTTTCCACTCCGTCTTCAAGAAGCCGAGACTCGAATCTCAACCTTGGAGGATCAGATGATGGAGGTTAAAAAAGATGTTACAGTGATCGATAAGAGCAGACGAGCATTGGAAACAAAATTGGATGATTTGTAAAATTATACCAGAAGATCAAACCTCCGTATAGTGGGGGTTCCTGAGGGGCTCGAGGGGTCAAATACGGTGCAATGGGTGACCTCCTTTTTAAAACAGAAAGTAATCCCAGAACACAAAGGGGATTTACCAATAACCAGAGCGCACCGGGTGCCAGCCAAACTCTTTCCCAACTCCACATTACCTCGCAGAATTCTACTAAATTTCTCAGATGCTCGGATAAAGGAATCTATTTTATCGAAAGCAATTCAGCAAGGACAATTTTCAGTAAATGAGACAATCAAATGCTGGATTTTTTCGGATATGTTCGCAGCTGCAGCACGTAGGAGGAAGGAGTTCGTGAAAATGCTTCATCTATTCAAAGCCAACGGTGCCCAGGCCATGATTGCTCAGCAATCTAAACTGAAAGTATTGGCAAAGGGAAGATACTATATGTTGTCAGATTTGGATGAAGCACAAGACTTACTGAAGGAAATCTCTCATGGGCACAAGGTGTAAAAGGAGGGGGAGAGGGAAGAGGGGAGAGAGGGAGGGGGGAGAGTGAAGGAAGAAAAGAGGCAGAATTTTCTAAGCAGGATAATGAAAGAAAAAGTTATTGTCTTACTGAGCACAACGTGCTCTCCTTCCTTTTTTCGTCTTTTTTTCTTTTTTCTTCTTCCACTCTATGTCTCTTTTTTCTTTATTCTTTTTGTTGTCACAACTGAAGGTTTATTTTAAGACTAGAAGATTAGAAGAAGACTTTAGGTACGCTCAGTACTTGGTGTATCAATGAGAATTGCTTGTCTATTTTCTTTGGAGTTAGGCAGGGGTTATTGTGGGGGTCGAGGTGAGGTAGAGGAGTAGGAGGAGGGTTCCAGGGTCCGAGGGGTGTAATAACAGGACACCCAAGTGTTAGGGGGTAGAGGTCTGTGGCAGGTGTTGGGGAAGAAGGAAGGGCCACAGGACGGGGGCGGAAGTCTCGGGTAGGTGGTGGAGTATGAGGGGAAGGGAAGGGGTCACTGGGGGATATGGGGGGGAAAAGTATTGAAAAAATGAAGTCCTTTGTGCTTTTCTGTTCCATCATTTCTTGTTTGGTAGGTTCAACTAAAAATAGTGAAAAGAGAGAGTTGGGTGGAAAATTTTGAATTTATTTTGGATGTCTAGTAGGGAGTATTTGAAAATAGTTTCTTTGAATGTTAATGGCTTAAATAATAAAAAGAAAATGCATGCCATAGAAATGTGGATTAAAACTGAAAATCCCTTGGTAATATTGTTACAGGAAACACATATTTCTTCGGTAAAATTAGCCGAGTTCCCAATGTTCAGAGCATGGGCCTCGTACCACGGCTTCTCTTCAGCCACAGAGTCTCAGAGGGGGGTTGCATTATTTTTAAATAAGAATATCCATGTGGAAATTATACATTCTGAGGAGGGTGGTTCAGGACGCTGGTGTTGGGCTACTTGTAAAATTCAAAATAGACAAAGACCTATTACCTTTGTAAGCTTCTATGCACCAGTAGAAAATAATTTTAGAGCTTATGAAGAGATGTTTCAATCTCTTTTGACCGTGACAGGAGACGTCATCATTGGTGGTGATTTTAATATTCTGATCAATTCCACTTTGGATTCTACCACTCAATCAAGAAAACCGCCCAAGCCAAAATCGCTGAAAACCATCCTGAACTATAAAACAACGTTCAACCTCTGCGATCCATGGCCCACACATTTTCCGGCTAAAAAAGAATTTACATGCTGGTCAGGGAGATTTAAGTCATCCTTACAAAAAAAAAATTCTGGCTTCCAGACAACTTAACTTTAATCAACAGAGGACTCTTCTTAATGGGTTCTCTGATCATGCAATATTAGTCACCGGGTTTGTTTTAGGACAAATTGTAAAAACCCTAAACGTTGGGTGTTTAACAAACAATATCTGAATGACAAAGCATGGGTCGACTCTTTAAAAACAGAGATTAGAGACTTTATTTCTCGTAACATTGAATCAGCCTCACTCAACATGGTCTGGGATGCTTTAAAGGCTTTTATCTGTGGATTCATTATTAGTAAGAATGCAGCCATATTTAAAGCAGCTAGACTTAAGAAGAATTAACTTTAACAGAAAATACAAGTGCTAAGTAATTTAAGACATCTGAATTCATCTAGCACTTTTCAACATTAACTTGATGAGGCGAAACTGGAACTTAGTGCAGATTACTATTCCAAAGTGAGGAGATCTTCTGTAGACAATCCCAAAAAATATATGAAGAAAGCAATTTTACAGGGAAGTTCCTAGCCTGGCAGGTCAGAGAGCAATCTGCTGCTAATTTGATAAGAGGATTAAAGTGCCCACTTACTCATGCAGATATAGTAGATCCGGTTGATATAGGGAAGATAATGCTTAGTCATTATAATAACATCTATAGTCAGCAACATAATATAGACCATTCAAATTTGATAACATTTTAAAAAGTATGTATTGCCCACTCTCTCTCAAATTGAGAAATCAACAATGGCAAGCTCATTCTCCATGGAAGAATTAGAATTTGTTGTTAAAGAGCTTTCAAATGGTAAGGCATGTGGTCCAGACGGCCTGCCTGCAGAGTTTTTTAAAGTATTTTTTGGCGATTTTTCTGATTTACTTTTATAATTATTGAATTCTATGTTGGAGGGCGGCTTGATTCCAGATTGTTTTCGGGAGGGTACCGTGGTGAGATTTTTGAAGAAGGGGAAAGATGCTAAAGATCCAAACTCTTATCGACCCATTACCTTATTGAATACTGATTATAAAATTACAACTAAACTTCTTTCAATACGTTTTAATCAGTTCACAACAGATTTGATCCACCGGGATCAGAATGGTTTTATTGCCAGTAGGCAATTGATCACTAATACTCATTATTTGATTGAAGCGTTAGATTATTTTGAGACACGAGGGATTCCTGCTTTAGTTTTGTTATTAGATGCAGAAAAAGCTTTTGATTAGGTGGTATGGGAGACACTTTTTATTATTTTGGAGCATTTTGGTATATCGGGCAAAATTATAACCTTTATTTGAAATCTTTATATTGGCGCCAAAGCCAATGTTATTATAAATACGGTGCAGCTTGGGTCAGTCTTAGTCAAGCGTGGCACAAGGCAGGGCTGCCCACTATCGCCTGTCCTCTTTGCGTTCTTTATCGAACCATTGGCAGCTGCATTGAGGAACTGTGCGGATATGCTTCCTCCGATACCATTAATGGCTAAGGTAAATTATATGCGGATGATATCATGATTCTAATTAAACCTGAAATTCGCTCCTAAGCGAGAGTATTTCAGATTTTTGAGGAATTCGAAGCCTTGGAGGGATACCGCATTAATAAAAAGAAAACTGACATTTTGATATGTGGGGGGCGGAGATCCTGAACTGCATCCCGATATATGTAGCTGTATCAATTCTAAGCCTAAGAGATATTTGGCAGTCTTCTTTTCAGCATCAATCAATGATTTGTATGGATTAAATTTTGATCCCTTTCTTCAAAAGATCCGGGTAATGTTTGCCCGATGGAATTCACTTTCTCTGACGGTTCTTGGTCGGGTCACTCTGATAAAAAGGTCCGTTCTTCCTTTGTTCAATTTTCTGTTTTCTACTATTTCATGCTTTTTGCCAGGGACTTTTTTTTCGAGAGTACATGGCGTAGACCAAGGGAAGGTTGTTATTTTGATATTAACTGTGTAAATGGAAGTTCATGGTCTTGAAAATCCCGTTCTTTCGCCAAATCAGTGACTGTAAATATTATTGACAGTATAGAAAATGCTTTGTTTTATTATTCTTGTTATATAGTTTGAAGTCTTCTGTAGTTTGTGCTATAATTATGAATTTATGATATCAATTTTATGAAATGTTTTGAGTTCTGGCATGACTTCTCTTTTGTTGATGGTTCTTTACAAATTCTGCATAGGTGGTATTTGACCCAATACTTGGACAGAGATAGCAGGGCATAGTCTATAATGATTGTTTCTTTAGACGTTCTAAAGGAGGAAGACACAGGTTTTAGATCATACCTCTGATTTCAAACTCAGCAATTTAAGGTGGATGGTGGTGGTCCCTCATTTCTTCAGGGGCTTCATTCATAGTAGTAGTTTACCAATAATACCAACTGGAATACTATTTAGTACATTTAAAATGTGCTATTTTGTTAACTGTGTCACACCATTTCGCTACCATCGTGGGATAAGGGATCCCGGCTGGTTGTGTCGGTCCTTTGATGGTCTTACCGCTGTAGTTGTAATTCGGTGGGTGGACAGCCACCACGGTTTCGGGGGTCCCATGGACTGCCGAATTCATAATTAGACCAATAGATTTTTACAACATCAGTGAAGGAGACAAAGGAAGACTTGTTAATTTATTTCATTTCAAATACTGTAGGTGGAATATTCTACTAATAGCATAGTTTTTTGCATCTTTCACCAAATGCCCTGATCCAAATGGAAACGTCATCCTTGAATTTGTGTTTCAGGGTAGGTTTTAGTTAGAGGAGTTGTTATTTCCTATTTAAAGCCAGTGATGAATTTTACTGGTGAAAATTTGTTTTTTCAAATGTATTATGATGAGGAATTAGGTGAAATTGGAAATTAGGACCTGATTCCGATCTTGGTGGACTGGGTTACACCATTACAAATGTGACGGATATCCCATCCGCAAAATTACAACATGCAACACGGCAGACTGGCTATCCGTCACTTTTATGACGGAGTGTTCCATCCAACAAAATCGTAATCAGGCCCTAAGTCTAATAAATAAAATGGCGTAGACCAAGGGAAGGTTGTTATTTTGATATTAACTGTGTAAATGGAAGTTCATGGTCTTGAAAATCCCGTTCTTTCGCCAAATCAGTGACTGTAAATATTATTGACAGTATAGAAAATGCTTTGTTTTAATATTCTTGTTATATAGTTTGAAGTCTTCTGTAGTTTGCGCTATAATTATGAGTTTGTAATATCAATTTTATGAAATGTTTTGAGTTCTGGCATGACTTCTCTTTTGTTGATGGTTCTTTACAAATTCTGCATAGGTGGTATTTGACCCACTACTTGGACAGAGATAGCAGGGCATAGTCTATAATGATTGTTTCTTTAGACGTTCTAAAGGAGGAAGACACAGGTTTTAGATCATACCTCTGATTTCAAACTCAGTAATTTAAGGTGGATGGTGGTGGTCCCTCATTTCTTCAGAGGCTTCATTCATAGTAGTAGTTTACCAATAATACCAACTGGAATACTATCTAGTACATTTAAAATGTGCTATTTTGTTAACTGTGTTTTTTAATATATGCTGCCTATGTATGTCAAAATTGCCTTTCCCTTTTGTGAGCTTGTATAGGTTGGTTCTTTTAACATTTTTAGATCTGCTAAACATATAATTAAAAATATATATTTTAGTGAGATAAGTTTAATTATTAGGATATTAAAGATTTTAGTTTGCTTTCTAAGTATATAAACAGTTTGTGAATTTACTGTTGTTACTTTTGAGTGAATAGTTTCTAGATTTTCTTTTTCGTTTTTAATAGTAGTTTTAAAATTCAAAGATTGTTTTCAGGGGATGTATCTGAAGTGTAAATGTAAATATATATATATATATATATATATATATATATATATATATATATATATATATATATATATATATATATATATATATATATATATATCCAGCTCACGGTTTCCACCAGACTTGCACGAAGGAAAGAAACCACGCACTCCGGGGGTCGTTTTCAGTTAGTTTATTTTCTGGTTTGCAACAGACGCGTTTCGGCGCTCCGCCTTCCTCAATGTTACAAACATTGATGGCGGGCGCCATGTTTTTAATAGCGTTCACTCGTGATCAGTGGGCGAAACAAACAAGGGACAACAAATCATTACACCATATTGGAAGGTGTTAGCAGTAAACGACACGTTGTGAATTACTGTACACTTTAAGGGCTATCCTACTTAATTAAGCCCCAGTAAATGCTAGCATTAGTTTCAAGCATGTTACTAACATTTGTGATTTAAATAAAGCTTTGATTGCGCGCAAATTCACTTTCGCATTTTATGGTATTTCGCCGTGAATCGGCATAAAAATCTCATTGTGCTGGCAACCCATCGGCCATATTGAAGTGGCATGACGTCATCATATTAAATCACATAGTCAAATAAATTACAAATCAATGTACTGAACCACAACCAGTGCCGAGTAAAAGACATTTCGCCGTGGATCGGCAAGTCACCCTTGATTCATTTTGTGTTCCGTCCCATTACTAAACTATAATCATCAATATCATTTCAGATTCTCAAAATTCACACTGTGGAAGTTCTACAAAAGAGCAAAGTTTAAACGAAACAGAATACTAATAAGTGAACCCATTATAAGTGACTTCTAGTTAGTTATAGAAGCTGCACCTATTCCTCTTATCCACACGACATTATCACTACTTTGTAGCACCCAACTTGGAATAATCTTTTTCATGTTACTTCTACAGATATATTTACAGATTCATTCATCGGGTATGGTATTTCACTACATTTATACACATATACATTTACAGTTCTAAGTCCATCATGGATTGTGCATTTTATAGTAGCTTCTTCCTTTTACTGGCCTATGTGAGAAGCCAGTTCCTCCCCCGCATTTAAACCTTTTGGGTATTTTGTCATTAAATCGATAATATATCGAGACTCCAGTCTCCTCAAACTATGCAATCTGTCGCCACCCCTTGGATTTTCCGGTATATAGTCTAGCCCGAAATATTGCAGTTGGTGTCTGTTACTTGAGTGTTCCTGCTGGAAGTGTCGGGCAACGGGGTATGACTGGTCATTTTTGTCGATTGCTCTCAGGTGTTCTAAAATCCTCAATTTCAGGGGTTTGATTGTGCTCCCGATGTACATTAGTCCACACGGGCATTTAAGACAATATACTGCATAGGATGTATTGCATGTGAGGTATTTATTAATTGTTTTTACTATCCCTGTGTCCGGAATCTCATAGGTTTTTACCCTCTTGCTGTGTGCACAGGCTTTGCAATGGTAACACGGGTGGAAGCCCTTCAAGTCTGCGAGTCTATTAGTTTTCTTCTCAATTTTCTTTAGATGACTTTGAACCAACATGTCTTTCAGAGATCTTGATTTCTTGAAAGTTACCAAGGGGTACTCAGGAATGTCATCCTTAATGCAACTGTCGGTTTTTAGAATGTGCCAGTTCTTTCTCAGCATGCGTTTTAAATAATTTGCTTCCGCCGAATAGGGGGTTACCAACCGAAATTTACCCTGTTCCTTCTTTTTGTCCATGGCAGAATGATCTTTTTCTGTCAGTAGATTTGATCTATTTAGTGCATTCACCTTTTGTAACGCACTTTGTAGCGTTGACATTGCATATCCTCTTTGTGAGAATCTACTGATGCATGCTGATGCTGCAATCTTGAAGTCTGAATCTCTAGAACTATTTCGCCTGAGCCTAAGCAGCTCACCATAAGGTATGCTTTGTATTAATGCCGGCGGGTGGTTGCTAGTGGCGTATAATATTGAATTACCCGCTGTACTTTTGCGGAAAAGTGCTGTTTCTATGCTGTTGTCCACAATAAATACTTTTAAATCCAAGTATTCTACGCAAGTATTACTTATAGTGCCACTGAACTTGAGATTCATATCATTTGTGTTGAGGACATCTATGTAGGCCTTAGCGGTGTGTTCCGATCCTTGCCAGATTATAAACAGGTCGTCGATGTAACGACACCACTTGATTACACTGCCTTTTTCGCCATTCAACTCCAGCGACCTGGGTACTTGCTCCTCCCACCAGCCCACGAATAAATTTGCGTAGCTGGGGGCAAAGCAAGTACCCATCGCAGTTCCAGACACTTGTCTGTAGTAGACGTCCTCAAATAAAAAAATGTTATTTTTTAAACAGAATTCTACAAAGATTGCTAGCATCTGATTGTGCTCAAAAAACCTCAGTTGTCGTTTTTTTAAGTAATGTTCCACTGCTTTGATGCCTTTCTCGTGACTGATGCATGTATACAGGCTTGCTATGTCTAATACTAGCATCCTGTAATTGGAGTCCCATTTGATTTTATCAAGTTTAGATAGAAAATCCTTTGTATCTTTCACATAGGAATCCAATTGCTGTACTAGTGGGTGAAGAAAATGATCTATGAAAGTAGAGAGATGTTCGGTTAGACTGTTTTGAGACGAAATGATTGGTCTACCCGGTGGGTTATTGCAGTTTTTATGAATTTTTGGGCTGTGATAAAAGGTTGGGATGGTTGGATTATTGCTCCTTAGGAATAAATATTCCTCCTTGCCCAGCATATCTTTACGGTACCACTCAGAAATCATTGTATCATATTCCTGTATGCTCACCATATACATTTCTTTCGAGGACCGTTCATAATTTACTGCATTGCTTAGTTGTTGCAGGGACTTGAGCTGGATATATATATATATATATATATATATATATATATATATATATATATATATATATATATATATATATATATATATATATATATATATATATATATATATATATATATATATATATATATATATATATATATATATATATATATATATATATATATATATATATATATATATATATATATATATATACAAGAATTTATCCAAACCACCAGGTAGGCCTATAATTTCAGCCAGGCGGGGTACATTTGAGAATGCCTCCCGATATATTGATCATTTCCTGCAGGAACATGTGAGAGCTCTTCCCTCGTACATCAGAGATACTGGTGATTTTTTGGATAAGATTAGACCAATTGTGTGGCAGGAAGATTACTTATTGTTAACGCTTGATGTAACTTCTTTGTACACCAGTATAAATCATGATGATGGCTCGAGGGCGGTAAAACACTTTTTGCAGCGCAGGCCTGCCTGCATGCTACAACACAACAACATGATCAGTGAGATGACAGAGATCTGCCTCAAAAGCAACTTCTTCCTGTTTCAAAAGCAGGTATTCAAACAACTGAGGGGAGTTGCGATGGGGGCCTGCTTCTCCCCAAGCTACGCGTGCTTGCACATGGGGCTTTGGGAGGAGCAGGTCCTTGGGGGAACCTATGAAAGTACCATGGCTAGTAACATCATAGCCTGGTACAGATTCATTGATGACCTCTTCATTATTTGGAGGGGGTCAGAGGAGGAGGCATCTAGGTTCATTTCGGATATTAACACAAACGACTTGAACTTAAGATTCACTGGTCAGATCAGTAGCTCAAAAGTTACCTTTTTGGATGTGGAGGTTAGCATTGCTAACGGAAGAATGGTAACGGACCTGCACCGTAAGGAGACAGCAGGCAATATGGTGTTGCACGCCACGAGCCACCACCCAGCCCACCTGATTCAGAGCATTCCCTACGGGGAAATGCTAAGGATCAGGAGGATATGTAGTATAGGTGAAAATTGTGCTAGAGCCCAGAATGCAAGCAAGGAAAGATTCATTGAGAGAGGGTATTCTAGAGAAATGGTGGAGGGTGCCATGAGGCGCGCCAACAAAACCTCTGGGCATGATTTGACTATGGGTGTTGTACCAACACAGGCACGAGATGACAAGGAGTCTGGTCAACCTAGATTGATAACAGCTTATAGCCGACAGCACAAACAAATACACAACATAATTCGCAAGAACTGGCAGGTCATCAAGGGAGATCCGGTTTTTGGGGGGACCCTAGCTGATAGACCAGCTATAACATACAGTCTGGCCAGATCTATGAGCGATATGTTGGTGAGCAGTAGTCCTGAAGTGGCTGATGATAACTGGCTTGGAAAGAGTAAGGGCTTCATTAAATGTGCTGTCTGCAAGGCATGTAGGATAGGGAGGAGTCCCGTATCGACTATGGCAATGTGCTTTATCTAGGAGCAGATAAAGCCACAATCAATAAACTCCAGGTTGTACAGAACTCAGCTGCTCGCCTGCTACGCAATGTTCCGCGGAGAACGTCTGCAATGCAAGCTTTGCGCGACCTTCACTGGTTAAAAATTTGGGATCGTGGGGCCTTTAAAACTCTGTGCCTTCTATTTAAGATTCGTCAAGGTTCTGCTCCTAACTACCTGCATAATCTTGCCCAGCCATATCAACCTGGCCGCCTTCTGAGGTCATTTAACAGTGGCAATCTTGTAATTCCCAGAATCCGACTGGCAAAAATGGGAGGCCGTTCATTTCCATATCTAGGACCCAAGATGTGGAATGCTCTCCCGTTGGCGCTAAAAACAGAAACGAGCCTTCTTGCTTTCCGCAAAAAACGGAAAACTCTTCTGTTCTAAACTTTTCGGTCCTGTTTTTTGTCTTCCCGCTTTGCAGTTGCTTGTTTTTCTTCTCTAGTCTGTCCCTGGCGCCGGGAAACCCATTGCGGGTAGCTGTGCGCAATACAAGTTCAATAAAATAAAATAAATAAAAATAAATAAGGAGTCGTACTTCCTATACCACGCCTTTTAGTAGCGAGGTGATAGCAATCAAAAAGAAAATGACCTGCAAATCAGACTTTGTAGTGTACGTGTTGGAATGCGCTTGTGGCCTGCGATACGTGGGCAGCACGAAGTTGCAGGTTCACAAGCGCATTCTACAGCATCTAAGGGCAATAAGTAACAGGGATGGGACTTACCCTGTTGCTAGACACGTGAATTCATGCCATGGGGGTGATGTAGGGTGTCTACAGTACTATGCTATGGATATGGTCCCGCCCCTTCGGAGAGGGGGTGACAGAGAAGCCCGGCTGCGAGTATTGGAGACTCGGTACATCTTAGAGCTGAATTCTAAAACCCCCAATGGTCTGAATCAAACTGAAGACCTACACTCATGTTTGTATTGATGATACAAATAATATCAGGGGTTTTTTTTCAAGCAGCAAAAATCTAGTACTGTAGGGGAGCTTAAGTGGATTGTTAATCAATGAAACTAAGTCGAACATGAAGATGGCTTTTTTAACACAATTTGATGGTGATGGGTACAGTGTTATTTTAACCACTAGGGAATGGTTTTTGTTTATTTAAACAATGATTTAGTTAAAGCTGTTTAAAGTGCATTAGCTTTCTACCAGTGTACAGCAGTGTGGACGCAATGGTTCCAGGAGTTGATATGCCCACTTGGGCTCAATTTTGAAATAGTGGTCCTTAACATGAGTTCCTCTGAAGGACAAAGATGATTTGTCTCCATTTGCGTAATTTGCACATAATAGATCGAATTTGCACAGAATTTATAAATTGTATATTTTTAAGTCATGATTTTAACATGAAATATACGGACTCATTTTATTCTTTTAATTGATTGTACACCTTGATCAATTCAATCAATGGGAACAAACATGAGAGGCATATGAGGACAGAGAGTTTACGTTTGTGGAAAAGAGTAATAATTTTCTTGAAATGTTTATCTCTTACTTGTACATGTTGTATTTTCAATTTACATGGACCATGTTTAATCAATTGGAATCTTACATTAGATATATTATGTATTCATTCCTGGACCAGGCTGAAGTCTGTTTTTTATGTCCACAGGCTGAGAGGTCAGCTGATGACGCACTTGCACTTTAAATTGAATGGTGAAATGCCGGACCATGTCATGTGATCAAGGGGCTGAGGTCCCGAAACGCGTCATGGCGACGTGTTTTTCTGCACGAAGGATGAAATAAATATATTTTGCAAACTTTCCATTTGGGTCCGGTTTCGTTGGTGTTCTGGAGCAGTTTTCGGGGCATAACGGAGTTCGTGTCATATATATATATATATATATATATATATATATATATATATATATATATATATATATATATATATATCACACATTTGCAGGTTATCCCAGGCGAAGTGACCACAAGGAGAAAATTATTGCTCTTAGTAGGTTTAATGCCATCTTGCAAGCAGGCTAACAAACAGTGTGACACCATCTGTAAAAGTTCAAACGCCAGAAGCGTTTCGGGAACAGAAGAATCCCTTTCTCAATGGCGTGTGGTTTGTAAGGGCAGAGAGCACTCATTTAATTTATTAAAGTCCAGCCCATGTGGGCGTGACCGTATGCACGATCATGTGGATCTTGTAGTGCGTAGTGAGTTTACCGCATTGGGCGCGCTCCTCTTGTCCTTGAAATTAGAACCTGTGTGTTCCCCAGGTGGGTCGAGGCGCACCCTGCCGATAGTCTGCCCCGCTTTGTAAATGACATCCTTGAGCGAGCGGGCCTCGTCCTGCAAGACGCCCGATCATCTTCTTTCCCTTCTCTGCCTGCATCTATGTGTCGCAGGCTCAGGATCCGCGAGCAGCGGAGGGTCAAAACTTCACGGCCGGGAAACGACCGTTGAAACATCACACATTTGCAGGTTATCCCAGGCGAAGTGACCACAAGGAGAAAATTATTGCTCTTAGTAGGTTTAATGCCATCTTGCAAGCAGGCTAACAAACAGCGTGACACCATCTGTAAAAGTTCAAACGCCAGACGCGTTTCGGGAACAGAAGAATCCCTTTCTCAATGGCGTGTGGTTTGTAAGGGCAGAGAGCACTCATTTAATTTATTAAAGTCCAGCCCATGTGGGCGTGACCGTATGCACGGTTTTGTGGATCTTGTAGTGCGTAGTGAGTTTACCGCATTGGGCGCGCTCCTCTTGTCCTTGAAATTAGAACCTGTGTGTTCCCCAGGTGGGTCGAGGCGCACCCTGCCGATAGTCTGCCCCGCTTTGTAAATGACATCCTTGAGCGAGCGGGCCTCGTCCTGCAAGACGCCCGATCATCTTCTTTCCCTTCTCTGCCTGCATCTATGTATCGCAGGCTCAGGATCCGCGAGCAGCGGAGGGTCAAAACTTCACGGCCGGGAAACGACCGTTGAAACATCACACATTTGCAGGTTATCCCAGGCGAAGTGACCACAAGGAGAAAATTATTGCTCTTAGTAGGTTTAATGCCATCTTGCAAGCAGGCTAACAAACAGCGTGACACCATCTGTAAAAGTTCAAACGCCAGACGCGTTTCGGGAACAGAAGAATCCCTTTCTCAATGGCGTGTGGTTTGTAAGGGCAGAGAGCACTCATTTAATTTATTAAAGTCCAGCCCATGTGGGCGTGACCGTATGCACGGTCTTGTGGATCTTGTAGTGCGTAGTGAGTTTACCGCATTGGGCGCGCTCCTCTTGTCCTTGAAATTAGAACCTGTGTGTTCCCCAGGTGGGTCGAGGCGCACCCTGCCGATAGTCTGCCCCGCTTTGTAAATGACATCCTTGAGCGAGCGGGCCTCGTCCTGCAAGACGCCCGATCATCTTCTTTCCCTTCTCTGCCTGCATCTATGTATCGCAGGCTCAGGATCCGCGAGCAGCGGAGGGTCAAAACTTAACGGCCGGGAAACGACCGTTGAAACATCACACATTTGCAGGTTATCCCAGGCGAAGTGACCACAAGGAGAAAATTATTGCTCTTAGTAGGTTTAATGCCATCTTGCAAGCAGGCTAACAAACAGCGTGACACCATCTGTAAAAGTTCAAACGCCAGACGCGTTTCAGGAACAGAAGAATCCCTTTCTCAATGGCGTGTGGTTTGTAAGGGCAGAGAGCACTCATTTAATTTATTAAAGTCCAGCCCATGTGGGCGTGACCGTATGCACGGTCTTGTGGATCTTGTAGTGCGTAGTGAGTTTACCGCATTGGGCGCGCTCCTCTTGTCCTTGAAATTAGAACCTGTGTGTTCCCCAGGTGGGTCGAGGCGCACCCTGCCGATAGTCTGCCCCGCTTTGTAAATGACATCCTTGAGCGAGCGGGCCTCGTCCTGCAAGACGCCCGATCATCTTCTTTCCCTTCTCTGCCTGCATCTATGTGTCGCAGGCTCAGGATCCGCGAGCAGCGGAGAGTCAAAACTTCACGGCCGGGAAACGACCGTTAAAACATCACACATTTGCAGGTTATCCCAGGCGAAGTGACCACAAGGAGAAAATTATTGCTCTTAGTAGGTTTAATGCCATCTTGCAAGCAGGCTAACAAACAGCGTGACACCATCTGTAAAAGTTCAAACGCCAGACGCGTTTCGGGAACAGAAGAATCCCTTTCTCAATGGCGTGTGGTTTGTAAGGGCAGAGAGCACTCATTTAATTTATTAAAGTCCAGCCCATGTGGGCGTGACCGTATGCACGGTCTTGTGGATCTTGTAGTGCGTAGTGAGTTTACCGCATTGGGCGCGCTCCTCTTGTCCTTGAAATTAGAACCTGTGTGTTCCCCAGGTGGGTCGAGGCGCACCCTGCCGATAGTCTGCCCCGCTTTGTAAATGACATCCTTGAGCGAGCGGGCCTCGTCCTGCAAGACGCCCGATCATCTTCTTTCCCTTCTCTGCCTGCATCTATGTATCGCAGGCTCAGGATCCGCGAGCAGCGGAGGGTCAAAACTTAACGGCCGGGAAACGACCGTTGAAACATCACACATTTGCAGGTTATCCCAGGCGAAGTGACCACAAGGAGAAAATTATTGCTCTTAGTAGGTTTAATGCCATCTTGCAAGCAGGCTAACAAACAGCGTGACACCATCTGTAAAAGTTCAAACGCCAGACGCGTTTCAGGAACAGAAGAATCCCTTTCTCAATGGCGTGTGGTTTGTAAGGGCAGAGAGCACTCATTTAATTTATTAAAGTCCAGCCCATGTGGGCGTGACCGTATGCACGGTCTTGTGGATCTTGTAGTGCGTAGTGAGTTTACTGCATTGGGCGCGCTCCTCTTGTCCTTGAAATTAGAACCTGTGTGTTCCCCAGGTGGGTCGAGGCGCACCCTGCCGATAGTCTGCCCCGCTTTGTAAATGACATCCTTGAGCGAGCGGGCCTCGTCCTGCAAGACGCCCGATCATCTTCTTTCCCTTCTCTGCCTGCATCTATGTGTCGCAGGCTCAGGATCCGCGAGCAGCGGAGGGTCAAAACTTCACGGCCGGGAAACGACCGTTGAAACATCACACATTTGCAGGTTATCCCAGGCGAAGTGACCACAAGGAGAAAATTATTGCTCTTAGTAGGTTTAATGCCATCTTGCAAGCAGGCTAACAAACAGCGTGACACCATCTGTAAAAGTTCAAACGCCAGACGCGTTTCGGGAACAGAAGAATCCCTTTCTCAATGGCGTGTGGTTTGTAAGGGCAGAGAGCACTCATTTAATTTATTAAAGTCCAGCCCATGTGGGCGTGACCGTATGCACGGTCTTGTGGATCTTGTAGTGCGTAGTGAGTTTACCGCATTGGGCGCGCTCCTCTTGTCCTTGAAATTAGAACCTGTGTGTTCCCCAGGTGGGTCGAGGCGCACCCTGCCGATAGTCTGCCCCGCTTTGTAAATGACATCCTTGAGCGAGCGGGCCTCGTCCTGCAAGACGCCCGATCATCTTCTTTCCCTTCTCTGCCTGCATCTATGTGTCGCAGGCTCAGGATCCGCGAGCAGCGGAGGGTCAAAACTTCACGGCCGGGAAACGACCGTTGAAACATCACACATTTGCAGGTTATCCCAGGCGAAGTGACCACAAGGAGAAAATTATTGCTCTTAGTAGGTTTAATGCCATCTTGCAAGCAGGCTAACAAACAGCGTGACACCATCTGTAAAAGTTCAAACGCCAGACGTGTTTCGGGAACAGAAGAATCCCTTTCTCAATGGCGTGTGGTTTGTAAGGGCAGAGAGCACTCATTTAATTTATTAAAGTCCAGCCCATGTGGGCGTGACCGTATGCACGGTCTTGTGGATCTTGTAGTGCGTAGTGAGTTTACCGCATTGGGCGCGCTCCTCTTGTCCTTGAAATTAGAACCTGTGTGTTCCCCAGGTGGGTCGAGGCGCACCCTGCCGATGGTCTGCCCCGCTTTGTAAATGACATCCTTGAGCGAGCGGGCCTCGTCCTGCAAGACGCCCGATCATCTTCTTTCCCTTCTCTGCCTGCATCTATGTGTCGCAGGCTCAGGATCCGCGAGCAGCGGAGGGTCAAAACTTCACCGCCGGGAAACGACCGTTGAAACATCACACATTTGCAGGTTATCCCAGGCGAAGTGACCACAAGGAGAAAATTATTGCTCTTAGTAGGTTTAATGCCATCTTGCAAGCAGGCTAACAAACAGCGTGACACCATCTGTAAAAGTTCAAACGCCAGACGCGTTTCGGGAACAGAAGAATCCCTTTCTCAATGGCGTGTGGTTTGTAAGGGCAGAGAGCACTCATTTAAGTTATTAAAGTCCAGCCCATGTGGGCGTGACCGTATGCACGGTCTTGTGGATCTTGTAGTGCGTAGTGAGTTTACCGCATTGGGCGCGCTCCTCTTGTCCTTGAAATTAGAACCTGTGTGTTCCCCAGGTGGGTCGAGGCGCACCCTGCCGATGGTCTGCCCCGCTTTGTAAATGACATCCTTGAGCGAGCGGGCCTCGTCCTGCAAGACGCCCGATCATCTTCTTTCCCTTCTCTGCCTGCATCTATGTGTCGCAGGCTCAGGATCCGCGAGCAGCGGAGGGTCAAAACTTCACGGCCGGGAAACGACCGTTGAAACATCACACATTTGCAGGTTATCCCAGGCGAAGTGACCACAAGGAGAAAATTATTGCTCTTAGTAGGTTTAATGCCATCTTGCAAGCAGGCTAACAAACAGCGTGACACCATCTGTAAAAGTTCAAACACCAGACGTGTTTCGGGAACAGAAGAATCCCTTTCTCAATGGCGTGTGGTTTGTAAGGGCAGAGAGCACTCATTTAATTTATTAAAGTCCAGCCCATGTGGGCGTGACCGTATGCACGGTCTTGTGGATCTTGTAGTGCGTAGTGAGTTTACCGCATTGGGCGCGCTCCTCTTGTCCTTGAAATTAGAGCCTGTGTGTTCCCCAGGTGGGTCGAGGCGCACCCTGCCGATAGTCTGCCCCGCTTTGTAAATGACATCCTTGAGCGAGCGGGCCTCGTCCTGCAAGACGCCCGATCATCTTCTTTCCCTTCTCTGCCTGCATCTATGTATCGCAGGCTCAGGATCCGCGAGCAGCGGAGGGTCAAAACTTAACGGCCGGGAAACGACCGTTGAAACATCACACATTTGCAGGTTATCCCAGGCGAAGTGACCACAAGGAGAAAATTATTGATCTTAGTAGGTTTAATGCCATCTTGCAAGCAGGCTAACAAACAGCGTGACACCATCTGTAAAAGTTCAAACGCCAGACGCGTTTCAGGAACAGAAGAATCCCTTTCTCAATGGCGTGTGGTTTGTAAGGGCAGAGAGCACTCATTTAATTTATTAAAGTCCAGCCCATGTGGGCGTGACCGTATGCACGGTCTTGTGGATCTTGTAGTGCGTAGTGAGTTTACCGCATTGGGCGCGCTCCTCTTGTCCTTGAAATTAGAACCTGTGTGTTCCCCAGGTGGGTCGAGGCGCACCCTGCCGATAGTCTGCCCCGCTTTGTAAATGACATCCTTGAGCGAGCGGGCCTCGTTCTGCAAGACGCCCGATCATCTTCTTTCCCTTCTCTGCCTGCATCTATGTGTCGCAGGCTCAGGATCTGCGAGCAGCGGAGGGTCAAAACTTCACGGCCGGGAAACGACCGTTGAAACATCACACATTTGCAGGTTATCCCAGGCGAAGTGACCACAAGGAGAAAATTATTGCTCTTAGTAGGTTTAATGCCATCTTGCAAGCAGGCTAACAAACAGCGTGACACCATCTGTAAAAGTTCAAACGCCAGACGCGTTTCGGGAACAGAAGAATCCCTTTCTCAATGGCGTGTGGTTTGTAAGGGCAGAGAGCACTCATTTAATTTATTAAAGTCCAGCCCATGTGGGCGTGACCGTATGCACGGTCTTGTGGATCTTGTAGTGCGTAGTGAGTTTACCGCATTGGGCGCGCTCCTCTTGTCCTTGAAATTAGAACCTGTGTGTTCCCCAGGTGGGTCGAGGCGCACCCTGCCGATAGTCTGCCCCGCTTTGTAAATGACATCCTTGAGCGAGCGGGCCTCGTCCTGCAAGACGCCCGATCATCTTCTTTCCCTTCTCTGCCTGCATCTATGTGTCGCAGGCTCAGGATCCGCGAGCAGCGGAGGGTCAAAACTTCACGGCCGGGAAACGACCGTTGAAACATCACACATTTGCAGGTTATCCCAGGCGAAGTGACCACAAGGAGAAAATTATTGCTCTTAGTAGGTTTAATGCCATCTTGCAAGCAGGCTAACAAACCGCGTGACACCATCTGTAAAAGTTCAAACGCCAGACGCGTTTCGGGAACAGAAGAATCCCTTTCTCAATGGCGTGTGGTTTGTAAGGGCAGAGAGCACTCATTTAATTTATTAAAGTCCAGCCCATGTGGGCGTGACCTTATGCACGGTCTTGTGGATCTTGTAGTGCGTAGTGAGTTTACCGCATTGGGCGCGCTCCTCTTGTCCTTGAAATTAGAACCTGTGTGTTCCCCAGGTGGGTCGAGGCGCACCCTGCCGATGGTCTGCCCCGCTTTGTAAATGACATCCTTGAGCGAGCGGGCCTCGTCCTGCAAGACGCCCGATCATCTTCTTTCCCTTCTCTGCCTGCATCTATGTGTCGCAGGCTCAGGATCCGCGAGCAGCGGAGGGTCAAAACTTCACGGCCGGGAAACGACCGTTGAAACATCACACATTTGCAGGTTATCCCAGGCGAAGGGACCACAAGGAGAAAATTATTGCTCTTAGTAGGTTTAATGCCATCTTGCAAGCAGGCTAACAAACAGCGTGACACCATCTGTAAAAGTTCAAACGCCAGACGCGTTTCGGGAACAGAAGAATCCCTTTCTCAATGGCGTGTGGTTTGTAAGGGCAGAGAGCACTCATTTAATTTATTAAAGTCCAGCCCATGTGGGCGTGACCGTATGCACGGTCTTGTGGATCTTGTAGTGCGTAGTGAGTTTACCGCATTGGGCGCGCTCCTCTTGTCCTTGAAATTAGAACCTGTGTGTTCCCCAGGTGGGTCGAGGCGCACCCTGCCGATGGTCTGCCCCGCTTTGTAAATGACATCCTTGAGCGAGCGGGCCTCGTCCTGCAAGACGCCCGATCATCTTCTTTCCCTTCTCTGCCTGCATCTATGTGTCGCAGGCTCAGGATCCGCGAGCAGCGGAGGGTCAAAACTTCACGGCCGGGAAACGACCGTTGAAACATCACACATTTGCAGGTTATCCCAGGCGAAGTGACCACAAGGAGAAAATTATTGCTCTTAGTAGGTTTAATGCCATCTTGCAAGCAGGCTAACAAACAGCGTGACACCATCTGTAAAAGTTCAAACGCCAGACGTGTTTCGGGAACAGAAGAATCCCTTTCTCAATGGCGTGTGGTTTGTAAGGGCAGAGAGCACTCATTTAATTTATTAAAGTCCAGCCCATGTGGGCGTGACCGTATGCACGGTCTTGTGGATCTTGTAGTGCGTAGTGAGTTTACCGCATTGGGCGCGCTCCTCTTGTCCTTGAAATTAGAACCTGTGTGTTCCCCAGGTGGGTCGAGGCGCACCCACTTTTACAGATGGTGTCACGCTGTTTGTTAGCCTGCTTGCAAGATGGCATTAAACCTACTAAGAGCAATAATTTTCTCCTTGTGGTCACTTCGCCTGGGATAACCTGCAAATGTGTGATGTTTCAACGGTCGTTTCCCGGCCGTGAAGTTTTGACCCTCCGCTGCTCGCGGATCCTGAGCCTGCGACACATAGATGCAGGCAGAGAAGGGAAAGAAGATGATCGGGTGTCTTGCAGGACGAGGCCCGCTCGCTCAAGGATGTCATTTACAAAGCGGGGCAGACTATCGGCAGGGTGCGCCTCGACCCACCTGGGGAACACACAGGTTCTAATTTCAAGGACAAGAGGAGCGCGCCCAATGCGGTAAACTCACTACGCACTACAAGATCCACAAGACCGTGCATACGGTCACGCCCACATGGGCTGGACTTTAATAAATTAAATGAGTGCTCTCTGCCCTTACAAACCACACGCCATTGAGAAAGGGATTCTTCTGTTCCCGAAACGCGTCTGGCGTTTGAACTTTTACAGATGGTGTCACGCTGTTTGTTAGCCTGCTTGCAAGATGGCATTAAACCTACTAAGAGCAATAATTTTCTCCTTGTGGTCACTTCGCCTGGGATAACCTGCAAATGTGTGATACATATATATATATATATACATATATATATATATATATATATATATATATATATATATATATATATATATATATATATATATATATATATATATATATATATATATATATATATATAAAAAAAACAGGCTCCCAACTGCTCTGGACGCAGTTCAAACGGGCGCAGACCTCCGAAGCAATCACTCCAGTTAAAAGATGAATTATCAGCCAGCACCAAAAATATGTTTTCAGTCATGAGTGATGTCACTGACCATGTCATGAGTGATGTAATATGTGACGTCATCAGCAGTGCATTGCAGGCGCGCAAGTTATAGTGAGTCCAACTAACTATAACGTGGGAATTTCAATGGTTTTATGTCAGTAAAATTTCCAGCTAACTATAACTGGTGTGAAACCTATGGTTTTTTCAGTGAATTTAATAGGTTTTTTAAATGCTAATTCCTAACTATAACTGGTGTGAAACCTATGTTTTTTTCAGTGAATATATAAGCACTGCTTAACAAATTAAAAATTGGCCACACACACACAAATATATATATATATATATATATATTTATATATATATTTGTGTGTGTGTGTGCAATTTTTAATTTGTTAAGCAGTGCTATGTTACATGTATTTTATAGAGTTAATTACATTTAATGTTCATTTACTTTGCTTTGGTTAATATATGGTACTTCCTAGCAGAGTACCATTCTCCTCTCTCCTCAGGTAGGTTTGGCAGGGGTTAAAAGTGTTTCTGCTGTGCTCTGTTTATACTCCCCAATTGTTAATGAAGGTTGTTTTAATTCAACTGTAGTATGTTTGCATCTAACTGGTTAGACAAATTAAATGATGTGTTATTTGTGTCACTTAGCTGGGCACTACATTTAATGTAATCAGTGTTTCTAAGTTGTTTTTTTTGTAAAATTTGTATTTTTGGTATAGTAAGAGAAAGGGGGAAAAATAAGAGACAGAAAAAGACAGAAAAAATACAGGCGGCGGTTCCCCAACATCACCCACTCAAGGGGTCTGTAAGAATCCAAAACAGAGGCTTCTGTGGTAACATATGACATCAACATGGGCAGGTCTCAAAGTCAATGCTTGCCAATGAAGAGAGAAGAAATCAGAGTCAATCGTTCCATGGCTCAGCGGCAGTTCTCCCCAAGGGGTGACCTTTCCCATAGGCTAGTTTTGCTGCTAAAGCCTCCATGCTTTAAAGAGCCTCCATCAATAGTGCTGTGCCGCAACAGGAGACAAACCAACGCCCTCAACGTAGTCCCCACCCAACCACCCCCCCCCCCCAGGTGGTGGCACCGACATACTCTTTCAGTCTCAGTTCCTCAATCATACTAACAAGTTAAATCTGAAAAAGGTGAAGGGCACGCAGGGCAGAAGGGCATACCGCAGATGGCAAACCCCGTGACAAGAAACGAACTAATGGTCCCCAACGAAACATAAAATTCTTAAAATTGCCCAGGAAGATGTCCGCCATTCTCTCCATGCTCAATAATCTCCAGAGTCTAGCATGCCATAATGATATAGCCGGGGCAGTCGATTTCTTCCAAGCTGCAGCTAGTGTAAGTTTAGCGGCTCCAAGGCAGAGCCATATAATTTGTTTATCCGCCTTAGTTTGATGTTCCAACAGCGGGTCCCGAAGACCAAGGAGAACATAGGACAAAGAGTCCGGGATCGGATACCCTAGGATGTCCTTGATGTGGGACAGAATTTCGGCCCAGAACGGTCGGATGATCGGGCAGTCACACCAAATGTGGCGGAAGTCTCCCAACAGACCACAGCCCCTCCAACATTGGTCCGAAGCAGCAGAAAATATGCGATGTAGTTTGGATGGGTAGAGGTACCAATCTAGCATGGTTTTAAGGTGGGCTTCACGTAAGTCCACCGACTGATTGTGAGCTGCAATATCCAGCCAGAGACCTTTCCATTCCTCCCCTGCTATGTCTCGGCCCAGGAGGACCTCCCAGTGGTCCATGTAGCGAGGACAGGGAGAGACCGTCGTGGTCAGCAATATTATTATTATTATTATAAAGGCTTTTATAGCGCGCTCTATTACTAAAAAATAGTATCCTGGCGCGAAAAAGTGAGGGCAAAGCAAAGAATTCCTGGATTTATTATTATTAATATTATAAAGGCTTTTATAGCGCGCTCTATTAATAGTCCATATAGGAAGGAGATCGTCCCCTTCATCGTGGAGGCACGGAGGATGAAGGCCTCAAAGGGCGAGAGCGGTCTTGTAGCGGCCTCCCTCTGTCCCGTCAGGTCGCCCAGTGGAGCAGCTGAGCATGACGGAAGCGTTCCGTGGCCGGGAGATCATAGTCAAGCATGCAGTTATGGAATGTGAGAGGTTCCACTCCATGGAACAAGTGTGTAAGGGCTCTGCATCCTCCCTCTCTCCATAACCGGAAGGGTCCCTCCTGCATCGCAGGCGGGAAGGCCGGATTAAAATGCAATGGAGTAAAGGGGGAAGGAAATGTTGTCCAGCGAACATCACCCATGATCGAGTCCCACACCTTCAAGACCGTGCCTGTGGGCGTGCTGATGTAGGCGTTCTTAGGCCTATCCACCTTGGGCTTCCAGGCCAGTTCCCAGATCGATCTCCCGGCCACACTCCTGTCCATGTGCAGCCAGTGCTTCTCCGAAAGCTGCTGCGACCACTCAACCAGCACCCGTAGTTGCGCGGCTTTGTAGTACAAGTGCATGTCGGGGAGACCCATTCCTCCCTCCCTCCGAGGACGTTGCAAAGTAGCAAAGGAGAAGCGTGCCCGGCCCCCCTGCCAAATGAATTTCAGTAATAAGGTCTTAAGGCGTCGGATGAAATCCATCTCCATGGGGCTAGGGAGGGCCTGAAAGAGATACAAAAACCTAGGAATGAGGACCATTTTGATTGTATGGATCCTACCAAGCCAAGAGATATATTTCGGCTTCCAACGGTCCATTTCCGCTCGAACCGCCGGCAACATTGGTGGGAAGCTCGCTGCGAATAAAGATCGTATAGTAGGGGTCAGACGTACTCCCAGATACAATAGGGAGGTAGACGCCCATGCCAAAGGCGTGAGCGAACGCACTTGCTCCAGGTCTGCCGAAGAGAGAGTCTAGTTTAGAATACACGATTTATCAAAATTAACCTTAAATCCGGCCACAGTTTCAAAGTCGGACAGCAAGGTTTGAATGTGTGGTAGGGAATGAGCTGGCTCCCCCACCGACAGCAACACGTCATCCGCAAAAAGGGAGATTTTGTGCTGTTCTCCCGTAAAGGGGAGTCCCTTTATCTGTTCCTGCTCTCGCACCGCAAGGGCCAGGGGTTCAATGCTCAAGGCAAAGAGGAGAGGGGAAAGGGGGCACCCCTGCCTCGAACACCGGGAGTGAGCAAAGCTGGAGGAGCGATGTCCATTGATCACCACCTTAGAGCTAGGGCAGCTGTAGTTCGCCCGGATCATTGTGATAAACTGGTGCGAAAAGCCAAAGGCCTCCAGGGTGCGAAACATGAATCTCCAGTCAACCCGGTCAAAGGCTTTTCCCGCATCAAGCCCCACTAGTACCGCCGGGATCCGAAACCGGGTGGCCTTTTCTATTAAGTGTATTACCCGCCACAAGTTGTCATGCGCCTGTCGACCTTTAATAAACCCGGACTGATCCGGGTGGATGATAGCCGGCATCAGATCCTGGCGCCTGCGTGCAATGATAGTGGAATATAATTTAGCATCTATATTGAGAAGTGCTATCGGGCGATATGACGAGCATTTGGAGAGATCCTTCTCTGGTTTGGAGATCACGGTTATCATGGCTTCTGCCATAGTGCCCGAGGTTTTCCCAGTGACCACCATTTCTTTGAAAAGCGACACCAAGAAATCGCACAGCTCGGCTGCAAAGGACTTATAAAACAGGGCAGTATGGCCGTCTGGACCCGGCGCCTTATGAAGTTTCAAATCCCTGATGGCATCTAACATTTCCTCTCTGGAGATGGATGCAGCCAAAAGCTCATTCTACTCCCTAGAGACCTGTGGTATGGGGAGGCCAGCCAGGAACCGATCCTGAGCTGCTTGATCCAGAGAGTCGCCCTCATAAAGTGCCTCATAGAAGCGGCCAAAGATATCAGCCTTATTCGCATCTCTATGTCGCAGTGAACCAGACGTATCTTGGATTCCACCAATGTAGTCCCTCTCTCTCTTATCCCGAAGCTGGCGGGCCAGGTGCCTTCCCACCTTATTCCCCTGTGAGTAGGAGAGACGCCTAAGCCGCAGGAGGGTAAATTCAGCACGGTTGTTGTAGTGGGCCTTCAATTTACCCCGCACCGCCTTCAACGGGTTGGTTTTATGGGTTGGTTTTATGCGCCTGTTCCAAGACGGCAAGTTCCGCCTCTCAATCCTCCCTTTCCTTTCTCCTTAGCCTATTGAGGTTAGCATTGAGGCCCAAGCAGGTACCCCGCAAGGAAGCCTTGCACGCGTCCCACGTATTGAAGAGCGAAGTATCCGCAACCGGATTGAGGGCCAGAAACTCCCCAATAGCCTTCCATAACTCCTTACAGGATGCATCTTCCTGAATAAGCGCTGGTGGAAAGTACCATTTCCTCAAGCCATCACCCCCCGTCGACCAGTGGAGCCCGAGAACCAGCAAGCTATGATCTGATACGGAGAGCGGGAAAACGCTAGAATCACGGACATCTCCCCTGAGGGCTTGGCTCAAAAATATATGATCCAGACGGGAATAAGTATGATGAACATGGGAAAAGAAGGTATAATCCCTAGTTTGTGGATGCAGGAAACGCCAACTATCAATCAATCCAAGCTCCCCCACAAGACGCTGTGTTTCAGTGGAAAAGACCCCAGTGTCTGCTCTTTGGGCTCGGGAGCTATCTAAATCCTTGTCCCAAACCATGTTGGAATCCCCCATTAAGAGCAAGTGCCCCTCCACAAAGTCCCCCACCCTATCCAACAAATCCTGGAGAGCGTATACCACCACAAACATGCACACTCTGCCGTAAAGCACTCCCTTGACCATCAGCCAGCGGCCCTCTTTGTCACAACTAACCCCCATAGGCTGGAAGTATAGGGACGCCCGAAACATAAGAGCCACCCCCCTGTGTTTGGTAGATGCCGAGGACCTATAGATGAGAGCGAAATGGCTGTGTCAGAGCCGAAGCTCATCTCTACGTGCCAGATGGGTCTCTTGGAGACCCATGATATCCAGGTGATGGTCAGATAAATATTTCCAAATCTTCTGGCATTTCTGTGGGGAATTGAGGCCATTTACATTCCACGTTCCAATACTAATCGGCATGAGGAACCATCAGAACCCATCGCTGTGTACTCGCTCCAACAACATGACCATGCATCCACCCCTCCAGAGGCAGCCAGATCCCTCCCCGGTCCACACCCAGTACCCACCTCTCATCGCCCAGCCCATCCCCCCAGACCCCAGCTTCCCAAGCCAAGACCAAGAGTCCCTCGGGACCCGATCCCATTGCCTCCAGGGTAGATATGCAATTACAACTCCAATCCGGCAAACATCCCCGCCTAGAATCCTGAGAGACAGAGTCCCATTCGCCTCACCTTCAGAAGGAAAAAAACACACTACGCACACATTCCGGACGCCACCACCTCCCTGCCCAACATGAATTCGCTCCCCAACAATCCCCCCCCCTCAATTGCCCCCCCCTCCCAGTCCCCCCCCAAAAGAACAAACCAAAACCCTAACAATGTACCTAGCAGACCCAGTGAACAGTAGTTGGTAGAGTTCCTCCTGAGCCGGGAACGGGGCACCATTGTTGGGTCCCCTAAGGTCACGGTCCGGGGTGTCTTCTCAAAAAGTACAATCAAACCCATGGTACCTGAGTTCACGTGTCCTTCCGGCACCAACCAGCCAGCGGCTCAAGGATCAGGCCGCTCCGGAGCTCTGCTGTGAGGATGCCAAAGTCGTCGAGGCCACCAAAGCCACTGCATCCCCTCTCTCCTGTAGGCTCGCAGTACGATCAGGCCATCTATGATCCGTGTCCGGGCCCACTCTTTGCCAAGAGGAAGACCGTCTACGCCTCCTCGATGGTGATTCGCCAGCCTCCTGTGCAGGTGTCACGTCGTCCAGGCCCAGAAGATCCTTCGCCACTTGAAGAGAACGTATTTGTACTAGCCTGTTTTGCCACCTAAAGATGATGCAGAAGGGGTGACCCCACGAGTAGGAAATGTTGCGTTCCCGAAGAAAGTGGTCACTGGGCGGAACTCTTCTGGAGAGTCTATGCCGCCAGGTCCTGGTAAAGCTGCGGGCGGTGCTCTCTGAATTGCAATACTGGGATAGCCTGTGCTTTCCGCAGGATCCGTTCCTTTAATTGGAAGTCATGCACACAGACTAGAATGTCCGGGGGCGGTCCCCCTCCTCGCCTCGGCAACCCGACCCTGTGAACTCTGTCCATTCTGATGTCCTGTACATCCTCCTCGTCCAGTATCTGCAAGAAGAGAGCTTGGACGTAGCCTCGTAGGTCCCCTGCTTCACCGTCCCATGGTACCGCGCGAATGCGGATGTTGTTCCGGTGGGAACGGTTCTCCAGGTCCTCCGTATGAGTCTGGAGGTCCAAGTTCTGCTCCGTGAGCCGAATGATATCCTGCTGAAGTTGGTGGACATCGTTCGCTATGCTTAAGTCATGGTCTTCCAGGGTCACCACCCGCTCTCCTATGCCGTCCACATCCCTCCGCACTTCCCGGAGATCCGACGCCAGCTGGGCGCGAAGTTCGGATATGTCCTCCTTAATGGATGCGAAGAGTTCCATCATGAAGGCCTTGGTTGCAGGGGCCTCATCATCCGATTGCTTGGGCGACACGCTGGGTCCGGGGGACGGCGGTTGCTGAGAGTTTTTCGACGCGCCATCTTTGCCAGGTTTCCCTTTGCGCAGTGTAGAGGACATCGTGGCGCCCCTTCACCAACAGGGAGTCAGGACAGCCGACCACCCTCCAGCAGCCACCGGGCCGTCAAAACAAATGCCCCTCCTGTACAGGTGCCGCCAGGTCAGTGTTCCTCAGGCGTCAGGCTAGTCCTCCTACCCAGTGGCACGACCGGCGCCGCCGCGGGTCGCCGTTGCTGGTCAAAGTCAGGCTCAGATTCTCCCAAGAGCAAGCAGCTCACCACCGTGGCCAGGCGTCCATGCACTGCTCCCTGACACTCGTAGCTCTGATCCACTACTACCAGCCTGGCTCAGCAGGCCACTTTAGCGTCACCGGGTGCAGACCAACAGAGGCCGCCAGGCAGCGGGCCCCCAACAGCAAAGCAGACCGCCCCTAGGGTCCGGTGGGCGCCGTTAGCCAACTGCAGATACTCCAGCCGCCTCCGGCGACAAACCCTCCACCGCTATGCCCCCGTCTTCAGGCAGAACAAGCCCCTCAGCGAGCAGGGTGGGGCCGAGGGCAAATACCCCCCAGGATCAGGGGCCCCCAGCAGGACCACGGCTGAAGTCAAGGTGCTCCGGTGTTCCACAGGCTCTCCTCGTGGCTGCAGGCTCCGCTCCTCAGCGACGGCCCCCCGCCGCCGCACAGCCGTAAGTCAGGGAGGGGGAAGGGCGGCACCCCAGCACGTCCAGAGATCCCGGCCGGCCTCGCTGGTCCCAGCCACAAACACCCCCAAGGCGCCCTCAGGCGCCGGCCAGCACTTCGATCAAGGCCAATGGAGGGGGCCCCAGCAACGCTGTGCAGGCCTCTTCTCCGAAAGCCCCCCACGCGGACCCTCAGCCTCTCCCACCGGGTCCACGCGGGTCTGCAGCAGGGAGCGGGAGAGGGGGCCAATGACCGTGCGAGGCAGGGTGGGAGCGGCGGGGTTACCTCCAGGCTCGGTACTCCGCCGGCGCAGTCAATCCGCCTCACTGCTCCAGGGATCCGGCATTCGTCTCCACCCGAGGGCGGGGATTCCCAGGCCTCACTCCGTCGCGGCGCCTGCGACGCGATCGCTCCTGCACGACACCTCCGGGTGCCGGATCGCTCAACCGGATCGTGCTCCACAGCAGCAGGGAGCACCACAAGCAAAGGGGGCCCCAGCAGCGTGGCGCTCCGGGATGCTATTCAATGCTAAGCAGGATCGGCGCCGGAGGGACAGCAAAGCACGTCTCACTCCGTCGCCATCTTGGCCACGCCCCCCTAAGTTGTTTTTTTACATTTTTTTGGGGAAGTTTATACATTAAATGTGGTATCATCTTTTAGAACATCTTTTGTCAATATTTAAGTAATGATAGTTAAATTGCTGAGATTTTGGTAAATTCCATTATGATGTTTCCAAACAATAGTTTTATTTTCTATATTTTCGTCTCAATATTGTTGTTTTAAATATATATTTGTTACTGGTAGTTGTATTGTTGATATGTTCGTACTTTACATAGTTTATATGGTTGTAGTCCATATTTAGACTCAGAATCTTTCGTGGACCCTGATAATTTTGTGGTCAAATTTGCGCCATACAACTGTGTTATGGAATATTGGAAGTACTTCATTATTTTCATGTTGTTGTCAGAATATAGTTTATTACAGTAGCCATGGTTGCTGACTCTGGTGGTTCGTACAGTAGTGACTTGGTGGGTTGCTTTATAGAATGGCTGCATTCTTCACAACAGTGTAAGTTGTGATTGTCAGATGATATTACCTGATTGTTTCAGCTTTGGATGGTTAGGGAAGAGTACAAAACAATACAGCCAAGGCATTTACATACATTCTAGATAATTACATGGATGATCAAGAAGAATGAAAGAATTCCCTTGACTTTCCATGACACTTACTATTCATACCAAATTCATTTTGGCCAAGTCAGGTACACAACACCCATTTCTTTATTATCAAGAATATGTGGCAATGCCTTTCTTGCAGTACTTGAAATGGACAGCAATTAGTTTGTGTACCCCACGATTAAGCCCTTTTCTGCCTTTACAATTTCACTATCAAAGTTTTCATCTCCCATGGCTTCTCTTTCGTTAATTTCTTCCATCTCTTCCCAGTCGCCTCTATACTTCTTTTCCTTCTCTTTTTCCAGCCTCCTCACTTCCCTTTCTTAGACATGTTCCCTTTGTGTGCGGCCTATTCCTACCCCAATTGTACTACTTTTTTCTCTCCTCTGTAAACCCTTTAAATCAATTACCGTGGCTCTGGCAGAGAACCTCCCCATTTACTCACCACTGAAATTGTTGTACAGTGTGGCATACACTGGTGCATGAGATGCACTACCCAGCCTGTCATTGTGTTGGTGCAGTAACAAACTAAGCTAAGGGTCTCAGGCAGGCCTGATTCTCAGGTGGAAGGGAAACTTGTTTGTAAAGATGTGGTGTGCATTGTACTTTCAGTACAACAGCACCTCCATCACTGTCTCCTGCAACTTCTTCAGTGTACTTTCACAGCCTACTGCACAGCCACATATCATACGATGTCATTGTCCACTGCAAAATGCTTTACGCTTGTGATGCTCCTGTTATAGTATCAGAATATCTAAGCCTAAATATCGTAAATTGTGTCCTAAATACTGTTTAGAAAACTAATGTTCACATTGATATTAATAATAGAAAATCGACACACAATTGAGAGTGATGTGTGTGTGAACAAGATTTAGGCCACAATAGTTATGCCAGACAATATTTTGTTATCCTTATTCTGGCAAACAACCCATTACCTTCAGCTCCTGTGCAGCAGCACTGACACTAAAGTTATCAATATGAGCATGTATCTACATGCCCCTCTACGGCCAACACTCATGCTTGTGGCCTAATTACTTTAAACACACTCTCACACACACACATATACATGCATGCACACACTCGCTCAGTATGGTAGCACCTCTATAAAGGCAAAAAGAAACACAAAACACTGTAAATGTCACATATTCTATACAGTAAATTGGTCAAGACTGATCCTTACAGGTTCTATGTTCCTGACAAGTTAGTCCATACAGACAAATGAGTCAGGTAACTGAACAATGCAGTGTGATTCTTTTGGGTGGTGTCACACCCCAAACAATCCCCCTGACCCCCAAGTTACGACCCTGAGTCTCAGTAACTCATGTACAGCCTTGGGCTGAGTGGTGTGTTAAATAGTTGAAGAGCAAAGCAGTGCTATTTTACCAACTTAAATAATGGCATATAGTTGCTAGTGACAGGAACTTTCAAGTCATGTGTTTAATTTGGCTGTAATTACATCAGCATATGTTGACACATTGAAAGTAAGCAAGAGAATATATAACAATGCAAAGCAACATACAACAACTGAACCATAAAATAGCATATCGCAACAATATAGTCAAAACAGAATGCAAAACTACAACCGCAGTACAGCACAGGAAACTAACGCAACACAACATCCGCAGTACAGCACAAGAAACTCTCTTTCCAATAATGGAGCATAAGAACATAGCAGCACAAATAAAAACAGAACACTTCACCACTACAACAAAATTCTACGCAGCAAATGTGTACAAACATTTTTTGTCACCACCTCCACAATTGTTCATAAACTGGTGGTGAAAAGTGCTTCGGGCAAGCACTGGGTTAACTTATCACGAGGACATGAAAAGGCGCCAAATATGTTTTGTGATCTGGCCCTTTGTGTCCCATGGTTGCTCCAGTTTCTCTCAACAGACACTGAGCCATTGACCTTTGCTTAGCCTTACAGGAAATGTACAGCTTGTGTGAGTTTTGCTTTTTTGTATATAGTAGGTATGGTGCTGCTATGACTGTCAAGTGAGTCAGTCACCACAAACTGAAATTGTCTTTGACCTTTTCTAACAACCCATACATGCATTTCCTATTTTTTTTTTCTAAATCATCGTTTTTGGTTTTTAACGTAATTATCCACGTTTTTGTTACCATTACACTTAACTTTAGAACCAATCTATTGACATTCCACAACGCTTCAGTTGTTTTCTTTACTGTTAGCAGCTTTATTCCAGTACTTCGATTCAGCACTAATCCCCCATATCCATACATGAGTAGAGAGAGCTATTGGGTTAACATCTCCCATGTTCAGTCCTTCATACTGCCTCTAGTTGCGGCTTAGTGAGTGTGTTTAATAACTGCTGTATTACCCTTCACTTCCAGGTATTCGGAGAAAATATCGAAAATTTATTATCGAGCTACATAGATATAACATTTGATATATTGTGGTATAGAAATATCACGTGCAAGAATATCCTTGACAAGAATGTTGTTTTTAAGGTATGCAATATCGATTCTAAAAATATAGAATGTGTCACTAGCACTAACAGAAATATTTATGTTGTTAACATCGATGTCAAAAATATCTATGTTGTTAATATTGTTTAAATAAATATTTCTACTAATAATATTGTTTCAAAATTACTTTTATATATTATATTGTGTATTTTAATTGTATATGCTATAAATTGTTTGTATAATTATTGTTAATGTTTTTTAGGAAAGTTTGTAAACGTTTAGTCGTATTCAAATGGAATAGTTTTCTGTCATATTTTTTTTTTTTTTTTTTAATTTTTGTAAACCTTTATTGTGCATGAAAATAGAACAAATACGGGCCCACAACCATCAGGCCGGCCACAAACTTTTGAGCACAAGAGCAAGCAATATAATTTCTCAGCGGCATCAGATTGATGAGCAGCGATCAATTAACCGTACACTGAATAAATTCGTGTCGCCGAGAAGCAGGAGTAATGAAGGTTAATTTTAAATTTTTTCGGACGTAAATATAAAACAGTGAAGAATAGAAACCAAGGAGAACTGAGTCCGTACAATTACATCCCAACATGAGCAGGCAAGAGCATCACATGAAACCAACCGTGAAAGCTACTACCCAGGCAGTATGGCGGTTCAGAGTAAAACAACAAGATCATCATTTAACAATTACACGCCATGTACAGCGCAGCCCACTCCCTACTAATCCCTATCTCGGACCCAGAACAGAAATTAGGTAAGAAAAGCGCAGAGAGATAGAGGCCCATAGAAACCAATGTATAAAACTAAAACTCTCCCCCCACCCTACACCAATGCGGAGGCTACGGCCTACCCCCCCCCCCCCCCCGGGCAGAGTGTCTGTCGCCCGCTAAAGAACCCAAAATATAGACAAAGGAAAAAGGAAAAGAGGGAGGAATCCCTAATAAAGAAGAAAAAGAAAGAATAAATATAACTCCTGTGATATAGGGAGGAAGAATAGAGAAATCTAATCTATACCTCCCAATGAAGAAAAAATGAGGGGAGGAGCCAAACGAGCACTAAGTTTCTCGGACACCCCAACCGTACAGAAATTCCCATCCCTTATGTCGCAAAAAGAATAGAGAGTATGCAGTACGAAGTAAAAATAGGGAGAGATCACAAGTTCCATATCAGCACGCAATTAAAGGGTGGCCCATCCCGAAACCCCACCCGCCATTCAAGTCAATTCGTCATATCCCCTCATGTGTACCAGCGAAAAACAATGAACTGTGAACATCAGACAGAGCAAGGAGAGTCACACTAGTACACATTGAAGAGGCGTTGCAAACCGAGACTACGCCAGCCAGGAATGTACAGTTCTTCAGGAGGAATCCGCTAACCCTGGCCAGTCCGCACTCGACCCCCCGGCCAAAATCCACGCAGGGCAATCCTCACTGGCAGAACAAAGGGACAATATGGCCGCTCTCGGCAGGGAGATGTCGTCCCGATATAAAATGGACGGGTCCATCCTCGACCAGATCCATGTACCCCACGGAATAGCGCCAGCAGATTCTCCCAAAATTGTAAAATAATGAGAGTCAGAAGCGGAGCCAAAAGAGCATGGGCACTCAGACTAAGTAGTTGATGCATGTGTGGCGCCATTCCCAGAGGCAGTAAAGTCTCGGCAGAAACCATGGGCTCTGATGGAGGCGGTAACAGTGTAGCGCTGATGAAGTTAATGGGCACTTGCGGCAACAATGTAGCCCGGTCCGGAGTCAGGATAGACAAAGCGTCACAGTGAGGGAAGCAAACCGGTGGTGTGTAATCCGCCACGGGCGTAGCAGCCGCAAGTTTCTCGCACAGCGACAGAAAGCCCACACGCATTTCTGCCCGCAGATCGCGAATTGCGTCGAGAATAGAGCCATAGGTCAGGGCGGCCGGGGGTTCCATCTTCGCTCCGGTTACAGGCGCGGCCCCCAAGGCAGGACAGCGCCCAGGGCGCCGCAGCATAGTCCAGTTCTTGTCCGAGGCAACGTTGGCATTCAGCGCAGTCGGATCAACCATCACATCTGCTCCACCGGGGGAAACACAGGGGCGCGTAGGCACAAGTACCGCCAAAACAATAAGGACTCAAGTCGCTATGCCCGGGCGGACACGCAAGCAGTGGATGACCCGCAATAGAAGCCCCACGATGGTAACAACGGAGCGGGAGCAGGCTTGTGAGGGACTTGTGGCATTCAAGTGTCCGCCATCGTGGAAGTGGCTCAGCGTACCTTACTTGAGAGTCCCGGTAGCGGAGGCACCCGTGAAAACCCCCGGTCGGTAGGCACACAGTGAGCAAGTGAAGGGCAGGCGCGGACAGTAGCAGATAGTAGCGCCAGTCAGGGTGCCAGGGTCATTTCGCAACCGTAACCCCTCGTAGTTCCGGCAGCCGCCATGTCCGTATCCCGGCCCGGGTCTCGGTCGCAGGGGTAGAGACGGATGCCGCAGATCACTCGGTAATATAGCGGGTTCTCAGGCAGGCAGGGACCTCGGGAGAGCACCATTCAACGCAGCTCTCTTCCCCCGTCCTCTCGCTTGCACTCCGTGGCAGGAGAAAGGTCAGGATGTCGTCGCGAGGAACAAAGGATCGGAGAGCCGAGAGACTACACCTCCGTTCCCATCGCCATCTTGGCTCCTCCCCCGTTTTCTGTCATTTTTAGTACCGTAGCAGGTCATGGGGTTAATAGGTGTAAAGGGAGTGAAGTTAAATACTTTAATTTATTATTAGTTAATTATTATTAACTATTTAATTGACAATTATGTAAATTATGTAATTAATATTTTTTAAATGTATATATTAGCTGTGGGTTGTTTTGTAGTAATAAAAGATGGGAAGGTAATTAAATATAACTATTTTACTACTAGTTAATTACAAACCATCTTTTAATTGAAAATTAATGATGTCAAATGTGTAAATATAATTTTACAAATATATTTTAGGTGTTTGTTGTGTAGCTTGTAGAGGTATAGGGTAGGGAGTTAAGTAATTATACATTTTAAATTAGTTAAATATTTTTCTTAAATTGTGTTATTTTTATGTTATGTGTTAATTGTGTTGTGCTTTTTACTTGAGTCCGCCTGCCATTGATGCGGGGACTGGGACTGCCCGCCTGTAAGGCGGTGGTCCTGCACCCCCAATCACGATGCGATCGCCACCATGGCAGTCACATCCAGCCCGTTTAACATTGGATTGGGTGCTGCTGGCTGCAGCATTCTCTGCACTGCTAAACAACCATGTTGTACATTTCCCTGAACTACGTGGCATGCACCGCGCAGTGCCTGCCACCTGGTGCAGGGAAATGTAGGGGGTAAGATGGGTCCCCCCCAGTGCACAACCACCTCCCCCCAACACAAGGGGGGCTCACAACGGGCCCCCAAATCCAATCCCCGCCAGCCTTTCCATAGTGGTTTTCTCTGCAATGCAACACTTTCCCTAATGCTGCTCAGAGTGGAGTTGGAATAGTAATTTATACCCATTCCTAAGTACAACTCTTGCCGTACTATTGCACTGACTGGTGTGGTTATAGTACTTCCCCCCCCCCCATCTTGGTCCAACGTTTTCCCTATTGTTGCATAGATTGGAGTGGGTATAGTCAATTTTTCCCCTACTGAGTCCAACACTTTCCCTACTGCTGCAGAGATGGAGTGAAATAGTATTTGTTATCCTTTTTGAATCCAACCTTTTCTCTACTATTGAACAGACTGCAGTGAGAATAGTAATTTTCTCCTGTCTCGGTCCAACACTTTCCTTACTATTGCATGTATTGGAGTGTGAATCAAACATTTTACCTCTAGTGAGTCCAATGCTTTCCTTACTGTTGCACAGATTGCAGTGGGAATTGTGATTTTTGCCCCTCTGCAATCCAACGCTTTCCCTACTGTTGTAGTTATTGGAGTGGGAATGGTAAATGTTACCCTTCTGCTATCCAACACTTTCCCTACTGTTGTTCAGAGTGGAGTTGGAATAGTAATTTTTACCCATTCCTGAGTACAACTCTTGCTGTGCTATTGCACTGACTGGAGTGGGAATAGTAATTATTTCCCCCTCTTGGTCCAATGCTTTCCCTATTGTTGCATAGATTGAAGTGACTGGAGTGGAAATAGTACATTTTACCCCTCCACAACCCAACACTTTACCTAGTAGTAAACTGACTGGAGTGAGAATAGCACATCTTACCCTTCCGCAGTACAACACTTTGCCTACTGTTGCACTGACTGGAGTGGGAATAGTAAATTTTACCCTTTGGCAATCCAACACTTTCCCTACTGTTGCACTGACTGGAGTGGGAATAGTAAATTTTACCCTTTGGCAATCCAACCCTTTCCCTACTGTTGCACTGACTGGAGTGGGAATAGTATATATTAGCCCTCCGAAATCCAACACTTTCCTTACTGCTGCACTGACTGGAGTGGGAATAGTAAATTTTACCCCTCTGCAATCTAACACTTCCCCTACGGTCGTACAGAGTGGAGTGGAAATAGTACATTTTACCCCACCCCAATCCTACAATTTCCCTACTGTTGCACTGACTGGAGTGGGAATAGTAAACTTTACCCCTCCCCATTCCTAGACTTTACCTACTGATGCACTGACTGGAGTGGGAATAGTAAATATTACCGCTACACAATCCAACACTTCCCGACTCTTGCACTGACTTGCGAGGGAATAGTAAACTTTACCCCTCCGAAATCCAACACTTTCTCTACTGATGCAATGACTGGAGTGGGAATAGTAAATATTACCGCTACATGATCCAACACTTCCCGACTCTTGCACTGACTTGAGAGGGAATAGTAAACTTTACCCCTCCGAAATCCAACACTTTCCCTACTGTTGCACTGACTGGAGTGGAAATAGTAAATTTTACCCCTCCGCTAACAAACATTTCCCTACTGTTGTACAGAGTTGAGTGGGAATAGTACATTTTACTCCTCTGCAATCCAGCACGTTCCCTAAAGTTGCACTGACTGGAGTGAGAATAGTAAATTTTACCCCTCCACAATCCAACACTTTCCCTACTGTTGCACTGACTGGAGTGGGCATAGTAAATGTTACTTCTCTGCAATCCAACACTTTCCCTACTGTTGCTCAGAATGGAGTTGGAATAGCAATTTTGCCCATTCCTAATTCCAACTCTTTCTGTACTATTGCACTGACTAGTGTGGTTATAGTCATTTCCCCCCCATCTCGGTCCAACGTTTTCCCTGTTGTTGTATAATTAGAAGTGGATATAGTCAATTTTACCTCTACTGAGTCCAACACTTTCTCTACTGCTGCAGCGATGGAGTGGAATAGTAATTGTTATGCTTTTTAAGTCCAACCTTTTCTCTACTATTGCACAGACTGCAGTGGAAATAGTAATTTTCCCCCATTTGGGTCCAACACATTCATTACTGTTGCATGGATTGGAGTGGGAATAGTACATTTTACCTCTAGTGAGTCCAACGCGTTCCTTACTGTTGCACAGATTGCAGAGGGAATTGTGATATTTGCCCCTCTGCAATCCAACGCTTTTCCTACTGTTGTAGTTGTTGGAGAAGGAATAGTAAATTTGTACTTTTCCTGAGTCCATCGCTGTGGTGTGGGTATACTATAAGTATTATTTGTAAAATGTTATCGTTTGGTTTCTATTGTTTAAATTTCTATTATCATGTTTTTGTGTATTTACAATTATAATATTTTTAATTAGTAAGATTTTCAATTTGTAATATGTTTTTAACACGTTTAAATTTCTTATATTGTTTACTTTTCATTTGTAATTAGATAGGTATGTTTTTTTTAAATTGTTTAGGTTATTAGGTATATATTTATATATATATATGTGTGTGTGTGTGTGTGTGTGTGTGTGTGTGTGTGTGTATATATATATATATATGTTGGAGACGCACTCTGACATCCACTGCTGCAACCTTCATGAGGTAAAAGCCGGATCGGTGGGCGAATCCAGTTTACAGCATGCCTGTCGATTCACGCCTGACGCGTTTCGTGCTCATTGCACTCTTCAGAGGCACAACAGTCATTTTGGCATAGAGGCCACACTTCCCACTTAAAATATGAGCCCTCCAATGGGCGACGCGAATGATTCTGCGTTGCTTTGTGGGTCTTGTAGTGTGTGCCCCAGTTATGTGCCGCAGTCTAAGGCGTTTCAAGCCCACCAATGAGCTTCCACTCGCACATCCGACTTGTCAATCCTCCAGGGATGCCTCCACATTGAGACTCCATAAATTGGAGCTCCGTGGCCCCAACATTCCAGGTGGTGCATCTCCCGCGGCTGAGAGGCCGCATATAAATCAAAGCTCCAAGGTTACCCACCTGTTGGAGAAGCTCTCTGACATCCACTGCAGCAACCTTCATAAGGTAAAAGACGGATCGGCGGGCGAATCCAGTTTACAGCATACCTGTTGATTCACACCTGATGCGTTTCGTGCTCATTGCACTCTTCAGAGGCGCAATAGTCATTTTGGCATAGAGGCCATACCTCCCACTTAAAATATGATTTCTCCAATGGGCTACTCGAATGAGTCTGCGTTGGTTTGTGGGTCTTGTAGTGTGTGCCTCAGTTATGTGCCGTTGTCTTAAATGTTTCAAGACCATCAATGGGCCTCCAATCGCACATCCGGCTTGTCAATCCTCCATGAATGCCTCCACATTGAGACTCCGTGAATCGGAGCTCCGTGGCCCCAACTTTCCAGGTGGTGCATCTCCCGCGGCTGGGAGAACGCGTATAAATCAAAGCTCCAAGGTTCCCACCTGTTGGAGACGTACTCTGACATCCACTGCAGCAACCTTCATGAGGTAAAAGCCGGATGGGTGGGCGGATCCAGTTTACAGCATGCCTGTCGATTCACGCCCGACGCGTTTCATGCTCATTGCACTCTTCAGAGGCGCAACAGTCATTTTGGCATGGAGGCCACACCTCCCACTTAAAATATGAGCCCTCCAATGGGCTTACAACAATATTCACTATCGAGATCCATTTAGATTCCATGGGCATATTCACAAGAAAATGTCGGAGTGCGGAGCTGTGCCAAAATTGGCAGCGTGCGGGTCTGACATTTTCAAAAAGTAGGGATACACCATATTCCCATAAATACGGCGCATCTCAGTGGTTTTCCCTAAAGAAACTGCCTAGCACCAGTGCAGCTACCTTCCACCATGTTGTAAGGGTGCCTGCGCTGCACCTTCCTGCACATAAACAATCAATAATGGCAATTTGCACCTTCTATGTGTAAAAGAACAAAAAACGAGGAGAAATTGATAATTTCCCCTTGTTGCACTATTCTAAAGCCATGTATTCCATGGCATTAGTTTTTGGCGCTGCCTTAGCATTGTAAACCTTGGGCAGTGTCAAAAAGCAATAGGTGTTGCTGTGGAACGCCCAGAGCAACACCCATTGCACACCCCTTTGCCGCAGAAGACTGAGGCAGAAAGGGGCATTTACAATGTGACTTTAAGCCATGCAATGTGGCTTAGCGCGTTAATGTGGACAATGGAGCTGCGCCACTGGAATGTAAAAAAAAGTGACGCTCAAGTGGAGCTGCGAGATTGTAAATATGCTACCATGTCAAGTCAAGTCAAGTCAAGTCAGAAATGTATATAGCGCGCTACATACCCAGAGGGTCTCAAGGCGCTTGAGGAGGGGAAGGGAGTTACTTGTCGAATATCCAGGTTTTAAGTTGCTTTCTGAATGCTAGGTGGTTCTGTGTGAGACGTAGGTGGGTGGGGAGAGAGTTCCAGGTTTTAGCTGCGAGGTAGGAGAAGGATCTGCCTCCCATGGTGGATTTATTGATGCGAGGAATGGTAGCAAGGGCTTGGTTGGAAGATCGAAGCTGGCGAGGGGGGGTGTAGAAGGAAAGTCGTGTGTTGAGGCATTCGGGTCCAAGTTCGTAGAGTGCTTTGTGTGCGTGGGTTAGGAGTCGGAAAGTAATCCTCTTATTGACGGGGAGCCAGTGGAGGTTTTTCAGGTGGCTAGATATATGGTCTTTGCGTGGGATGTCTAGTATGAGTCTGGCTGATGCGTTCTGGGTGCGTTGGAGCTTTTTCTGGAGTTTTGCGGTGATACCGGCGTATAGGGTGTTTCCGTAGTCCAGGCGACTTGTAACCAGTGTATGGGTGACTGTCTTTCTGGTTTCGGTGGGGATCCAGCGAAATGTTTTCTTGAGCATGCGGAGGATGTTGAAGCATGAAGATGAGACTGCGTTGACTTGTCTGTTCATCGAGAGAGAGGAGTCCAGGATGACGCCCAGGTTTCGTGCGTGGTCCGTCGGGATGGGTGCTTTTCCAAGGGCCTCTGGCCACCAAGAGTCGTCCCAAGCGGAGGGGGAGGTGCCTAAGATAAGGACTTCTGTTTTGTCTGAGTTCAGTTTCAGACGGCTGTGCTTCATCCACTCTGCTACTTCTTTCATGCCTTCATGTAGGTTGGTTTTGGCGGTGTTGGGGTCTTTGGTGAGTGATAGGATCAGTTGGGTGTCGTCTGCATAGGAAATAATGTTGAGGTTGTGTTGGCGAGCGATTGTTGCGAGGGGGCTCATGTATACGTTGAAGAGGGTGGGGCTGAGTGAGGAACCTTGGGGTACGCCGCAGATGACTTCAGTGGCCTCGGACTTGAATGGTGGGAGGCGGACTCTCTGGGTTCTTCCGGTGAGGAATGAGGTGATCCATTCCAGTGCTTTTCCTTGGTTCCCGATGTTATTGAGGTGCTGTAGGAGAGTGCTATGGCAGACTGTGTCGAAGGCTGCGGAGAGGTCGAGGAGGATGAGGGCGACTGTGTCTCCGTTGTCTAGTAGAGTTCGAATGTCGTCTGTTGCTGCGATGAGAGCGGTCTCCGTGCTGTGTTTGGCTCGGAAGCCGGATTGTGAGGAGTCGAGGGATTTGTTGGTTTCGAGGAATGCGGCTAGCTGGTTGTTGACCGCTTTTTCGATGACTTTGGCCGGGAATGAAGGAGTGAGATAGGGCGGTAGTTTTTGAGTTCGGTGGGGTCAGCTGTGGGTTTCTTCAGGAGGGCGCTGAGTTCGGCATGTTTCCAGCTTTCCGGGAAGGTTGCGGAGTTGAGGGAGCAGTTGATGACGTCTCGGAGGTGTGGTGCTATGATGGAGTGTGCTTTGTTGAAAATGTGGTGAGGACATGGGTCTGTGGGGGATCCTGAGTGGATGGAGTTCATCAGGCGGATGGTGTCCTTGGTGGAGATTGGGTTCCAGTTGTTAAGGATGTTCGAGGAGGGTGCAGGTACGGCAGAAGATTGGGTGGGATAGTTTCCGGGTTGGATGTCGAAGCTGTTGTGGATGTCTGCAATTTTGTTGTGGAAGAATGAGGCTAGGGAGTCGCAGAGGGCTTGCGAGGGGGTGATGTCGTTGGAGTTGGCTGAGCGGTTGGTGAATTCTTTGACGATGTTAAACAGTTCCTTGCTGTTGTGGGCGTTGTTGTCTAGTCGGTCTTTGAATGCGGCTTTCTTGGCAGTCCGGATCAGTTGGTGGTGTATGCAGGTGGCGTTTTTGAAGGCGTCCCTGGTGCTGGTGTTTGGGTCTTTTTTCCAGGCCTTCTCCAGGGAGCGACAGAGTTTCTTGGATTTCTTAAGATCATCATTGAACCAGGAGGCGTTTTTGCTGCCAAGTTTGATTTGACGTTTTTTCGGCGGTGCTAGGATGTCGGCGCTGTTGGATAGCCATTGGGTGAGGTTAAATGCTGCTTGGTCGGGGTTTGAGGAGTGGGCAGGTGGGTTTTGAAGGAGCGAAGAGGAGATCTGGTCGATGGTGATTTTGTTCCAGTTTCTTCGTAGAGTAGGTTGAGGTCGGTTGTGAGTGGTGGTTTTATTGTAGAAAAAGTGTACGCAGCTGTGATCCGTCCATTGGAGGGTAGTGGTGTGACTGAAGGAGACATGTTTGCTGGAGGTGAAGATGGGGTCGAGTGTGTGACCTGCGATGTGGGTGGGCGTAGAGACAAGTTGTTTGAGTCCGAGGTTCGCGAGGTTGTCCCGAAGGGAGGTGGTGTTGCTGTTGTTGCTCTTTTCCAGGTGAAAGTTGAGGTCTCCCAGTAGGATGTATTCTTCGGAGGGGAGGGCGTGTGGGGTGATGAAGTCGGTGATAACGTCGCAGAATTTGGCACGGGGTCCTGGAGGCCTGTAGAGGAGAGTGCCTCTGAGTGTGGTCTTGGGGTCGGTGTGGATCTGGAAGTGAAGGTGTTCGGCGCTAGCTAGGTTGACGTCTGAGCTGGTTGAGATGCGGATGGAGTTCTTGTGGACGATAGCGATGCCTCCTCCTGTTTGGTCGATGCGATCCTTACGGATGATCTTGTATCCTTCCGGGATGGCAATGGTGATGTCAGGGGCTGATGAGGCGTTCATCCATGTTTCTGTCAGGAAGGCGACGTCGGGTGAGATGGTGTCTAGTAGATTCCAAAGTTCGATGGCGTGTCTGTGGACTGAGCGGGTGTTGAGCAGGATGCATTTTAGGTGGTTGGTGTCGGGTCTCTGCTTGGCGTCGGTGGATGAGGAGTTGGTTTTGGTGCCGTCGAATTTGCAGGAGTTGCATGAGAAGGGTCCATGGGTGTGTCCAGGGGCGGCTTGGACGCAGTTGGGGGAGCGGCCGGGGTTAAGGGCTAGGAGGGTGGAGGCATCGTAAGTAATGCGGGTGGGCTGGGCATTGCGAGGACCAGGGGCTCTGGCGCTGGGCGCGGTCCAGGCGTGGACGGGCGTAGACGGGCTTACCTTTGGCGCACCTTCGGCGTGGCCGTAGCGCGTGGGGGCATTGGCCATAAATGGATGGTGGAGGGGGCGGAGCGTGGGAGGGGCAGCAGCTGGGAGGCGGTAGCAGGGAGGAGGGGCGGGCCAGGGAACAAGTCAACAAGATGGAGGGTCAAAGGGAGAGTAAGGCAGGGGCAGCAGATGCACCACGGCACCGGGGGCACAAATCAGTTCCCAGCGCGACCTACAATTAAATAAATAAATCCCAGCACGAGTCAAAATAATTATTTAAATCCCAGCGCGACTCAAAATAAATAATTAAATCACAGCGCGAGTCGAAATAAATAATTAATTCACAGCGCGAGTCCAGTTAAATAAATAAACAACAGCGCGAGGTGAATTAAATAAATTAAAGCTGTTACCAATCTGCAGTCTCGGTCTCACCAGCAAGCCAGAACGAGAGCAGGAGCTGGGGTCAGGGAGCATGGGGGGAGCGACCGTGCTGGATCGGGTCCAGGTGATCCAGGTCCATGTGGTGGTCAAGGGCCCGATGATGCTCAGCACTCTTAAGCAAGTTGCAGATAATTCTGCTGGCAGAGTTGCAGTGTTCTCTGCATGCTAATATGACAGTGATGCAAGTATAGTAAGTATGTTGCTCGCTTACAGCCAACATCTCCAATGCAGCTTGAGCATCATGCACCATAAATGTTAATGAAATGTGTGTGGGGACTTACTGCTGTCTCCAAGCACACCCCTGAACTATACACATGGAATACCAGAAGGGGTGGTATATGAGAAGTAAGGATGATGGCTGAGAAAGACTTGTTTGTAAATGGAGACATCCCTCCTGGAGTGCATAGACACAATAAAAATACAAAATGCTATCACTCGAACTACCTGGCATTAATTAGTAAATGGCTGCCCCATGGACGGTCAAAAAAGTAAATGACACAGTCAACGAAAGCAATAGTTAAAGGAGGTTGGCTTATTCCTTGTCTGAATTTTCTATTCACTGAGCTGATCATAAAATGTGAATGACACTTCCAGCAAGCAATGGCTGAAGGTGGCTGAACAAAGCCCCTTTATGTATATCTACATGTAGAAACCTAAAACTGCAACTGGTGTTGCTGGTTAACATTACCAGTGAACTCAGATATATTAAATGTCACAGGTAAGAGGAAAGCACTGCAAGGTTCTTCACACTCTATGCTGGTGGTGGATGAACCTGGGTAGTGCAGTAAGAATAAATACGAGAGGGGGGGCATGACTAAATGGTCTTCAGAGGCTTAATAGCTTACTTAGTCAACTGGCACAAAAAATATTGACTCATTGGTATTGACTTAGGATGACCACACAAAAGTGTCATATATGACCAAGGGTGGTCGGACAGATTACGAGCATTGTTTATCTAGTTTGGTGAAAGTATAATTTATTTATTTATTTACGATATTTTTATTGCGCATACAAATACCCGAAGGTGTATCGGCGCATGTGGAGGCCAGAGGGACCGAACAGCAAGCTCACTGGTTGAACAACCATGTCTTTAGGAGCCTACGGAAGCTCATCAGATTGGGGGCAGTTTTGATAGTAAGTGGCAAAAGGTTCCAAAGCTTGGGCGCAGCAACCAGGAAACGTCTGTCTCCCCAGGTTGCTGTTCTTGTGCGAGGTACCGGCAGGAGGCAGGTGTTGGCAGATCTCAGCTGCCTTTTAGGGGTGTACAACTGAAATGCTTCAGTCAGAAACTTGGGCCCAACGCCATGCACTGCCTTATAGGCAATGCAGAGGGCCTTGAACTTAATGCAGCCCTCTACTCTTAGCCAATGAAGATGATGAATGGCGGGAGTAGTAGGCTGGCAGCGAGGGATGTCAAGAAGAATTCTAGCAGCCGCATTCTGTATGGACTGCAGCTTAGATAAAACGAGTTTCTGAGAGTTAAGAAAGAGTGCATTCCCATAGTCGATTTTAGAAAACACTAGGGTGGAGACCAGGGTCTTCCCAGCTGAGGTAGGGAGGTAAGGCAGCAATTTCCTAATTTTCTTTAAAATAAAGAAGGCAGATGACACAACCTTGTTGACGTGAAGGTTAAATGACAGCTTGCTGTCAAAAATAACTCCCAGGTTTCTAGCCTTTTCAACTGGGACAGGTGGAGAACCCAGCTGGTTGGGCCACCAGATGGAGGACCATTCCGGGGAGAGTTTGCCGAAGGTCATGACCTCGGTTTTGTCTGAGTTAAGCCTCAGACAATTGGAGGACATACAGGTACTGACAGCGAGCATGGCCCTTTGGAAATTAGCTGCCACCACTGGGCCGTCCTTATGGATCGCCAGAACCAGTTGGCTGTTGTCTGCGTAAGATGTAAGTCACAACCCATGGCCTTTATTACCCTCGCTAAGTCTGCTACATAGATATTAAATAGCGTGGGACTTAGCGAGGAGCCCTGTGGGACTCCACATGGGAGTGCAGAGACAGGAGAGTAAAAATTACCCAACTTCACTGTCTGGGTACGGTTGGCCAGAAAGGATGAAATAAGATCTCTGGCTATACCGTTTATCCCCAGAGCTGTGACACGGTCGACCAGAATAGCATGGTCGACCGTGTCAAAAGCTGTGGACAGATCCAAAAGAATCAGAACGGCCACACCTCCCTGGTCCATAATGGCTCTGATCTCATCTGAGACCTTAATTAAAGCGGTCTCGGTTCCATGCCCTTTCCTGAAGCCAAACTGCGTTTCGTCGAGAAGTTGGTGAGTATCGACGAACTCTGAGAGTTGTTTATTCATCAGTGCTTCGCATATTTTGGCGGGAAAGGGGAGACACCCAATAGGTCTATAGCTGGCCAGAGCTGTGGGATCCAGGGAGGGTAATATGTTGCTATATATGCTGGAGGGTGACCAACGTGGATGAATATTGTGCTTTTTGGGGTGGTTGTTTAACAAAGCAATTTTATTGAATTAACAATCTTTAACCTGTTGATTATGATATTAAACTATTTTTTGTTTACAAACTTCATGGGTGAAAATAGCTGTTTCTTTTTTTTTTAATAGCCGTTTCTTTTTTTTTTTACTTGAAAAATCTTTATAGTTTTTACTTAAAAGCATAACAATTTTGCAATTGAAAAAATAAATAAATAACTGTTAAAAGATAAAACGGACCCTTTATGGGCATCAGTATTAGCCATGACAAGTAAAAATGCAATAGGTAAAATTGTCATAGTAAAAATTGTGGTTAAAAAGGTATAACATTTCAACGACTTTGCCAAGGATATCCCAAAAAACAAAGTGCAAAGTGCAGGTGTTAATGTCCCCATCAAAGAAGGAATTTGGAGGAAAGGGAGAGCGCAATGTTACACCATAAAATAGTCAGTAATCATTTTAGAGCAGCAGTGGCAGGTTGAGGGGGAGCAAGGCAGGGGGGTAGTAGGTCTTCAAGCTTCTTAACGTTTTTTCCACACCTCGCTAGGGCTTGTGTGTTAGTGTGGAAAAATCATAGTGCAGATGCCTCCATGCATAAGTGGATGTCCTTTTTTAGACAGAGTGTCTTAAGAAGTGATTTTCTGGGGCCGTCGAGCAAGGGGCAGCAGGACAGGAGGTCGAGTCATGATTCGCTTGTATAGTTGCATAGTCTACAGGCCTCCTCCACCCCACGTGGAGCCCATTGGTTGAAGTCAGCTACTTGCAGGCATAGCAGGTGCATAAACACAATATATCTGCGGCCCAATCCCTTTAGGCAATCTAAGAGGTATGGTTGTGGCTTCCCCGGTAAATAGGGCTCATTCAAGGGGTATAAGAGAGTTGAGACCTTAGAAGACCGGGTGTCCAGCAGATGTGAGGTTAATTACCTGCCTGTTTATGACCCTTTTCCAGGCTGTTTAGCGATTTGTAGTGAGTTTACAGCTTTTTGAGTTTGTCAGTACCGAGGATTCCCTGGGCTATTGAACGTTTCTTTTAGGCAGGCTTTGAGTGTGTTTTCCAGAGCTTTTCAAACCCTTAAATGGAAGTTCAGGGTGTCGCCCTCGCAGGTGAGTAATTGTCTTGGGAGGCCCAACTCTAGCTGTAGTCTCGTCCTACTTATGTATTTGGGGAGTTGAAAGACTTGCTTGTAGGCCCACATTGGATGTGTTCTAGGCTGGCCCTGCATGCCTCTGGAAAAGCCTGTTATCCCTAGTGTAAGGCCAAGTGAAGAGTGGCTTTCATGACCTTCAATACAGGGTAGGCTGAGGCTCTTGTGCAAGGTCTGGTTGAGACTGGTCAAGCTGTGTGTTATAGCTCCGGCTTTCTTTTTCAGGGAGGTTAGGTGGACCCAGGGTCTGGAGGACTCACTGAACCATACCCTCAAATAATTATACAAAGTTGTTGTTTTGATAGATGCAGCGCCCATGCTTCAGGTTAGGAATGTCTTTTTTCTGCAATGACCAAAAATCTGAACGTTGGTCTTGTCCTGGTTGATTTTGAGGGAGTTGGCATCATTATATCCCTCTAGCCTGTTCAAGGCACATTAGATTCTGGTTTTAATGACGATGTCATCAGCATGTTGTGAAATTTGTAGTTTTGAGTGGCCCAGTTGTCGGCTGTGTAGAGGTTAAAAAAGGAGGGGAGCGAGGATGCACCCTTGCTTCAGGTCATCATTGGTGGTAATTTTTGGGGATACGGTGGAGGAGTCTGTTCTCGACCGTACCCATGTGTTTGAGTGCAGAGAGATAACAGCTCCAAGAAGGTGCCGGGGTATCCCCCAAGCATTTACTTTTCTTCAGCGAGTGTTGCATACCACCTTGTCGAAAGTGACACTATTGTCGATGAAACAGCAATAGAGAGGGGATTTACTTTTTTGAGCTGCTCAGAGACTCTGGATGGCTAGGGCAGTGATGTTGTCAATTGTGGAAGCAGCAGTGTGAAACGCAGTTTGGAAGTAACGTAAGATGTCATTTTCTGCAACCTATTTATCTAGCAGTTTGAGAAGACACCGGGCGTAGACTTTGGCCTCTATATCTAGCAGGGCTTTAAGTTGGTAGTTAGAAGGAATGGTCATGTCCCTTTTTTGAAGATTGGGCATAGGGTCGAGCCCCTCCATGAGTCTGGGATCTGTGCTGCGGTTTAGGATTGGTTGAAAAGGGGGGTTAGGATCTTGGCCCTGTTCTCCTGGACACATTTAAATTTACTTTCTGGTAGGCCGTTGGGGCCTGGGGCTCTGTTGTTTTTTATATTTTTTAAGTGTCTGCAAACCTGGGCAGGTGTGGCCAGAGCTTGAGTTTGCATGCTGTTGTTTGCCCCCCGCCAGGAGTGTCACTTGTGCCTGAGGTCTTGCTGCTGTATTGTGTTTTGATGTGTTACACACAGTCTTCTTCTAGGACAGTGTTCCTCCTTGTCCTTTTGGAGGTTCGAATCTGTTGATGTAGTTGCAGAAGTGGGCTGTGCTTTTCTCTTTTAGCATTTAGTGTATTTTTATCCATTCCTGTTGTTCGTTGAGCTTCTTTGCCTCCCAGGCTAGCTTTTTGTGCGATTTGCGTTGGCTATGTTTTTAGAAGAAAGTACAGTGGGATTTTGCTTGTGAGAAGGAGTAGCCTTCCTTAGTGCTCTTCGTGCATTGATAATGGCCCCATTGTAGGGCTTTCGGGACAGGTTCTTGGGGTCCTGATGTGAGACACCAGGTCCCGTCAGGTGGTTTCTTAGCTTAGTTATAAGATCGTCCTATCTGCAATAAGAGTTCTTCAGGGGATTGTTGTTGAAATTCAAGGTTACCTCTTTGAGCCATTTGCCCACATTAGAGGAGCCAGATGCTTGCCATTTAATTCTCCTGACTAGAGTGTGAGCTTTGGCCCATGAGGATTGCCCCACATCTATGACGCTGGCGACTGCTGGGGCTTGTAGGTCGAGTGTTACAGTCAGGGTATTGTGGTCACTTTCTGTGCAATTTCATTTTACCAGATGGCATCCCAGGGGAGCTGACAGGAAAATGTAGTCTATGGGTGAGATACCCTTGAATGTAGCAGGCAATTGAGCATGAGGGTCTTGTAGCTGAGAGATTAGTGTAACCCAGATATTAGCTCCCCAAACTGGCCCTCTCCAAAAATAGTACATCAACTACAAGTGGGAGTGATCGTGCTAAATACCTCTGGGACTCATTCATGAGGTTTTGCTGCGGATTCTGTTGTTGAATGGGAAGTTGTGTGTGTAGACTTTTTGCCCCACAGGCCTTCCCGCTGCGCTGCCCTATGGATAAATAAAGGGGCAGGAATGAACCGTATCTATCTGATACGGCATATCGAGGTCCTTTTCCCCTGCGCTGGTGCACAATGGGCTGTGGTGGGCCAACGCAGGCCCCTTTGCACAATGGTGCCAAGGTGCCTGCGTTGCAGGGATGATTATTTCTGTGCAGGAAGGTTTACCTTCCTGCACAAAAACAATCACAAGAGGGTTTTTCCTCTTTTTATGTATGCTGCAGAACGCACCACATATAGCAAAAGGAAAAACGAGGAGAAATAAAGATATTTCTCCTTGTGCCTCCCTTACGCCTCCCCTGGGAGAAATGCATTTTGGTGCTGTCTCAGAGTTACGATTTCTCGTAAATCTGTGGCAGTGTCAAAAATCCTTGGACGTTGGTAGAAAAGCTACCAGCAACACCCATTGCACGCCACCTTAAGGCAGAAAACTGCGTTAAAGTGAAAGATATTTAAGAGGCAGCATTAAGCCAAAAAAAGTGGCTTAGTGCTGCCTGGTAAATATAAGGCATGCTCCTGCGCCATGGAACATCACAAAAAGTGACATTCTGGCAGTGCAAGGAGCCTCACAAATGAGGTTCTCTGTTTCTAAACTTGGCATATGTATTGTTTCTATCAAGGGTAGAGAGTTAGTAAATTGAATGTGAATTGTAATCCACTGAAAAAAGAAAAATGGGCTATTTTTAAGCATATTTTTACTGGTTTGTTCACACTAAACAAAGTATCTAAAAACTATATATTCTTACAATTCTTGAAGACTTGACATCTCCCAGATAAAGCCTTACATGGATCTACAAACCATCTGAAATAAATAGTACTAAGAGTGAATGAAACTTTAAAAAAAATCCCCAGAACACTGAAAGTGACACAATTACCAAATGTTTCAATAAACTAGTGAAAAAATGTTACCATGTGGGTCCGACTCAGAAACCCATTTTTACGTGTACATTCAAATTGCATGAGCACATTGCTTGATTTATGAGTTTAAGTTTATGCTCCGTACTTGATAAAACGTGCATTTACATCCATAAATGTATTGACTTAATTGTGATACTACCCCAGAATAGAGGAATATTACGGACTGGTGTAATCTCACATGAGAGAAAATCCGATACCATGAGATTAGGCTTTTCATGGTAAGGAATGCCGTGAAACTTTTGTGCTTGAGTCTGTAAGCCTTCATAAACTTTTCTGTGCCCCTATCCACCCTTCCAAGAGCAGGACAGTGGGATTTATCTAAGGTGCAAAATCTTTTCCGTGGAGAAAAAATGCACTTTTAGCAAGCATTTAAAATGTAGGCCCATAAAGAGGTTTAGCCCAATTGGTGTGCATTTAAGAATATTTACTGTGAATCACGCCAAATTGTACTAGCGGGTGTTCCAAGGTAGGGCTGTCTCCATCATGGAAAAAGAAAGAACTTCTCCTGAATACCAGAACTGTTGCAGAACAAAACAGCTGCCAATATCAGCAACTCAAAATTACAAGTATTCTGCCTCTGCTAATTAGGAGATTATTAATTCACAAGAAATGCACGTCTTGCTGAGAAGAAGAAACGGAAAATCTAAGACTGACTAAGTACGATTTCAAAAGCTACATTGCAAAGTGCAGGGCTTTAAAGGTTATTATTAATACTGAGAAGGAGTGTGGGGCTTTCCTTTCAAAACTGTTCCTAGAGAAGGCATGAGGCATTGCTCATGTTAAGGCGTCAAGGCAAGTCATTTGTAAACATGATTTTCTCAATGTAGCTGAACGGTTTGAGCCACAAAGAGACAGAACCATTGGAATATCTGCAACCCAGAGATCATTTGAAGCACACATATATCTCTTAGCCATTTAGAACAAAAGAGTTGACCTCAAACGTACTAAACTTGTTAAATAGGTATTTCTGTATAATTAATAATATTTGTCTAATATAATAACAAGAATGATTTTGCACTAAAAACAAAAACACTGCACTGCACACAATGATGTTTCTCTAACATTAGCCAAGCAAGGCCTAAACTAGGACCTACTCCATCTACATGTTCTTGTTTCCATTGCTCACTGTCTCCACAGTTGCAAAATGTGCACTACTAATGAAAAGCTTTGCTGTGTTTTTCTTGGTTAACTCTTGAGGAAGCCTTCAATTAAAATGTTACTGTTCAAAGCCCTTTCTGACTGACCTCAGTGGGTCTATTCATTCTACAAATCTGTCATTGTTTTGAGTGTAACTAGATTTGTACTGCCACATCTCGTGGCATTAGGTCAAAAGGGGACACATTATTATTCATTAGGGGTTGGTGTTTAGAATAAATGGCACTAGGTAATCATTTCTTATATTCTCCCTGAAGTCTAACATAATATCAAACATCCTGCTGCATTTGACTGAGTTTAATGCTAATTCAGTATATAAGATGTATTATGCATTTCGACTTGTTTTTGGAATAATCACTTTTTGCCTTATGTAATGAACTTTAGACTTTTATTAATCCTTTTTGATTTCTTGCTTATACTTGTCACAGGAAGACTAATTTAACTAAATATTTTACTTGATTTTCTGACAATATAATCTATTTAGGAGACCATTTCCTGATATGTTTCTTGAGGACAATATCGTCCCGATTCTGCAAAGGCACTTTATGCTCTATCTCTTCTCAGACTATCACTGATAGCATAAACACATGCACAATATTTCATTGGAACAACACAATGAACTATAAATGCTAATCAATAGAGAAAATCACTAAGACCGAGCGGATCACAGACACAATATTGCAGCAGACAATGTTGTTGACAAAAATATTGTATAAAAAATATAATTTACCACAATATTTTGCTCTTATACTTGTAATGGTAAGTAAAAAAATGTCAGAAAAAATTGCTGACACTAACATCGTTCAAAAAGAGACAAAATTACATAGTTTGTAATATAGAGTTTATAGAAGTACATGGTACATTTTCTATTATATGAAATTAATATAATGTCAATTAAATATATTCCACTAATATTTGCTACTATATATAAATCTATACTTATATAAACACATATATAAACATATATAAACACACATATGTATATATGTATATATATATATGACAACCAAGTCCTTGTGAAGCACAACAGCAGGGCAAAACTCCACCCAGCGCCTCAAAATCAGGAACGGACCGCAACAAAAGGTAGTTACTTAAAGTGCAGTTTTATTTTCCACCAACATGACGCGTTTCAAACAGGTTGCCCCAGCCTTGATCACATGACATGCTGAAAAAGCCCACGCCCTTAAATACCTCATGGCTACAATGTAAACACTCCCAATGGTATATAAAAATAGAGAGCAGACTATATAATGAACGTGATAAATAAATAACACACACTATATGACATGATATTTACAGTTTTAGAATCCAGGGCAAGTGCCCAAATTGACTATAAATAGCAGCAAAGTATCTGTCTCTCATTTAAGAAATATATTACAAGGGAGAAAAAAAGAGCCAACATTAAGGTACACCCAAAGTGTAATGACTAAATACAGAAATACTCCTAATATTAGTCAAAACATTTGTTTCCAAACTAAAATTAAGTGAACAGATGCGGGAATATAACAAAAATGGCAAAACATGATGTCATAAGCATATAAAATATTTGCTTTGAAGTTAGTAATAATGCAGACCTTAAGCAGTGTCTCAAATATCTAAAGTACAACTATCATATGTAGAGAATACAAATCACAACAAATATTTATATAATTGGCAAATTCATTGCACCCCTGCCAAAGAAAATTATTAGTAAAACTAAGAACCCAGTTAAACCAATAAAAACTCTTCAATATTGGGTAAAATTCATAAAACTAATAAATACAATAAATATTCAATTATATTATCTTAAACTCAACAATGATATATATACACATAATCAGATATTTAAAAAACTCCAAATTTGATTGTATAAGTAAATTCATTGAAAAGACAGCAGAATATCAAATTTCATCATAGATAATAAAAACATATCCAAATTGATTACAGAGCAGCAGACTATAATATACAGTTTAAAGAAAATTAGCTAAATCCTCTCCAGTATTAAGCCCGTTCAGCATTTTGGTATTGAGACGTACAATGTGTTGACTCTCTAGTTGACGTCATTTCTTTTCCCAGTTCCCTCCTCTTATCGATTTTGGAACCGAGTCAATAACAAAGTATTTTAAATCCTGAAGATTATTATGGTGCACTAATTTAAAATGTCGGGCAACCGGATAAGATGAATCTGAATTAACGATTGCCCACCAGTGCTGCAAAATACGATTAAAAACAGGAAGTTTAGTACCGCCAACATAGGAGAGTTGACAAGTGCATTCTAAAATATAGACTGCGAAATCTGTTTTACATGTAAAATAGCCTGCAATTTGGTTGGGCATATTCGAATATGGATCTACAAAAGTCTGTTTGTTTGTCCCAAACTTGCATGCACGGCATGAACTGCATTTAAAGAAACCTTTCTTGTTCGTTAGCCAGTTAACAGAACTGACTGTCTCAGAGCTTGTTCTTACTAATGCATCCCTCATAGAGGGTGCTCTCCTGAAAGTAATTGTTGGTTGTGCTGCAAGTTCGGGTGCTAGTGTCAGTTCCGTTTTTAAGATAGGCCAATGTTTACTGACAATTTGTCTTATTGCTCTGTCTTGACTGCTAAACGTAGTAATAAGCCTCACCACAGGTTTTGCTTGAACAACAGGAGATAAGGTTACTTCATCTGAATGAATAGCATCATCCGATGCTATCCCTTTCCTCCGTTTAGACAATGCAAGTTGTAAAATTTTAGGATCATATCCTCTGGTGAGAAACCTATTCTTAGATTCAGTAAGACAGATGTTCAAATGCTCTTCTCTGCTGCAAATTCTTTGAATTCTTAAAAACTCCCCATAAGGGATACTTTTAATAAGGTGCTTAGGATGAGCACTATTGCCATGGAGTATTGAATTGCCGGATGTAATCTTTCTGTGTAGTTTAGTACGGATGACATTCTCTTCTACAAAGATCTCAACATCTAAAAATTCGACTTTTATGTTACTAATTTGAGCCGTGAATTCAAGATTAAGTGAATTCTCATTTATTTTATTCACAAATTCCAAAGCAGATTCTTTGGAACCCTTCCAGACAACACAAACGTCGTTGATGAATCTCCACCATCGAAAAACGTGGTCAGAAAGCTCATTTTTGAAGGTCTGAGCTAGGACGTGCTTCTCCCACCAGCCTACGTGTAAACACGCATAGCTGGGGGAGAAGCACGCCCCCATCGCAACACCTCTTAGTTGCTGGTATAATTCTTTATTGAAAATAAAGAAGTTATTAGTTAGACAGAGTTCTGTCATACGCAGCAACATTTTGGTATGTTCATTATAACAGACATTTCTACCAGATAAAAAATGACCTATAGCATTTAAACCAGCCAGATGATCAATACTGGTGTATAATGAACAGATGTCCATTACTAAGAAGTGATAATCTTCTTCCCATTTTGATGTGTTTTATCTAGGACCCCGATCAATATTGTGAGCTCATGCCCCTATACGGCTATAATCAATACATATCCCTATAATGGCATAAGAATCAGAGCCATATTTCAGTAACTCGCCTCTGCAGCCCATGACACCGCAGAAGCCACTTCCTTAGATTCCTAGATAGCACACCGAGTTCTTTCGACATACCAAACCCCCAGCAACCTGGGAAAGCCCCGCTTGCTTTGTTTTGATTAGTAATAGAACTCCTGCGAGCACTGTAAGAACGACCAGTTCTTAGTGACATCTTTATTGACGTCTTATGTCCAAAAACATACGTCAAACTCGGCACCTTTCAGGTATAAATATACCAACGTTGCCTTAAGCAAACACACGGTGGTGGTGAATACTGGAGACGAACAGCTGTCCCCTTGCAGAGAGCCCAGCAGATGCGAGTAGCCCACGGACGCTGACCCTCCTCCTTGACACGCTAAGAAAGACGCTGTCTTTTCTCCTGCCGAGAAAATCCAGCTCCGGCGTTTACAGCCTACCCTTGCGGGTGACTGGGATATCGGTCCTAAGAAGGAGATACCAGACCTCCTACATTCTATTCCAGAGGTACGGTGGTGACTAAACCCTTACAGAGAATTCTTGAATCAAACTCTTTGCAAAACCAACTTAACTTAAACTGTTACTTACTTACTCCCTCCCATGTATTAGGCTTAGGTCAGGTACACCGGGGTAGGCGTAGTTAGAAGCACCAGTTGAGGTCGTTAGCCAATGTATATATGAATGTATATATTTTATTCATTTTAACCATCTTATGGCTAAGAAACCATATCAATGCTTTTACAGTATTATTTCGTAATACTCCTTTTACTGTACGCACTTTTCATAATGACAAGTCTTGCAATTGTGGCAATTCATTTCTCTTGCATGAGAAAGAAGACTGCTCAATAAATAATATTTTTTATTGAAAACGCCTGTCTCTCTATACTCTGCACCCTGGTGAAATTAAATAGGCACAACTGACTGAGTGAAATAGCTGTCTATTGTTTGACACAACTCTAGAGATTGACTCTTATTCTGAGGAGCAAAGTTGTCATGTTTATGCGGTTGTCGAAAGCTGAATCCCTTCTTGTCTGAGCCAGGGAAGCTGATCGCTTCCTATTGTGTCAAGAAAGTTTCCAGTGACCTCTAAGCTAGCTGATGCAAACCTAAATTAAGTCTAACATAGTCAGTAGAGACCTAGAAGACCTCAGTCCTACGTCTACACTGCTGTTTATGTTATTCCAATGCGCAGGGCCTATAGGGAAAATAGGAACTACACTACATGGCGCCCAACGTTTGGTAAGGCGATAAAACTAACGCAAGACGTTAGAGTAACTCAGTCGTGCTTTTTCACACGGACCCTTTCTCCCGTAAATACTCCAATAGACGTCTGGAGTGGGTGAAAGGTTAAAATCCACCGGAACTGGGGGGAGGAGCCAAGCTCGCAACCGTGATGGCCGCGTTGTAGCTCGGCTCCGTCGACCTTCTCGCCTGTTTTATTAATCCTGTGCCCTATCCTGCCCCGAGAAGATGTATTCGAGGAAATATGGATACATGACAGATTGCTGATTCTTACCATCTGCTCCGGATGCTCCTGGGTGCGGCGGTTCCCGAGCTGTGCCCTTGTTCGCTTCGGAGCCTATGCGGCGGGCGGGCCTGACCTTGCCTGCGGCTCCCCGACTGGAACGAAGTTCCTGCGCTGGCCCCTGGTGGAGGAGAGGGGTCGACCGAAGAGGCCATTGTGCGGTTGGACCGGTGGCGACTGACCGGGCCCGGACAGGTGGTCCCGGGACCCGGTTGGTCCTGGTGGCGGGGTGCCGCATCCCACGGACGGGGGTTGATCGCACGGGAGACGCGTCTCCCCTTTGTCTCCTAACCGGCCATCTTGAAACCCTCCGCCCGGACTCGGCGGTCGGCGCCCATGGGCCAGAGGCGCCGACTACCTCCAATGTTTTGGTGGCCCGCCTCCCTGCATCACTGGTGCGGTTGACTGTCCCCGGCTGGCTCTCGCTGGACCCCGCTGGCGGCCGGATCGGGGCTGGAGTGTGCGGTCGCCTCGCCGTGCTGACAAGATGGCGGCCAGTGCCCTGTATCTCGGACCCGTCGTTGACGGGAACACTGGCCTGCCGCACGGAACGTTTGCTGAATACTGTAGGGGTGTTCCTACGATTGGCGACGTCCTCGCTGCCTTGAGTTCCTGGCGTGAGTCCATGATGTTGGATGCCGCTGGGCCGGACGAAGATTTTCCTGACGGGCTCGTTGAGCCGCCCCCCACGTGTGCGAACCAACTGCAGACTTGTGCTGCACGGACCGTCCCGGAGGTTGACGGGATTACGGCCGTCGCTTGTCTGGAGGTCTAGGTGCCCGTTGCTCTGCTTCGCCGGGAGCGCTTCCAAGGAGTGGAAACGACGGAGGGACTCCGGCCGGGGTCCGTTCGTGCCTGCCCTGACATGACTCCCGGCGATTGTTCGCCTTGCCCTGCTGAGCCGGGATCCGATGTCTGTTCTAGCGGAGTGAGTGCCCCTTCTTGGCCAGCGGGGCGTTGCTCGTGGTGCCTGCGGTTGCTGCTGCTTTTTCTTGCTGGCCCGATCCGAGGCCATCATGACTGGTGCCGTGTCTTGTGGCCTGGAGTTCCTGTGTTTCACTTCTGGCCCGTCCGCTTCTGGTTCAAAGTGCACTCTGTGTCTCTGGCCCTGGACAGACAGGGACAGGGTTAAGATAACTTGCATCGGCGGACTACTACTTCGTGTATGGATAAATGGCGTACTTTCGATTGTACAAGTATGATCGCTTCCTCATCATGTTCCTGTATTTGACTTTGCAGTGACTCTCTCTTCTCGTATGTTCAAACTGTGTACAGGTGGGTGGTGGGAGCAGATCGTTTTGATTGCATGTCTCCTCTCCCATCAGTTTTTAGTTCTTTTTTCTCCTTTCCCCTTTCTCTTTTTCCTTTCCTTCTTCTCTTTTCTGAGTCTATATTTCGGGACTCGGTTTTTGGGCGACAGGCACACTGCTGGGGGAGGGGGGGGGGTAGGCCGTAGCCTCTGCATGCGTGCTGGGTGGGGGGTTTGGGGGTGGGTCTTCTGTTTCGTCTTGGTTCTATGGGCCTTTTTTTTCTCCTTTCTCTCTTGACTTTTCTTGCTCTTTCCTTTTTCCTTTGGGTCAGTTTGCTGGTTAGGTGTAGCGCTGCTTATTGTTTCGGCTGTTGGTCTCTCCACTACCGTCAGTCAAGAGGTTTTACGATCATGGGGCGGGTACTGACCAGTATGTATTGTACTGTTTGTTCTAATCCTCAAGTTCTTCTGATGATCCCCTAACTATTGCCTAGTTTGTTGCTGACTCGCTGGGACCAGTGCCCGCCATGTGTCCTCGATGAAGTGACTGCGTCTGATCCTTCTTACCTATAACTTTAAAATTAACCTCACTTATCCTGTACTCAGTGGTCCCTCCTTTCTCCAGTATGTGATGCATCGGATAATTGCTGCTCCTCGTCTCTGGGACTGCTGAGCTATTTTGATTTTGCCTTGAGTGCTACTACTTGATTTCGCGGCCGGCCTGCATGGTTGTGGGCCCGTACCTGTAAGCTTTTGTTGCACAATAAAGGTTTCCAAAAATTAAAAAAATTAAAAAAATCCACCGGAACTTAGTAGGAAGAGATTCCTATGTAGAGTTTCTGGTTTAGTCAACGTTGAAGGATACAGTGTTCCAAAATATTGTGCACCTAATCTTTGTTTCCTTGAAACCTGATCTGCAACAAAAAACCTTTCTGACAGTAAAATGAGTGATGAAAAAAGGGATGCTGCTATATTAGCAAATCAACTAACGGAGGACGCCACGAGTCTCCTACAGACTGACCAGAATGCTATACTCATTCCGGTCAACATAAGAAAATCTATAACTTCAAAACTTATAGAAAACGGGCTGACATCACGAGGTGGTACAGTCATTTTCGTGATAGAGGCACACGAATATCGGCAGACAGAGGTATTCTATTCTTGGATAAACTTTCCAGCGGCAAACGCTACAACACACGAGTTTCACTATTACAAAATAGAGGAACCACCGGAAGAGTACGCTCCTTTCGAGGAGATTGAAATCCCATTAAAATACCAAGAGCACCTGCTCTGGTTTAAAGGCGCCCTAAAACATAATGATCACATTACCAGGCTCGGTCCACTAGGTAGACCAGGAGCAACGTGGCCGGTTTTAGCCAGCTACACACCACATCCAGACATTAAAAAAATGTCAAAAGAAGAACTTTTAGCACAGCTAAAATTATTAATTAAAATTCACAGACAGTTAGTCCAATATGTAATGCGGACTGCAACAGTCCAAACAGCTGTTAATATTCCACAGCTAACCCCTCATCAGGGGAACACAAATAAAATCATACCACAGAACATACAATCATGTCTTGGAAAAACTCCCACAAAACGGGAACAAATTCCTTTCTGGTTAGCACAGAAAATTACTCAAATAGAGGCAGTATTCCCGAATACTACCCCTATTGGGAAACACAGAATTCTGACTATCTGCCTTCCAATGGGGGTCGAGCCACATGTGGAGGACTGTGACACTTGGGGTACAGTCTTTGCTTCCATTTACACAAAAACACATGGTGTTCCGTCCATGGCAGTAATACCAGATGTGCTAAAACAAATTCAGAATGAATACGGTCCAGAACATGCTTTAACTCTTTGTATGAAATTACTGAAAGACTTCAAGCAGGTCTCGGCTATATTACTAGCCAACATAAAAGGAGAAGCAGCATCTGGGGCGATCCGCCAGAAATTGAAAGAAACAGATATAACAGATCAACCAATTGAGCTTGCCAGAATAATAGAAAAATGCTATGAAGAATTAGGTAGAGATAGTTTGGGTGGGAAACCTGTAAAACCCCAACTACTCGAAAATCCTGAAAAATTATTTATTAAAAATAATCTAAACACTCCTAAAAAGAGCTGGGATGGAAATAAACAATCCACTCCCAAAGTAAAAGTTTTCCAGTCCAGAGGAAGGTCTCCTCGGCGGAGGGAAAGAACTCCGAATCGAGAACACCAGTCTCCCCAGAGGGAGCACTCTGAGAAAAGATATAACCTTAGAAATAGGGATAACTTGAAAAAGCCTGATAGATATCATAGTATTGATACACGTACCTCTCGATCTTTTTCGCAGAAATCGGAAAGAAGAGGACGGTCAGATCCAAGGGAGGAGCACACCAAGTCCAAAGACAAGGAACCTGCTCAAAGTAAAAAATTACAATTTCCAAGAAAGAAGGTAGCCAGTATTAGAGTAATCGAACATGCCGAGAATACTGAGGACACAGCTGAAAAACGGAGAGTGGGCACAGACAATGCTAGACAGTGCAGCAGAAATCAGCATAGCTCGCAAGATCCTGATGAGTCATCTGGAGACAGTGGACACAAATGAATACATTCAAGTAGAAACTGCAGATACCAGAGTTAGCGAACCTCATAAGATATACGAAATAACACTGCGTATAGAGGGAGACAAGACTAGGAAAATAAGGGGTGTATTTTGGGATAACCTCTCAAAAGGCTATGACATCCTGTTAGCCGAGAAAGATTAGCCCCCAGAGTTTGTCGGGGAGTGCCCTCATGGCAAAGAAATGATTATGCCTGCCTTCTCAAATCACATTCCAATTCACACTAAATATATATATGCAAGGAAATGGGCAGTAGCCCAAGCACCAGCAATATATAAGAATCATGTAGGATGAGATGAGACTCTCCTCTTCACAAAATCCAGGTCAAATGTCAACCAACTGCACAAAGGCAGTACCCAATTAAGCAAGAAGCTAAAAAACAGGTCAGGGAGATTTTAGATCAACTTGAATACCAAGGGGGGATTGAAACATGCACCTCCCAAATGAACAATCCTTTGTTTCCTGTCTCCAAACCAGACGATTCGTATTGTCTAGTCTTGGACTACAGACACCTTAACTCATGTTGCAAAACATTTGCGGTACAAAATTCACACAGTGCGGCACTAATGAATAATATAGTTCGCAAAAAATACAAAACAACATTAGACATATCTAATGGGTTCTTTTGTCAAAATATTGCACAAGAAAGCAGGTACTTGACCGCTTTCTCAATAATGGGGTCACAGAAAAATTTCTGTAGGCTCCCAAAGGGATTCAAGAACCTCCCAGGACTATTCTCAGCCAGAGTAACAGAGTTACTACAAATGTATGATGATGAGGCATTATCTTATGTCGATGACATCTATCTCACAAACGACAACTGGGATACTCACTTGAAAAGAGTGAACTCCATAATACTTGGGTTCGCAGCAGAGGGTTACAAATTCAACTTTAAAAAATCAAGAATTGCCCATCTAACAGTCTTATTCTTAGGATTCGAATTATCAAGTGAAGGAAAATGCCTAGCGGACAACTTCTTAGAGAAGTGCGCTGTACTCCAAGCACCGAAAACGCTGAAGAATTTACAATCGATTCTAGGCTTCCTGAATTTCGGAAGAACTTACATTCTAAACTATACAGAGAGGATTAAACCTCTCTACAAATTAATGAGACCTGATTTTAAACCAATCAACTGGACTCAAAAACACACAGAAATTTTAAGATCACTGCAAACAGACATGTTAGCTAAAACTAAATTAGAAACACATGGCAATACACGCAACCTTGTAATCCGGGTCAGCCCAGGAAATGGGGATTCACGTACCTGATCTCTAATGAGGGAGAAATGGTACCAATAGCTTACAAATCACATTTGTACACACAAGCAGAAAAAACATTCAGTCTCACAGAAAATACTGTAAAGGCAGTTCAAACTGCTATAACGAGAGAACGAGCACTAGCGGAAGGCAAAAGAATAACTGTTTTCACAGTAGAATCAGCCTTCGAGGCGCTATTCAGCCCAGTAAATCTAAAAACAGTGGCACTAGATCCAAAATGGATACAGTGGGAAAATTCTCTTGCTGCAGAGGACATGAAATACTATTTCGTCCCGAACATGAAAAAACTGAATGATTTAAAATATGAAAAAGAATATCCTCTGCCAATCGAAATTCTCCCTCTTGAACAATACTATTGTATAATCTATACAGATAGATTTGTACAGCATTACAATGTAGATGATAAATCCTACAATGCAGCCTGCGCGATTGTTAAAGTTCGCTGGCTCTGCGGTAAATTCAGACCGAAAATAACAAAAACTGAATCACTGAGAAAATGTTCGGCTCAGCGAGCTGAAATCAGATCTTTAAAGATGGCTCTTCAAAATGCCGAACGTGAATTCCCGACACTAATCGTGTGCGATTCGCATTTTTGCGTCAATTCTTACAATAATGATTTGCAGAACTGGGTTCAAAATGATTACAAAGACGACAGAGGTGCCACAATCAAGCATAAAATGCTTTGGAAACAAGTAGTTCTTTTACAGAAAGAACTACAAAAGACTCACGTGATACACACTCTGAGTCATCAACGTGATGGCGTTCACGATGCAGGGAATTCATTGGCTAATGCAGCCACAGCGGAAGCAACTAAACCGGCTTCCGTAGCCACAAAAAAGTGTTCAGAAAAATACATAGACGGGGAAACCATGCTGGCAGTAAAAAAGTCTTCAAAAGGCAACTGTGCAGCACTACCTGTGAACTATCCACTCAATTATACATACGTAATTGATGCAAACTCCGTTCCTTTTGCTCTAATCCCTGGAGTGGGATTTAGGGTAATTCCAAACACGAATCGGAGAATCTTATTAATAGCAGACGCACACATGGGTGAAGGTCCAAGACACAAACAGATGAAGGAATCCCTGACTGAATTACAATCAGAATACTGGTGGCCGGGGATGAGCCTGCACCATTATAAATTTGTAAAGAGCTTCCCAGACTGCGACAGAGACCGCAGTAACGAGTCAAGCGGAGTAATGCCATGGACATTTCTGAAGGTAGCATAGGGCTATCTACACATGAAATCCAGCGTCCTATTAGTTATTTAAGACTACATTCACTTAAAAATGTGGCACCAGCGCTCGGCTGACGCCAGAACTGTTATAAAACATTTGCGAGTCTTTATCGGCACATACGCAATTGCCATGCTTCATTCTGACCAGGGTCCTGCTTTTTGCTCTCGAGCTTATAAGAAGGCCATGACCAATATGGGCATTGGATTGCGATTCTCTTGTCCCTTCCATCCTGAGGGAAACGGGGTAGTGGAAAGAAAAAACCGAGACATAAAGCAATCTATAACGGCAAAGGTATTAGGTTCGGGTGATGGGTGGGTCAAGCATTTAACAAGTGTCCAACGTAGTCTTAAGAACTTGCCAAGAAATTCTCTAAAAGGTTTCAGCCCGTACAAACTATTGTTCAGACCTAGAATGTATGTTCAGGACTTAGATAGTCTTGCTTCAGTGGTAGAAGATAAGAATAAAGACTTTGACATCAAAGATCGTTTGGCTGTTTTACAGGACTTAAATGAAACAAGAAAAGCCCTGAGCAACATAAAGTTAAAGCAACAGCTAACAACCACTGAAGACACACCACCTGTCCAAGAAAGACCTGTCTGGATTCCAAAGATTGGGGATCTGGTCAGAGAGAAAATAGCGGTGAAGAAGGAATTTGGGCCTTCTTACAGAAAAGCAGTACCTGTCTTAGCAATCAACGGAACAAGATCAGTAGTACTACCGCACCTTGCTGGTAAAAAGGAGAACAGAGTTGTATCAATCGACCTGGTAAAACCACAATCATGTGGCCTATAATAAATAGCAGGCCCAGTGGACTCCCAAGAAGTAACAGAATACCCAAATTTGCTAGTATCCAAGAGGTTCAAACTGAAAGACTAATCACATTTGATAAACCTGCAGCGAATAAAAAAGGACTATGCAGAAATGCCATGGAACTTGTGCCTCTTGAAACCCAAATTGAAACAGTTCGTCATGAAACACCAGTCTACGATGATGTGGCATCAGAATGTGCTAATGAAAGCCAAATGGGAAAAACAATTCCAACGATCGACAGAACTGCATCTGGCTACTTCATCAATTTCGATAACTTTTCTGAAGATCAAAGCGACCCTGAAGTGACGCCAGAAACTAAGACTTTTAATGAAAAAGCCACAGAACTATTTCATCAACTCAAGGAAACTTATCTTATTTATCCATGGTTAGAATTTTTGGATTGGGCTAGGTGTATTTTTCCTCCTGCTTTGGCTCATCATGGTAATTTGTTTGGGAAAATTCATTGAGGGAAAATACAGTTCAATGGATACAGCAAGTCAGAACATCAACTTAGTTCTGAAGCCTCACAAATCATGAGATGCACATAGATATCAGCACCCTATGTGTTGCTAAGGATCACAGTGTGTGTGATATAATTTTTATATATATACCCCTTGTGAATCTTCGTGATGTTCGGTGTTGGGTGACATCTTGTGTACTTTCACACGTTAGTTTGGTTATTTGTATAGAACCATTGAGTAGGACATCGTAAAGTGGTGTGTTTACCTTGTCCTTTTCTATACCACAGAGCGGGGCCTCATACTCCCGAGCGGTTGCCGGGTTGAGGTGAGGCCATCACCCACACAAAGCTGGGTGAGTATCACCAAGAGGAAATGCCTCTGAGTGATTCAAGACAATATGCTTGTTAAAATGCAGAATAGAATGTATTCCTGCAGGTGTGTTTGCATGGTCGCTGTGTGTGTACGATGGGTGTGCGTGAGAGATTTGGTGTTGTTTGACACACTGTCTTTTGTGTTTTCTCTTTTTTCTTGTTAGGAAGAAGACACTTCTCCTTCCCTCCAGTGGACTTTTAAGTATACTAGTTCCTGGTATATATGTGACTCTGGATGAGTACATTATTTTTCACTTATACATATCACATGTAGTTGCAGTAGCTGTTTTTCTGTTTTAAGGTCCTGAAGAAAGCTGAGCTATTTGCTCTTATAGCTGAAACATGTCGACCGTACTGCACAGCGCCTCTGAGTAGTCTTACTACTTGGCGTGTTTTTAATCTTGGACATTAGGACCCCTATTGCAATGTTCTTCGGTGTCCTGGTAGTCAATTTTATCTTACACTTTTCCCTGAGCACTGCACTCTGTCCATTCACAATACTTCTTGGGGTCACAACAGGACCACATTTCTTTGACGTCCCCTCCCGATCGACACTATATGGTCAGATTCGGTTCGGGATGATCATTTGATTCCTATGTGACGCAACTCCACCACATGGGTGGTCTGATGGGAATTATTTTGGTCCTGTTGGTGACAAAGAGTTCCAACTTTTGCAACCCTTCATCTCATGCGCTCACCACTAGTGCCTCACGGTCGCTATTGCGGTTACACACCACTGTCAGACCTTGCCTGTTCTTTTGTGTGTTGTGTATCTTGGCATAGGGGAGCGAGCAGGAAGGTCAATAAATATTCCCCCCGACCCTCCACACACCTGTCTTGTTTGTATAGCCTCACAAATCATCTCACATCGAGAAAAGAGAACTTTCATCAGCGAATGTCACAGCCATTCCAATACCCGGCGGGGTAGTTTGGGACAAAACAGACTACGAAATATATGGCCCGGTCGAGCTCTTGAAATATCCTCATCAGTTTAAGGTTTCATTAAGTGACTTTGTAAAACCAAGTGCATTCTCTGATGATTGGGACTTTAAAAGTATAAATGATATGATGTCGGATTTAGTTTTATCAGCAAAATTTACAGAACATGATTATTTGCAAGGTTCATCTAATTATGAACAGATGTACTGTTTTACTCATTATGCAGACCACTATTTACATAAATCTGCTCAACCTAGAAATGTTTTTAAATATAACCAATGGGAACATTGTGCTACTCCACCTAAAAGCAGTTCAAAAACATTCTATGAGAAATTCCAATACTTCTCAGGGTTTAACACAAGTGATGCAGAAAATTTTATTATAAACTGTTAGATAAAACAGGGACAAAAACCATGCTGACAAATACTAAATTGATATATTCAGAAGCATTTTATGAAAAAATGATTACTTTTGGTTTATATTTCTGGAAAAATAACATTGAAACTAAAACGATCTGGGGTACAAAAGATTGGCAGGTACAAGGCCTAGAAGCATTATTTCGAGCCTGCATGATCCCAGAACAAATAATGTTCTTGAATGACACAGTTCAACAAACGACCTGTCTTGGTCTAGCCAAGATTAAAGACCTTAACAAACCGTCTATTCCAAGGCCAATACCTGATAATGCAACCACAGATATTGAGGTAGACGTATCCCAAATTTTAAATGCAAACAGAACACATCCTGATTGGAAAAAGTGGTTAATCTGGCCTACAGACACGAATAACTGTCAAGACAGATTCCTGAACAAATTACAGGGGTTAAAAATGACCAGACCAGACCCTAGATACTCCAATAGACAACATCCAGGGATAGTAACAACATACAGTGTAGGGAAACTATGCCTTGAATGGCTACAAACATCCACACTGGCACAAATTAAGCAGCACTTGTCTTTACTTAAAGATGGTGCTGACTTGCGAGATTTCATAATGGGACCACGCAAACAGCGTCAAAAACGTTTCATAGCAGCCAGTATATATGCTGCTTACAACGAGGCATGGAAAGAGACTCAAATTGAAACAGCCTGAAAATACGAGAAATTGATCGTATTAATTTGGAAAAATCACTTTCTGTTGTGGACAATGGGTTAATGACTCTGCCCTCCAGAATATATTCACTGGACAGTATTGTATCATCTGCTATTGATATAATAGACCAGGACTTGCTAATGTTACAACATGGCCAGTCCCAATTATGTTCTATTGTACAGCTAGGTTGGACGTTGCAAAATCTCCGTTAAGGCTATGTGCCATGGTGTTTAATCAACACAACATCATTGTTTTCTATCTTTAACCTTACTGATAAACAAATCAGTTTGGCACAAAAAGGAGCAGACTATACAATCCTGAGCATCGAAAAACTTGAGAGATTACCATTGACAATGTCAGAAAGACCTGTCATTGAATGGATAATACACGGGATTATCACAATTGCGATAACAACTTTCCAGTTTAAAAATTGCCTTGAGTATATACCGGCAGGCCAGTATGAAAAGTTGGGTAAAGGATACATTAAGTCATCATGGAAATTACCTTATACACACACATGTTATAGTGACAACAACAAAAATGTATTTCTTAGTGGTAATGAGTGTAAACAATCACTAAGCGGTATAATTTTATGCCAAGGTATTAACTTGCATGGGGCCTGTGAGGGTACTTCGAATAACCTTTCATGCAACCAGCACGGCACACCTGCAACACAGATAGAGCCATTCTTTAGGCAACTTTCTAACGGGAGTTACGTTCTAATAACAGATCACAGCTGTTGTGGCTTGGTGCCAGGGAAAGCATATCTCTTAAGCGTCAGCTCCATGGTCACTTGCTGTATGCAAGCATTGTATGCAAATGGCCCTGTAGACTCAGTGGCTCCGATTTGGCCTCCATTGAATATCTCTTCTATACGAATTGATACTTTAAGCAGAATGAAGTCTGTGTTTTTACAGACAACAGTGCCCATCACGTCATCAAAAGAGACGTATGATCTCCAAGTTGCAAGGACAACTGCAGAGATACATACACTTTTATCAACAAATTGCCCCATGCATTTCACAGAAATGCTCAGCCAAATCCTAAAAATGTCGAATGCCAGTGGTATCTCGAATGTATTTAAGACAATTTTTTCGGGACTGTTAACACCCTTTGAAGCAGTCCTGGGCATCTTTCCCAATTTTGTCCATTCGGTCTTTGGCGGCCTACCACTACTTTTGGGACTCGTAGCAGGTATTTTATTTTTGACCCTCCTGCTCCGATATGGCAAGCCAAAACTCAGGCATGACTCCGGCAAGGATGGAAGAAACGATCCTAGCAATACGCTACCGGGGCTGCATAACTAAAGTCCTTGGACTAGCCCGGCTAAGAGATCTGAATATGACCTGGTTTCTTTCATTCAGACCTATATGGCAGACCTGCATCTTACCTGTGCTTCGATGTATGCTATGCGGAGAAGAATGCGTGTTAGACACCTGTCTTGCACTACAATCAGCAATACCAATGGATGTCGATACTTTGCTAAGTCCAGTAACGGCTCACGCATCATGTTGTCCCCAGCGGTTACCAATCCTGATGACGGCATTCGTTGAGACTCCTGCGCTACGATTACGTGGTGACAGTGAGGCAAGAAATGAAAGCAACATCACCCAGGTACGACCTTCTGTGAGCATTGCTGATCCTGAAATCGATGATAGCAATCATTCTCACAACTGCCAAGTTACAGCATTATCGAACTTGGTCGAACTGTCACCTGAATATGTAGACCAGAAACAATAACTTTTGGAAAACAATCCGGCAAACAGCGTTCCCATGAACTCTGAATTCTGCCTTCAGCAAAAGCTACTGAAAAGTGTTTGGAACTGTTTTTTCCCCACTCACCATGAAATCATTTTTTTCCAAAATATTTACCTTTTTTCTGGCACACGTACTTTGCTTAAAGTAGAACTATTAATAAAGAACAGAGCTTCTATTTTTAGTAGATCTAGAGACAAAATATTACCTCAGCCTCTAGCACATTTTACAGTAATTGTATTTATATGTGATGAATTAGTTTCGCCCTTCTAAGAGACATTTTATGTGTAACTTTTCGCAAAATCGTTCAACTGAGTATATATGCAAAAATGTTTTTGATTTTTTGAATGATTACTCTGCTTAAAACGTACAGTACCAATTATCATTTTCATGTATTTCATGTACACCATTTCAAATGCAAAATGTATTTTGGGATGGGTAGGAATACACATGCATCTTATTGCTTAAGTTTTTAGTAATTGATGGACATAAATTCGTGGAGTGGGTGATGTGTTTTATCTAGGACCCCGATCAATATTGTGACCTCATGCCCCTATACGGCTATAATCAATGCATATCCCTATAATGGCATAATAATCAGAGCCATATTTCAGTAACTCGCCTTTGCAGTCCATGACACAGCAGAAGCCACTTCCTTAGATTCCTAGATAGCACACCGAGTTCTTTCGACATACCCAACCCCCAGCAACCTGGGAAAGCCCCGCTTGCTTTGTTTCGATTAGTAATAGAACTCCTGCGAGCACTGTAAGAACGACCAGTTCTTAGTGACATCTTTATTGACGTCTTATGTCCAAAAACTTACGTCAAACTCGGCACCTTTCAAGTATAAATATACCAATGTTGCCTTAAGCAAACACACCGTGGTGGTGAATACTGGAGCAGAACAGCTGTCCCCTTGCAGAGAGCCCAGCAGGTGCGAGAAGCCCACGGACGCTGCCCCTCCTCTTTGACGCGCCGAGAAAGACGCACTTTTCTCCTGCCGAGAAAATCCAGCTCCGGCGTTTCCAGCCTACCCTTGCGGGTGACTGGGTTATCGGGTCCTAAGAGGGAGATACAGGACCTCCTACATTCTATTCCAGAGGTACGGTGCTGACTAAACCCTTAGTGAGAATTCTTGAAGCAAACTCTTGGCAAAACCAACTTAACTTAAACTGCTACTTACTTACTCCCTCCCACGTATTAGGCTTAGGTCAGGTACACCGGGGTAGGCGTAGTTAAAAGCACCAGTTGAGGTCGTTAGCCAATGTATATATGAATGTATATATTTTATTCATTTTAACTATCTTATGGCTAAGAAACCATATCAATGCTTTTACAGTATTATTTCGTAATACTCCTTTTACTGTACGCACTTTTTATAATAACAAGTCTTGCAATTGTGGCAATTCATTTCTCTTGCATGAGAAGGAAGACTGCTCAATAAATAATATATTTTATTGAAAACGCCCGTCTCTCTATTCTCTGCACCCTGGTGAAATTAAATCTGCACAACTGACTGAGTGAAATAGCTGGGTATAATCAATTGGAAGAGGGAGAGAGAGGTCGGATCCTTTCAGTCTCCATTTCGTTACTCATAATCAATAGGGGAAAGGATCACTTGTCCTGTATAAACCAAGGTCTGCAGGTAGGTAAATGGGTGTCTCCCAATAAAAGACCCTCATACACGCGTTTATTTTGATCTCTCATAGCGGTATATGATGTGTCCCCGGTCTTTCAAACACGTGAGTGCGTAATCCTTGGATCAGTTCTTTTGTGTGCACCCTCCGCCAGGAGGCTTTACCTTTGGTTTAAGGCAGTAGTGATCGTGGAAAAGTGGGTGAGAAAGTGGTGATATATTAAAAATTATCCGGTACTGCCAGAAAATGAATTTTAATAAGTCTGGAGTCCGAAAATGATAAAAGTAATGATTTGTGCTGCTATAGAATTAGTTATGAATTCTAGTGCACGCTGTTAGTGTGATATAACGACCTTTATATCACACTAACAGTGTGCGCTAGAATTCATAACTATTTACTTTTATCATTTTCGGACTCCAGACTTATTAAAATTCATTTTCTGGCAGTACCGGATAATGTTCTTTGAGAGATGTCGAAGCACCATAGTGCTGGAAGGTTTGTGCTTGGAGGATTTTGCTCCCAGTAGTGAGCTGAGGTTAACATGGATTTTCAGGGCAGTGCTACAAACATTGAGCAGTGTAGTGTGTTGACCTCTAACGTAGTCTGGTGGGAGTGAAAGAGCTGATGAGTTCTTCAGGATAAAGTCAACATGGAAGTGATTGAGGAAGTGGCATGTTTATTTTTCTCTTTTTGTTTGTCCATGGTTCAATAGTAGGGCGTGATAGATGGAGAAGAATTTGCACTGGCCTGACTTGAGGCAGGGATTCTGCTCCTACACAGACCTGTGCATAGAGACTTGGAGCCTCAGTGAATTAAGGTGTGCCAAAACTCACCTTAGTAGCCAAAATCCCCTACCAGACTACCAATCAGTGTCTCATTGGTTCTTCCATACCCTCAATGATTAGACAACCGAGAACTTGGAACTTAGAATACCTCAGGCAATGTGGAACACATCAACACTCTTTCGTTATACTCTCATATCAGTCCAAAACGGGGAGTAAATGAAGACACGTGCAACTTTGAAATATTTATTACTAATGCCGTGTTCTCAGGAGCAGTATCTTAGCTAATACAATCAGACATATTATAAGCAACAAGATTATCAGCATAGTTACTATTCCATAAAATACAAAAGGAGAAAGCATGTTAAAATGCTAAATGGAAATAGGCTAGATTACACCTAGATTTCAAGGTCCCTTGCTTTTAGGTTATTTTAGATCTACAGAAGGTCTCTTGGGTTTACAAGGGCGGCCCCATACCTCTGGTCCTAGTAGAAAGGGATCTCATCATTTTCTACACCAGCTCCCTGCATGTGAATGTTCTCCAAAGTGTGTGTCAGCATGCCCGCGCAGTGCATTATTAAACGTCCCCAAATCAGAGGAGGCCACAGTTGCATATATAGAAAAACATATTATTCCCGTGTGAAGGAAAAAAGTCCTCTAGACTCTAAACATTTGTAATAATGTGTGCTGTGTGCAAAGGCAGCAGAAAGGAAAAATGGTGTTTAAACTTCTAATAAGCTCATGCTAACTTAACACAGTGTAAATGCAAGGCTCAACCCCATGACAGGCTGTGAGGTTGTTATGATGAGGTTTGATGTGTTGCTTTGAAGATTGCAGGCTCTTTTGCTGTTGTTTGATATCCAGAGTCCTGTGGAGTACTCAGTGGGATTTTATCATTATCTCAGTACTTGAATCTCATGCATGGTGGATTGAAGTCTTTGAGTGAAATGGAATTGGTGTGCTGAACTCAGGCAGATGAGATGCAGGCTCCCACTTCTTCTGTGAAGTACTAGTTCATCCTTTCGGTTCTGCAGATCAGTTTGAAGGGGGAGGTGAAGGTGAAGCTGGGATATTGATAGGGTGAATGACAGATGGAAAGCTGACATGACTTCAATGTTAGTGGTTCACTCATTCCTAGAGCTTTGTATGCGTAGTCGACATGCTCAATGCTGTAGGCTTAGAGGGTGAAAACATCTAAACCGTATGTGAGACATGTTTCTGTGTTGAAGAGATAATGTAGGCAACATTGTGTGAGGAAGCCTGTGATAACAGATAAATGGAGGTCTTAAGAATGTGCACAGATGAGCATGAAGAGGAGGAAATATGGTTGAGGTGGCAGTGATAGGCTAGTTAGTGGGATGTGAATGAGGTTCTGGGTGGTTGCCATGAGAGTGTGAGGTGTGTGTTTGCATAGACTGGGTAACACCACGTGGATTTAGAGTACGGTTTGTGAAGTTAAGGCATGATGGGAGGAGGATGGAAGAGGGTTGATTGTCTGGAAATGCTACTTACAGATTCCTGGGCCAGCTACAGTTATTTCTGAGGTGATGATGCTTCTTGGAAGTGGATGGCTGGGCATATTGAGCCAGTATATAGCAGGTAGCAGAGGGAGTGCACTGATTGGGTGTCTGCAGAGATGGTGAGATTCTTAGGTGGCAATAGGACTTTCTGGTTGTACTTATGTTCATTTAGTTGTCACAGGTTGGGTATTATAAAGGTAGTGTATGGCAGGAAAGGGGGGGAGAGCACTGATAGGCTGAGGGTCGTGGTAATTGATTGTTGGGCCAGGTGCAGTGCCCTCTGGGGCCCTTCTGCTCTTTTATATTTACAGGGTGGGCTTTTTTTGCTTAAAGTGAGAAGGGGAGTGAGAGTGCTGAGTGGCTAGTGGTTTGCTGGAAGGATATTTGGGTAGATGTGACAAATTGTGGAGCACTCCTGCCCCTTGGCAGTCATTGGTTGGTGTTTTTGAGCCTTGTGCACTGAGGGGGGTGGAAGGTGTTGCAGTGCTGTGTTTTGAAAGCAGACAGGATCACACCAGTGATTGTGATTCGCTATAAGTTTCTTCCAGTGCACCGACAGTGTTGCGCAGACCATGGCGATCAACCTTCAGCGCTCTCAACATATGCACAAGGTACAAAAGAGGTGGGAAGGCCAAAGATTCCATTGAATGAAGCAAATTTGGAGCCATGGATTTAAGGCAATGGAGCAATGGATTGGGCACATTACTCAAACTACAACATGATGAATTTGGCTTTGTTGAATGTAGCTGAGAAAGCAACTAGGCTGGATTACCCTGATTTAATTTGCTTCCAAGAGACATGGGTTACATACAGTTTTCACTTTGATGGGTGTTCTACCATTTCCTCAACTGCTTTGCCATCCTGCACTGGGTGGGTTAAGGCGAGTTTGGCTATTTTGGTATCAGTTCTATTCCCTGGGTAAGTACACAAATTCTAGTCTTGACTTCCCTCTACCACCCTGTCCTCTTCCGACATCGAACTCCTATGTTGACACCCAACTTACCCCTCCCCCAATACACTACACCTCACCACACCAAATACACCCAGAACTCCTGTCATCCTCGCTTCTCGTCCTCCCCGTCCACTTCAGGCATCTGACTCTTACGTTATCTACACCCAGACAACTCCCCCTAACCTCCCAACACCTCAATAATCCCACACATTCGACCTCCCAACTCGGTTGATACAGCATATGTCCCACCAACAGATTCTGAACCCCTACACTACAAGATCATAGTTCCCCGCCACCCTAACACCAACACCTCTCCTGTCTCTGCATCCTTGCCCTATATTGCTACTCCTTTCAAGTATTCACCCCCTCACTGCCACCCCATGCGAGGTCATGTTTGTCCCATGTCTCAACACCACAAGACCACAGTGATCACACATTACCTGCCGAGCACACCCGCCCTCATCTACCCTTACCACTCTCACATTATAACCACCCACCCACTCAACTCAGTCATCTACATCCTCCAACATCCCTCCTGTCTCGGCATCACTGCCCTATAATTATACTTCTCACATGTATTCACCCCATCTCTTGGTTTGTCACATGTCTCAACACCACACTACGGCATTGATAATGCACTACCTTCCGAGCACCTCCCGCCCCCAACTTCCCCTCCCTCTCCCACATTACAACCATCCACCCCCTCAACTAAGACATCTACATCCTCCACTAATCCACCCTCACACAAAACTACCCCAACACTATCCATACCTGCACCTTTGCAGCCATCCACATGCAGAATACAGCCTTCAACCCCACCTCAAACCCGCTGCCGAGCTAGGAAGAGACCCTCTGCCCCATGGTACTCGGAATCCCTCAGACTCCTCAGGCAAGAAGTGAGGAGGATGGAGAGGCTCTGGCATTCGAGCTGGGACTTCAGGAACAAGGAAGCCCACAAACTTCTGGTCAGAAAATACAAATCTGAGATTGTGCAGGCCAAGCAAGATTACTTTGTGGCCATGACAACCTCGCTCTCCTCGCCGAAGGAGCTCTTTAGAATCGTTGATTCTTTAGTCAACCTGCAAATACCTGACCCCGCCGCACCTTCACAAGATCTATGTGATAATATCGCGTCCTTTTTTCATTCTAAGATACAGGACATCTATCTGGCTCTTGAGGTACAAAGAGCCTCATCCAGTGGGCCCCCTGCCTTGGTTCAGACAAATATGATCACGCCAGACATCTCCCCACGGAGCACCCTGGACTCTTTCCCCCCGCTCACTCTGCAAGATCTGGAGATTTTGCTCAATAAAACTAAATCTGGCTACCCCCTAGATATTTGCCCATTGAGGATCATTAAGCAGTGTAGAGAAACCTTCCTACCGCCTCTACTAGAAATTATGAATCTAGCCTTGAGGGACGGTGTCTTCCCCTCGGAGTGGAAGAGCGCAGTAGTGAAACCTCTGCTGAAGAAGGCTTCCCTCGACCCGGAGGTCCTAAAAAACTTCCGGCCGATCTCACTGCTCCCAGCCCCTGCGAAGATGCTTGAGGCACATCTAAACAAGCATCTTGCCGCCTTTGTGGATAGCTCGGGCTGTCTGGACTTCTCCCAGCATGGATTCAGGAGGGAACACAGCACTGAGTCGGCCCTTACTATTGTGCTCGATAAGATCCGCACTCAAGTAGATGGGGGCCAGACCACCCTCCTAGTCCTGTTGGATCTAACTGCGGCATTTGATACCCTCTCCCCCTCAGTACTTACATCTCGTCTGAGGGAAGTGGGGGTGAAGGGTGCAGCTCTGGATCTACTGACCTCCTTCCTTGTTGGAAGGGAACAAAGAGTGAAGCTGGGAGAGTTTCTATCTCCATCCCGACCTGTGCTATGTGGGGTCCCGCAGGGGTCGGCTCTTAGTCTGACCCTATTTAATATCTACGTGACCCCACTGGCCAGATTAATTAGATCTTTCGGGATGGAGGTAGTCTCTTACGCTGATGACGCCCAAATCCTCGTCTCTCTTTCCCATTCAGATGTACCAACCGCCTCCAATTTTAGATCTTGTATGGAGGCGGTTGGTCTGTGGATGATCCACAATTCACTTAAGCTGAATGGGGAGAAGACGGAGGTGATGGTGTTCGGAGGGAAAGAGGACACATGGTTAGCCAGCTGGTGGCCTGATTCGTTGGGAATATGTCCCTCCCCCACGACATCTGCTAAGAACCTTGGGGTGATGATAGACCCTGCCCTGGACATGAGCAGACAGGTTAGTAGAACCATCTCTACCTGTTGGGGCATCATTCACACCCTCAGAAGAATTAGGAAGTATCTCTCCCTGCAGTCCAGAAAACAAATAGCTGTCGCTCTCATTGGCTCACGACTGGACTACTGTAATGCGCTGTATGCGGGCCTAAATAGGAGCCTTCTACAGCGCTTGCAGGTAGTCCAGAACGCCGCAGCCAGATTTGTTTTAGATATCCCCAGACGCTCCTCGGCCACGTTGGCCAGGAAAGCTCTGCACTGGTTGCCGGTAGAACACCGAGTGCGCTTCAAAGTGCTATGCATGACTTACAGAGCCCTTGCAAAGAACAGTGCCATGGGAGTCGGCTCCATCATCTCCCATTTCACCCCTGGGAGGGCCCTGCGCTCCTCCAAGAAACTGCTCCTGACAGTCCCCCGCATACGTAGAGCCAAGTGGGGTGGCAGGGCTTTTTCTACTCTTGCCCCTAAATGGTGGAATGACCTTCCCCTTGATCTCAGGTCCCTACCGTCCCTGCAGAAATTCCGTAGTGCTCTTAAAACTCGCCTCTTTCTGCAAGCCTATATGTAAGGTTGTACATTCCCACTTTGATCTGATTGTTAGGCGCCTTGATACCTGCGGGTTATTGTCCTGCGCAATATAAATTTTTATCAAATCAAATCAAATCACTCACAACTGAACCCGACCTTAGACTTGAGGAAAAAATGTTGGCTCTTCACCATATAAAAAAGGAACTCCAATATTTCAAGGTTCTGACGTGGAGACAACCTTGGCGTAATATTTCCTCAAGAGCCTTTAACCCGAACGAGCGATCACACCATATAACCCGCACCCCTAAACTCATTCCACCTAATTGGAATTCAGTTCCCCTCCACAAAACACTATTTTGCCCTAGGCGAAGCATCAATCTGTTTTCTGAGAGCGATCTTCTATCTCTTTTATATTCCTACGTACCCTCTCCAATTAATTGCATTACCTCTACTCAGGTGACCATACCTACTATTCCACCCAACCCACTCAGAGCTGCCAGACATAACAATAGAGGGGTCATCTAAAGCAACCTTAGAAGTGTCCCTCTCACCCAAGACACCTCCTTCTCCCTCATCACTTCCCATCTTAAATGCACACTCCTAAACTGCAGATCCGCCTCCAGACATACTGCGGATTAGCTGACCTCATCATCTCACAGGAACTAGACCTGCTTATGTTAACCGAAACCTGGCTAAAGGAATCCTCCACCCTTCAGATTGACATTCTAGTTCCCACAAACTACGACATCATCAGATTAGACAGAATCGATAAGATAGGGTAGGTATAGCCTGTATACATCGTAGTAACATCACTGTAAATAGAGCCATATCCCCGGTCTTCCCTTCTTGCGAATAATTTTGCCTAGACATTAGCAGCAACGTCAAACCAGCTTGCTCACTTCACATCATCTATCATCCACCATATGACAACCTCATATTCTTGGAACACCTCATGGATATAATGTCAACTAACAACGGACAGCAAAATACCCAAATATTCCTTGGCGATCTCAATCTCCACTGGAATGACAACAACGACGCAGTGGTCAACTGCCTCAAAAACTTCCTGGATGATCTAGCCCTTACCCAATCTTGCAATAGCCCTACACATAAGAAAGGATCAACCTTGGATCTAATAATCTCCAAAGGTGATGCCATGCAGTTGGAGTCAATACAACCTTGCGACTGGTCTCATCACCATATTATCACCTTCTTCCTCAAGGAAACAGTAAAATTTAACTCAGTTCAGTCCACGAAACCAAAGATCTGGAAAAGAGACCTGAAACGGCTCAACCCAAACACACTACCTTCCTCAAGCTACAACCTTCTACTGCCACCTGCTGGCACCTCAGACGTCCATGATCTTACCAACCACTACCTTAACTCTATGACTTCAATAATCAATGAGGTAGCCCTCCTTCAACTAAAGAGAGTTTCCACTAAAGACTCAAAACCTTGGTACAATGGCCTACTTAACGAAGACAGACGATCTCTCAGAGCTTCTGAACGTATCTGGAGATCAGTCCTGTCTACTAATCACCTCAAGTTACTAAGGAAAAAGAGAAATGCCTATTACAAAAAGATCAAGTGCACCAAAGCAGATTTCTTTAGCCACCAACTAGACCAAGCTAGAAATTGCCCAAAAAACTTTTTGAGCTAATCAAAACTCAATCTAAGGACGCACCTCAACAATTACAAGACGCAGCCCAACCACAACCCAACTGTGAACAATTCTCTGCCTTCTTTATTCAGAAGACCGACAACATCGAGAAGGATCTCCTAAATGATCTATCACTATATTCTTTGCCACATTCGCAAACCTCCCCTTCACTGCCAACAACACCACACCAAATCCCTTTAAAGTTTGACCTTAAGAACGAAGCAGCCTGGTCATCCTTTGACACCTATACAAAAGAGGCTCTGGGTAAGAGTCTCAATGCCCTGAAACCTTCCAACCACCTCTTCGATCCACTCCCCGCTAACGCTGTTAATGACCTAACCCAGTGGCTTCTACCGCTATGGACCAAAATCATCAACAGTTCACTGCAACAAGGCTGCATTCCAGACTCGCTAAAAGTCGGTCAGGTTTCACCCATCCTAAAGAAACCAACAGCTGACCTCACCGATCTTAACAACTACCGCCCTATATCCAATATTCCTACCTTGGCCAAATTGCTTGAAAAATGTGTACACCACCAACTGACTAAACATATTGACCACTTTGACCTTCTTAACAACCACCAATCAGGCTTCAGAGAAGGTCACAGCACGGAATCAGCCATGACTCACATTATTGATGATGCGCTACAAATCCTTGACCAGAACAGATCATGCCTACTCATCCTACTAGACCTATCTTCAGCCTTTGATACGGTCAAACACTAGAATCTGCTAGATCTTCTCAAACTTAGGATCGGTCTATCAGGATCAGTGTTAAACTGGTTTACCTCTTTTCTACATAACCGAACACAACAATTTAAGATAAACAACACTCTTTCCAATCCAGTACCAGTAAGGCTGGGTGTCCAGCAAGGGTCCTCACTATCCCTGACACTGTTTAACCTGTTCATGGAGCCATTCACCGAAATTCTACAAGCGTCCAACGTCCAATATTGTATGTACGCTGACGATATAAAACTTTATCCAAAGATTATTACCTTAGAAGACATAAAACGGCCTAACACCACACTCATGAACACCCAAACATGGTTGGCAGAAAACCATCTCAAATCGAACGCACTAAAGACCAAATTCCTCCTTATATCTCCACCCGCTAAAATCCCCTTTATGCAAGATTTAATCCAACATCTCACTGCACTCAACGTTCAACCAACTATTGTGGACTCAGCAAAATCCTTGGTAATAACTCTGGACAGCAATCTCACTATGCAGAAGCACATTAGCAACGCTACAAAGAGAGCAAACTTCCAGATAAACAATCTAAGGAAGCTGAAGCCCTTCCTGCCAGTCAACAACTTCAAGCTGGCTGTACAAGCTCTAGTTATCCCTTGTATGGAATATGGAAGCGTCTCTTTATGCGGCCTTCCAAAAGCGATTACAGCTCCCCTTAGAGCCTCAATAAACACTGCAGCAGGACTCATCACTGGCTCGAAAAGAAGTTCCCACATCTCCCCTGATCTAAAATCCTTGAATTGGCTCCCGCTTGAAGCAAGAATTCATCTAAAAATAGCTTGCATGACACATAAAGCCTTACACCACAAGGCGCCCAGTTACCTCGCACAAGAATTGACAATCTCTGGTGGGTCAAGGTCCTCTAGGGGTGCAGACAACTTACTACTGAAACCTCAAAGATTCAACAAAAAGAAAACCTACCAAAGAACCTTCTCTGGGATGGCGCCACGGGTTTGTAATACTCTTCCCCCAGAAACCAGATTGAATTCTTCTACCATCTCTTTCAAAAAGGAAGTAAAAGCGATTCTCATGGCAAAATTTACTTGACTAGATTCTTAGTAAATCTGGAGAGCAATAGTACCCTTACTACTATCCCATTCTTTTGGTAAGGGTCCATCTAATCACCCTAGTCTCTTTATCCTGCCCTGGACTTTCATCAATCGAGATGCTCCTCTTACGTACTCTTCGACTTTTCCTGTGTTTTTGTACTGTTATTCCATGCTTCTGTACTTTATGACTTTTCCTGTGTATTCATTTTGTTATCACATGCTTGTTCTTCCCTTCATATTATTGCCTGTATAATGTGTCATGCTATTTGTTATATATAATCAGCTTTGATCACTGGAAAGCGCTCTAATATCTGCAAGGATCTTGTTCGCGCTCTATAAAACCTTCAAAATAAAATAAAATATCAGATGTTGTGGCTAATTTTACCAGAGTCACTGAAGTGGTCATGATTAATACGTATAACAACCTTTTCAGCTCAAGAAGTGCTGGTTTTATCTATACTTTGGATATACATTTTTCAACCCAGTGTTACTAAGGGCCAGATGTAGGTAGCCCTTTACCGATCGGAATCGGCCGAAAATACCGATTTTCGGCCGTTTCCGATCGGTAAAGGGCTATTGAGATGTAGGGGCACATTTTCGGTAATTTTACCGAATCGGTATCATTACCGAATCGGTAAATTTACCGATTCGGTAATATGTACCGAATCGGTAAAATAATTACCGATTCGGTAATATTTACCGATTCGGTAAAATTACCGAAAATGCAATGTAGGTAGGCAATGTACCTTGTGCACATGGCTTACAGAATCGGTATTTTACCATGGAACACAAATCCATGGTAAAATACCGATTCCGGTGTGCATGCACATGTGTGCATGCACACCTATGTCATGTGACAGGCAGACCTGCCCTTAGGGCAGGTATGCCTGCCACATGGCACCTGTGCCTGTTTAGGGGGTGCCAGGGGGTGTCAAAGTGACACCCCCTGCACCCTTGTGAAATTCGGTAATTACCGATTCGGTAAATAACGAATCGGTAAAGCCTATTGATTTCTATGGGCTTTGAAGCCCATAGGAATCAATAGGCTTTACCGATTCGGTATTTACCGAATCGGTAAATACCGAATTTTACCGATTCGGTAAAAGGGAACATCTGGATTCCCTACATACCAACCCCTCACATTTACCGAATCTTAATTACCGAATCGGTAAAATTCGGTAATTTTCGGTAATTAAGATTCAGTAAATGTTACTTACCTACATCTGGCCCTAAATGCTTGCATTGCCCTTGCGTCAAGCAAGGTGACACAATACAATGCAATCCCTAAAGTGAGATTTACTATGTCAAGCAGGGCCACCTTGTGTGCCTCTGCATGGCATAGCAAATCTGTAGTAGCGCAAGTTGCTGTCTTGCATTACTCTGCCCTGGGAATGCGTTCGATGGGTGGAGCCTGGGTGTTCCCACTCATCCACCCATTGTTTTCGGCGCATTCCCAGATTTACTAATACGGGTACATAGAATACAGTGGTGAACAGTGTAATACCCTAGAGTATGATGTTTTAGACTGGAGTGGTATTAGGAGAAATGGAGTGGAGTAAAGTTCAGTGGACCAGGGTACAATTTAATGGCTTATACTGGAGTGTCACGAAGTGGAGTGGCATACTGTAAATAGCGTTGAGTGCAGTGACCTAAAGTCAACTCTTATACTTTAGAGTGATGTAAAGTGGAGTGTGTAATTAAAATGAAAAGTACAGTAAAATTATGTGAAAAGGTGAATGTTATATCTGAAAATTATGAATATTAAAATGTAAATGTTACATTTCTGGCTGTATATATAAATAGTGTAGGTAACTATAAACTGATACGTTGTTTTGGGGTTATATATAGTGCTATGGTATACCGTGCAAAGTTTACAGTATACCATAGTAAACAGGGCTTGGAAATGGAGATGTGATTGATAGATAACTGTGTTTACCAAAGGTAGAAATCAGCCATGTACATTTTAGGACAATTTTGAATTATTGTACAGGCAGCGTTTTGCTGACTTCTGCATTTGGGTGTAACATATAGTTAATAATTCACTTTTATTATTGTTAACACCCTATTACCATTTTTCTGAAGTAGTAATAGGTTAAAGTTTTTGTTTTGAAAATTCGATATATTAATGACCAAGGTATTTAAAAAATGTTATACCTTGATAACTTTACACCTGTTTGAGGAATGTCTGCACATTTGAGCAGACTTCTTCCATTGGTTTAAATGTGGAAGGAGAAAAAGTTTTGCAGGGTTGGCAGAAGGGGTTGTAAAGAAAAAAGTGGGGCTCAAACTGTGCTTTATATTGAATATATTTAATAAACAAAAATCTTTGAGTTTTGTGAAAAACAGAAGTTGTATTTCCTTTAAATTTGGCATTATTACATATTATGGTGCGCACATGTTTATTTTGTTTGGAGCAGGTAAGTTATGTAATTATAAGTTTTAATGTTATGAAAGTTACTATTATTTGGTATTGCGGTATGTTTGCAAAATGTGGGGATACATAGTTATCACAAGTCATTAGGCGATTAGATAATTATTGGATTTACAAAAATTAAAGGCAGACATATTGTTTATAGGTACAATTTCCCTTGTGTTGTGTGGTATGCCTTCCAATGTAGGTAAGTATTAGGTTTTTCATTTTGCCCTAACTATTACCACTTTAGTAAATAGGTACTAGGTAGAGCAAAATAGTTCTAACTTTCCATGTATATTTTATTTAAACTACAGAGTAGTGCAGGAGTACTGTGGTACTTCAAAAATACATTTCCATGTTTAAAATTGTGATTTATACATTTTTCTACATTTTTATAACACTGTATCGTGAAGTGCATTTAAAAGAAATAACAGTAATGTTTAGTAATTACTGTGCTACTCTGTACACTTTTATGTGCATATTTAAATATATAAAAAAATTTAAAACTCTTCAGCATGTTATATTATTATATTAAAAACGTATAAATATTTTTCTCTACCTATCACCATTTTACTAAAGTGGTAATAGGTATGGGAAAAATACCAGACCCAATACTTACCTACATTCAATGGCGTAATGCAGAACACAGGGAAAATCAAGCGGAAAACAAGATGGCTGCCTTTCACTCTTGTAAAGGCAGTCATTAGCCAATCAGCTAATGACTTGTCATCGCTATATACCTCTGGAGTTACGCAGTACTATTGCAGTCACAGAAATACCTAAATTAAATACACTTAAAAAGCATGAAATACCTAACCGCCTAATGTGCTGTACCATACAGAATCATCTGTGCTCCGTAATATATAATCCTTCCAAATTTCATCAAAATCTGACTGATGGTTTCCGAACAACTCAAAATACAAAAGTCTATAAAAAATGCATTGGATTTCATGCCTGTTTTGGGATCTAAACCCCCCCTTGTTTCTTTCCACACTCTTGATGAAACACCGCAAAACATTCAGGACTCAACGAATAAAATAGGCGCAGCAGGTCTACAAAGTTTCGTGGACATTCGTCAAACGGGTGCAAAGTTATTAAGGGACAAAAAACCCTATCTCTGATCACACTAACTATAACTGCAAAGTGGTTAATTACATGAAACTATTTATATATGTAACTTTTTGTCATCTTTTATACATAATAAATAAGTAATCTATATTTTACTTGAGGTGGTATTTTTTTGTCAATTAATAATTAAAAATAATTTACAATTGAATTAATATAGTTAAAATAGTTAAATATTCAATTAAAAATTAAGTCAATAATGATATCACATTTTTTATGTTGTTCCACATTTAACATAAATGTATACAATTAATTTATAATAATATATAACACAAACATTTTCGAGTAATGTCTTTCAAGATATATATGTATATATATATTCACTGAAAAAAACAAAGGTTAAAGTGACAACACTTATGTGAATACATCAGTGACAACACTAACGTTTTAAACAAAAAAAAGACTCACCAGGTACAGTTAGCATAGCTAACTATAACTTGCGCCCCCACCATGCACTGCTTATAACCTCACATATTACATCACTCATGACATGTTCTATGACATCATTTATGACATTATTGATGATTTCAAATGCCCTCAGGCAGCCAAACCCACACTGTGCAGGGGCTTCGGTCGTGCACAGAAGGGGTTGGCAACAGGGCCTGGCCTGCTGCCAGGCCCTGGGGTCAATCCACTTAGAGACAGCCAGCCCCTCCGCAGGCAGCCAACACCATGCTGCACATGGCTTTTCACAGCGCATGATGTGGGGTTGCCCGCAGGCAGCGAACACCAGACTGCGCGTGGATTTTCATTGTGTATGGCATGGGGTAACGTGCATCCAACTCCCCGTAGGCAGCCAGCCCCAAGGGCACACAGTATTTGGCCGTTTGCAGCAGGGATCTGGCCACAGGGCTTGGTCTACCGCCAGGCCCTTTGGCCAACCCCCCATCAGGCCTTTGGCATGCGCAGCGTAAGGCTGGCCTTCAGGTGCCAGGAACCCCATTCCCTGGGGTCTAAACATATATATCATGAGAAGAAAGGGCAAGAAGCAGCCACCCTCCCTGGCCAATTATAAGTCTCTGGGACCCCATCCTTCAGGGCCAGTTCCAATAAAAAGGGGAGGGGTGCCCTGTGATCCTCTCCCCAAGCCTTAAAAGACCCAGGGTGCCCCCTCCCCTGGGGCTAAATACAACTAAACTGGGGAGGAGGATGTGTAGTCTCCTTCCCGAGCCTTCTTAGGCACCAGGGACCACATCCCTGGGGCCAAAATCTAAGGGAAAGGGGGGTGTAGTCTCCTTCCCCAAGCCTTAATAGACCACGGTGACCCCATCCTCAGGTCCAAATACAATAAAAAGTGGGAGAGGGACCATGCAGCTGACCATGTCAAGAGTGATGTAATATGTGAGGTCTGATATGAGTGAAATATGAGCCTAACTATAACGGTTACCTTTGTTTTTTTCAGTGAATTCCTAAGGTTTTTGTAATTTCATTTCTTAACTCTAATGTCCCTGTAACTTTCGCTTTTTTTGTGAATTTCTATGTTTTTTTAATGTTATTTCCTAACTATATTATCACTGTAACCTTTATTTTTTAAGTGAATTTCAATTTTTTTAAATGTTATCTCCTAACTGTAACTAGTAAACTTTGACAGTGAGTGTGTGAGTGAGTGCATGAGTGTCTCAGTAAGTGAGTGAGTGGGTGTGAGAGTGTCTGAGTGGGTCTGTCAGTGGGTGTGTGAGGGCTAAGTATGGGCTGAAAATCCGTTCCGCTTGCGGAATTTGAGAATCTTTGACAATTTCGCGGTCCGCTAATCGCGCGAAATTGTCAAAGAATTCGCAATTCGCGAGTTGGCAGATTTTTTTTGCTTGGTCGCGCTTCAATAATACAGTCTCACGCGCGCGGCATTGACTTACCGTGATTCTGAGTTCACTGAGTTGTTTTCCTCCCGGTTTGCGTGTGCTGCGCCCTTTTTGATCCTGCTGCGTGATCGCGCGAGACTTTTCGACCGCGAGTACGTCATTGCATGATCGCCCAAGACTTTTCGACTGCGAGTACGTCATAGCGTCCCGCCATCTTGCACTGGGAGACTTTCAGAACGCAAATACGTCATAAGGGCCCGCGATCACGTAGATGCGCAGCGCAGCTGACATCCGGCGGGACATTTGAACAGCTCGCTTTCCCGAATTAGCAAAAATTGCAATTCTGCACAAGAAATCTATCGCTGGCAGCATAAACCTCCCGAAATTGATGATTTGGATCAGAATACCTCCTCAGATTGACGGTTGGCTGCATTTTTTTGTGCAAGGAATCCATTTTTGGGGGGGTGGGAGGGAGGAAGTGCCCCACATCTCCAACTTCCTAGTCCTGTCCAGCAAGCTCCTCCCAGTGCTTTGTCCATGTCCTGGTCACTTTTCATTTGGATCTGGAGCTGGAAGGATTACTCTTTGTGGCTGCTGCTGGATATTTGTATTTGAGGACTTTTTTGGGGGATCACTTTTGGATTTGAGATTTTACAAGTAAGTTGGTGTTGTTTGTTTGAGGCATTGCAGTTGCTGCAACTACAATTTATAAACTTTTTCACAACTTTAAAAAATATATCTTGTGGGTACCCACAGTATCCAGTAGGCCCAGGGTTAGTCATGGGTGCATGATAAACTGTTTCTGTGAGTTTTGTTGAACTTAAATATCATTTATGGCATGTTATTGAGTAACTCACTGTTATATGTGGAATTTTTATTTTTATTTTGGCGTGTTTGTTAAAGCCACACTAGCCAGTAGGCCCAGGGGTAGTCAGTGGTGCATGGGCTATGTCTTTCTGTGGGGCCTCTTGAATTTAAACATCATTTAGGGCATGGATGCCATTGGATTGGGGTGATTTTTGTGTGTATTATGATTTTTTGGGTGTTGTTGGGGCCTGGTCCAGGGCCTGGCCATGTAGGTGGGGGCCATTTTGAGGCCTGGTCCAGGGCCTGGCCATGTGGGTGGGGGTCTAGGGGGGCCATTTTGAAGCCAGGCAGTGTGCTTTGTTGTGCCATAGGCCTGCACCCAGTCTGCCTCGCTTTCATCCATTATGCCCAGGGGCAGCCAGTGGTGCAGGTGCCAAGTCTTTCTGTGTGTTCTCTTGAATTTAAACATAATTTAGGGCATGGGTGCCATTGGATTGGGGTGATTTTTGTGTGTATTTCTATTTTTTGGGTGTTGTTGGGGCCTGGACCAGGGCCTGGCCATGTGGGTGGGGGCCATTTTGAGGCCTAGTCTAGGGCCTGACCATGTGGGTGGGGGTCTAGGGGGGCCATTTTGAAGCCAGGCAGTGTGCCTTGTTGTGCCATAGGCCTGCACCCAGTCTACCTTGCTTTCATCCATTATGCCCAGGGGCATCCAGTGATGCATGTGCCAAGCCTTTCTGTGTGTTCTCTTGAATTTAAACATAATTTAGGGCATGGGTGCCATTGGATTGGGGTGATATTTGTGTGTACTTCTATTTTTTGGGTGTTGTTGGGGCCTGGACCAGGGCCTGGCCATGTGGGTGGGGGCCATTTTGAGGCCTGGTCCAGGTCTGAAGAAGATGGGCCCAAAGAAAGGTGGCCGTAGCTCCTCTACCAAGAAAGTTGCCAGTGCCACTGCCAGTAAGAAGGAGCAGAAGAAGCAAGTGGCGCCACTTACCAAGGAGACTGGTGTGCCGACAGACACTATTTTTTTGGGGAAAAAAAATACGCCTGCAGCAGCACCTCCGCTTCATTGTTCTCCGTGCCACCACGCCAAGTTAGGCCCAAGTCCATGAGTGCCGCAGAGGCAGCCTCTTTAATTGCTCTTTCACCATCGACCAGTGTTGGCGTTGACTCATCGCAAAGCAGCATCCAATCAACGAAGGGTGTAACTCATCTGACGAGTGTTCAACCACAGGTGCAACGACAACCACAGGTGCAACAAGGAGTGGCGCAAAGAGTGGCGCAAGGAGTGGCCCAAGGAGTGGCGCAAGTAGAGGCGCATGGAGAGGCACAACTGCCCACAATGCTTGTTCCTCCAGAAGTAGGGGCACATCAGGAAATCGAGATTCAAGCGGCAGTATGATCCGAGCAAGCCACTCCTCCTGATGATCCATTGTCTTCCAGATCCCCAGGGAGAAAACGGTCAAGGAGGGCTAGTACAAGTTCTTCTTCAAGCCCCCTTCCTTATGATGATCTACATCTTAACTGGAACCCACCAATGCAGTCTGAGAGGGAGGCACGCCATGAGCTGACAAAGGTAGCTAAAAGGAAGGTTCCTGCAAGGCTTTCACTTATGGGTGATGATGACGAACAAGAAGTAGAAGTGGTGTATTCTGCTGCTGATTAACAGTCTGAAGATGACGACCCAGTCATCACAGTAGTCACTCCAGCCCGAGCGGGCATGCAGCAGACAGACATTTTTACCCTATCCCGAACTGCTGCTGTGCAGGATGTGGGCGGCGTGGCACTCGTACCACCACCAACACAGGTAACTACTACACCAACACGACCTACAGCTTCCATATTTTCTCGTCAGAAGGGCCGGCAGTGACCTCCATCCAGCTCGACCTCCATTACCTCAAGTAGCGGTGCTTTAAGTGCACAACAGAGTCAAATTCAGCCACGCCCATCCTCCACTTCATCTGGCATTGAAAGTAGCACCTCTACCACCACCACTAGAAATCTCCAGTCCCCAGTTTGGGACTTCTTTAGTATTAGCAAAAAGGCAGAAAACCTAGTCATTTGTTCGATTTGTAAACAAGTAGTTAGCCGGGGTAAGCTTGGTACCAACTATGGTACCGGAGGCCAGAGAGGTCATCTCAAAAAACACCACATTATCCAGTGGGAGGCGCACCTAAGCAACATCCGGAAAGCCAAAAGTACAAATCCAAATGTAGACATTGATATTGCATGTGATGACGAGGAGGAGCTGAACGTGCAGGGGGAGGTGAACAACCGAGAGACATTTTTTCTGGCACGCGCAGTACCCCTGGGAGCAGCACTGCAGTGGTAGCGCCCACACCCTCCTCTACCCCAACAACATCAAGGAGGCACAGTAGTCTGGTAGTGACACCAATGCAAAAAAGTACATCAATGAGCCTAACTGGGTTGAAGAGGTCTGGATTCTCCTCATCACGTATGAAAACAGTCCAGACCACCATCAAAAGCATGTTTTGGTCGGAGACACCATTTGAACGCAACCACCCAACGGCACGTCTTTATAATGCAATGCCAGCTAAAATGTTAGCGCCGGAACTTCTCCCTTTTTCTTTTGTGGAAGGGGTGGGTTTTCTAGAATTTGTGGCAACAGTCTGCCCTAAATGGAAGCTTCCTAGCCGGTCATATTTTGCCAGATTTGCGGTTCCAACACTACAGCAAGATGTGCTGGAGGTGATTGGGGCAGCTTTGCAGAAGAGTGCTGTTCACTCTATCCACCTGACAACAGACATGTGGACCAGTTGCCAAGCCCTTGATTACATGTGCATCACTGCACACTGAGTCTGTTTTGCGGGGGTTAGAGACAAGATATCTGCAGGTGTTGACAATGCCACAATTTTCCAAGCTAGTCGGAAACATGCAACAGTAGCCATGTTTGCCATGGAGAAATCTCATACTGCAGTAAACATTTTGGAGGAGTTTAACAGTAAGGTCTTTAAATGGCTGCATTCAAGAAAGCGCACGATTGGTTATGTTTCCACGGATAATGGCAGTAATATAATTAGGGCCATGAATGATGGTGTCTATTTCAGTGTGCCGTGTTTGGCGCACAGTATTAACATTGTTGTTTCTTGAAAAATGAAAACAAAGTCAGCAAGTTACTGACCACCTGCCGAAGAATCTGCACACATTTCAGCCATTCTTTTAAGGCCTGGAAGCAGCTGAGGATCATTCAAAGTGTCCGTAAAGTGCCAGTCAGAGGACTCATCCAGGAGGTGGCAACACGTTGGAACTCAACCTTCTACATGCTTGAGCGTCTGTTTGAGCAGTGCTTGGTAATCAATGAGTATGTCTTTGCACGGGGTTCTTCTATGAAAGACATGAGTCTAGAGGTGGAGGAATGGGACCTAGTTAAAAGCCTGACAGACATGCTTCGTCCTTTTGAGGTCTTCACGCGTGAAGTCAGCAGGGAGGACTGTACTTTTGGCAAAGCTATCCCATTGTTGCGCATGTTAGAGCACCAACTGAAGGCGGTGTCTTCAACGTTCAAAGATGATACTGATAAGCAAGACATATATCAGTTGGCGGAGAGCTTATTAACCCGCCTACTTGACAGTGCATGGCTCAAAGGAATACATTCAGAACAACATTACATTTGTGCCACTATTCTGGATCCACAGTACAAAAAGGCACTTGCCAGCAATGCGTTCATTCCTTTTAATGAAGCAGATGTTTCAAAGTACAAACATTGGCTAGCTCTGTCAGCCACACGGTTCGAAAAAGAGCGGCAGGAAATTGAAGGAACCGGCAGAAGTACTGCTGAATCAGCAGGCCATCCGGCGTCAAGGTCCACTTCTGTGGCCGAAGGCAGTCGCTTTCCCTCACAGCCGTTACCGATACCAGCAACGGTATCATCATCATCCTCACCTGCACCAGGACCTGCAATTATATTGTCGGAAGCGGATTGGATAACTCATCACGTGTTTGCTCATTCCAGTGTTGATGCAAAGGCCTCAGATGGTACGCAAAGTTCAGCACCCCTGGTTGACCTTGAGTGGATGGTGCAGGCCTATCTGGATGACCCAACAGAGATCTTCATTGATCACAACCCGTTGCTGTATTAGTATGGGAAAAGGGGTCAATGGCCACTGATCACCAAGCTGGCTCTATATTATTTGTCTTGCCCACTCGCAAGTGTGTCTTCTGAAGTGTTTTCAGTGCTGCTGGTGCCATTGTAACTTCAAAAAGGACCCGCCTCTCACCCAAAAATGTGGAGATGTTAACAATGAACAAGATGAATCAGCACTTCATACCACCAGATTACAAAATACGTGAATCCATGCTGTGTTTTCTTTTTCTCTCGCCAAAAAACTTTCCCAAAAACCCCCATTCCCATCCATTTTTCAAACCCTAACCCTCTTCCCCCGGGCTGTGTGATTTTCATTGAGGTGTGTGACTAAATGACAGCAATAATTCCACATGCTTGCTGGGGAGGATAAGGTCAAAGCAACAGAAAATCAATTTAAAGGCAGGTGAAGGAATCCAAGGATATATTCCTATTCTGCTTGACACACACCCATGAGTATTTGCAAATGATTTCAGAATTTCATGTCTGCCATTGAGTGGATTCATCAACAACAACCTCCTCCTACATGTGATGAAAGTTTACACTGCTGTATCCTTCAGTACTCGTTCTTATAGTAGCCATAATCCATGCAAGTACTAGTTAACTAAACTTTTGATTGAATACTTTAGCATTGCTTAGGCTACAATTTAATTTATGGCACTGTTCTTGTGTACTGTACTATCGTACTGTTCTAACGCTCCTCTCAGACCACTCAATGTCTCATTTCCTTTTTTTTCATATGCTGATACTGCCAGTGTGTACCACCACTACTACCACCACAATGATGCCATTTCATCCGTCCAGGATTCCATTGCCAAACTTAATCGCTATTTGCCATGCAGCCAGCCCTGTGCCTAGCCATATTCTCAAACACTGATGACAGGTAAGATAAGCATTTTGTGGGAGGAAGAATAATGGAGTAAGAGGAGAGGAGAGACTGACGGTAGTACTAGTAAAGTACTAGGACAATTGAATTCACTAACTCTGCCAGTGGCACTTTTGTAGCAATTTGGGCGATTACTTAGACAATTAGAATCAAGCAGCCAGTTAACCCCAACCAATGTCCTGTCCTGTGGCCAGGTGGTCGCAGAGCTCTCGGCGGAGGGCCTTGAGCAGGGCTTTCTGCCTCGACAGTTGGGCCACCTTCCTCTCAAGGTAGGCCACTCTCAGGGACAAACGGTGCATCCTTGCCTTGCAAGCACTGTGGGGGCAGCTGGTGTTGTTGTCGCTGCTCGGCGGCGGTGGGTGGCTGCCAGACCATGGTGCCGTACCGCTGGAGGATTGCGCTGACCGTATGACCCAGGGGCAGCGGAGGAGGATGCAGCCATTGTCGATGTCGACTGTGATTCCTCCTCCTCCTGGACCACAAGCCGCCGATATTCAGTGACAATTGCCTCCAGCTTCCGGCGCCTGGCCAGGATAGCCAACTCCTTCCGAGATAGTTTAGAAGAAGGAGTATCTAGATGAAGAAAAAGAAAAATACTGTAACCAAGTCCAATACTCTTGTCACAGTAGCACTAGCAACTTGCAAGCACAGTACATAACATTTGTGTGGCATGTATCTAGCGAACCTCCAATTTCGTCGGCCTCTGCTCTAATATTAGTGGGAGTTTCAGGAATTCTATTAGCACTATATGGACTCACTACATTAAACTCAGACATTACACCAGTCTTCTTCTCTCTTGTTTTGCAAATTTAGTACTTAAGTTGGCATAATGCCAGAGCAGTCAGCTTGCACCCAAGAAAAATAGACGCAAGCCATGATGACGCAGACTTGCGTTACTGTTACCAGTCCAGTACATGCAGGTGGTGAAGCTCTAACTTTTCTATTACGGGTGGCACTGGCCATACTCTGTTACAAGGGTGCCTGCTCAATTAATTTAACTTTCACCCTTCCCTGCCCATGACTACTACAATTGGAAAATGAAGATAATATGATCATCTATCCCTTCACAGGATATTTGTTTATATAAGGGATGACTTTACGTGCTTTGTTTTTATTGATTGAGTGAACACTGATAGGCCACACATGACTGACAGAGTTGAAAAAAAATTATTAACAGAGGTAGTGAGTGGTCCCTGTAATCGTCGGAGGAAGGCACTTGTGACTTGACTTGATAATGTGAACTATACAATATAGATACACAATATATGCTGTGCTTGCAAACTACTGTTAGTCAAGCGAGTTTTCTGAAAAATTGCAACTTCTACTTTCCTCGGCTTTGCTACTCTGGCACGGACGTGCTGTGTTACATGCTCTTCAAAGTAACACTCTTAGTCTTCATCCAGTGACCGTCTACTCTGTCTACTTTTATTTGTTTTTTTAAAGCCACCAGCCATGCATCCGTGCTTGACTTGCATTTGAATTTGCACCCAAGGATATATTGCGCACACGTACATTTTCTGTTTCACCCACCCAGGCAGTCCTCTTTTATTTCTCTTCCACCCATCCTTGCTTCAGCCTTCAACCGGCCATGCATCAGATTCACAGCCAACTGTGCCTGCATTCAAAAACATGTATCATTCTTTGCCAGTCATTAATTTAACTCGCTCGTCCTTCCTTACACCCTTCTTTCCCTTTTCGTTCATCCCATCCATCAAGTTCATCTCTGATCTGACTTGGCTCCTCGATAAAACTTTCACAGCTGAGTTGTAGTCAAATTTAGAGAAGGCCATTGGTTACTCGTCAACTCCTGCCGCTAATGCTATTGCTAATGCGAAGTCAAGGGTGACTGTCTTCAGTTTTAAGTTCTACCTGGTTGACAAAACGTACTTCTAAATTTGTAAGTCTTCTTATCAGTAAAGTGTACTTACTTGTACTGTACAACATATACACCCCTTCAGTAAGCATACTTTGCAATCTCAATAAGGAAGGAATATAATAGCCAATTCTTACCACTGCCCGCCACCACCGTGGCATCCCCCACAGCAGTTCCTGCTGGCACCGCATCCGCCCCTGGAGTGACCGCCTCCGTGCTGGACCCGGCACTGGTGGTTGGCTGTGCCGATGGTGTTACGCCTAGAAAATACATGTGAAATTTTTAGATGCCATACACCACTCCGTATTTTGTCTAGGAATGAAAAAATATGTTACTAAACAAATTTAATTATTTGTGACTCTCTAGTCTAAACTAAAAATTCCCCTTTCGGAAGGGTAGGGTGTTTTTTTTATGCTTAGCCATGATAAGAAGCTACACTTTTTGGCAAAACTGATCAATGCTTGCTTTTTAACACGCACCATTTGTCTCATAACAGACAGAAGCTTCCTTTCTACGAGTACGAATAAGAGCAAGATGTTACTCGGAGTCGTCATCATCACCACCAAGACTTTAAGCTCCAACCAGGTGAGGGGTCTCCCACAATTAATGTGTAAAATAAATCAGTTACTGTTCAGTTTCCAAGACTTCACCGTTTAACTTATATGAATGAATTTGATTGTAATACATGTTTTTATATAATGCACAATTGAAATGTAATGTACTGACTACTGAGTACACACAGAGCTAGTTGTTTTACTTTTAATAAAGCTTTAAAACTTACATAAACTCTGTGGTTTTTTGGTCATGAGTGAGTGAGCGAAAGGGTTTGCAATTTGCAAGCATGATTCCGTGACTCTGAGAGGTCGGGAGTGGACTCTGACTCCGTAGTCTTAAATTCTGGGTTGTATAATCATTGGGGATCACCGCTTCATTCGGGAGCTAAATAATGACTCTGACACACTAGCTAGTCTCAGTATAAGGAGATTGTGGGTTCAACTTCTGTTATGACTGAGGTATGTGGAAACTGGAAAGTCTAACTGTGCCTATTATCAGCACTGCCCTATTTTTTGTCCATAGTTCTGTATGTGCAGAATAGTCCCTGCAACAGTAGCAGTATGTCCTCATATCAAATCAAAATGTAAACTAGTATCTTATTCTTGGTGGCCACTGATATTTTTTTGTTGGGATTTGTCAAAGCATAAACATAAAGAAGACTTCAATAAACATTATGGACAACCTAGAGGACTGCAATCAGTACCTAGAGCTATTGCTGAATAGGAGTTTTGTTTAACACCTTTTGCCAACTGTGCAAGCTTAGCTAGCTACACAGACAGACTAATAATAATAATCTAGTAATAGCACAGAGAGTCATGGTAGAGGCAGGATAGGAATTTAGAAACAGTTTACAAGAAGATCAAAGACGATTTAGGAAAAAATAGAATTATGAGGAACGTTTGGAATAAATAGGTTCTGTAAAGGATAGGGAAGTATAACTAATAATATTAACAGGAAAACTTACTGGGGCCAGCAGAGGCGCCTCGGCCCTCGGCGGAACTATCCTGGCCTTGTTGTTCCTGCTCCGCTGGCGCCGCTACCTCCTCCTCTGTCCTCTTGCCCCTGGGGGGAGCTGATGTACAACATGAAAGAAAGACACAAACATGGATGATTGTTGTCAGCCAAATCAAACATTAAAAAAAAAACAATAACAAATTATTTCGGGGAAATAGACAACAATTTCACTAAATTTATTGACCTATCTGATGTGGTCTACTAGGATATTAGTATTGCTGGATTCGCGGACCGTCTACTTGGAAAGTTATGTAACTCACTAAACCAACTGCAAAAAGGTTCTACTAGGACTGGCAGGCAGGACTCCGCAGCACGCGAAGTGACAGACACAGTCCGTCAACCAGTAAAAAGTTTCCTACTAAATAACCAGTCATAATATACTCAAACTATCAATTCACCACCACTATCTCTTCTTAGTGGCAGCAGGAGTACAAAGGAAGGACTGGACTTGAGTCTCTAGTGTCTAGCATTACGCACTTCTGTAAAGTACACTCATACATAATCACCCAGGCCAAATGAGCACAAAATTGAAAACAAGTAAGCATAGTAGCACCGCCAGTGAGCAGGCGGGCACCTGCAATCACAGAAGCTTTTGAAACATAATTTACCTGCCATGTAATCAGCAGCATTCTTGTTCTTCGGAAAAAACAAATATTTGCAATATCATTCATAACACAGAGCAGGAGAAAACAAAGTAGTGATCAAATAGCTACTAGTACTCACCAAGCCCAGGGATCTCCACACCAAGCAGGTCGAGCTGGTCGTGTTCCTGGTCCAGGATGTCAGACCACCGGTGCGTCACCTGGTTGTAGGTGTGCCGGACCCCAGACTCCCGATACATGGCCCGGCACACCTTCCCCTATAGCTGGTGACGCTCCCGGAGCCGGTACCGGGCCTGCTGCCTGCCGCGACGATCATGGGGAGGTGGACTTGGTGTGCAACAGGTGTAGAGCCCAATGTGCAGTCGCTTAATTTCACCTGAGCTGATCAGACTCACATCACTTTGTTGAGTTTCAAATTGAGCCTAAGGATCTACGAGCTCCACAGCTCGTGAGGGGCAGCCATCTTAGGGTCAGGCAGAGCGAGCAGACATAGAACAGGGCTCATCTTCCAGCTTCTATTGTGTCAGTTGGTTAAGACCTGGCAAATGGACAATGTTCTGGAGGGTTAGCTGCATGCAGAAGAGCCCCAATGCTCTTACTTGTTTTGTACACGAATCACGGGTCTTTGGAGATGCGATGCAGTGGCCGCCATTTTAGAGGACCAGGTGTGGTGCCCTCGAGGGTGACAGTGTTCACCAGGAGTTATAGTGGAGAACCGACTTTAGTGTGTGTTGCCGAGTCGCCACCATCCTTTTTTTACAAAATGCCCCCGGGACCAGGTCCACGAGAGCGATCTATTCATAACAAGAGTGGGAGCCAGCTCTTGCTTTTCTTTTTTTATTTTTGCCATGGATTTGTGGCTCTGTATCTATGACCCTTGATATTCTGAAACTTTTCCAGCTCAGAATCAAGTTTAGGTGTAGAGAAGCTTCCTTCTGAGTCAACAATAATCAGTCCTGTAGGCCAATTTACCACTTGGTAATATGAGATCCGAAAAAAACTCCTGGAAGAATGGTGCTCCCAATTTACAAATATTCCTGTGGTGGATGAGGACCTCACCATCTTTGTACTGCCACCCTTCAATGAACTTCATGGAGTCCAACATTTTCTTTTAAATAAGTACCTTGTGCACTTCTCATTCTAGTCAATCCAGTCCACTTTTTTTTAATAGAGTTAATCTAATCCTGAAAATGTTTTGTAGCTATTGGGAGATCTCCTGTATCTCAGATTCCACATCCATTCTAAGTGTGTAAAGAGCATGATACCTCTGGCGACTCCTCTGGTGCGCTTGCTGTGTATAAGTCACCTCCCTTGCTATCAGCCTTCCCACATCAGAGAGAAGTAGTTCTTAGCATGCTCCTAAGAAAGAGTCAGGACTCTGGTACTTACAGAAGCCCTGCAGGGAACCCCAAGCCTTATACAACCTCTAAAACTGCTCCCCTACAATCTAGGAAGAATACATTCAATTTCAAGGCCCTCCTACCAAAGCACCATGCACCATCAATATGGAGACTCGGTCTGAATATATGTGTTAAAACTATGCAGGAGCAGAACCAATCACTTGCAGAATGTAATCACTTGCCGCCCGGCCCTTGTGGAAGCATCCATGGATAAAGGCCATGCAGCAAACAGGTTCAAAGCGTGGGGCAGGACTAGGAATATATCCTGATGAAGGCAGCAATCCAGTTAGCACATTGGTATTTCACACTGTGAAAGTCTCTCTTAATAGCACTTATAAACCACTTATGTTAGAAGTTCTTTATCAATGCTACTAATTAAAGTTCTGAATCAACTGGCATTATTTAGAGTTCGGCAGATAGGTTACTCCATCACAATTGTGACAGATATCCTGTCTACTGTATTATTAGTGCTGTTGGATATAATGCATTTGTAATACAGCAGATGGGTTATGCGTCATGTTTGCGGTGGATTAACCCATCTGCCGAACTCTAAATTAGTCTCTTTTTCATGTATGTGCAGGAGAAAGAGGCATTAGAAACACTCTTGTTCTCTAGATTTCCACTTTTCACTTATGAACTCAAGAGTTGATCTTCCGTTGTTAGTTCAGTTCATTCTCCTTTGTAACTAGTCCTTTCTGTTATTTTCCTCAAGGTCAAAAAAATTTATTCAGGGTCTTAAAATCCTTAATTCTGTCTGTATCAGTACAATTTTTCCCCAAAGAGAGGCTTACCTCAATCCTTCGAGAATATCGTTTTTCACACCAGTGCTTTCACCAATGATCTCCAGTGCTGCTCTGTGTGACCTCAACAACTAAAGAAACTCAGCTATCAGTAGTTAGCGCTGTGCTTGGCTTTTTTCCATAGTCATACCCAGCCAAAATTCTGCATTATCCCGCAAGAGAAAATGCGATTCAAAATGTCCACCAAAGTCTTTATTCTGGGCAGAATTTAACAAGGTCCTTCGAAAAAGGCCCATCAAGCCTTAGGCTACAGCATTTCCTGGAACAAAGTTTCCATGGGGAGGATCTCTTCCCTGAAGTGATGGTTGCACCTGCAGACAACTCAGGATTGCAGAAAACCATGGAATCCTCTGTCCCTTACGGTCAGGCAGGGGTTGCCTGTCCATGCCTTTTGTTGTGCCTCCAAAAGCAGGGTCAAGACCTTTGGCTCTGACAGTATGGTGGCCAGAAACACTGTTTGCTACTAGCCGGCATCTGTAAATACCTAGAAACAAATCAATAAATCAGGCAAGAACATTCCCTTAGTCCAAGTACAAAACAAATAACCTACGGAACATCCCGGTTAAGGTGCCTGTGTGTATCCTGGAGTCTAAAATGTAGCACAATCTTGCTGAGGAAACCATCAATTTTGTCAGTTAGGTCCCTTTATCTTCACCCTTAGGTGGCAGAATGGCAGTGCAAGCCCCTGTGTCAGAGATTATTTTGTAAATATCCGATTTCTCAGGACTTCAAATAAAGCTAACCCCTACTTCTTCTTTTCAGAGGAAGCATGTCCTGCGCCCACCAAAAACTGTCACAAATCAAAGAGTACAGGAAATGTGCCCCCTTGAGGTGCGTCACAGAGAAGTCTAAGACAGACTATCCGACTGACTATTAGAATGACAAAACAAATGATGGTTAAACTTGTCCAGTAGGATGTCCCCTGTATTCACTCTTTTTGCTGACCAGAATACGACCTCTGGAAAGGCAGGTTTCATTCCTACAGACTGTGGGCCCGATTCGCAAAAGGACTTACAACTCATAAATGTACGAGTGTGGCTTCTCCGCTCTCCGAACAGAACCTCCACACTCATGGCTTGATCTCCACAATGATCACTGCAGTGCGGAGATTGTGCCCTGAGTGTGGAGATGCTGCACTTTTAACTTTACAAGTCATGAGTCCCTTTGTGAAAAGGGCCCAGAAACATCTGCCCTCAATGTCTGCTAGAAAGGAAATATCAATCTACTCGTATTGGCCCCACATAGGCTCTTAACATTCAGTGTGGCAATGTGACAACAGTTAAGTGTTGGCATCACACACATCAGCAAATTGTAAAGTTTGCAAATCAGTACTGGTAAAATCATCACCGAGAGCAGCCTCCTAAAGAAAGAAGTTCTAATCCCGTGATCTTTAGAGGCCTCCAGCCTCAAGACCAAAACCCACTGACATGTTAACTCAATTGCCAAGAGGTACATGTCCCTTTCTCCTCTCCTTAACCACTCTTCTTCCAGCCTCTACAGAGCTCCCAAAAGTGCGACTAGCACCACTTTGAGATTGAAAAGTAGTGAAGGAAAATAGAGGAGTTGCAAGCTTAAATCCTCAAAATCCCTTTTATCCATCAGGATCAACTCCTCCTCTTCAGACTTTGTTGAAGAACAAAATTATTTTTGACAGATTATGGCTATGCTTCCCGCACCCTGAATGGCCCTCTCTCACTTTCTCTCTCTTTCTATCATTCCCCTTCTATCTGCCCCGGCTTCCTCTTGTCAGCAACCCATTTAGTTTAACCACCCTTGCTCATGCAAGGAATATCTTTCACCTACCTTGCTTCAAATACCTATGTTCCTTGTTCTAGTGTCAGGAGATCCGAACCTGAATAATACTTCATGTTGTCAGTATTATTACCCATCAGTACCTGTGCCTCTGGCGTTACCTCTTTTATCACCTTCACAATCTGCTGTGAACTGTTCCTGACGCTGACTCTACAACATTGACATGTAGAATATCCTCAGGAACTGCTTGACTCACTCCATCTCCGGAAGACCTCCACTTCGTCTCCCATACTAACCGGTTCTACAACATGCTGTGAAACACAACACTATCAGATTTTCCCACACTCTCACTCACTGTGTCACTCTCCTTCAGTCTGACTCCTCTTACCTTCAAGAACAGCATTCGTACTTACATTCGCATTTCTCTCTCCTGCAAACAAATATTTTCCACCACCATGCACACCATCTTCGTCATCAGGCACACCATTTTACACATTCTTCTTCTACAGTCTTCTATGTCCTTTTACGAGGCCTAACGGATTGGACCTCCCTCTGAGGCAATAATAATCATTGCAGCACAATAGATACTTCCACCACTATGAAACCAATGGCATTTGAAATTTCGCTCCCACTCTTTCCAGCATTCAGATCCACTGTAAACACAGCCTCTTTTCCAGGCTTTCCCTGCACCCTCTCTGGCACTATTGTACACCGTATCAACCTCTCTGACCCCCTACACCAAAGCGCTTGCAGAGTAAACAGCATGTGAGGTGCTAGACAAAGCTTTAGGCACACTTTCACTACTTTTAACACTATCAGACATACTCTGCTGCTCTTTATCAACCACTGTTGCTGGAGAAACTATGATTCACTTGCACAGTTTGTTTTAAAACGAAAACATTTCAATGTTTATAAACAGCTTTTTTCCAGATCATAAGATGCAAATGTATTCTATCTGCCAGTCTTTGGCCTGATGGCCCTCTGCTTTGTAGTTAGTTAGTACACAGGAGTATTTTGCAAAGAATGTCCACGTGCCTCACATTTTCTACTGACACAAGTCTGCTCTGTATATAAAATGAAACATCCTATTATTTATTTGCATGAAAGAAGATGGCAGGTGGTGAGGCCCTGACAATCCTTCAGGATTCCGGCATAACTTGCCAAGATTCAATTCAAATGCCAACTTAGTTTCATACTTTTTCCATACGCCCAAGTGAATCACACTGTCTGTCCAGCCACACTGAAACATCCTGTTGGCTCACTGTCTCATTGTAAAATTTTACAATAATTATTTTGGCATTTTACTCAGTGAGTTATTCCACTTCAAAAAACATAGTTCATGATCATTTATACAGTTGTCATAGCACATCCAGAAATTATTAATGTCCGCTAACCCATGAAAGTTAACTTTTCGAGCTAAATTACAACAGAAGGGTCAATTTTCAAAGCTCTCTGTAAAACAAGTCTACAAAACGTCCCAATTAATTTCAACGTATTTATCTCCTTTCTGAAATTCGTTTTTCCTGCATTCTTAATGAACAACGATAAGGCACCATGGGACTCACAACATATGTTACATCTTTCAAAGAGCAAAGAGACCATCACAGCAATAAACTAACTGCAGGAGCTGAAGCCTATACAGAGTTAAGGAAAAACACATGACATGTCAGGAGGCACCAGGATATGACCTCCATCAATAAGTGTGTCTTTTGCTTCATCGCCCTAATTGCGCCGGGTAGGCCCAGACGTGGGCCCCGGGCTCACTGCGCCACTGGATTCAAGCTATCCAAGCTATCCTGGCTGATGAGGGGTGAAACCCAAAACCGGTATAGGATGCTTGTTTCTGGTTCAGGGAGGACCTGGCTTGGCAGTTCGGGCTGGACTGTTCCCATGACTCACAGGGTCAAGACTGATTAGCATATGGCCAAGTCTAAACTGGGGTGGCATGGCGAGTAAAAGAATGATAGATGTAACCCATATCTTTTTGCTGGGGGTGAATGGTTTGGTTTGTTTTGCAGTCCATCCATCAATTGTGTGTCTTTTGCTTCCTTGCCCTAATTACGCCAGGTATGCCCAGACGTGGATCCAGGCTCAATGTGCCAGTGGATTCAAGCTATCCTGACTGATGAGGTGTGAAACTCCGAAACTGGTCCTAGGATGCTTGTTTCTGGGCCAGGGAGGACCTGGCTTGGCAGTTCAGGCTCGACTGTTCCCATGAGGCACAGGGTCAAGACTGATTTGCATATGGCCAGGTCTAAACTTGGGTGGCATGGTGAGCAAAAGAATGGTGGATTTAACCCAGATCTCTTGACTAGGGGTGAATGGTTTGATTTGTTCTGCATTTCAAGTGCGTGTCTTTTGCTTCAGTCCCAGCATCAAACCACTACACAATGCACAGGATTGTCACAAAACAGCCAAGAAACAGTCAAGGAACAACAGAATCTCTGGGCAAAAGCAATTACTCCAAGAGTGCGTGAATCTGTGGAGACCCTGTACCATGTCACACTTTTTGGACACCAGGAGACTTAGGGTAACACTTTAAAAGCGGTGCAACTGTGGGTGTTCACTCTCCAGGCTCCTCCTCCAAATACTTTCCAAACTCGATGGGTTGTACCTTGACCTCCTGGGACACCCATGATAATATGCAAATTAATGTCCACAGAGCATTATGGGTTGTGATTTTGAACTGCAGTAATCCCTTCCCTGGATCCAGGCTCAATGTGCCAGTGGATTCAAGCTATCCTGACTGATGAGGTGTGAAACTCCGAAACTGGTCCTAGGATGCTTGTTTCTGGTCCAGGGAGGACCTGGCTTGGCAGTTCAGGCTCGACTGTTCCCATGAGGCACAGGGTCAAGACTGATTTGCATATGGCCAGGTCTAAACTTGGGTGGCATGGTGAGCAAAAGAATGGTGGATTTAACCCAGATCTCTTGACTAGGGGTGAATGGTTTGATTTGTTCTGCATTTCAAGTGCGTGTCTTTTGCTTCAGTCCCAGCATCAAACCACTACACAATGCACAGGATTGTCACAAAACAGCCAAGAAACAGTCAAGGAACAACAGAATCTCTGGGCAAAAGCACTTACTCCAAGACTGCGTGAATCTGTGGAGACCCTGTACCATGTCACACTTTTTGGACACCAGGAGACTTAGGGTAACACTTTAAAAGCGGTGCAACTGTGGGTGTTCACTCTCCAGGCTCCTCCTCCAAATACTTTCCAAACTCTATGGGTTGTACCTTGACCTCCTGGGACACCCATGATAATATGCAAATTAATGTCCACAGAGCATTATGGGTTGCGATTTTGAACTGCAGTAATCCCTTCCCTGGATATTTGATGCTGCTGTTTTCAGCCCGGGGACTCTATCCTAATGGTTTTCTTTTTAAGAGAGTGTTTCTGTCCCAAGGGAAAAGTGAGAGACCCAGCATTGGATTACTGATGGTGGAAGGTGCCTGTAAGCATTAAAAGGCACCAATGGAGAACCAAACAAAAGCAGAACACTGCTGACTCACCAATAGACACCCCAGGTCTCAATGGGCAAATTTAAATGAAGATTTGCTCTTCTTGATCCTGGTGGCACACTCCAGTCACCAGGGGCCCTATTTTAGGGCCTCTTGATTTCTCCATTTTTACAGCATTTTCTCTTTAGTTTGTATTTTAATTGCACTTTCTCCATTGAGGTAGGGTTCAGGGTCCAGCCCTCCTGCCCCTTAGCTTCTCATAGTCTCCTGGCCCAGGGTCTTCCTGATGCTCCACCATACTGTCCCCAAGGCAGACTACAAAGCCTGCCTGCACTCCCAAAGTCACATGGTGTCCTAGCCAAATGCACAACACCTGTGTGTTTTGCAGACGTCTGAAGTAGCCCTTTCAAAGGAACCTCTAGCCAGAACTGTTCAACAGCAGTCCAGGGAAGCCGTCTCATTCAGGGTCACCGGAAAGTCCAAAGTCTACCGTCCCCCAGATAGCATGAGGAGCCCAGTGACACTAGCCCTGAATACTGCTTCCTACACGGCCCAGAGAAGTACTAGTCTGATTTCCTATTGAGTAATGGGTTTGTCCACACAGTAGGTCTTTCCATCATCTTCTGTAGTTTCCCCTTCTCTTCAAATCTCTCCCTTGTGCATCGGTGTAAAAGTGAAGATGAGTGTCTCTAACCAGGTAAAAGATGCCATATCAACCCTTCATCCTTGGCAGATACTTCTCAAGAGCAGCCACAACCTGGCTTACCCCTTTGCACAGCATCCATGAATTTTACTGAATCAAGGGGTAGTCTGCAAAAAGTCCTACACCCCTAATAGCTACTCCAAAATTGCCTAATTAACTCCATAACATCAAACTGAAGCCTTTTATGACTGTTGGTATGGTGCTGCCACTCTCCAGTGTCCCATTGTAAAGGGCATGCCCAGGTTCTTCAGTTCTAATCAATCTATGCAGATTGCACCCCATCCTTTTCCTCCACCAAGAGATGGCTAATGCTCAGGAGTGGCTTTGTACTAGTACCTTTGTCACAGGGAAAATCATGTCAATCATTTCAGTTGAGCCAATCGAATACTTGTATTCTGTGCAGGTTTCTCTAAAAAAGTAAATAATGTAAGGCACTACAGACCTACACTTTAGTCGCAAAGAAAGGCAATCTTTCTTTTTGGATGCTCAATTAAATTATAAAGCCTAGGATACATAGATTATAACCACTTTATTCAAAGCCACAATACTAGGGTGACCCAGTCACAGATCTACCTTGCTCAGCCTACACACAGGTATGTGCACGCATGTTCTTGGGTAGCCAGCAACGAGCCTCTTCCCCTACCTGTGCAGCAGCAGGCGGTTATCACCAATAACCATTTTAACAGAAGCTTACACTGGGTGAGATTCTATTAGTAAGACTCGAATCTCTGCAAAGATGAAAAACGAGGGGAGTGCACAGTACTCAAAGCAATCTAGAAGGAATTAAGCTGGTCTGAAACCAGCTCCTAACACAGCATTACTGAGCATCAGCCTAACAACCCGAACTGTCAAAGAACCCATCATAATATATGAATCTCGTGTATATGTTACAAAAAGGAATGCATCTTTTCCGATGACTGGCACAACTAGACACTTATTTTGTGGAGGGTAAACAACTTTATATAATTACCCTATCCTACCACAAAGGAAATCTCTTCTGTCCTGGTTTATCAATACCTTTTAGGTTTCGCCTGGCGTCCGCTGTGCAGCAGCGTTCGCGCAGGCGAAATCTTTTGAGAAGCAGTACGGGGGCTTTGTCCCACCTGCTCTTCCATTGGCTAGCTCCATAAATGGAGGCTAGCCATTGAAAGAGAGATCTGTCCGTCATTGCCGGAGCAGATTAGTGGGCGTTCCGGTGATTTTTTCACTCTCCACTCCTTTGTGACGTCATTCCGGCAGTGGGCAGTTGTTTTTTTTTCCCCAAGGTTTGCTTTGTTTCATTCCTCCGAAGATGGCGCCGCGGCCCGTCGACTTCTCGCATCTAATGGTACGTTTGTGTGTATTGAGAGATAAGGTAGCCGTGTATACCCCAAGCCCACCTCCCCACCCCCTGCTAGAGTACACGCAATAAACGAGCACACACGTTTTGAAGTTCAAATCCCCATGTGATGAATCCGTAGAGGTTACAAGCATAGATGCAGATTGTCAGAAGCGTGTCCATGATTGCTGAACGCCATTGAGCTATGTCTTTCACTGACAGCATTTTGAGCATTTGCCGGTCCTTTCGAAGCCAAACAGTGGTGCTCATCAGAGTAAACGTGCGAGATTCAAAACCTGGGCAGGGGTCTTCAGTGGTGGGGTCCCTGGACATTATGCACCCTTTTCACAGCTGCATGTAGGCCGTTGCTTTCTAGGAAGCCTGTGCCCTACTTTTCGTGCCCTTCGTCCTTATGTTAACACGAGGCCCCAGGGCCGCTTTGGAGAAGTCAGCGGGCGAGTTATTTTTCGGCCTTCAGCACCGGGCACAGCTGGGCTAAGAATAGTGTCCCTTGGCTTGACTAATATGGGGAAGGACAGTGCCCTGACCGGAGCGGCCGCCTGCACTTCGGTTACAGGCACGGTATTTAAAGCGGCAGGCCTGGTTTGGGGCGAGCTTCGCAGGCCCAAACATGGCCAACTAGGAAGCAGCACAGAGCACGTCGGGCCCTTGGGCCAGCCTTGCTGCCTCCAGCTCTCAAGCAGGAATCGGCGTGGGTCCACATACTTGGGTCCTGCACTACTGCTAATGCCAGATGTCACTTTCTTAGCACTCCTAAACTATACATAAGTAACTGAGCTGCGAAGGCATACATCGGTCGAGACTGCATTGTATTTGTTGGTAGTCATTGCTGGGAGTGCAACTCGTGTACCTTCAGACTTGAGCCAGGCTTGTCACACAGGAAGGCCGACAGATGGGCCTGCAGCTGAGGGCCCTGTATCTCTGGCACAGGGCTTACATGGGACACCCCCATGTGACTGAGACGCCTTTCTGATCCCAGCCCTAGTGCCCTACAGAAGAGGAGGTTTGGGCTTCTCAGGAGAGCCTTGGAATTTCACAACTGTTTGTGTCTTTAAGATCTCTTCCTGTCTACAGTGCCTCAGTATTTATAATCCACTAATGGTTCTCTTCTGCAAAACTGCTCAGAAGTTTACAAAAGCAGTAAGAGGGGGTTCAGAGTGCACAATCAGGCACAATCTGAGATATGTTTTATGATAAAGAAAAATATGTATTTTGAAAAAGGTTTAGTCTAAGCAAAACGTTGATCCTAAGCCACGAACTTTGGAGCCCCTTGTGTGTCCACTTTGTCGGTCTTCCCTTTAAGGTACAAAACAGTATTTTTTCTTGGAGGTCGAAGTGGTAGTTTCAGTACAACAATGTATTCTGTAGTTCGTTGCTAGTGAATTCACCTTAGTGAAAGTCGTTGAAGGATCTGATTTGTTTTGTATTTATAAGTCTACATTGATAGCACAGCATTCGCTGGACCTCGTGCTAAACTAAAAAGAGCTTCTAGAGTACTGCTGAGAAGAGGGGGTTTGTGGGGGGGGCTCTGTGTGTGGGGGGCTCTGTGTGTGTGTGGGGGGGGGGGCCTGTGTGGGTGTGTGTGTGTGGGGGGCTCTGTGTGTGTGTGGGGGGCTCTGTGTGGGGGTGCTATCTGTGGGTGTGTGTGTGTGGCATTTGCGAGAGATTAAGCTATTGGCATTGTAAATGACAATGCCATTTATTTATCTGTTTTCAAAAACAACACATAAATAAAAATGTTGTCATTTACAATGCCAATAGCTCTAACTTTTGCAAGGGCGAAACCGTTGCATTGTAAATGCTTGTTGTCTTTTGTGAATCAAAAGATTTTTTATGCCATACTCTCTTTTCATTTTCTTCTAGCTAAGACCTGCCACTTAAAGTGTCCTTACATGGCGGCTCTTTACTATGTATAGAATCTCTATTGTCCTCTGGAACCATGGGAAATACGTAAATGTGAATAAGTGGTTGCCGGACAGAAACTGATTATAGCAGCGAATCTGGAAGACAAGAAATTAGTCACATTTCCTGAGTGATAAGTCTCATTCTCTTTTCATCAAGGATAATATCCTTGAACGAGGAGAATGTGCTCTGACGAGAAAGCTGGATTGACGTGCATCCAGTTTTTTTTGCTTAGTAGATTTTCTTTTATTAAATCACAGAATTATCATTTTAACTTTTCATGCAACAATGTGAGCAAGTGAACATTCACTAGAAGAGCCTGGTCAGTATTTTTATAACATATTTTATCGAAATGTTTTTCCGATTTCATGGATGAGCAAGTACATGTGTCACCAGAGGGATTATTATGTACAAAGATATACAATTGCATATCTGCTTGCAATCAACTTAAATCACTATGGAAGGACAAAATGCACACTTAATGGGGCTCACAAATGTATATAGCAAGCTACATCATGATCTCAGAGGACAATCAGTAATGAAGGGACTCAGTGGTGTGATGGTGGGGATAATGGCAGTGTTTCTGTCTGCCTAGTTGCCTAAGGGGAGGAGGGTGGGAGGACGGGGAACATTTTTCTAAGATAGATAGATAGATAGATAGATAGATAGATAGATAGATAGATAGATAGATAGATAGATAGATAGATAGATAGATAGATAGATATGGCAGTCCCCACTGTGTATTTATAGTTAGGACCTAGTTGCCATAGAAAATGTATGTCTTGCTTTGCTAATAACGTTGGTGCCCTTCGATGAATCTTCAGGACCTTTACCAAAAATGAAGTTCATTCCCCTAAGCTCCTTCCTGGCATGTTTTGGGGTCATTTGCCAAGTGTGGCCTAAGAAAAATGGTGGTTCCTAAAATGCAACTTCCTTGTGCAATTTCCTTAGGGATATTTGAACAGCACTACAGCTAAAACAGCTGAAAAGAATTGCACTAAATTTGGCTGAACCCTACATCTTTATCCAGAAAGCGTTCAGTTTGTGATTTGATGTTAATCTGTTCAGTAAGTTTTGGAAATGTAAGGTTAAAAATGTATAGATATCTGAACAGTTAGTTTCACAGGACAGCCCGTGGGCATGTAACTTTGGGCCATTGTACTTGGAGTAAGAGAGTGTAATCCAGCTCAGAAACTGTGCTACTTCCAATAGAGCTCAGAGTCTGAAATTGGGATTACCAGCTGTTGTGTCAAACACTTTTCCTGTAACTAGAGGCTGCTAGCGATGGCAGAACGGTCATCATGTGGTATTTCTGCCAGAATGCGGAATACTCTCTTTCAGTTTGGTAAAATTTCAAAGCACGGTACACACCCATTTTGGTTTTATGGACCACATGGATTGGCGTTTGGAGGACTTTTCCTAGAATTTTGTAATCTACATTGAGTAGTAACACAGGCCCACATCATGGTGATGCCAATTGGTCTCTGCTTAGAAACATTACTCTTATCAGCTCCATAATAGTGTGTTGTAAAGTCTCTATGGCCCATGCTTTGTTATATAGTGCCAACAATCTGGGAATTAGTTATGGTGCAATAGGTTCATATAATTCTATAGGGAGTCCATCTAATCTATGGGATTCACCCTTTCCATAATACTTAAGGTGCTGTTTATTTCCTACAGAATAAGTGGCAAGTGCAAGGTATTTGCCAAGTATGGAGACAAGTGTATAATCTACGGAACAGCATGCTATTCAGCCATATCTTCACGCGTTGGAGGGGGTATACACATGTAAAGACAAACATAGTATTTTTTTTAATATATCATTAATCTCAACCTGTGAGTGTGTGATCCTGTCAAGCTCATATTTAGATGAGTAAGTGCAGTCCTATTCCTTTCAGAGTTTAGCAAAGCTGGAAGTAATCGACCTGCTTTGTCCCCCTCTGAGTGCAGCTTACTATAGTCAAAGCACTTCAACATCTTTAAAGAGGCAGCATAGGATTGATGTTTGGTTGTTAAGTACTAATCCCTGGCCACATCAGGTCTCAGGCACTTAAGTTTCTTCTAGAGCTGTCAATTTACTCAGTATTATATCTGGCACTCTGTTGATAATTTAAATGCGCTCGTCCCAAATTACAACTTTGAAAGCCTCCCACTCACTCAAATGGGTGGTATTCATCTCTTATTTGCTTCAAAGTCGTGCCCAATTTCTTCCACTGTGGACCCACAGAAGGTTTCATCTAAGAGGATAGTAGACTGTAAATTTAATCAAAACCTAATTCTTAATACATGGGATCTCCTATTTTTTATTAGGGTGGAATACGGTTCTAATTTGTATCTAGGAACTCATACCCAAGTATGTATGTTAGATTTAAAATAACAGGTCCTGCGACCATTTGTGCAAAAGATAATGTAAAGATATATAGAAATATAGGAAGTGCCTTACTACTCATGTCATTTCTGTCTGTCACAATGTATCTGTACCCCCTTGTTACCTCTACAGGACCCATTACCAGCAAGTTGAATCCCTTTGTTCATCCACATTAAGAAAGCCTAATCTATCCTGGAACATTGCAAAACACTCCCTCCGGTGGCGAGGTAAAAAATTCCAATCCCAACAAACATCTCAAACCAACAGCGATTGAAAATTAACTTCCAATTCTTTTGGGATTGGAACCAATCAACTGAACCTCTGAGAGTGTTACACAAAATGTATATAATGTTTTCCTTCGAGGTATTACTGTTGCCCCTAGAACTCCTCAGAGGAGGTTCGGGTGCTATGAAGCAAATCAGGCCACAGTTACTTTTTTCAATCATGCATACCAATGGAAGTAGAGTACACTTGTCTACCCTGCAGTTACAACCCTTTTAGAAATACTGGACCATAGCTGTGCCATACTCAAATATCAGTTATGTGTCTCACCCACAGTTAAGGTCCCTTTACAGATCGAGTCTGGCATTCCAGTGGCACAAAATGCCCATCCGTGTTTCTATTGTTGGACAAGCCATCAGATCCATCGTCACTTGCGTGACCACTGGTCCTATTCGATGAGTACCTGTCAAGTTATTGAAATTCTCTTCCCTGGTGCATGACATGTTTCACTGGTGACATTGACTTTATTAGAAGAACCTGATTCTAACAGTGTCTCGACTGTTCTGCCACTGCAGATTGATCTTCAGGGAATAGCTGCACAGAACCTTTCGGGTTTGGCTAGAGAGTTGGTGAAGTCTTGATCCAGATTCACAACCCGACAAGTTGGAAGTGGGTGTCTCCTATTTTGTTCTAGCCAGTCTCACACTCCAGCAGCATCAGTGAAAAATAACCCCTTGCCTTTGGTTACTACCTTGGGTTTTACAGGTAACAACATTATGTATTAGAGATACAAATCCCATAGCTTCTTTTTTCCCTTCAGGAATGACCTACATTGCTGCTCTACTGATGCAATAAAGTCTAGGAAGATTATGAACTTGGTCGTATCAAATGTGATGGGATCTTGTTGTCTCTATCACTGCAGGATAATATGACAGTATTGAGAATTCAACATTTTTGCTATTATTGTGAAGGGGAGCACCAGGTTGCAGTGAGCAGGGACCAGCTTTTGGTTTCAGCCCCTCAATGGATGTAGATGAGTCATCAGCAATCAGTTGGCTACACCTGCAATGCATCCAAGATGGCAGTATTGCCACTATGTGCATCTCACTTCCAATTCACTTGCACCCTAGGTAGAGGACCACACTAATTGCCCAAGGATTTCATCATCAATCAACTTTATTCGGTCGTTGACCATAAAAGTACATAATGCCCATCCACTCATACATTCCATTGTCCAGCGTTGAGTGCGACATAAAGTGCAATAATGAATTCATCAAATACATATGCAGTTAACTTCATACAAAGACTACAAAATACAAAATACCAAAGATAAAATAATAAAACATGGCCCGTGCATAGGCCCAATTAAATCTAATCATTGTTACACATTAAAAGCCCTCTAACGGGTTCTCCTCGAATCACGCAGCCCGCACTGTAACAAATCACATGGCCCTGATCTCTCTGAATTCCTGAAACTTAGGACAACCTGCATCACAAACATGTACAAATCCACAAGGAATACTGTGTCTCTATTTCATACAAAGAATTTTAGTAATAAAATGCTGAATTAACAGTCTCCTCCTGTGAGCAGCAGATTCCTCCTTCTGCCCCACATATGGCCCAGGAACTTTGCGACTGAACAAGCAACAACTTGTCTAAAATCAGATCCTAATATGCACAGGGATTCAGTGTGGACTCGGGTCCCCAGTTGTTTACATAGAGAGATAAGCCACTTAGTTCTGGGGCGAGAATAGGCAGGGCAGGCAAAAAAGAATGCACTGGAGATTCCAGTGATGCAGCGCAGAGAGGGCAGAACCGTGTAGCTACATTAATATTGCGTCATGAGCCAATGCAAGCGTTGAGGGGAAGAGTGCTGAACCTGAACTGCTTATACAGCTTTCTGTCCAATGGGATTTTAATGATATATGATTTTTGGAGGGGAATGATGCGAGGTCCCTATGCTCCCACAGATCCCCAAGCCCAATGTAAGCTAGCAGATTCTGCTAGCTTACATTGGGCTTGGGGATTCAGACATTCTTTAACCACCCTAGTTTGTTCTGTTTACCTCAGGAGTTGACCATATTCTCCACAAAAATAACACAGGACGGAGCTTTGCCTTGTTGACAATGGATTTCTTGTCCAGGTCTATCTTTTGGGAATGAAGAGGGGTACTCTAGGGAGGTTGGACTAGACTCCTCAGAAATTTATTTTCAGCCCTAGAAAGGACATCCATCCTGTCGAACCCTCACAGCACTGCTCCATAGAGAGCCGTGCTCAAAGCTTTTATTTCATAGATTTTTAGAGGTGCCACCACTGGTTTGCTATGGGAGGAACTCTGTTCTTTACTTATAGCCCCAGCTACTTAAGAGAGTTTAAAAGTGGATTTACCCACTTGGTGCTTCCATGACATGGTTTTAGAAAGGGTTATTCCCAAACATTCAAAGGTGGCTGCCCTCTCCAGCAATGTACTTCCCAGAGATGGTCTGCCCTTATAGGACTTATGGGGGTTGATCATTAAAAACTTAGTTTTAGAGGTGTTGATCTTCAGACCATGCATTTCACAGAAATCTTTAAAGTGGGAGAGCAGTTTCTGTAACCCCCCGGGGTTTTTGACACCAGCAGGGTGTCGTCTGCTAACAGAAGTGTTGCAATCTTATCACTCTCCAGCATTGGGGCATCAGAAGGATCTTGCTACAAAATTTGAACAACACTATTGAATTATAATGAAAACAGTGTGGGAGTTAAGGCGCATCCCTGGCAGACGCCCCTATTAACGGGTATAGGATCAGAAATGGGTTTTTTTGCAAAGTTTGCGTCATGAAGGTGGATTGCCATAGACAGAATCTCCAGCGACATCACCATGTCAGCTAACCATTGCCACAATTTATTCCTGGGAACTAGGCCGAAAGCTGTTTGAGGTCGATAAAAGCCACCTATAGGCTACCCCGACCAATTACCATGGTATTGCATGAGAGTAGAATTAGGAGAAAGATCTGATCGATTGATCAGGCTCTAAAGCCTGCTTGGAATGGAAATAGAATGTTATTCAGTAGTGCTTGATTGACCACTTTCCGGATAGAGTTGATAAGGCTTATTGTTCTATTATTACTAGGGCACAATCTGTCGCCTGGATGACAAATCTGCATACAGTATGAGATGGTCTTGCCAGACATAAATTGCTATATTGCTGGCTAGTTGAGAGGGTCTCTGGGTGTCCAAACACAACACTATCTGCCAAAACAGGTAAGAATCATTGGCAAACATGCCTCGCCGATTAGCCTCCACCTATTATTCTCCCACTACAACTTTGCTCTTGCTTGGACTTTCTCATAGGCCCATCTCAGATCGCTTACTGTTTTGCTTGAGTGGGATCAAAGGGCAGACACTGGTTGTCATTTAAGTTGCTTATACTCATGGTTGAACCAAATGGTCTGCTTTGGTACTCGGTGGCTGTGCTGTAGATGTGACAAAAGTTCATTAAAATTAGAAGAAAGTTGTTTGAAGAGACTGGAATGTCTAAGAGAAATATGTTCCTGGCCTTCCGAATTCCCGAGCAAGACTTTAAAGTCCAGCAGACTCGCAACTAGTTGGCAATTGAGGCCCTGGAGCTTGGTCTTATCTAGAATCACCTTATGCCACTTTAAGTGGCGGTTGTAATTCAATGGAAGGAGTTCTCTAGTAGCTACAAAAGTTCTTAGCTTTAAAAGAGTCCCATATCAAGGTGATGTGAGGTTAATGCTCAGAGGGTTGTGGTCGTTGTCTACACTTGAGACATATCTATAAGCAATGGCCAAAAACAGCTAGTTCCCTTAGACCTATTAAAGTTATTGGCCCCCATTTTGTCGAAATTACTCCACCTGTTTATGGCCCTTAGTCCATGCCCCAGGGTAATAGCTCTTTTAAGGCAGCAGGAACTCCCTCTGATCTGTGCAAAAGAGCCCGCTGTTGATGTGTAGACTTCCGCAGATTTTAATCTTCTCCCACCACTTCAGTGACCCCTCACTGCAAAAGTCTCAAGTGTTTTGTGTTCATATGCTGCTCTCATTGTTCCCAAAGATCATGCAAATGCCCTAATGCTAAATAGGCAGCAACACTTCCAAGGTCCCATAGGCCCTGCCGGTCTTGCCTCACCTCCTCCAGTCCCTTAACACTGCAGGCCAGATTCATCAGAATGCCCCCACCAATCTGCAGTGCCACCAAATCTCACCACACCTCCATTCCTTCTAGCAGTCACCTGTTCTCAATAATGTAGATATGAGAGGGCTCTCATACCTGCTGATTCATTTATTGCAGGGATCTACCCCAATCAGTGGCCTCCAAAACTGAGGTTACGGCCTGCACCCCTTTACTGCATTCCAGACCAATCACCGGCCATTCGTCTCTGTTTTCCCCTTGTCTCAAACTAATCGATCTTTTGCAAGATGAGCCTCTTCCCAAATTTGCAGTTGCCACACACTAGTGGTCATCAGTCTATTCTGGTGCCCCCATGTTGGCCAAGCAGGAGAGGCCGAATGACCAGGGTGGACTTTCTCAGAGCATGACTTTTAATGTAATGCTGTCAGGCCTCTTCTATTAATATTACTCACTGAAGTCAATGTGAGCCACTGAGCAAGCAGGATGACTGCGAATTACAGGGATGAGTGAGTGGGGCTCCGCTTTGGTACATCTTGTCTGCCATGTTGTGGGCCATGCCCTCCTCCCCACCCCCTGACAAAGATCAGTCGGAATAACACATGTTTTCCGGACAAACAAATGAAACAAGCATTTGCAATGCAATAGGTCTCACATTAATTACGTTTGAGATATTGGCATTGCAAAATATTGCAACACCAATTGCAACAAAAGTCTATAAATTGTTGACCAAAAAAATGTGAATTTATTTTTGTAGCAATGGTGACATGCTGCTCTTTAGATGAATATGTTTAAAAGTAAAGTGCGGCATACTGCGATTGCTACAATAGTTAATTGCGGATGCGTTAACAATTGATGTGTACACTGATGGCTCGTGGTGTGTGCGCCTGTAGAAATGATGCACTGATGGCTGGTGGTGTGCGTGCCTGGTGTAAGTGTGCACTGCCGCTGGTAGTGTATGTGCCTGGTGGAAGAGTGCACTGACAGCTGGTGGTGTCTGTGCCTGGTGAAAGCGTGCACTGACGACTGGTGGTGTGTAACTGATGAAAGCGTGCACTGACGGCTGGTGGTGTGTGTGCCTGGTGGAAGCATGCACTGCAGGCTGGCGGTGTGTGTGTGTACCTGGTGAAAGCGTGCACTGACGGCTGGTGGTGTGTGTGTGTGCCTGGTGAAAGCGTGCACTGACGTCTGGTGGTGTGAGCCTGGTGGAAGCGTCCACTGATGGCTGGTGGTGTTTGTGCCTGGTGAAAGTGTGCACTGATGGATGGTGGTGTTTGTGCCCGGTGAAAGCATGCACTGACGACTGATGGTGTCTGTGCCTGGTGAAAGTGTGCACTGATGGTGTGTTTGTGTGTGTGGTTGTGTGTGTGTGGTTTTGTGTGTGTGGTTGTGTGTGTGGTTGTATGTGTGGTTGTGGTTGTTGTGTGTGGTTGTGTGTGTGGTTGTGTGTGTTTGTGTGTGTGTGGTTGTGTGTGTGTGGTTGTGTGTGTGGTTGTGTGCATGGTAGTGTGTGTGTGGTTGTGTGCGTGTTTGTGTGGTTGTGTGTGTGTGGTTGTGTGTGTGTGGTTTTGTATGTGGGTGTGTGTGTGTGTGGTTGTGTGTGTGTGGTTGTGTGTGTGTGTGGTTGTTTGTGGTTGTGTGTGTGCTTGTGTGTGTGGTTGTGTGTGTGTGGTTGTGTGTGTGTGTGTGTGTGTGTGTGTGTGGTTGTGTGTGTGTGGTTTTGTGTGTGGTTGTGTGTGTTATTGTGTGTGGTTTTGTGTGGTTGTGTGTGAGGTTGTGTGTGTGGTTGTGTGTAGTTGTGTGTGTGTGGTTGTGTGTGGTTATGGGTGTGGTTGTATGTGTGGTTGTGGGTGTTTGTGTGTCTCGTTGTGGCTGTGTGTGGGTGCAGTTGTGGGTGGTTCACGTGTGTCGTTGTGTGTGTGGTTGTGTGTGTGGTTGTGTGTGTGGTTGTGTGTGTGGTTGTATGTGTGGTTGTGTATGTGGTTGTTTGTGCGGTTGTACTCACAAACATATTGTGACTATTCACAGCAGTGTTTCGGTAATCCAGGAGACAGCAGTGAAGGTGTTCTGATTAGGCACTGCCACGCACGTGAATGCTTTACCATGCATAGCAGAAGTCAAAAGCACTGCCACCAACACCCCACTAGTGCTGGAGGCCTGAAAGGGAGCAAAGGGTCCTTGTATCATACCACAGTCAAGCTAAAAGCACCAATGAAGGTCTTACTGAAAACAGCAGGAGTCAATGGTGCTTTGGCACTGCACACCACGCCACCAGTGCTGGAGGCCTGGCAGGGAGCAAGAGGTCCTTGTTAGGCATGGGCGGAAAATCCGTTCCGCTCGCGGATTTTCGGGAAATCCGCAATCCGCGAGATTTGCGAATTTCCTGCAAAATCCGCAAATCCGCGAGCAGCGGATTTTGCTCGCACTGCTCGCACTGTTCGCGTGAGTTCGCGCCCCGCGAATAAGTGCGAAATTGCAGAAATATGATCTAAGCAAAACTGAAAGTAACTACTTACCAGGTTCAAAAGTTCAGGCACATCATTAGTAGCCATTTCCTGTAGTGCTTCCTGAGGGGCCCCTCCAGAGTTCAGTTGCCAGTTGAAACTATTATGTGACCCTGCTCTGAACCTCAGAATAGTTACACATATGCCACAAAGGTCATGAATTACAGCTAAGGGAGACAAGCAGGAGCCAGGCTGGAAGTTAAAATCCATTAATCAGCCCCTAATTCATTATTGTCAGTTGGGGCAGGGCAGGTGTTGTAACTAATTTTGCAACAATGAAAGCACTTAGCAAGTGCAAAAGATCACTAATCAGGGCGCACTAAGGAAGCAGGTGCCAGCTAAAAAAATATTCTGTGACACATTAATCAGCCCCAAATTAATTCAGGTCACTTGAGGCAGGGAAGGTGTGCTTTGCTTTGCCGAAAATAATGTACACTGGACAACCAGAGGGTGTGGTGATGAAACAGAGGGTGGCATGGGTGGGCCAGAGGGTGGCATGAGTAGTCAGAGAGTGGCAGTGGTGACAGAGAGTGGCAGTGATGAAGAAGAGTGTCCCAAACAGGTTGGACACGTAGAAACAACAAGTTCGCAAAACTTGCGACCCGACAGGTAAGTTCGCAAATTGCGAAATTGTAAAAACCCTCGCGAACTGGCAGAAACACGGGCGAACACAAAAAAAAAAAAAAATCCGCAAATTCGCGGGAATTCGCGGATTTTGCGGATTGCGAGTTCGCAAATCCGCAAATTCGCGGATTGCCAATCCGCAAAATCCGCTCATGCCTAGTCCTTGTATCATAATAAAAGCACCATTGAATGACTTACCATGGGTAGCAGGAATCAATGGTGCTTCGGCACTACAAACCAAAGAAAGAGAGAGAATGCATATGTACGTGAGTGCCTGTGTGTGCGCAAGGGCGAGAGAGAAAGCACGTGTGCGTGTGCATGTCTGTGTGTGAGAGAGGGAGTGAGAGCATGCATGTGTGCGTGCATGCGTGTGAGAGAGCGAGAGCGCGCATGTGTCCGTGCTTGGGTGTGTGTGAAAGAGAAAGAGTGCACGTGTCTGTGCGTGTGTGAGAGAGAGAATGGGCATGTGTGCGTGCCTGTGTGTGTGTGAGAGAGAGAGCATGCATGTGTGCGTGCGTGCGTGTGAGAGGGGGAGAGAAACAGAGCAGAGCCTGCATGTGTGATTGTGTGAGTATGCATGTGTGTGTGAGTGCGAGAGAGCGTGCATGTGTGCCTGTGTGTGTGTGTGTGAGAAAGAGAGAGAGAGTATGCATGTGTGCGTGCCTGTGTGTGTGTGATAGAGGGCGAGAGCGTGCATGTGTGCGTGCATGCATGTGTGAGAGAGGGAGAGAGAGAGCTTGTGTGTGTGAAAGAGAGAGAGAGTTGTTGGGAGAGCGGGTATATCCAATCAATAAGAGGAAAGGTGCCCGGGGCACCGATTCTCATGAAATCGTTTCGTGTTTTAGGTATTTCAAATGCTGTGTTTCTCGGACCTCTGTAATATACACACGAGGGACAAGCGGGAGTAGAGCAGGAAACGGTGTGAAGGAACACACACACACCACCCTAGCTTTTCAAAACCGCACCCACTGCTGACTCGGCAGCTACAGGAGAATCATTAACAGGCACCAGCCCTGAGCAGCTGGAATGAATGATGCACCACCACTGCGGGAGACTTGACAGGGAGCAAAGGCCTTCCTGCTGTCAAGTCATGGCCCTATTAAAAGCAGTGAGCACCAATGAATGCCTTACCGTGCATAGCAGAAGTCAAAAGTGTTTCGGCACTGCACACTGCCACCAGCACGCCACCAGTGCTGGAGGTCTGAAAGGGAGCAAAGGGGTCCTTGTATCATACCAGAGTGAAGCTAAAAGCACCAGTGAAGGTCTTACTGCAACTACCTCCACCACGCCACCAGTGCTAGAGGCCTGGCAGGAAGCAAGGGGTCCTTGTATCATAATAAAAGCACCAATGAATGACTTACCGTGCGTAGCAGGAATCAATAGTGATTCGGCACTACACACCAAAGAAAGAGAGAAAATGCATATGTGCGTGAGTGCCAGTGTGTGGGCATGAGAGAGAGGGTGAGAGAGAGAAAGAGCGTGCACATGGGCTTGTGTATGTGTGTGTGCGAGAGAGGGAGAGAGAGCGTGCATGTGTGTGTGCATGCGTGTGAAAGAGCAAGAGCATGCATGTGTCTGTGTGTGTGTGAGAGGAAAAGAGAGATAGTGCATGTGTTTGTGCGTGTGTGTGTGAGTGAGAGAATGTGCATGTGTGTGTGTGTGTGTGTGTGTGAGAGAGAGAGCGTGCATGTGTGCGTGCCTGTGTGTGAGAGAGGGGGAGAGAGAAAGAGCAGAGAGCCTGCATGTTGTGAGAATGCGTGGGTGTGTGTGAGTGCGAGAGAGTGTGCATATGTGCCTGTGTGTGTGTGTGTGTGAGAAAGAGAGAGAGTGTACATGTGTGCATGCCTGTGTGTGTGTGAGAGAGAGAGAAGGGATAGAGAGCGTGCATGTTTGCGTGCATGGGCGTTGTGAGAGAGGGAGAGAGAGAGAGCTTGTGTGAGTGAAAGAGAGAGAGAGTTGATGCTGCATGGTAGAGCATGTTGGGGATCCCACAGCAACCCTCGAACCCCTGTAGGCATGTGTTTTGTGGAAAACATGAATATGAGTCCAACTCGAGGTTTGTAGGCGTGTGTAGGGCACCCTGCCATCCCAGAACAGTAGACTGGATGTTAACTCTGATACTGGCATGAGGAGCAGATACCAAATGTTGTTCACTTATTTATTGATGGAGTTTTATAAAGCACTAAGTCATGTTATTAAGGTGACTTCAGCGTAGTTCGTGGTAATTATGGCACAGAATGTGGTCCGACCACGAGCTACAGAAGGATGGGAGTTCCAAAAGCCCTTGGTGCCCTAAAAAGGGATATTAACCCCGGTCCCTAATTACATTTTAATTTAACTGTTTTTGAAAGTTAAGAACGTACACAGCATCAAAGGGCTGGCCGAGAAGGGTGGGGAGAATGCGAGGATCCAAAATGAAACTGACAACAGGAAGGACTGTGCGAGAAGGGAGCCAGCAGCAGAGGAGCCTGATTAAAGCTGACGAAAATGGAGAGGGAGAAGGGGGGAGGGAGTGAGATGCGAGCAGCAGCTGTGCACGTGCATGCCATTGTGCACTCCAGCTTTAGGCCTGCAAAAAAGCGAAATAGCGGGAGGGAAGGGGGCGGAGAGGAGGCTCGGAGGGAGAGCAACGTAAAGCCATTTGGCTGCTTTGCGCGCGTGCACGCCTCATGCACTGTAGCTCTATGCCAGCAATGCCAGCAGGAGCACTTTGAAGACCCCCTTACTAAATGTCTCGCTAGCAGCAAATGCGAGGTGGCTCAGCGAGACCTAAAAAATAAATCAAAATCACCTTCACTGATTAACACAAAAAAGGGGTTTATTCTTTAGACTTAAATTCTCTCCATTTAATTTCCAGCTGCTGAAAATTCGTGGGAGGAGGAAAATACCAGTAAGCATCAAAACAAAATATGGTTGGCCACATATGCTTAAGGGACTAAACAGAGAGCAAATTAAGAAGGATGCAGTCAGGCAGAGGATGCCCTCAGGTTCTTGCACATAAGATTGAAAGATGTATGTAGGAACTGTGACTAATTGCACTGCTTGAAACCAGTCTAACAATAGATGCAGGTTCTGAATTGAGCCCATAAGCGGTTTTGTCGAGAACCAGCAGCGATTTATAACAAGTATGTCATAACAACTAGAAATACGTGTAAATAATAAATGGCAGACCTTCTGGGAAATGGTGGCAATACTTAACAATTTTAGGTGCCTGCTGATGGGGGTTTGTTAGTACTCAAAGTCCCCGGCTTTCCAGTGGAGGTTCTCGCCTACAATAAACAAATGTTTAATACTTTATCTAATCCCATCCAGGAGGTGAGTTCAGCGCAAGCTTTTTGCAGATGTTCACATCTTATAATCTAGCCATAATTGATGAAACAGGGAGGTCAGATGTAATGGCTGCTTCTATTGCATCAACAAATAAATTGTTATTGACAACTTACGCCAGTGTGGTGCTAAGTGGCAAGCGGCGAGGCATGCATGGCGGCAGCTCTGAGGTGGAGGCAGCGCACGCATGGGAGGGTAGCGCTTTGTTACTGTGTGAAGTGCGACATACGTGCCGTGCTGAATGACTAGGGGTGTAAACTGATGGAGGGTGCTGCTGAGAGAAGAACGGGACAGCAAGCCAAAACTGGGATGGAAAATTCACATCATAGACACGCAAACCCACCCTTAAGATCATGCAGCATACGGGACTGCACTCTCAGCTGCAATTGTTTTTGTACATGCAGCAGGACTTTAAAGTTACTAAACTGAAAGCAAAACCAAACTGGAGCCAATGTGCTGGAGAAGCAATGATGTGCTTCACACAGAGTATCGTGCCCTAGCTGGACACCAGCACTTGTTCAAGAGGCAGATCTATCGACATGGATTACTCCAGCCTCCAAATGTATTGAAATAAGCTTGTGCAAGTCGACAAGCCCTGTGATCATGAGGTCATGATGATATGTAGGAATCGCCACCACAGAAACTGGGGTAGCAAGGACAGCTTTAGTCAAAGATCATTGTGAGGCTGTTTTCCATTAGGGTAATGAGAGACCGGCAGTTCTTTTGATAAATGTGTACTGATCTCATCTCCCAGGATCGAAGGGCATTTAGATGCTATTATCGTAAACTCCATCTGGATATGATTTCAGCCGGTTCTGTTACTTTTAACACCGTGACCAGGCGAGCTGACAAATATTCGAAATCAGTTGGTGGGGGAGGATGAAATACACACACGTATTTGACACAGCCGTGCAAGATTGACTCCAAATAATGTCAACCACAGGAAGAGATTATTTCAAGAAAGACTTCTTACTTTACTATAAGAGGATGCCATACAATGTGGTGCTTGACACTGTAGCTAAACAGTCTCTTTCAATAAGCATATCCATGGGTACCTCAGATCAGGACCTGACCTGGATTCAAATCTTCACAATCAACACAAAGAAAACAAACCAAAAACAACCCTTGCAGAAAAAGTAAATTAGTAGTCAAACAATACACGTGTTGTCCCAACTTGTAAGAACAAGCACGAGAACATCAAAGCGGCCGAAAGGGGAGAAAGGACGGGTAAGTGCACTTGTGGCCGCTTTGATGTTCTCAGTGGCCGCGCGGCTCACTGAGAACATCAAAGCGGCCGCAAAAGTGATCACGCAGGCTGACAAATGGTCCGTGCGCTTGGCGTACATGCACTGTACCCGATCCACCTGCAGCCTTTAGGAGCACTTTCAAAAGCCCCTTACTTAATATCTCGCATAGCATTGCTAGGCGAGACCTAAAAAATGTTTGTTTTATGTCATCAAAAGGCTGAACTTTTTATGATTTAGTGTTTTTTACGCTTTTTATATTCTACTGGTAGCCTTCTTTAGAATTAATTGCTGGGCTTAAATATATATTTAGGTGATTGTATATTTCTTCTGCTTTCAGGGTTATGCCTGAAAATCAGTCAATACGTTCCAATGTTTAAGGTTACTGTCCAGCACCTTCCTCAGATTCAGAATATAGAAATTCTTGCTTGTACATAAGTGTTTAAACAACACTATAAGGTTGTATGTTTGTCATCACATCCAACACAGCTGCAGCCAGAGCGACCATGTCCACCTTTACCACACCCATGTTAGCCCGGAGAGCAGTCACCCCAGAAACATCACCCTAGAAGGCATCCAGCTCACAACCAAGCATCCTAACCTCATCCCTGGCTCGTACGCCATTTTTGCCTGCTCTTCAACACTCAAGCTGTCAGCATCATCTGAGTCTGCTATAAAAGGAATGTGAGATCTCTCCGGACTTCACGTCTACTGCAAGATATTGTGGGGCTTCATTGCCACCGAGATGACATTACAGTTAAATTTCATGGGATCCTATTAAATATGACTAGAAATCTATGACTGTTTTTGGTGAGATAGCCTATTTATAATGTGCTCAATTGCTAGGCCTGCTTAATTACTATGGAGCATACAGCTGCTCCCTGGTGCTGCTGCACTGGGTGTCACTGGCACAGCTCAGCTACTCCATGTGGATGTACACGGCTGAATTCCAGAATACCTGCGACTCTCTTCAGCATTTCTGTACTCCTGCAAAGTAACGAAAAGCAAGACCAGGCACATATGGCACAATATTGTGCAGTGCTTGAATCCTGTACGTCACACTTGAATCCGAATCAATTTTGGACAACTTGCTCCCAGCACGCTAGTGGCTCTAAAACAAACATGCATATGGTTTGAACATAGATATTCTGTAACTGGTGCAAGGAGGGCAGATCGACCAAATACAAGCAGCGCTAAACTACAAAGTACTGAGACAAAGACCATGTTTTTCTTGTTTGAGACTGCATCAATGAGCATCCAGCCATCCAGTTTTCCACTTCAAGCATGTAACTGCAGGTCACTGACAGATCGTAGGAGGGAGGGGAGGGGGGAGCCTAATTTCTTCCTGAGTATCCCTTCGGCTTTTAAGGTGACTAGCAACCTCAGACACAGCAGCACGTTTGAAGTATGTAGAAGATCTGAAGATTCCATTATTCATTTCCACCCCCCAATCCAATGCAGTTGAGATGCATAGGTTATGGTTTTAGTCAAGAGGTACTTCAAGGAACACTTAGCTCCCGCAAGCATGCTGTACAACTGCAAAGCTAATGGTTGCACTTCTGTTCTTCTTGACGGAAAGAAAAAGCCTGCAGGCAATGCTTGCCTGTGCTTCCTGGGTCCTATACCAATGACCTTAACAACACTTAGTAAGATTTTTGGGTCCATTTTAGAAATCATAAAACGGACAACCTTGCTCTAACGCTGGAATTTCGAACCTCGAGGGATGCTATGGAGTAACTGGTTGCCAGATCAGATTTCCTTCATAATCAGTTAAAATACCATCCATCCAGTATGCATTACCCATGAGTTCTACACAGGCTGCAAAACCAACAGCCATACTCCAGCCAGCGATGGTTCAAGTACCTGTTTAGGAGACCTCATTTACTATCACAGTCGATCTATCCCTGAAAACATGAATGGTGGAAACATCTAGTAGCTCTGATTACCGCTCTGATGATGACTCCACCCTCTCTGTAACTTTAGGGATTTGATATTTCGACAGTATTCTTCATCATTCCTATGGCACCGGTCTAAAGTGGATACTACTGTTGCATGTTTATGGTAAACTATTTGGGTTGCTCTGATTTTATTTGATTCTGATATTACTGAAATACCCGTGATTTCAGTATACTTTTTTTTAAACATTCTTTTAATTGAACAGTCGCATAGCAAACCCTTACAGATAATGCAGAGACAGGGAACAGCATGATGGCAATGGGCAGAGAAAATAAATACAGTAAACGGCTGCCAGTCTTTGAAAATACAATCTTACAGTGTCTCCCCCCCCGCATCTCCGGGTCCCAATCCCCAGCTGTTCCAATGCATCATCACAAATTACATAATTCGGTTCTGTATTCCTCCCACGGGGTCCAAATTTGTTCCCATGTTTTGGGGCATCACCTACTCTGGTAAAGTACTTTCTATACCTGCTAGCACCAGCCACATCCTGTTTCCAGGTCCTAATCCTACGGGGGCTCGGCAGCCCCCCATGCCCTCACAATGTTCCTTCGCACTAGTAGATTTATGTCTTCACCTTTTTTGCCACCTTTCTCTACATAAAAAAAGAATGATTATACAAGAAACAATCTGAACAGCAGCTTTTAAGAAATATATCTACTGAGGTATAGAAGTATTTATGAGTATATAAGTAGTTTGCAATCAACGTCAAGGTAGCCCTCTCGTGGGAACCGAAACTGCCCTGGTAAACTGCTCAGCCAGCCCAAGTGGGGGATGGTGAGAGGGGAAGCGACCGAGCGGTTTGCTAAGGACGATTTTGTTATGGGGGTCTATATTGCAGCTATGCTGCAAAATCAGTCCCCGGTAACTAAAACGGCCCCCATGGGCTCAAAACCAGCCCACACCCTGGTGGCTCATGGGGTAAATGCCCAGTGCCCCCTACGGCCAGTCTGGCCCTGATCCCTCTGTTAGAGACCACTACCAAACCTGAGGGGGTGGGGAGATCATTTAGTGTGTCAAAGGATGAAGAGAATCATCTTCTCTGGAAAACTACGCAACCAACATCAAGGTATCCCTCTGTTACAGGAGACACTTTCAAGAAGGAGGTTGCTAAATGCCACACCTATGCACCCTTTCACAAGGAGATGGAAAAAAGGCAAAAAATAATTTTTTATAAATAATACTCACCTACTCCAATCATGTATCCCCTTGCAGGAGTCACCCTCAGGCGCTGTGTCTGTGGGCCATCTCTTAGCGGTGCACAGTCAGTGGGCCTTCTGATGGCCTCTTTGCCTTACACCTGTGTCCATAAATCAGCAATGGTGCAGAAGCAAAGTGTTTCACTTATTTTCTTGGGCCACCTCCCCAGGCAAATACGGCAATGGCCCTTTAGGACAGCGCTGTCGCCAAAGGTGCACTAGCGCTATCTGTGCAACAGAAGGTTCTGTGCAAGGATCTGAACCCCCTTCTGCAATATATGCATGCCCCGGGGATGCAGACAGCCCCAGGGTACATTAGGCAATGCTCCACTAACAGTACTCATTTATATATTCTTTTCTGCCTTGTAAATCGACCGAAAACATCTGATTTAATTTTAGTAAAAGTGCAAAGAGGGAGGGCACAGCGTTTTTATGTGTACTAATTTCAAATAAACATTCCCTGAATATTCCCATTTTAGACGTTTTCAGCCAATGCCCAACATCATGTAATAGTAGGTGAAATAGTACTACAGTCAGACTACTTGAGTTACTCCAAAGTTTGTAAATAGGCCCCAAAAGGTCCACTTGGCATTTAGGTTCATAATTTCAATTCAATTCAATAAGTTTTATTCGGTTAAAATGTAGCAACCATAAAAGCAAATGTACATATACAGATTCAAAGTCCAAAATCATTAAGAACAGCTGGAAATCAATCAGAGTTTCAAAATGTCATTAAACCATCGAACATTTCCCAGCAATAATTAAAATTAAATGTACATAATTTAATAATTTGCTGATGCAATCACACTGCAAAACAAGCATTTAAAATCTTGTACATGCTTCCAGTGTGAAAACTATTTTTACTATATCAATATTCCCAACTTTAATACTTGCCATGCTCTTCTAGAGATGAAGATGATTGACAGAAATCCCTGGAGCTCGAGCCCCATCCTTTCTTTACCATCTGACTACACCATCTACCACTTTCCTGCAACTCAGATGCATAATAACTATTAGGAGTGCAGCAGGTGCAGTGATGACAGGTTTCAGTGCGGTGAGGGGCCCACGTCACCCCAGAAGTTCTTACTTTTTGTTCTTACAAATGCTATTCATTAACATCCAGACAAAGATTTTTTTCTACGCCTGCCCTGTCAATTATATGCGCCCATGAGGGTAGAGAACTCATAATGCTGAGTTATATTTTTTAGGTTTTGGATGTGGAATGTGGGGAGAAGAAAAACGGTGAATATATACTCTAAAACCAGATGCGTAAAGGGAAATATAAGGAGGTGCTCAGGGAGATGCATGCAAATGCAGTAACACACCAACAAAAGAGTACAGTAATCCATCTGTTGTTCAACAAAGTTAGACCAATATCTACTTCAGCAGTACTACTGTACAATTAGGCTCAAATCTAGTGAAAGACAGCTATGGAATAAGGCAAGCACTACTGACCATATTCACAAAGGTACATAAAAAAGTGTAAACATACTCACATGTAAATTTACTCTTACAACAGGGTTCGGTCTCATTCGTATACCCTACAATGCAAGCATGCTTTCCGACGGAAAGCATGCTTGCAATGTAGCAAGCAGGGGTGCAGTTCATTCCAGCACCCTGTGGTCGGCACCCCAAGGTGCCTGCCACCGGGTGCAGTGATCAACGAAGGGGCACCATAGGTGCCCCCAGGCCGCCATGCGGTTGCCTCACACCCATGGGGGCCCTGCTGGGGGCCCCCAAAGACAGCTTTCGACTGCCTTTTTGTGCCGGACAGACCAGCACGGAAATGCAGTGAAAAGCTGCCATCGTACTCCCTCGGTCGCACAGAGGCGACCGGGGGAGTACTGGAGGATTTCCGGACGGCGGACAGGCTCTCCGATCCCGTCGTCCGCAATCCGGAAATCTGAGTTGGATTCCTTCCCGACCGAGCCCATCGGAAAGGCTCAGTTGGGAAGCAATCCGGCTGGCACTGACCGATTCGGTTGGAAGGGCTCCGAACATGGTTCGGAGCACTTTCGGACGAAATCGTAATCGGCCCCTTTGTTGTAACATTAATACTTTTTGCTATTCACCATTTCCGAATATAAATTTACTGCAAACTGTAGACTTACATGTCCAAAACTCCTGGAATCAGGGGTGGAGCTAAATACAACTACTAACTTTTTACAGGTATGTGGAAGTCTCCGCTACCGCAGTGGAGATATCCCTATGGTGAAATAGGATTTTGTTTTCAATTTATTGAACTTTTAAATAATTTAGCACAAATATTTTAATGTTAAGTATTAATGTAAAATAATTGTATCCTTTTTTTGTATCAATTACAATTACAAAAGTTACAGTATATTATAAAAAACGCTTTGATTTAAATAACATATAATTATTTATTTACAGATTTTAAAGAATCCTGTCAAAATAAAATATATATTTTGTTTAATCTGTAATACGAAAATACTAAAAGATATGTATAGATTTCATTTTAATTAATTTACAATTTTTTACTAAAAATTAATTTGCTTTATAAAATATATATATATATATATATATATATATATATATATATATATATATATATATATATATATATATATATATATATATATATATATATATATATATATATATATATATATATATATATATATATTATTGGTATTTATAAAAATGCAAACAATATACAAGAGAATCGTTATATGAATTGCCAGCCTGTTACAGTGTAAGTGGTTATGGTAAACATATCGGAAGGCAACCCCTTAGTTTGTTATACCGTGGTGGTAGGATAAGGATAGAATAGGAGGAGAGGTAAGTGTAGAAGAAGGATAGTACTGAAGCAGCTTAACTAACAAACATTCCAAAGGTTGCATGTAGTACGATGGTTTACAGAACATTGAGTCATAGTTTTATGATGGGTAGTCTGGGGTCAGAATCTTGTCCAAGGTTTGCCACAGGTTCATGGAGGATGCCTTCCAGGGCGAGTAACTTAATGCCAGGGCTACTACAGAGCTTTGTTAAACCCACAGCTTGTGAGAGCCCCGATGAATTCTCTCAAACTCTCTGTGATGAGATCTCGGTGTTTTTTGAAGATAAAATCAATCTTATCTACGACAAAATTATGGCCTCTAGCAGCGCAGGGAATAAGATCTCCCCCCCATATAACTCACCCATACAAAACTAAAACTTATTACTGTCCTTCCCGCAAATCCCCACTCATCAGCCACATAAAATCTGGGTCCCCCAATGACTTCCTTCCTGCCAAAATGGTCGCCCCTCTGATCACCCTCTTAGGACCCTCCATTCAGTTGGTGATGAACATCTCACTGACAGAAGGACAAGTCCCAATGGAATGGAAGAAAGCGTGGTGAACCCAATAAGGAAAAAAGCGGCATCCCCATGGACAGACCTTTCGAACCTCCGGCCCATCTCCCTCTTGCCGCACATCAGTAAGATGACCGAGAAGCACGTGAACACCCATTTATCCAAACATATTGAGGCAACGGAGGGCCTGGATCACTCACAATCTGGGTTCAGGCCTAACCACAGCACCGAATCAGCCCTCCTAGCAGTGACCAACAACATCAGGATGGCGCTGGATGGAGGGGGGTAGATGATTCTGGTGCTGTTGGATCTATCCGCTGCCTTTGATACGGTGTCACATGAAGTACTTCTCGGTCGTCTGAGGGATGTGGGACTGGGGGTTGTAGCCCTGTCCTGGATGGAGAGCTTTCTCTCAGGCCGCTCTCAAGAAGTCAGGCTGGGCTCCCATAAATTCATCTCTAGGGAGCTCACCAAGGGAGTGCCACAGGGCTCATGCCTAAGCCCCACATTATTCAACGTGTACGTGGCCCCCCTGCTGACTTAGTGAGATCCTTTGGGTTCACCCTGGTGTCATATGCCGACGACACCCAACTTCTGTTCCCTTTTAAAACCTTTACACCTGCACTAAAGAAATCTTTTGCAGATGGAATGAGGGCAGTGTCAGAGTGGATGGCCAAGAATTGCCTACAGTGTAATGTAGGTAAAACGGAAGTAATGTTGTTTGGGGAGGCAGTGACACTATGGTCCCCCGAATGGTGGCCCTTGGAACTGGGACCTGTTCCCAGTCCCAAACAGACCGTTAAAAACTTGTGAGTGCTATTAGACCAAGCTCTAACATTAAAAGATCTTGTAAACCAAGTTGCCGGCACTTGTTTCAGGGCCATTGGACTACTGAGAAGGGTTTTTCCATACCTACCTGACAGACATAGGAAGACCTTGGTCCAGGCATTAGTCATTAGCAGATTAGACTATTGCAATGGTCTTCTCTTATCAACCAATAAAGAACAGCTTAACAAACTGCATATAGTCCAAAACACTGCGGCAAGACTAGTCCTCAACGCCCCACCTAGGACCCCTTCCCGCCCTCTACTGGCTAAACTCCACTGGCTCCCAGTGCGGCAACGCATTAAGTTTAAAATCCTATGTACCATTCACAAATGTCTGACAGGTACGGGGCCCAAGTACCTCACAAAAGCCTTCTCAACTTATGTTCCTGGACGCTCCCTACGCTCCAGTAACCTCCAGCTACTACAGGTACCCAGAATAAAAAAATCTAGGCAGGGAGGTCGCGCCCTTGCTCACACTGGTCCTGTCCTCTGGAACTCACTGCCCCAGACACTGAAACAAATTACTAATCACCTAACTTTTCGAAAATCCCTTAAAAACCATATTTTCACAAACATTTAAAAACCACTTATTTAATTCAGTCAGCCACTTTTCTGAACATGGACCAGCACAAACTGTATTCCCCTACTGGCAAAAGCGCGGAGATACCCCTTCGGGGGTCGAATCAGGCGCTCTATAAGAATACACATAAATAAATAAATAAGGGTGTCCGCCCCTCTTAGATAGGTGATCCGACAGAGCCACCCTCTGTATCACGTTTTATTTTAAAATTGTAAAAGTGCATTCAAACAAGAATGATAAAATATAATTTTTTAATGTTAAAAGTTGAAATAAGGAAATTTATTTTCACAATCTTTCTTATGGGGTTTTATTTTAAGTCCCTGACTCCATTACTTTCTATGGAAGGGTGTCGCAGTTTTAGTGGTTGGCCATGTGTGGTGCTGGACTTACTCGAGGTACTCTGCACTAGAGTACATTTAAAACTGATTTGGGAGCGTTCTAGCTGTAGTAACTAAAGAGCAGGAGTTTGTTAATAGAAATGGGCTTACTACTTTGTGAGTGGGTTTTTGTCCATCCCGAACCGCCCCTGCCCCTAACCCTCCCCTAACCCTCAGAACCCTTCCCTAATCCCCAATTTTGTAGTAAGGATTCACCATTTCTCAGCCACTGCCCCTGTCCTTTCAGCATTTGCTACAAAAACACAGACGTATGTGTACGGAGATCTCTGCAATTGGGGCAGAGCTCTCCGCATAGAAAAGATTGGTGAAGCGAAACTCTCTGCACGCAGGTTTGTGACTAGCGTTTTGTAGTACACCTGTAGTACTATTACATTACTGCTAAATATACTGCAAAGTGCAGAGAGTGAATAGGTCCCTATACATGGCCAGAAACTGGTACGACAAGGCAGTCTCATAAGACTCAATGGAGGCACGGAAAACCACTAACAGCACACAGGAAGTAATGGAAAAGAGAACATATATGTATTAAATATCCTATTTCTTTCTTTATGTTCTATCATATTGTTTCAAATGCAAACTCAGGAACACAATGCAGTTGAAAATTGTGGATAACATTTGTAGGAACAAGTCTTCATGAGGTGGTTGTGAAATTAATCATTCAATACTCCACCATACCCATTAGTAAGTGAAACTCACCATTCACACAGAGCCTGCCCACATAAGAAAGCAAGACACGGTCCTGACAATTTTCCTGCAACTGCCACTGATGCTTATTTCGTGGATGGATTGCTAGATGTCAACTGCTGAACAAATGTCCTTGAAGAAGGCCATGGAATGTGTCCCTGGATCCAGCAGCTCTAGGAAAGAGCAAGGAAAAACTTCCGAATTGTGGCATTGTGGCTATGAATAACTGCAATATAGAACACACATTGTAACAATGCTGACAAATATTAAAAAGATGTATGGCAAATTAATTTCACATTGAGAAGCGGCTCAATAGGCAGAAATTTGTTAGAATTCATATGGAGTATAATAATTCCAAATGGAGGTAAATAGTAGCACACGTATTCGACCGGCAGATGGCAGAGGTCCTACATCCTGGTTGCAATATGTCCCCTAATGTAATCTGATTTGTAGGTATAGTGTGGACCTGTCAAGAGAGACGTATTCAGAGCAAAGGTCTATCCATACACAAACAGTATGGGGATATGTATGGTAACATGTTATTGTTAAGCAGTACACAAACACTTCTCCTGCATGACAGCTACTGAGATAAAGGCATTATTTTTCTGATCAGGCATTGAAATATACATAAGAGTCTTAGGTACAGTGACAAAGAACATACCGCTCACTGGTTCTCTTCAACAAAAACACAAGGAACATGAGCGGACTCAGTGGACTTGAAGACGTTTGTAAAGTGCAGCCATGATCTCAACAAGGTATCCTTTGTGGGTGACAAAAACAGATGTATTGTGTGATAGAAGAACATGAGACATATAAGGTCACACATTAGACCTTTTACTGAGATGTATTGAACATGGCGTCCTTATTGTGTCATGGAAATATATGTTGAATATCCTGACACTTCTACAGAGAGAGAGAGAGAGAGAGAGATAGAGAGAGAGAGAGAGAGAGAGAGAGAGAGAGAGAGAGAGAGAGAGAGAGAGAGAGAGAGAGAGGTGTTTGGTTCTCACCTGGCCTTACATTATAATTTCCCAAAAAGGCAGATCATGTAGCAGGTCAGGGTGCATGATAGAGAGGATATGTTTATCGAGAGGCCTGAGACAGGATTTGGGACCGCTTCCAGAAAGAGCCTAGACCATCTGTACCCTGGAAAAATGTCCCTTTTCTTGCTTCTTTCCGTCCTGCCACTTCTTTCTCTGGTCCCCACAGGGCACACCTCCACTCCCAGTGCATGGGCAAAGTGTTGACACTCCTCCTATATGGCTGCCTTCTGGGCTCCACCAAGGGTGTATGGAGGCAGTCCAAGTATTTCCTGCAGTGATCCACAACAAAGGGAACAGCAAGGTCTGTATCTTCCCCAGTAAATTCCCTCTTCCTCTAGAGTAAGGTTGTCTGTATCCTGAAGGCTGAAACTGTAGTGTGTTGTCCAGAAAATCACACAGTCTTCTAAGGAGAAGACAGAGCCTATGGTGTGGGCTGAATGTATGTGCTTGTAGGGATAACTTTTGTGAAATGTGTGTGTGTATGAGTGTTTGTGATTTAAGTCAGGTAAATAGTATTTTCCTAGCCTCTTCTATTCAAAGTTTTCAATAGCATTGGCAAAGACCTTCACCTGTAGGAGCACAGAGTAAGCCTGAACTCTGGCTGTAAAGTAGCACGTAATGGTCATAATGTCAGTCGTCACTCGTCAGAGTCCACTACTGTGAAGCATTTCGATTTCCCTATGCGAACGGGGCTCAACGCACTCCCATCCCGTCGAGAGGTGTTTGTAGGTTAAGGTCTGTTCTTTTTAGGGTGCAGTCTCCTCTTCTTCCTTGAATAACAGCGGGTGCCTAGATTTCCAATTTCGTAATTCCTAGTTAAACAGGAGCCTATCAAGGCAATAAATGTATTGACTATATATATTGAAAGCAAAATAGATAGATGTCCGACCAGAGAAACAAACTCTAGTGTGCATATTAACACATGAAGCCGTTTTCTATTCGTAATTTATCTAGTTATAATTGAGAAAACCGTGAGAGAGTAAAGCATGAACATTTCAGTTACCTCACGCGGCAAAATAAATCGACAACTGCTCTTGCAGCACCATCTGTCTCCAACTCGCCACAGAAAAAAATGAAGCGGCATTGCGCAATGTCGTATCCTCCTCCGATCACGGGTTTAGCCCGTTTTAATATCAACACTGGAACACATCTGCCCAATGCTAATTTAAAGAGCGTGCAGGCTCTGTTTATGCGGCTTGGGGTCAGCCTGCTCGCGCGCTGCTGCTAGTTAGTTGTCTGACACGGTGGGGGTTGAGGTCGGTTTGAAGTGACTCAGAATCCCTGCGCCTGTTTATTTACAACGTTATTTATATGCACTTTCGTCACAGAACACGATGTGCACGCATTACCAGGAGCGGGGCGTACCATATTTTCCCCCGGTGGAACCACGTATGGGTATCACGCAGGGCCCACGCCAGACAAAAAAGACGTGAATCATGCAAAATATTCACTTATTCTGGGCGTGGACCTCCGGTGGTTTCCTTCGTTTTTTCGAGAAGGCGAGGAGACCCCTCTACGTCGCCACCCCAACTCTCCAAGGGAGGTTATTTTGTTTTGCGAAATAAACGAGTCTAATGACGTGTGTAATAACCTCATTTCGAAAGACTACATTAATCTAGTAGGTAAATTCACGCTTGATGTAAACCTCAGAATTTAATTTACCGAGTCCTTGGACAAACGGGAAAATAAGTCTCATCAACATAAATAGAACATTGAAAGCATGCACGTGGCCCTCAGCGGACTGCCCATTTCCATTCATGGAGTCTGTTTTGTTTTTCAAAGTTATATACATGCTTGGAACTTCCCCGCTTTGACTTTCCATCAATCTGTTCAGCAGTGGTACTCTCCCATCTTGCCTTTGCCCTCACTCAGTACTGCAGGTGGTGCTTGATAGTGCTTCCTTTATTTCAGAGTTCACAACCCTGGTACTTCATCCCAAACTATTTAAGAAAGTGGCACGATTGGGTTACGGAAGTGCAGTGCACCTCGTCCTTCCTGAGAAGCAAACAAGGGGCAGATTTACAAGAAAGTGACACATCTGTATAGAGGCATCACTTTCCCAGCGCCACCATTAGAAACCTTGCACCACTATGGGTACACCGTATTTACAATACAGTGCACCATGGCGCAAGGATTGACAGATGCGTCAGAAATACTGACGCATCTGTTGAAAAGTCAAGCATTGCTGGAGTTGTGTCGCAAGCACGACGCAACTCCAGCAATGCATGGGAGGCCTATCCTCATTGCACTGCGTCACTCCTTACGCATGCAGGCATAAGAATTTGACACAGTGGCGTCCTAAAAGTGGCGCAGTGAAATCTTGTAGATTTCACTGTGTCACTTCTACAAGGCTTTTTACATTGGGGCAGATTTACGTTTCCTGGCGCATCCCTGCAAATCCCTGCAAATCAGCAGGGATGCGCCAGGAAAGATGCGTCACACAAGTTTACCCTTGCGCCACCACAGATGTGCTGCATTTACAATGCAGCGCATCATGGCGCAAGGATAAACAGATGCATGCCGGCGTAAGGTTGGTGCAGTGCTGGAGTTGCGTCACAGGCGTTGTAAATACCCCGCAGCATGGCACTGGCTTTACGCCGCCGTTGCGTCACAGAAGTGATGCAAAGGCGGCACAAAAGTGGCCTACGGGCTTGTAAATCTGCCCCTACATACCTGACGCAGGTGTAATGCGATGCAGGGCTTTACAACGTGACGCATCTCCCTAGATGTGTCACGTTGTAAATGGGTCGCATTTTTACTCTGCTGCTGCGTCAGAAAAAGTGACGCAATAGCGGCACAAAAATGACGCAAGGGGCTTGTAAATCTGCCCCCAAGTGCACAAAAACTACAACGTGTCCAGAACATGGCAGTCAGTGTTTTTGGGTCTAAGACTTGGCAGGTGCCCACCTGTTCCCTGATTAAGCTGTGGATCAACTTCAAGGGGCTCTAACTTATGCAGGGCAACCTTTTATCACACAGGCCCAAATTTTCTGTCTGATCTTATTGTTCCTTATTCTCCTTATACTCTTTAAGATATGGATCTTGCTCCTTGCTTAAAATGTCTCGGTATGAGAAAGCTTACTGTCCTTCTTGGTCAGTGGCCTAGCAAAGTAGCCTTGGGCCCTAATGCAAGCAAAGGTAATACCCACCTCTCCCATGTCTCACCTCAATCACCAAACTGTGTGGTGCTCATTCAACATAATTTGTTCCTGCCACCATGCAGGGCTCTGTGGACTTTACCAGTGCTAAACAGAAGTAAAGGGCCCTAACCTTTCTCTCTAAAATGTGCTAAAGAATAAAACTCCTAAAATTGAGTTTTTAACATGTCTACAGATCAATTGAAAATGATGCTTAAGGCGCGTCTGTGCATAGAAAGATTAATGTTATGTAAAAGGCTGTAGTGTGTATTTACACAACCCAAATGGCCTGCTCTGACAAACTATGGGCAAAATAGCTTTGTCATCTATGGAAAATAATCTTTATATATTTGTAAGACTGTGCTGTCACAGAGACAGGCAACAGGAGCCCAGCACCAGGAAGACCTCTGCATGATACACACAAAGGTGTATCAACCTTGATATGGTGAAGTTTGCAGACCCGAGGCTGAGTTTGTGAAGCTAAAGACACACTTTGAGGTTCAGCAACCCTTCCTCAGGATCCGCAAACTCCTGGCAAGGGCTCTCGGACCTCTGTTAGGCCCTCTGCTAGGTTTACAGACCTGGGAATGGGTTTGTGATCCTGGCAAAGGCCCATCAAAGTCCCATCAATCTGCAAGGGTTCAAAACCATACAAAAAGGTCACTGGTCTACTCCTGGCAGCTTGAAAGATGTGCACAGTTGGGGATGGCTGCCTGCTGCTGGTTGGGTTACCAACACTCATTGTGCCTGACCAAAGCAGGGTGTGCTGAAGGCCAGGCCTTGTAGCCAACGCATGCCACTCAAAACCAAAGACCATGCGAAGTACCAAATAGATACATGGCAGGTGAATGAAGCGTATCATTAAAAGATCATAAATGCTCACAGGAAAAAACTGTTTAGGTTTAATTATGGTTCAACAAATACAAACCTGGAAACCCCTGAAAACACACGATACCTCACACCCTCTGTCATGCTCCATTGTTTGCCACTTTGCCAATGGAACAAGGAAAAAATCAGCTGTATATTTTTATTAACAATATTTCTATAACCATACATTTAAGCAATTACATTGAATCCCCTTTTTACACTACGTACAAATAAAAACAATGTCTTAACACATTACTTCAATATAAAGGCTATTTAGTTTTATGATTGTATCTCAATAGAGGCTTTAAAAGTTGCTGGTAAGGCGGCTAAGAGGGCTGAAGAGATTTTTTTAAAACTAGGAGGTCACATAGTTAAAAGCCAAAAGAGCTGTCAGAGGCTTTCATCCTGCCAATCACTATAACATTAGTACTACTGGATAGGGCAATGGTGTCAACATACATTTGCAGTCCCATGAAGCTCTTTTACTAAGGTAAGAGATGTGCAATCATTTTATCAATGTGTACTTGATTTATTAAAATTATTTTTTTAATAGCAAGGTACACACTAGGAAACCAGCACGAGCACCATGCTCTTCATTATTAAATGTGAGCATGCACACTGCAGACCCTTCACTCAGCTGCTCAGCATACAAGGACATGCACAATAATAAGGTACATGCATCATAGCCCTAAACAGATTATAAGCAACAGGTTTAGATCTGCTGTGCCCTGGGTGCGGTTCACTGCACCTTTCATCTCTGCACTCTGGAGTTTAGAGCCATTGGTAAATGGGCTTGGAGTTGCTGCAGAGGCTGTGAGAGCAACAGGAGACATGTGATGAGCTGCCATCAGAAGACTAAAGTAGCAGCCACTACCAGGACTTTGTGCCATCTCATTCCTCTGGACCCAGATACCACTGAACCGGGACCACCAACAATAGCTATGCCTCCATTCAGTATCCTTAGATCCCAAGTTTGAAATTCTCTACTTCATTGGTACATTTGACTGTTGACTGTCCTTGAGGCTATTCACAAAGTTAAGTTGCACCTGCTGTTAGACCTGACTTTTAAATGTAGGTTGATCCACAGACTTTTTGCTTTTGAGCCTCCTGTTTTTGTTGGTTTTAGGGCTCTGGGCCCTTTACCACTGCTGTTAAGTGCTAAAGTGCATATGCTTTCTGTGTTAATTGTTATTATGGATTGTTGTTTCCATAATTGGCTTATTTGATGTACTACAAAGTCCCTAGTACAGTGCACTGTGGGTGCCTAGGGCCTGTAAATTAAATGCTGCTAGTGAGGCTGCAGCAGTGATTGTGCAACCTATACAAGCAGCCTTTTAAAAGGATCTCATATCTGCCACTGCAGTGTCTGCGCAAGTTTCTACTGCCATGTCAACCTGGTAAGTACACCCACTTTCCAGACCCTAACCTTCCCTTTTATTACATGTGAAGTGTATGCGAAAGCCAAGACATGTACTGGTGTGTAACATGTCCTGATAGTGACCTACAGTGTAATTTGTTTTTCACTATAGAAAGGCTTTCTGCCCCATGGGATAGAATGGGAGTTTATTTATAACATCTTTTAAGCATAACTTCCCATTGGGACAAAGTAGAAAGAAGGAGTTTAGTGTGCCGGAACTAAGAATATAAAAATGCATCTTTTAGTAAAGATGATTTTTATATTGTGAGTTTGAAAATACCACTTTTTTAAAAGTGGGTATTTTCTTGCTTAGCCATCCTGTGTGCCTCTCCTGGTTTGTGGATTTAGTGTCTGGATTTGAAGTGACAGGAGCTGGGGATGTGCAGTCACTGTAGACAGCCATTGGGGGGAACGATGTGTGTCCTGCCTTTCCTGGATGAGTCAGGGCTGGGCTGAATAGATGTGGGCTGCATTTAGAGTAGTGGGAGGAGATTTCCTTGCACCTGAATTGGCCTGGCCTGCCTTACACAATGCTGTCTCCATGTCCTGCAAGGAAGCTAGACCACATAAGACAGAACTGGGTTGGACTGAGAACAGGGCCTTTCTGCCACAAGAGAACAAAGTGAAATGCAGTATAAATATGGGGGCCCAGAACTTTAGAACTTGCAGGGATCAAGGTACCTGCCGAGAAGAAGAGCTGGAAAGCTGTGAGAAGAGACTACCACTTTGCTGTGTGCTTTGCTTTGTTGGCCTGCAGTAGCTGCTTCTGTCTTGGGCAGAGAAAGACTGGACTGAACTTTCTGTGATGTTTTCTGCAGAGTGTCTGCAAGGGCTTGAAGTAGAGTTTGCCCCTTGTTTCAGAAGTCTCAGGTACAGCAAAGACTTCACCTTCCTTTGGGTACCACCTCTGGGACAGTGTGTTTCAGTTGCCACAGAGTGAAACAGCAGCCCCAATGCCATCACCAACACAGCTGCTGGCTCCGTGATCTGAAGGAACCGCAGAGGGAACCACTGCACTTCGCACCGCAACCCTGGTCTCACCAACGATGATGACCTCTGCCACCGACCCACTGCTTGCCCCGTGACCTGTGGACACCACACTCTGCATTGCCTTAGTTCACTCCGCCACCCTAGTCTCACTGACACCACTGCTGCAAGCTGACATCACCGCCACTGCCTGCACCATGGTTTGGGGGCACCACCCATAAGTCAGCAACGTACCGCCTTGTCCCAAACCGCATACGGGGCCCACTGATGCCAGCTCCCATTGGCCGGCACTTCCGCCTGCATTGTGATCTGTCAGGACTGCAATAAGCACTGCCCCACTTCAAAACCACCACAACGGTCTCACCAACACCGCTGGATGACCTTAACCGAGCAACAACATGCACTGCGACCTGAGGGCACAGCACGCCGCATCTCTCCACTTCACACACCAACCGTGACAGTTGCCACAACCGTCCCACACTGATGCGGTTGGACAGAACCAAAGGTACTATTACAGGTCTTCTGACACTGACGCCGGTCCTCACCAGCGCAGTCAACCAAAACTGCTGGATTTGGTTGTTTTAATGACTGCAGTAGCCCCGGATGGAGCTTCTGACTGCAAGGAACTGCATATTCTCGTAAAGTGCATATTTTGATTATTGTATGTTAGATTTTTGTCGTTTTGGTCTTGTTTGGTGTAGATAAAGATTATTTATTTTACTAAACTGCATGGTGTCCATTTGTAGTGTTTTCACTGTATTACTATATGTGTGCACAAATGCTTTACATACTGCTTCTGAGATAAACCTGTTTGCTCCTGCTAACATACCAAGGGGGTGAGCAGGGGTTGTCTAAGGGCATAAATCCCTTACCCTGACTAGAAGCAAGGGTACCTACTTGGACAAAGGTGTAAATCATTGCCAGCTAGAGACCCCCAATTCTAACACCTGTAAGTAAGTTGCCTGTGTAACTTTACTTTTACACTTGTCAGTAACTTTAATACTTTAAGCTGTTCACTATTTCCAAGTGTAAAGTTAATCAAAAGTGTAGACTTGCATATCTCCACCCCATCAGTTTAAGGGGTGGATTGAGAATAATCCTAAATTATGACTATAGTTACTCCAAGTAATTTACAGTGGTATTTTATGTGCGGAGGAACTGCTGCACTCACGGTGGAATAGCCGCACTCGGGGCAGGGAGCTCCACCAGGCAGCAATTACAAGACCTTTGCATGGAAGTGCATAGGAAAGTTTTACACACATGAAAGAAATCCGATACACGTGACACATCACATTGCAACAACATAAATACTGCCCCTACCATTTGATCTGCTTTTTATCTCTTCGTCATCTGGTTCCTGGAGCCCACGCCTTTAGGCAGACCCATGCAAACCACCAACCATTTGAACAGGAAGACATATTTTACTGAGGAGATAGACAGTTATTGTGGTAAGTAGTTAAAATAATACAAACATCTACACGAGCTGCTGCCTTTCAACTTCAGTGGAACCCAGAAAGGAGCCTTAGGGCAGGAGGGCCCAGTCTTTGTGAATGCATTGAGGGAGGAAGCCTGCACTGTGCAGGATATTAAAAAAAAAAGTGGCACAATAAGAGGAAGTGGATGCAGGGAAAGTTGTCCAGTTCTCAGCTGGCTGAAATTGTTCCTGGAGTGCCAGCTGAATTCTGTCTCCATTTCATCCCCTCAAGAAGGCTGTCTTCTCCTCAATGTACTGAATTCACTCCACCTGCTATATTGGCTGCATCTTCCAGACAGCATTAACATGGTTGAGAGGGGCAGGTGTCCCCATTCATGAACCCCCTCACTACCTCCCAGATACCACCCATCTCCATGCTCTACAACTTGCTGGCCATGCATGTAGAGGAGTTGCATGGGCTACTGCTGCTTGCTGGGAGGATCGGTTTAAGTAATTACTGTGGGTGATACTCTCAGTTAGATAGCTGTAGCTGCCCCTCTTCCTTAAAGTACTCGCTTAGATGCCTGACAGGCAGACTAGTGGCTTGGATAATGATGCGAAATATTACCAAGACGTGACAAAGATGAAACAAGACTATCTTATAATTTTAGGGATTGTATGACTGGATTGAAGTTGTTCAATAAAAAGATTTTTTAAAACAATTTAAGGAAGAGAGTGCAATGCACCATGCCTTGGCCAGGAAGACACATGCAGAAGATTTTACAGATGCACTTCAATGTAAGAAGGACACAACAATTGCCAGCCTCACACCTCTACCAACTCCACCTGCACTACCTCCACCACTTCCACCACCTTACCTCCAACACCACCAACTCAAACATCACCAACTCACTCACCCACATCACAAGCACAGACTCAATCATGCTCCCCACCAGCATTGAATACGCAGTGTAACACAAGAACCCCCCCCCCCCAATTGTTTATTCAATCGAACTTGCATCTGTGTTGAATGTGTTTTGATGCATTTACAACATAGGAAAGTGTTTTATATGTTTTATTCTTTGTTGACCTTCAAACTGTAATGAATTTATAACCTGCAATTTAATATAGAAATTAACTAGCATCTTCTAACAAAACATTTCCTTTGAATGACATGTACTGCATTAACAGTAATATTTGTAAATGCAAGAAAGAGATTGTTATTTGAATTTTGATTACATGTTTGCGTCTGTGGGGGTGTTGTGTGTGTGATCCTACATGCATAGGCAGCTCAGCACTCGAGATGAAGAATAGGGTATTGGAACATGTGTGAGTGACAACAAATAAAGATAGAAATTACTCTGTGGCAAGACACTTTGAGGAAGAATATGCTAGTGAGATGTGGCATTGACATGGTTGAACGAAAGGAGAGAGGTGGGACAGTCAATCAAATTTAATAAAATTAGAATCATGGTATAATTTGTACATTGGAACATTTAAACCTAACGGGTTGAATCAGGGCAAAGAAATGTTTGTCCACCTGCTCTAACTGAGTATGAATAAATGATCAGTGAATAAGGATAAAGGTGAGGTTAGGAAATGAGTGGCACGAAGTGAGTAGCTAGATAAAGCGCCCATCAGAGGGCTTCAACAGTGTGAAGGAAAATTGAATGCTTTTGTTATGACCCACCATAGGGTCATAAAATATGATTTAATGACATATATGAATTTTGTCATCATGACTAGAAAATACATTGGATCATGCATAAATGAAAATATCTAACCCAAGGATACACTGTTTCTGGCCTTTTTGAAAATCATTTAGAAATTCTTATTTTATTATTTGTTTTATTTAATTTACTATCAGTTCTTTCCGTTCTTTTATATGCTTGAACATTTGGAATGGGATGGACTTCATATTCCATAACACATTGTGACCGTATGCTTTATACAAGTGATCAAGTGGCCTGATCCCTATAGTGCTGATAGACTAGAAACTAGAATAATAATATCATTGGGAATCGATGATCTGTGTGAGATCGAATTAAGTGAAATGCATTGGATGATGATGCATGTTTCTGTCTTTGTTAATGTTAGGTGCAGGGGGCCCTGATCTGTTTGGATGTAATTTTGCAATGTCAATTTGATGGATTATTTCTATTTGCCATGTCATATACATGTGTTTATTATTTCTTTTATTTATGCATTTCTGTATATTTTATTGTTCTATCAGTCCTGATGAAGTCCCATTCTGTGGACGAAACACATTGGCTGGGCTGATTTTGAATGATTACTGAAAGAATAAATAAAAGAAAACTTTAGATTAAAAAGCCATTTCATGGCTCCTGCGTTTTTGAACATATAAGTAAGACTGTAAATTTGTGCATGGAATACGGTGCTTATGTGAACTCTTCAATATCAATCTTTTTGAACATTCACAAGAATTTCTTTGGACCTTTTAAGCACTCCCTTTTTGTTAGGATTTTGTTATTGGGTATGGTCTTGGAGCTGTAAGGCCTTAGAGAGGTTGAGTGCTGTGTTTGTACACTACGAACAATAAAACCTGTGCAGCTGTTCTTCTGCTAATACTTCTCTTTCTAGTGGTTTACCCTCAAAGTTCATTCCAAAAATTAATAATGTGTGGAACATTTATTTGAATTTTTTGTAAGTTTGCGAACACAATGTGAAGAATTAAAGAAAAAAAAACAACATTGTAGACATACATGGTATCATGGAAGGTGCAAACAATTTTCTGCATATCGTTAACAAACCCCTCCCCAACACCCCGCCCACCTCCCTCCTTCAGCAAGTACAGTATTGCAATCTTATGAGCAATCTACATAACACATTTCAGCCTACAGGGTTTTGAAGGACCACCCCGTATTTACATTACAATGTAGGTGAGTGCACGGAGATAGATGTTCCGGCGCCAAGAGTCTTCATAGTAGCTAATTACTCTCGCACCTGGGACTGATAGACTCGGCGGGGCTGTGTTTACGCTGGCTGGGGCAAGGAGCTAATTTTAGCATGCTCCTTCACCGCGCCTTCATGCCTGCAAATTAAATACAGGTTCTATTGAAAAATATGACAGGAAAAGTATGACAAGATTTTTCAAAGCGACTAAGGTGCAGCCTATTCAGCTATAATAAAGAGAACATTTGAACAAACCACGTTTACATTATAAGTTGTATTACAGGCCAGTGGCTTTTTTTGAGGGTATCGTCCTTTCCTGCGAGAATTTTAAACACGCACCTGAGAATAATTCTGCATCGCTCTTAAGATTTTGGGGAAATCATATGACTCCCTGGTTGCGACAGATATCATTTTAGTCCTGAGAAAGGTGGCACAAAGCAAGAAAATCCATCGAAACGCGTCAACGCTTTTTCTACTGTATAATTCAAGACTCCTCCATTTTTGTTGATAAATTGATGTTCTGTACATACGACATGGATGTGGGAAACTAGGAGTCCGAATATACTAGGAGCATTGTACAATTTTTATGTCTGGCTGTTTCTGTCTCTCTTTTACTGCTACAGCCCCGGGACCCACGCTGACCCCGCAGGGCTCATTACTGCCCTACCTGGGCTGTGAATCACTGCTCCCTCTGCTCCCGGTTTGCCAAGGTGTTCCCCAAGGCTCGATACTTGCTCCCACACTGTTCAATCTCTATTTAGAACCACTGGGAAATCTCCTAAGTAAATCCGGGATTCACTATCATCTTTATGCTGACGACACTCAACTCTACCTCAAGATTGCCTCTACTCACGATCTTTCCATCCTAAGCTCCACTCTCGACTCCATTCAAAACTGGATGTCAACTCATCAACTGATTCTAAATCCCTCCAAAACTGAATTCCTCCTCTTCTCCTCCTCACTCTCTCCTCCCCCGGTTCAATCATGGATGGATCAGATGAATCTACTAAACAATAAACCCATCATTGTCGACAGCGCCAAATCCCTTGGTGTCATACTAGACAAAAAACTTAATCTAATTCCCCACATCAATTCCATTGCGAAATCAGCTCGATACCAACTGCGCCTTCTTTGGGGAATCCGTCGCTTCTTCGCGGAGCGGGACCTTATAACCCTGGTGCAAGCACTGGTCCTCTCCAGACTCGACTACTGCAATTCTCTTCTTACTGGCCTCCCCAAATCCCACGTGTCCCCACTTAAGTCTGTTTTCCACTCAGCAACTCGTTTCATTTATGGGGCCAAAAGAAGCGATCACATCACACCGATGTTATCTACCCTCCGCTGGCTTCCCTTGGAGGCTAGAGCTATCTACAAGACCGCTTGTATCACCCACAAAGCCCTGCACTCCTCTTCTCCTCTCTACCTGGCGAATAAACTGAAACTCTCTGGAGGTTCTAGACCTTCACGCAATGCGGAGAATCTACTGCTTGAACCTCCCACTTTCAAGAAGGAAAGAACGATGGCCCAATCATTTTCAGGCAACGCAGTGAGAATCTGGAACTCATTGCCGCCTCAGCTCCGGACCACAGCCTCCTCCCAGGCCTTTAAAAGGGACCTCAAAGCTCTCCTCCTCCAGAGACACCTCCAAAAGTAACTCTCTTCTGTCTGTAGGAAGATCTCCCACTACTGATAATTTCTACTTCTCATGTCCATGGAAGTGCCTTCCCAGTGTGTTCTTGCGGTTAGAGTGTTTGCCTTTTATTGCAGTATTATCCATGTACTTGTGTTTGGTACCCTCTTGCAACTTGCACTCACCACTTTGCCCCTGTAGCACACGGTTTGCTTCCTCTCACAGGTTTTTTACCTTTGATACTTGCACAAGTGCTACTTTTGCCTACGTAATCGTTTGTTCTTGTGCTTGAGTGTGTAACATATACTGCAGTATTATACCACAAATTATACTCTATTTTCTCTTGTAGCCTGCACACTTGTCACTTTTCCCTCCTGAGCACTTTTTACTACCTCATGTATTTTTGGTAGCCCACATTTTTACTACCTCATGTATTTTGTTTGCTCACAAGTGTCACAATTACCTTGTCTACCTCATGTATTTTTGGTTTCTCACAATTTTTACTACCTCATGTATTCTTGGTTGCTCACAATTATCACTTTACCGTATGTAACATAACGAATGCCTCTGCAATCTGTTGCTCGTGTAACGTTCTCAGTTTGTATCTTTTCTGTTCCTATTGTGAAGCGCTCTGACACCTTCGGGTAAAGTCCGCGCTATATAAAATTGCATAAATAAATAAATAAATAAATAAATAATCGGTCTCCCCCCGACGCCACAGCCTGTCTTTCCTCGCGTGGCTGCAGTGCGGGGGAGACTACATTTCCCAGGAGGGCACCGGACATCCGCGCCAGGAGGCGCTTGATAAGGAAGACTATCTGCGGTGGAGCGGGTGTACTGCTACAGCCCCGGGACCCACGCTGACCCCGCAGGGCTCATTACTGCCCTACCTGGGCTGTGAATCACTGCTCCCTCTGCTCCCGGTTTGCCATCGGTCTCCCCCCGCCGCCACAGCCTGTCTTTCCTCGCGTGGCTGCAGTGCGGGGGAGACTACATTTCCCAGGAGGGCATAGCGGCACAGCCGCTACACCGGACATCCGCGCTTGATAAGGAAGACTATCTCCCGCGTCGCTGGACGTGAGCAGGTCTGCGCCGGGCTAAGCCCGGGCAAAGGGCGGGACCTCTGTGGCCCTCAGAGGCCAGAGGTGGACGGGACGGGCCACCCCCCTTGGTTCCTCGACAATAGGAGGTACAACAATTCGAACTATACTTTGACACTCTATGGACAGTTCATTTTCCCCCTAAAGCTATCATTATAGTTTATATAGCACCACACTGTATTATGACACGCACGGGGACCAACAAGAAACCTCGTTCACTGCGCATTCCAGATCAGGGGATCTTAAATTTTACGGTGACTAGTAGAACAATGTCAACCTCTAGCGAAGCTGAGAATGCCCCGGGCCAACCCATAGACACTAGGCAATCTCCTCCACTGATCCCTGATAGTCCGCAGAACCTGCCTTTTTGGGAGGAAAAAAACGCTTTGTGTGGCACCAAGTATGCCCCAGTGGTATCATCATCCCCCGTAAAAGGCATTAGCACCATTACCCCAATTAGGAAACCTTGTGTCTCATCTCTACCATCTCAAAAAGACAACACCCAAGGTATTGCATTGTCTCAGGGCCCACTTGCTAAAAGGAAGCATGACGGGAACAATAACAGCGGGGATTATCCGAAAAAACTAAAACTGTGCGTGGGTCCTACATCGCCAGTTACTAACCCCACCTTAACTACGGGGGAGGCTGGAAAGTGTGACAACCAAGTATCCTCTCCCTGTTTCCCTTTACTGTCTCAGTTAGAGCTATTGTTAAATTCTATCGTTTTACCATTGGTAGAAAAAATTAACGCCTTGGGTGATAGACTAACAGGTATTGAGAAAATCATACTAGCCAATTTTCCACCAACCACTAAAGATCTATCTAGTGGGTGAAGAGCCCCTTCGCCAACTACCACAAAAAAAGATAAAGCCACTAAAATCAACTCTTCGTCCACTTCTAAGAAGGTAATACCCAACGGTTCTGACCTATTTACTGCCCCCAATGCTCCTCAGCCTATTAACATAAGTAAATATCCCAATGCCCCTCCACAATTTCCTAACAAAACTGCTACAACTGTCCCTACAGTCGCCCCTAAATCTGGGTCTATTAAGTATACTGCTGCCAGAGTGGACCCAAACAGACCAGCATCCATACACTTACCCCCAGAAGCCGCCCCTTTTGTCCTCGTTCTCTCGGGAATACCGGCACCCTCCCACGGGAAACCCGAAAGACGTCAGGAACTTTTAAATAAAGTCATATTCTGGCTATCCAAAAACAGACCACTCACACCCAATCATGACTGTGGAATACTGTGTGTCAGAAGGGTAGGCTGGCTAGGGTCTTTAACCAAAGAGATCAGCGGGGACCTGGTTCTAGTGAAATAAAAAAAAAAAAGGAACATTGTCCCTTATCTACGATCCTACCCGCCCCATAAAGGAGACGGCCCCATATCGGTGTGGGACTTACATGACTTCTACCCAAGTACCCCATATATCCCGTTATTAAGATCAAAAGGCAGACCACACCTATCTGCTGGGAAGGGGTACCCATGTCTCAGTGGTAGTAACCATTCTGCATTTAAGAGACTTGATTCCATTTGCAACTGCTGATGAAATTGTATAAAGGGACAGCCCCAGGTATTAGCTTAGTTGGTAATCCCAATTTTAAATACAGATCGTTTCTAAATTTGGAAAGTACACCAAAAGTCTGGGCACATGTTTTTTCAACTTGTAGTTATTTTAACCTGTAGATATCTGACTGCACTGAATCACTGTATACATGTTTTCTGCTTTTTTAATTATGATTGTCTTTTATTTGTACGCTTTTATGATTTTGAAACTAAATCGAATAAAGCATTATCTGAATCTGAGTGCACATTATATCTACTGCAGGTCCGGGTTTTGAAGCAGAAACATAGAAAGCAGTGCCCAAAAGTCTTTAGGTCGCGAGGTGGTGGGCAGCTCCTCTGCATAGATGCCTATTTTCTCTTTACAATACACTAGGTCTCGAATCCATTTCCGCAGAGTTCGAGATGACTTAGCTCCCCAAATCATTGCAACTGCACGCTTCGCAAACAAAGTAGAGATTGCGACTCTTCGCCTATTACAGGGTTTAAGCAATTTTCCACAAGCCTAGCAGGCATTACTCTGGCACATATGCAATATTTTCTAGAGATACTTCTGAGAGCACCTGTACAACCCTTTTCCAATAGGCATATATTGCAGGACGGTCCCACGCCAAGTGTATAAAGTCTGCTTCATCTTGCCCACATCGCACACATCTTGCATCCTCTCTTAACCCGAATTTCTTTAGTTGACTGGGGGTATAGTACAGCTGATGCAAATACTTGAAATGTATAATATGGAGATTACAAATCGCAGGCAAACAACCAGTCAATTTGCAACAATACTCCCAGTTTTCTAGCATCAGCGAGGGTTCCATTACAGCATTCTATTTTTCTTAGTGGGGGGTCTACAAGTTAATTCTCTCTCAGGGATGCACTATACAGTCTAGTGATCAATCCCTTGCACTCCTCCCCATTCAACAGAACCTGCAGTGCTTTGAAGGTTTTTGGTTCTGTGGGAAACCCAGAATTCATACCCAGGAGGTGTTGGAGGGGGGCGGAGAGGCCAGGAGCTATTGACAGAACTCGGAGGAAGATTAACAGGGAGATGCGGGCCTTTTGTGAGAAGGAAGGAGTGGGTAGAATGGAGCACCCGGAACTGAGGTATGGGGCGGTCTACTTTTCATGGAGGATGGAGTACATTTGTCGAGATATGGAATGGAGCTCTATATTGTGCAGCTGAAGGAGGCGGTAGAACGGGCAATAGGGGTGCACAGGTATCCAAAGGTGCAAGGGTCCTAGGGGGGGTCGAAAGCCGTATGGGGCTTTCGAGTGGTGCTTTTTCCTAGTTAAACGGGGGGTAGGATAGGAGGAAGGAGTTTTACTGGCTGAGGGGGAGGGAGTGTACATATGGCAGATGTTAAACAGTCGAGGCAGGCGTTTGGTTAATTGATAAGGATGTTTATGTTGTTGGCGGGGAACTGTTTAGGGGTGGGGGTGGGGGGGTTTGGTCAGGTATATGCATAAATAGTTAGGCCTAGTTTTGTACGGCAAAGGCCAAGGATGTGGTATATTTTCAGGATGCACCTGTTTCCCAATAAAGCGGCCTTTATCACACCTTACATCTGTCTCCGTTCGGTTCTTCCCCCCGTCTCCCGATGGGCCCCAATGGGGCTTTGCGGGGGCGGCCGACCGGAGGGAGGCTCGCTCCCCCGGGGAATTTGGGGCCCCGGGAGGAAGGGTGGGGGGAAGGATTTAGCCGGGGACAGGAAGGGATTTTGGGCTGGTTGGGCTAGCTGGTTAGAATTGGGCTCCTTTTGGGCTGGGGCCGATAAGAGCAGCCATTTTGGGTCACTGTGCACCATTTAGTGGGACCGTGACCCAGCAGCCGGGGGGCATTTTCGATCGTTGTCCCTCCCACCCTCCCCTTTAGGTTAGGTTGTTGGGGGAGTAGAGGGGGGTATGTCCGGGGTCCTGGTAGTCGGCGGTTAGGGAAAGGGGTTTTTGTGGGAAGCAGGTGCTTTCTGGGTTAGGTTTGGCTGGATGTATTGTCGCTGGGAGCAGGCGCTGGAAAGTTTATGGGGGAAGGCGCTTTTTCCTAGTTAAACGGGGGGTAGGATAGGAGGAAGGAGTTTTACTGGCTGAGGGGGAGGGAGTGTACATATGGCAGATGTTAAACAGTTGAGGCAGGCGTTTGGTTAATTGATAAGGAAGTTTATGTTGTTGGCGGGGAACTGTTTAGGGGTGGGGGTGGGGGGTTTGGTCAGGTATATGCATAATTAGTTAGGCCTAGTTTTGTACGGCAAAGGCCAAGGATGTGGTATATTTTCAGGATGCACCTGTTTCCCAATAAAGCGGCCTTTATCACACCTTACATCTGTCTCCGGTCGGTTCTTCCCCCCCCCCCCGTCTCCCGATGGGCCCCAAATATATATTCCCGCCGGGCTCGCCTGGAGAAATTCTTCCATACCCAAGCAGTATAGCGTACTTATTTCCTTCCTGGCAGCACCTTCCCCTCCCTGCAAGACCATCACAATCAGCAGTGTCGGATGCGTAGCGTCAGCTTCAACCAAAGTGTGTGGAAGATAACGTTATGGGGAAAAACAAGAATGCGCATAGTGCACTTGCACGCATAAATAATATAAGCACAAGTCAGGTGCCTCAGACCCACCCTGTTCAAACGGTTGTGTTAGTGTATTCCAGCCACATCTTGGCTGTTTTCCAGCCCACACAAGCGACAACAGACAGGACTGAAGTGATTTGAAGAAAGCCATATTAAGTCGCATCGGGGTGTTTACAAATAGAGATAGCAGCTTGGGTAGAACTGTAATTTTTGCAATTGTAATTCTATCTGCAAGCGAGAGAGGTAGGCCGGTCCACTATGTAATGTGTTCCGTAATTTTAGTAATGGCTCACCCATAGTTCATGGTCAGTACCACTTCGGGGTCTCTATGTATCCCTATTTCTATATACTTCACTGGGTCAGTTGACCAGGACAACAGGAAGTACATCGCTGCTTCCTGAATGCCAGCTGTCAAGGGAACACTGTGGATTTAGCCCAGTTAATACCTAGGCCCGAGTACCGTTAAACTACCATGTATTCACGCAGCAGGGCCGGAAGAAACGTTGCTGGTTTGTGGACGGTAAACACCTTTACCACACAACTTTCTTTCCGCATACCTTCACTCCGCCTACTATCACAACGAAAGTACCATTACTCCGCAATACTTTTATAACGCATACCATTACATCTTATATGCTTTTATCACAAATGCTTTTACAACGAAATTCGTTGTAAAAGCATGAATGGTAAAAGTATATGTTTTTAATATTTAAGTTTAAGGTAAGTATATGGTTTTAGTTTGGGGGTGTTGGGGTATATGTTTTAGGGGTTCAGAGGTATTGGGGTTTGGGTTATGGGGTGCACAGTGTATTTTTAGAGTATGGTATTTTTAGATTATAGGGTTGGTTTTGGGGTGCTTGGGTATTTTTAAGGTTAAGGGGGTAGGTTTAGGTTTTTTGGTGTAGGGGGTTTTATTAAGGTTCAGGGTGGATTTTGCGTTATGTGGTTCAGGGGTATTTTTAGGGTTTAGGGATAGGTTTGGGTTTTGGGGTACATGGGTATTTTTAGGGTTCAGGGCTAGGTTTTGGGGTACAGGGGTATTTTTATGGTTAAGGGCTAGGTTTGGGCTGTGGGGTAAATGAGTATTTTTAGGGTTCGGGGCTAGGTTTGGGTTTTGGGGCACAGGGGTGTTTTTAGGGTTCAGGGCTAGGTTTGGGTTTGGGGTAAAGGTATTTTTAGGGTTCGGGGCTAGGTTTGGGTTTTAGGGTACAGGGGTATTTTAGGATTCAGGGATAGGTTTGGGTTTTAGGGTACAGGGGTATTATTAGGGTTCAGGGCTAGGTTTGGGGTTTGGAGTACAGGGGTATTTTTAGGGTTCAGGGCTAGGTTTGGGGTTTGGGGTACAGGGGTATTTTTAGGGTTCAGGGATAGGTTTGAGTTTTGGGGTACAGGGGTATTTTTGGGGTTCAGGGCTAGGTTTAGGTTTTGGGGTACAGGGGTATTTTAGGGTTCAGGGATAGGTTTGGGTTTTGGGGTACAGGTGTATTTTTAGGGTTCAGGGATAGGTTTGAGTTTTGGGGTACAGGGGTATTTTTAGGGTTCAGGGCTAGGTTTGGGTTTTGGGGTACAGGGGTATTTTACAGTTCAGGGATAGGTTTGGGTTTGGGGGTACAGGGGTATTTTTAGGGTTCAGGGCTAGGTTTGGGTTTTGGCATACAGGAGTATTTTTAGGGTTCAGGGCTAGGTTTGGGTTTTGGGGTACAGGGGTACTTTTAGGGTTCAAGGCTAGGTGTGGGTTTGGGGTACATGGGTATTTTTAGGGTTCAGGGATAGGTTTGGGTTTTGGAGTACAGAGGAATTTTTAGGGTTCAGGGCTAGGTTTGGGTTTTGGAGTACAGGGGTATTTTAGGGTTCATGGATAGGTTTGGGTTTTGGGGTACAGGGGTATTTTTAGGGTTCAGGGGGTAGGTTTGGGTTTTGGGGTACAGGGGTATTTTAGGGTTCAGGGCTAGTTTTGGGTTTTGGTGTACAGGGGTATTTTTAGGGTTCAGGGCTAGGTTTGGGTTTTGGGGTACAGGGGTATTTTTAGTGTTCAAGGCTAGGTGTGGGTTTTGAGGTACAGGGGTATTTTTAGGGTTCAGGGCTAGGTTTGGGATTTGGGGTACAGGAGTATTTTTGGGTTCAGGGCTAGGTTTGGGTTTTGGGGTACAGGGGTATTTTAGGGTTCAGGGCTAGGTTTGGGTTTTGAGGTACAGGGTTATTTTTAGGGTTTAGGGATAGGTATGGGCGTTGGGGTACAGGGGTATTTTTGGGGTGCTGGGATATTTTAAGGGACCAGGGTGGAATTAGTTTTTAAGGTGAAAAGGATAATTAAAAAAATATATATATATATACATATTTGTAAAAATATATATATATAAATAATAAATATATTAATATGTATGTATATATATATATATATATATATATATATATATATATATATATATATATAGAAGTAAATTGTCACCAGATAGAGGCTCCTGCCTTTAAAATGACGAAGAGCAGACCCAGGAATCGGTACTTAATTAAAGTGCTTTATTTTCAGCCACCCAGCCGCCATAACGCATTTCGCTTCCACTGAAGCTTAATCACATGGCAAGTTGCGTTTGGCAAGGACCAGTATTTAAAGTGCTAGTGCAATATAGGTAGAGATGAACAGGCAACAACATAGAAGAAATACTTCCTTGTAGCTAGTAATGACCTCCCTATTTATAAAGTGCCTGTGCAAGTGCAATTGTGTGACATTTAAGAATAAACCCAACATAACACCCACCATTAAAAATATCATGAATTAGACTAAAGACTAAAAACTGTCATACCCTTCTGCAAATTGCATTAATTGATACAATGAATCATATTACCTCACAGTTATTCACTGGACCCCTTCAATAAATAATATAAGATTAACATTCGAAATGACCTCAGAAAACAGGCCCCTCATAAACAAGTGTACAAGTCCTCACTCGTATTCAGCCCATTAGGGTTTTTACTATCTAATTCCAGTATGTACCTTGTTTCGAGAAGTTGAAGTCTTGCTTCTCTGTCACCGCCTCGTTTTAAAGGCCAGACTGTGTCGATTAAGTAGTACTGGAGATGGACTGGATTTGCTTTGTGATTTGATTCAAAGTGTCTAGCCACCGGATAGGCTTGATCTTTACCTAGTATTGCCCTTATGTGCTGGAGTATCCGTTTGTGGGCTGGCAGCCTGGTACTTCCCACATACCTAAACCCACACGGACACTACAGCACATAAACCACAAAATCTGTTTTACAAGAGAGTCTTTTGGTGATTTCCAGCGGATTTTGTTTAAAAGGGCTCATGTAACTGTTTTTGTTACATCCATACCGACAGGCTTTACACTGGGTACACTTTTTAAAACCTTTGCTATGGGCCAACCATGTACTAGAAATCTGAGGTTCGAAAGTGTTCTTGACTAATGCTTTGGCCATAGACGGTCATCTCCTAAAGGTAAGCAACGGTTTGTCTGGACCTATAATTGGATCACCTTTAATGAGATTCCAATTACGATAAAAAATTCTCCTAATGTCAGAGTGTTGCCAACTATAGGACAAAATCATGCGGGAATGTATACCCCCATTCTGTGTGGCAATAGGTTTACCCTGAGATTTACATGTTAAGGCTAAATCAAGGGGCATTTGTTGAGTCAGAGTAATGGCGGACTCATTGATTTCTTTGGAATATCCCTTAGCCAAAAATCTCAGTCTGCTGGTTTCTTGCGCAGCCGCACATTCAGCCTCTAAACTGCATATCCGTCGAATGCGCAGCATCTCCCCGTAGGGGATACTGCGGATAAGATGGTGCGGATGATGACTTGCTGCATGCAGGATCGTATTACCTGCCGTGGGTTTCCTGTAAGGTTTAGTGGCTAAGATGTTATTCTCCACATACACTTGCATATCTAGAAAACAGATGGAGGTTGCATGAATGTTGGATGTGAATTCTAGATTCAAGCTGTTGTCATTGAGTTCCCTGACAAATTCCTTAGCTCCTGCCTCCGTACCTCGCCAGATGAAAAACAAATCATCTATATAACGGAGGTACAACATGATGTTCTGCTCCATAGTGCTTTTGAGTTGCTGCGATAGGACCTGCTCATCCCACAGTCCCATCTGTAAACACACGTAACTGGGGGAGAAACAGGCCCCCATCGCAACTCCTCTAACCTGTTGGAAAATCTGGTTGTTAAACAGGAAAGAATTCTGCTCAAAGCACATTTTTGTCATGGATAGTAACATCTTATTGTGAGCTGCTAAGTGCATTGGTCGTCTGTCAAGGAAATGTTCAATAGCCTTCAGGCCATCATAGTGTCTGATAGAAGTATAAAGGGCCGAAACATCCAAAGTCATCAAAAGCATCTCAGGGCCCCATTTTACATGATCAATCTTCCGAATGAAATCTGAGGTGTCCTGGACATAAGACTCGAGTCCTCTAACCCAATCCTGCAAAAAAAAAGTCAATGTACTTAGATACATTTTCCAATGAACTATTTATGGCCGAAATGATGGGTCTCCCTGGGGGATTGATAGAGTCTTTGTGAATTTTGAGGATCAGATAAAAAGTGGGAATGACCGGATGTTCTTTTTAAAAAAAGCAAAATTCATTCTCTGATATTAATCCACCACTCCTCCAGGCCTGGAGTTTTGTGTGCTGATCTACCCATGTGGCTTTGACCATCTGTATGTTGCTTTTCTTGTAGCATGAGTTGTTCCCCAATTGTAGTTCCGCTTCAGCCAGGTAGAGACAATGGGGCTATAAAACTACATTTCCACCCTTGTCAGCTTGCCGTACTTGAATATCATTATTGGACTCTATTTTGTTAATCAGCTGTGTGTAGCACCGATTTTGACTGCTGATAGCGTGCCTTTTTCTGTTGGCAGATATGTAGAGTTTTTTAAGATCCTGCACCACCAAATCTTGATATACAACAATGTTGTTATGTAACATAATTGGCTGAAAAGTAGACTTAGGTTTGAACGGGGTTAAACATTGACTCATGACATCAGGCCTCATCCCCGCCACCACATTATCACCATCCATCCTCTCTTTCATTTTGAAGAGCCCAGATCTCCTTGAATGCTTCACGATCTCCCACATTCAAAAGAGATGGACTTTTGATGACCTCAAGTGGTATCTTTTTCTTGGGTGCCTGGCAATGAAATTTGCTAAGTTTTTGCTTCCTTACAAATCTGAAAGTGTCCATTCTCGTGTCCGCATAGTTGAAATTACAGGGGGGACAGTATGATAGCCCCAATCTTAGAACTGATTCCTCCCCTGAAGATAACTTCAACTCCGTTAGATTGATTACTGCGTTCGAGCTGCTGTCTGGACTGTTGAGCGACTTTGGAAGCGATTCCATCGTCCCCTTGTGGGATTCTTTGCTCTGCTGCCTCCGTCTTTTATTGCTTCTGCGCCTTTGGCTACGTTTATAGTTTTTTCTTTGATTTGGTTGCCAGCCGGCACCCGGGGGCGCAGGGTATCCCTCCGATCCTGGCAGAGGCAATTTACTTCCTCTGCCAGGGATAGTTTGGTAAACCCCAACTGCTGAGATGTCATATCTTCTCCTTCTGGATCACTTTCAGCTGCTGAACTGAGATCAGAGGCTGATACTGACACTGCCATCGTTTCTCTCGCTGTTTTTTGTTGTGAATTATTGGTTCTCGCCTTCACAGCAACATATCGGCATGCAAAAGTGAAAACTTGCCCATTGAGGTAGTCCAACCGGTCTCTCTCAAATTTGTAAGTTTTTCTTTTTTTAATCACTTCCTCATCCTTTCTCAATCTGGCCATCATGTCATCTCTCAGTTTTTTATTTGGTCAGTCATTTCCAATTTGCTGATTTCAGCCTCCAATTTCACTATTTCATTTTTTAATTTTGCCTGGTCACTTTCTGCATATTTAATCAATATAGTCATCAATTTACTCGATGATTCCAAATTAGATTCGGCCCATTCTGTTAACATCACAGGGTAAGGTATATCGTTGCTAGGGGCCAGGGTAATACGCAGTCCCCGAGGCACTGAAGAACCGGGTTTTAGAACCCAGCAACGCCAGGGAAAACGCTCGAAGTCTTTGGATTCCCCTGCCTCGGCAAACAGAGACACAGGACACTTCTTGATGATGTTAAAGACCAAAGTTTACTGGCTGCAACCAGGAACAGAGGTCTACGAAGCACAACATGGGTGGTTCGCTAGAGACTGCACAATTTCAATGAGCGGAGCATGGTCTTTTATGCCAAAAATCACATTCCAGAGTAGCATCGATTACATACAAACCAACCAATGACAGTGTGACATTTCAAAAGTAGCGCATGACGACAATCCCATTTTCGTTGTCCAGCCCACCAGAAATGACCAAGTACATTCCAATATCCTGTCGGATCAGGCCGGACAAACCCATCATAAAACCTTAACCCAAATCAGCGATTATGTCGTAAAGGAAGGAGCAGAAACAGATGAGAAGTGAGATAGAAAGGTGGGTGCAGTGTACTGTAAATTCGGCAATGTCCTGCTCTTTGATCTCTATCTGACCAGCTGCTTAACAAGGAACTGGCTCAGCGAGGTCAGCCTCGGGCAAGGGAGTCAGTTCGGCCAGGTCACTCAGAAGTCAGCTAAGGTGTACGTGTCCCAAGGACTCGCTCGGCCGCAGTCATCAGCCTATGTGAGGGCAACCACACAAAATGGCTGCCGTACACAAAATAGAACACGAGGGTTCAAACTAAATCCCTGAATACTTAGTGTTCTCATTGATCGATTAAGACAAAAACACTCGTACACACCGCACTCGTGATTTGCGGTCCGCCGACACCAGAATTGTCTATATCCGACGACCCTCATTGAACAGATTCAGAACCACCGAACCACAGACCCTCAGAGTTACAGAACCGCAGATCCTCCTTTTGCCCTTACATAGGCAATAAACCCCAACCCATGTCAGTCTGAATCTAGGTCAATACTCATCAGATCATCTATATGTTGCTGTAGCATCATCCTAGTACTTAGTACCTCTCTCTGGACAGGTCTCCTCGCACATGAAGCAGCACAAAGGCCACAAATAGCGGGGGCACACTGTACACAGAGACAGAACAGGAAAAGGATAGCTAAGACCATCCCAATGACCATCAGAATTTTCCATCCCCACGTGGATATCAATCCCCAAAACCATCCCATCAACGACCAATCTCCTTTATCTATATGTACAGAATCGGAGATCTTATGTAGTCTGGAAATAGCCTGAAAGACTGACGGAGCGTTGTCTGGAATAAAAATGCAGCAGCTCGATTGCATCAGTTTACATACTCCACCTCGGTCTGCAAGTATGACGTCAAGAGCAACTCTATTCTGAAGTGTCATAAGTCTATCCGACTGGAGCTCAGCAGTCAAGTTACTAAGGGCACCGGCAGTTTCAACTATGGTGGACTCAACCACTCTCGTCAACTGGCGAATGTTCCTGCTATTAGCCATTGGTCCCCAGAACGGCAGAAAACCCTTAAAGAAATCTTCCAGCTCTTGCCCTGCGGTATCTTCCTGACTGAAGACACCTCTAGCAACTCTCGTCTTATGGTAATCTGCCGCAGCTGTAAAAGTGGGAGGCAACAGGAAAGAAACAAAATATGTGCCCGAAAAGTCAGGGGGCAACCATGTATACGCTTTGTCATAACAAACAAAATAAGTACCCTTAGCGGCTAGAAATGCTGGGGAAGTCTGAGACGTGAATACATAGGTGTCAGTGCAGGCACTCTTCTCTAGCTGAGCTTTCGGATTCTTGCCATTACCCTGCAGACAATAGCGACCCTGATGGGGCACTATCCAAATCGGTGGAGAATTTTCCCTTGCTGGTTAACACTCAGACTAACTCCATATCCAGTAACATCCCAACCACTATATGGTTGTTTCTCATCTTTCGGAATAGTCTCAACCGCATTAGTCCCTTTAACCATGTCGACTATGCCTCTAGCTAAAGCACTATTCTTCGGATTGTCCTTCGGTGAACCCAGGGGATATACACTATGGGCATAGATGAACATCGTTCTATAAGCCCAAATCGACCCATTAAGGCTGAAAGGCAAAACCAAGTACGGAATACCTTTACCAGTCGTATGGGGTATTAGGCCACAAATCCAACAATTTGTTTTGTTCATAACTAACTGGTGTTGGTGCAAAAGTTGAATAAAGGAATTATTGGCAAATTCCAATCTTCTAACTACTTCATGTTCGGGCAGAGGGTGAAAAGAATGAGAAGAAATAGTGGGTGGAGGTGTAGGTTGCACAGTGGGAATAAACGTCACTTTAAAAGAAAAATGTCACATAACCAACTAAAAATATCATTAAACTCAGTAGCATAAATAAGAATAATATTAAAAATCTTTTCCGTGTTATCAGTTTGTGTATCTTACTCTTAAAACTCATTGTCTCTACAGGTCTCTCCAACTCGTAGAAATCCATCCTCACTAAATATGCTGCTCGCAGTGGTAGGGTGTTCTATGCTAAGGAATGCCTCTGTCAACCCAGGGCAACTCCCTTAGGTCAACCAGAACCGTCAACCTATTGTCTCGGGCTTGCACTCCAAAGACTTGTCTAACGCAACCCTACAGCTGAACCCGGATGGCGGTTCGAAAAAAAAAAATAAGTAGTTCCTCGGAGGAGAGTTAACCTGCAAACTGAAAAATCATAAAAACTTCATTTATTTTATTTGTCCATGACTCTTGGTCGCAAATTGTAACGATCTTTCCCAGGCAATGCCTGTTCTCTAAACAAAAGTTCAGGCTCGGTAGTGTTCAATCGATTCAAAGGAGGCACAGCTTCTTGCAGAAGATCGTCACTTTCTTTCTCAGTGTTCGTTTCAATCAAACGGGCATCGCTGAATGGCAAAAATCGTGGTACAGTTTCAGTTTCAGAGTCTGGAAGTCCTTTCTGGACCCACCGTTCGTACGGTAAGGGCAACGGAGCCGGTTTGCAGTGTACGCCGTGGATCCTGTTCTTCTTGCCTTGTACTCAAACTGCAGAACGTGTAGACAGTAGGACCAGATGCGGTCCTGTCCAGCGGGGCTGGTCGTTCTTGCTCCGCTGAAAATTCTTCACGAATATCCAGGCGCCGGGTTCAATGGCGTGGCCTGGATCTTCAGCAGCCTGTGGTAGGCTATCGTGAACCTGTTGGTGTAAGACACGCAGTTTAGCCGTCAGTTCGTACAAGTAATCAAGTAACACAGGGTACTCGAGTTCACTGAACTTTGTCGGTCTTGGCACGCCCCAAATATTCGCCGGGCGACCAAACACGACCTCATACGGACTCAAACCCATTCGTGAATGCACAGTCATTCTTGTGGACAAGAGTGCTAAGGGCAAAGCATCTGGCCATTGCAAACCAGAGCTCGCTTGAATTTTGGCCAATTTTAATTTCAAAGTGCCATTATAGCACTCGACTAAACCAGCTGATTGGGGGTGATTTGCAGCGTGGAACTTCTGCCTAATACCTAATCCCTCACATACTCTCTTCATCACTTGACCCACAAATTCACTCCCATTGTCACTCCAGGTAATTCTCGGCAATCCAAATCTCGGGAAGAACTCTTTGATAAGGGCTTTCGCTGTGGACAAGGCAGTATTGTCCTTCAAAGGGTAAGCTTCCACCCACCTAGAGAAGGAGCAAACAACCACCAACACATATTTCAGGTTGTTGCACCTCTCCATGTGGATAAAATCTAGCTGCAAAGCCTCGAACGGATACGTAGGAGGAGCAAAATGACCAGCCGGGTTGGAGTTCCCTTACCAGGATTGTACATCAAACACACCATACAGTTCTTAACCAGATTCTCTGCACATTCGGGAATTCCTGCATTCTGCCAGACCGGAGCCAACAACTTGAAAATTCCTTTCACACTAATATGTGCCATCCCATGAGCCATCGTAACAACTGGAAGCACATACGCGTCGGGCAACAACCATCTTTGATGCTCAGACAAATCAGTCCAACAACCATTTGAATCCAATATACCCTTACTTTCTCTCCATTCATTCAACTTCAGCTTGGATGGATTTCACACTCTCAATCATATCTTCACACATACTTTTCTCTGGAACCCATCTCGCCGGACCTGCAACATACATTCGACTCATCACATTTCTCGCAGTTTAGTTCGCGACCTCATCTGCAAACGCATTTCCACGACCAACATCATCCGTAACTTTCTTATGCGCACTGCATTTCACAATCGCTACTTGCAATGGCAAAGTAAGTGATTCAAGGAGTTCATTCACCAACTGTCCATGCTGGATCTTCGTCCCATGCGAAGTCAGGAACCCACGTTCACGCCACAAACGTCCAAAACTATGAGCCACACCAAACGCATACTGACTGTCAGTGTACACATTCATTTGTTTTCCTTTTGCCAACACACATGCTCTTGTTAATGCAATCAACTCTGCTGCTTGCGCTGAATTGTGTGGAATACGTGCAGCTTCAACAAACGTATGCAAAGTAGTAACAGCATATGTCGCAGTCGTATCACCATTCGGAAGCTTAAAGCACGAACCATCAACCCACAAAGTACCATCACACTCTGGAAGAGGAGTATCCCTAAGGTCTCTCCTCCCTTTCATTTCTTCCTCAGTTCTAAGGAAACAATCATGCTGTTCTTCAACATTATCTGTCTCAGCTGAAATCGGCAACAACGTAGCTGGATTCAACTTGGTGCATCTCTTTATATGCACATGACTCGCTAACAAGATCAATTCGTAACCCGACAACCGAGCACTAGTTAAATGCTGTGTCTTGGTACGATTCAACAAGGTATCCACTGCATTTGGAACCATCACGATCAATGTATTGTCCATAACCAAAGCAGCAGACTGTTGAATTGAAACAGCCGCTGCTGCTGTTGCTCTCAGACAACTCGGCAACGCTCTAGCTACCGGATCTAAGGTCGACGAAAAATAAGCACATGGGCGTTGCTTACCGCCGAACTGTTGAGTCAACACTGACAATGCACATCCCTCTCTCTCGTGGACATACAATGTGAAAGGCTTACTGTAGTCGGGGGTACCCAACACAGGAGCCGAACACAACGCATTGCGTAATTCAGAAAAGCTCTTTCGACATTCGTCAGTCCAAGGAATAGGATTTGGAGTATCCTTAACAGTAAGAGCTATCAAAGGTTTTGCTAACAAGGAAAAATTAGGGATCCACTGTCTACAGTACGATGTAATACCCAAAAACGCACGTACTTCTCTCTGTGTCGTAGGCACGCTCATTTTCGCAATAGCTTGAATTCTTTCTGGGATCAGTTTCCTTCCCTCCTTCGATAAGAGGTGACCTAAGTAGGTTACTTCTTGTCGACAATATTGCAATTTGGAGAGAGAAACTTTGAGATGAAAATCAGACAAATGGCATAATAACGACAAGGTAGCTTCTCTACAAAGCTCTTCATTGTCAGCAGCAACTAGCAAGTCGTCAACATATTGAATAAGTGCAGCACTATCTGGTAAAACCAACAAATCAAGTTGCGTCTTCAAAGCTTGGCTATAGATCGATGGACTTTCGCAATAGCCTTGAGGAGCACGCTTAAAGTGGAAACTTCGCCCTCCTAAAGAGAATCCAAAAATATCTCTACTCTCCACGGCAATCAGGATGCTGAAGAAAGCATTCTTCAAGTCAATCACCGAAAACCATGTAGCTGTAGCCGGGATCAAAGTCAACAAAGCAGTGATATCAGGTACAACAAGAATTTGTGGAACAACGATCTTATTCTCCTCGCGAAGATTGATCACAAATCTATATACAGGAGGCTGTGAAAAATCAGTTCTCTTCAGAGCAGGCAAAACGGGACTATTGCACATATTACCTCTCGTTTCCTCAATCACACCCTTTTCGATCAGATCGTAAATGATCGTCAAAAGTGCTCTCTCACCATCACTCGAGATACGATATTGTGGAATACGCGGTAACTTAGCATTCGCCTTTAGTGTCACAACATATGGTGGAATCTCCAAGAGGCCTACATCATTCGGACCAGTAGCCCAAAGCAAATCAGGGAGGGAAGACAATTCAGGTGGTAGTCGATCTTTAGACAAGTACATCGGAGAGATCACTCTCACGCCCAATGTAAGATGTACTCCTGACGGAGAACAATACAGCGTCGCATACAATCTCTTCAACAAGTCCAATCCCAACAAGTTCTCACCACAACCTGTAGTCAAAATGAGGGGTGCTTCAAATCTACAAGGTCCAACAGAAAGAGGCAACGGAGTAGAAATCGGATTCGTAACCGGGGCGCCAGAAAAACCTACTGAAACATTCTGTAAGCCAGACAAAGGTGCGCCAGGGAGTTTAGAGTGCATAATAGAACTCTTCGCAGCACCAGTATCCAACAGAAAAGGCTCTGACACACCTGATGCAATCACTTCAACATAAGGTCCACTCTGATCTACTGGAACTGAAACAACTCCCTCTCTTTGTCTATGGCTGTCCTAGCAATCATTACCAATCACTTCCTCACCTTCGACGTAGTAATAGTCCGTATAGTACTGAGCTGTCCTACCAGATGCACCATTCTGCTGATCAAAGCTATTCATAGAGTTCTGTGGAGGCAAAGGACGCGCATTCTGACCACGACCTCTACCTCTAGGCGCTTGTTGAGCACCTCGACCTCTTACACCAGAAGCACCATTTGTGCGCTGTAACAAAACCGGACAACTACTCTTAAAATTACCTTCTTCTTTGCAATATGCACACTGATTAGGCCCATACGGAAAACGTTGTTGAGAAGACTCGTTCCTTGGCGAGTTTCTCGAATATTGCTGATTCTGCTGATAATCGCGTTGATTATTAATACGGGGTGGATAAGCTTGTTGTAGAAGAACTTTAGTCTTCAATTCCTTAGTCTTCTTATCCTCTTTCTCTACTTCATCTTTGTGCCTATTTTCATAGTACTGTGCAGTAGCTAAAATCTGCGCTGATGTAGAAACCGCCCAAGCACTCTCAGAATCTTTCAACTTACTACACAACTCGGGAAGCAAATTATGTACAAATTTGTCGACGAACAATCTCTGGCCACCCTCAGTAGCCATGTCCTGACCACTGTGGTCTACAAAAGTCTCTTCAAACCGCGTGAAAAAGTCAGGCACAGTTTCATCTTTCTTCTGCTTGCACGCAGACAACTTGTCCCAATTGACACGCACTTCAGGCATCAAAGTCTTCATATAAGTAATAATCCTATCAGGAAGTTCAGTAATCAAATCCTCAGGCTTAGCGCCACCTACTTGTCTATTATCGGCATCTCTAAGGTGTGCCCATGTGTCACCTAATTCATGTGCATGATCTGTGTGACGAATCTTACCCCAAATAGGCTGTGGAACAACATTCCCAAACAACGTATCTATATCTGCCAAATTCATGACACACGAACCCACAGTCTGAGTCAGCTCTTTATAATATCCCGTTGGATTTTTGCGAGGATCAGGCAAAGTCTGCTTAAGCGCTAAGACTTCAGCATGCTTCCAAGGAACATGTACCCAAACATGCTGAAAGTGTGCAACAACAGGTGGAACAGCATTTGCATCAGCAGGTCTCCAAACTGGAGGAACCTCACGCATCGGATATTGACGCGCTGCTCTCCTAACTGACGAATCAGGTTCAAACAGTCGCTCAAAAGGAGTGTCACACGAAATGACAATAACGTCGCAACTGCTTTCTGAATCTCACGAGGACCCACAATGGTCCCTTTCACAAATTCGGAACGTATTCGGTACAACTCAGGAGGAGCTTGACCTACTTCGTCAATCCATTGTTCATGAAGGAACACACACATCATCTCAAAGACGTATTGTTGCTTTGGTGCTTCCCATTGATGGAAAACATTCATAATACCCTCAAGATCATAGTGTGTAGCATATGTAACCCATTTACGCGCCATGTGATCCAAAACTGTACGCTCATTAGCATCAGGCAACTGACTACGTGATTGTCTACGTTCAACAACAGGAGACGTACCCAATGATCCCAAAAAAGAAGAAAAGAAACTAGAAACTGCAGCAGTCATTCTCTGTCTAGTAGAAGGAGAAGGTGTCAGAATAAGAGAAGACGGAACAATGTTAGAAGAATCCAAAGTCGGAACAGAAGGAGTATTATAGAGAGGCGTAGGAGTAGCAGATGAAGGGGGAGGCAAAGTTGGCGGCCCCTGAGGAGGCTGCGCCAAGGGAATAGTAGCCAACGGAAGAGGAGCTGGCTGTGGAGGAATCGCAGGTGGCAAAGCAACCGGAGGTTGCGCTCAAAGTTTTCGGATTCCCCTGCCTCGGCAAACAGAGACATGGGACACTTCTTGATGACGTCAAAGACCAAAGTTTATTGGCTGCAACCAGGAACAGAGGTCTACGAAGCACAACACGGGTGGTTCGCTAGAGACTGCACAATTTCAATGAGCGGAGCATGGTCTTTTATGCCAAAAATCACATTCCAGAGTAGCATCGATTACATACAAACCAACCAATGACAGTGTGACATTTCAAAAGTAGCGCATGACGACAATCCCATTTTCCGTTGTCCAGCCCACCAGAAATGACCAAGCACATTCCGATATCCGGTCGGATCAGGCCGGACAAACCCATCATAAAACCTTAACCCAAATCAGCGATTATGTCGTATAGGAAGGAGCAGAAACAGATGAGAAGTGAGATAGAAAGGTGGGTGCAGTGTACTGTAAATTCGGCAATGTCCTGCTCTTTGATCTCTATCTGACCAGCTGCTTAACAAGTAACTGGCTCAGCGAGGTCAGCCTACGGCAAGGGAGTCAGTTCAGCCAGGTCACTCAGAAGTCAGCTAAGGTGTGCGTGTCCCAAGGACTCGCTTGGCCGCCGTCATCGGCCTATGTGAGGGCAACCACACAAAATGGCTGCCGTACACAACATGGAACCCGAGGGTTCAAACGAAATCCCTGAATACGTAGTGTTCAAATTGATCGATTAAGACGAAAACACTCGTACACACCGCACTCGTGATTTGCGGTCCGCCGACACCAGATTCGTCTATATCCGACGACCTTCATTGAACGGATTCAGAACCACCGAACCACAGACCCTCAGAGTTACAGAACCACAGCACTCTCCCGACCTGTAAGTATCTGGACAAAGACCGGTGCTCCCACCACTTGGATTGTTTAGAACGCATATGTTTTTCCAGTCTCTTGAACAAATCCCGAGTAGTGGGGTTGCTGGTAACTGGGTTTATCGTTAGGATTGCAGAAGTGGATTCCCCCCGCTGGGAAATCCAGGAACATAGTCTCTGCCGCCTCTTCACATTCACGCAACATGTTTGCGGACATTATGGCAATTTGGCTTTGAGCAACAGTAGCTCAACACTTCAATACGGTCTCTAGCACGCTGCAAGTTTCCCCTGCCAGACTGCCGTGCACACTCCTTACCGGTCACTCCGCGGGAATTCCACCTCAACTCGACTACCGGCACTGGCTCCTGTCAATGGATACGGAACACACCGGCTTCAGAAAACGGGTGGAACAGTCAGCGGTGTCTGGGGGCTCTTGCAGCTTGCTCCTTGCCGGAGTATGTAGTTCCTCTTCCGGGTGAACAGAAAAGGTGGAACTTCCTGCCGCGCTGCCCAAAAATACAGGAGGCGTTCTGCTCGTACCTTGGATGCTCTTCGGTACACAAATATGGAAATAAATTGTCACCAGAAAAAATGACGAAGAGCAGACCCAGGAATCAGTGCTTAATTAAGGTGCTTTATTTTCAGCCAGCCAGCCGCCATAACGCGTTTCACTTCCACTCAAGCTTGATCACACAGCAAGCTGCGTTTGGCAAGGACCAGTATTTAAAGTGCTAGTGCAATATAGGCAGAGCTGAACAGGCAACAACATAGAAGAAATACTTCCTTGTAGCTAGTAATGACCTCCATATTTAAAGAGATCAAACGGGCTGATACACAAATATTTTAAATAAATATAAATAAATTATTTAAAATTCATGGTAACATTTAAATTTCATAAAAATCACATGTTAGTTTTTTTAAAAACCAACAAAGATATAAAATTCACATATGCAGGATTTGATCAAATAATACATCCCTTCACAGTTTACAATCACTGCTTAATACATAATACACTGTTTAAAATAGCTACTTGAATAGGATTTTCAACATAACAACAGTCCTGTTTGATGATATTGCCCAAGTGGGCTAAAATCAACTTTGGCAAACTCACAGCTCTGACAAAAAGCCATTTCCTTGTCTTACTGGTCACTGGGAGTCAAAATGTGCAAATAAATCAAAAAAGTACTTTTGGTGGTGAGTGGGCTGTGGCAGGGCTTCTCACTGCTATTTGCATGCGCTACTGAAGACTGTAGGTGCTGCACCGGGAGCGTGCATTTTTAATCTTTGTGTGAAAACTGTAATTTTAAAAGTAATTTACCTGATTAGGAGGGCACGAGTCTGTTCTAAAAGCCTGTTTCTCAATTTCCTCCTTCCCCGCCCTGGTCCGACGCGGTGAATAGCACCATTGCGCGGAGGGCGAAGAAGGGTAGAGAAAGGCACTTCCGGTCGGCTGGGGGGACGGTTAGCGTTCTAGTCGCCAGCCCCTAATTTAGCCGGTAGGGATTTAAGGCGAATGCTTCCGTGACCGCGCAGCGGACGCGCGCAGCGGGCGCGCCAAAGGCAAGCCCGTCTGCGCCCGTCCGCGGCCGGAAGGGGACAGGGGCCAGGACCTCTGGTCAAAATGAGAGGAGTCTACAGTATGATAGGGCGGAGCTGCTGGCCTTATGCCCCCACATAGATAGGAGGTGTAAGCACAGTATGTTGGCTATTCAAAGCAGCGGCTGTCGGCACTGTTCATTTAGCCGGATGTCAAACTATGCTAGGAAGCCAAGAGAAGCCACACTGTGCGGAGGTCTATTGAATTGTAGATCTCTCTGTAAGCATAAAATAGAAATCTCTGATCTGCTGGTAGACCGGAAATTAGACTTTCTGTTTTTAACTGAGACATGGTTGGGCGCTAACTTCGACCCAGATATCATAGAGGCATTCCCCCCGGGTACACCATAGCGAGAATTGATAGCGCTGTGGGAAGAGGAGCGGGATCGCGGTGATTCTTAGATCCTCCCTTGAATGTTCCATAGAACCGGTCATAATATCCGATAGTGAGGCAGGGTCTTTTTCATTAAAGTTAAGCTCTAACCTGACGGTGAAAGGGCTCTTGATCTACAGACCCCCCGGTCCCGCCACCCGCTTTCTGACAAATCTATCGGAGGGCATTGGCCACTTAGCGTTAAGGCATGATATGCTCTTGGTACTGGGGATCTGAACTTTCACTTAGAAGACCCCTTGAATAAGGAAGCTTCAAACTTACACCATGACCTACAGTCATTCCATCTACATTTAAAATCACTCGCCCCCACCCATGAGCACGGACACCTACTTGATACGGTATTCGCCAACTGGGAGGATGTTGAAGTATCTACACCGCTCCCAGTCCCTTGGTCAGATCACTTCCTGGTGCCAGTGGTGATTAGGATACCAAAGAGTGAAAATCGGAAGGCAGGGAATGTTACCCACTCATCTAGGAAGTGGAAAACCTTTGTCCAGGAGGAGCTGGCTGTGGAGGAATCGCAGGTGGCAAAGCAACCAGAGGTTGCGCTCAAAGTTTTCGGATTCCCCTGCCTCGGCAAACAGAGACATGGGACACTTCTTGATGACGTCAAAGACCAAAGTTTATTGGCTGCAACCAGGAACAGAGGTCTACGAAGCACAACACGGGTGGTTCGCTAGAGACTGCACAATTTCAATGAGCGGAGCATGGTCTTTTATGCCAAAAATCACATTCCAGAGTAGCATCGATTACATACAAACCAACGAATGACAGTGTGACATTTCAAAAGTAGCGTATGACGACAATCCCATTTTCCATTGTCCAGCCCACCAGAAATGACCAAGCACATTCCGATATCCGGTCGGATCAGGCCGGACAAACCCATCATAAAACCTTAACCCAAATCAGCGATTATGTCGTATAGGAAGGAGCAGAAACAGATGAGAAGTGAGATAGAAAGGAGGGTGCAGTGTACTGTAAATTCGGCAATGTCCTGCTCTTTGATCTCTATCTGACCAGCTGCTTAACAAGTAACTGGCTCAGCGAGGTCAGCCTACGGCAAGGGAGTCAGTTCGGCCAGGTCACTCAGAAGTCAGCTAAGGTGTACGTGTCCCAAGGACTCGCTCGGCCGCCGTCATCGGCCTATGTGAGGGCAACCACACAAAATGGCTGCCGTACACAACATGGAACCCGAGGGTTCAAACGAAATCCCTGAATACGTAGTGTTCAAATTGATCGATTAAGACGAAAACACTCGTACACACCGCACTCGTGATTTGCGGTCCGCCGACACCAGATTCGTCTATATCCGACGACCTTCATTGAACGGATTCAGAACCACCGAACCACAGACCCTCAGAGTTACAGAACCACAGCACTCTCCCGACCTGTAAGTATCTGGACAAAGACCGGTGCTCCCACCACTTGGATTGTTTAGAACGCATATGTTTTTCCAGTCTCTTGAACAAATCCCGAGTAGTGGGGTTGCTGGTAACTGGGTTTATCGTTAGGATTGCAGAAGTGGATTCCCCCCGCTGGGAAATCCAGGAACATAGTCTCTGCCGCCTCTTCACATTCACGCAACATGTTTGCGGACATTATGGCAATTTGGCTTTGAGCAACAGTAGCTCAACACTTCAATACGGTCTCTAGCACGCTGCAAGTTTCCCCTGCCAGACTGCCGTGCACACTCCTTACCGGTCACTCCGCGGGAATTCCACCTCAACTCGACTACCGGCACTGGCTCCTGTCAATGGATACGGAACACACCGGCTTCAGAAAACGGGTGGAACAGTCAGCGGTGTCTGGGGGCTCTTGCAGCTTGCTCCTTGCCGGAGTATGTAGTTCCTCTTCCGGGTGAACAGAAAAGGTGGAACTTCAGCCGCGCTGCCCAAAAATACAGGAGGCGTTCTGCTCGTACCTTGGATGCTCTTCGGTACACAAATATGGAAATAAATCGTCACCAGAAAAAATGACGAAGAGCAGACCCAGGAATCAGTGCTTAATTAAGGTGCTTTATTTTCAGCCAGCCAGCCGCCATAACGCGTTTCACTTCCACTCAAGCTTGATCACACAGCAAGCTGCGTTTGGCAAGGACCAGTATTTAAAGTGCTAGTGCAATATAGGCAGAGCTGAACAGGCAACAACATAGAAGAAATACTTCCTTGTAGCTAGTAATGACCTCCATATTTAAAGAGATCAAACGGGCTGATACACAAATATTTTAAATAAATATAAATAAATTATTTAAAATTCATGGTAACATTTAAATTTCATAAAAATCACATGTTAGTTTTTTTAAAAACCAGCAAAGATATAAAATTCACATATGCAGGATTTGATCAAATAATACATCCCTTCACAGTTTACAATCACTGCTTAATACATAATACACTGTTTAAAATAGCTACTTGAATAGGATTTTCAACATAACAACAGTCCTGTTTGATGATATTGCCCAAGTGGGCTAAAATCAACTTTGGCAAACTCACAGCTCTGACAAAAAGCCATTTCCTTGTCTTACTGGTCACTGGGAGTCAAAATGTGCAAATAAATCAAAAAAGTACTTTTGGTGGTGAGTGGGCTGTGGCAGGGCTTCTCACTGCTATTTGCATGCGCTACTGAAGACTGCGGGTGCTGCACCGGGAGCGTGCATTTTTAATCTTTGTGTGAAAACTGTAATTTTAAAAGTAATTTACCTGATTAGGAGGGCACGAGTCTGTTCTAAAAGCCTGTTTCTCAATTTCCTCCTTCCCCGCCCTGGTCCGACGCGGTGAATAGCACCATTGCGCGGAGGGCGAAGAAGGGTAGAGAAAGGCACTTCCGGTCGGCTGGGGGGACGGTTAGCGTTCTAGTCGCCAGCCCCTAATTTAGCCGGTAGGGATTTAAGGCGAATGCTTCCGTGACCGCGCAGCGGACGCGCGCAGCGGGCGCGCCAAAGGCAAGCCCGTCTGCGCCCGTCCGCGGCCGGAAGGGGACAGGGGCCAGGACCTCTGGTCAAAATGAGAGGAGTCTACAGTATGATAGGGCGGAGCTGCTGGCCTTATGCCCCCACATAGATAGGAGGTGTAAGCACAGTATGTTGGCTATTCAAAGCAGCGGCTGTCGGCACTGTTCATTTAGCCGGATGTCAAACTATGCTAGGAAGCCAAGAGAAGCCACACTATGCGGAGGTCTATTGAATTGTAGATCTCTCTGTAAGCATAAAATAGAAATCTCTGATCTGCTGGTAGACCGGAAATTAGACTTTCTGTTTTTGACTGAGACATGGTTGGGCGCTAACTTCGACCCAGATATCATAGAGGCATTCCCCCCGGGTACACCATAGCGAGAATTGATAGCGCTGTGGGAAGAGGAGCGGGATCGCGGTGATTCTTAGATCCTCCCTTGAATGTTCCATAGAACCGGTCATAATATCCGATAGTGAGGCAGGGTCTTTTTCATTAAAGTTAAGCCCTAACCTGACGGTGAAAGGGCTCTTGATCTACAGACCCCCCGGTCCCGCCACCCGCTTTCTGCCAAATCTATCGGAGGGCATTGGCCACTTAGCGTTAAGGCATGATATGCTCTTGGTACTGGGGATCTGAACTTTCACTTAGAAGACCCCTTGAATAAGGAAGCTTCAAACTTACACCATGACCTACAGTCATTCCATCTACATTTAAAATCACTCGCCCCCACCCATGAGCACGGCCACCTACTTGATACGGTGTTCGCCAACTGGGAGGATGTTGAAGTATCTACACCGCTCCCAGTCCCTTGGTCAGATCACTTCCTGGTGCCAGTGGTGATTAGGATACCAAAGAGTGAAAATCGGAAGGCAGGGAATGTTACCCACTCATCTAGGAAGTGGAAAACCTTTGTCCAGGAGGATTTTAATAGAGAGCTGACAGAGGGCGGCCCTCCGGGTGGATCTGACAGTGGCACCGCCTGTAGGAACCTGGAGAGACGCGTAATAAAGGCGCTTGATAAGGTGGCGCCGTTGCTCTTTTATTAAGCTGGGGGCAGAGAGCGTAAAACTGCTCCTTGGTTCACCCAGACGCTACATTGTATAAAAGCTGAATGTAAACGTCTGGAGAGGCAATGGAAAAAGGGCTTTCATAATCAGGATAGACTGTCGTATAGGGTGCACTAGAGGAAATATCGAGGACAGTTGAGACAGACCAAGGCCACTTACTATAAGGCTAAAATCGGAATGGCCGAGAATTCGACCAAGTAACTTTTTAAAATATACAAGGAAATCTGCTCCTTGGCAGAGACGGACACTCCTAGCAGGGACAATGCAGAGAAGTGTAACCATATCGCTACCTACTTCTCCGAGAAGGTAGAGGTGATATACTCATCCTTCTCTGGGACTGTAATGCGAGGCGAGGGGCAGACTATGAAGAACCAATGATAGAGTCTAAGATAGCGTCTAGACTAAACAACTTCATCGTTCCCACTCCGGAGACTCTTAAGAGTATCTGCCTCAGTGTTAAATCTGGCTCGCCCAGAGATCCAGCCCCTGCTAAGGTGATGTCGGAGAGCCTGGCTTTTCTCGAACCATTTAGTAGACATGTGCTGGATGTCTCATTTAGCTTGCATACGCTGCCTGAAAACTGGAAATGTGCCATCGTCCTTCCTGTTAGGAAGAAGCCAAACATAAGTCTGGACAAACTAGACAACCTTAGGCCGATCTCGCTTCTTCCTTTCCTGGCAAAGGTGGTGGAGAAGGTGGCCAATCGTCAACTCATGTTACATCTGAAAGACTCTGGCCTCTTCGCAATCTGGTTTTCAGGCAGGGTATTAAACAGAAACTGCCCTGATAAGAGCTACAGAAACCATCAGGCAGGGGGCAGATGCGGGACACACTATGGCTCTAATAATGTTGGATCTGAGTGCAGCCTTCGACACTGTAGCGTATTACACCTTGCTGCAGTGTCTGAATAAAGGCGGTGTCTCAGGATCCACCCTAAAATGGCTAAAGTCCTTCCTGACTGGACGTAGCTTTAAGGTCAGGCTGGGGGCGCACCACTCCAGAGATATTGAATTGCAGCAGGGGGTGCCTCAGGGCTCCGCCCTGAGTCCCATGCTGTTTAATTTATATATGGCGCCGCTGGCAGAGATAGTGCAGAGCTTTGGAGTGAGGGTGGTCTCCTATGCGGATGACACCCAGCTGCTGATCTCCCTATCACAGGCTCCTGGGATTGCCACATCCATCTTTAGGGCTTGCATGCAGGAGCTTGCCTCCTGGATGGATAAGAACTGTCTTAAACTGAATGGCAGCAAAACCGAGGTGCTGGTGGTGGGGGGCAGTACTGCCAGCTGGTCGACGGAGTGGTGGCCCTTGAGCTTGGGTTCAACCCCTGTACTGTGTACCGAGGCGAAAAACCTGGGGGGTTGGTTTGACCCGGCTCTCTCCTATGAAGGGCACATAAGAAGAGTAGTTGGCAAGTGTTTTGGTGTGTTGAAAACTCTGCGTAAAACACTGGATCTTCTCCCGATAGGGGCAAGAAAGACCATGGTACATGCGCTCATAACGTTGCGTCTCGATTATGCCAACGTACTGTATCTTGGGGCCACGGATAAGAGTCTTGGTCGACTGCAGGTTCTGCGCAGCTGGTTCTTAATCAGCCTAGGAAGGCGGCTTCTCAAAAAACCCTCAATGCATTGCACTGGTTGCCACTGAAGGAACGCGTTATGTTCAAGACACTATGTACTTGTCATCGAATTCTTAACAATGCTTGCCCATCCTATCTAAGCGACTTGATCACCGGATATGAGCCTAGGAGGTCCCTGATATCTGCTGGTTCCGGGCTACTGGTGATCCCTAAGGTAAAGAAGGTCAGGATGGGAGGTCGCTCTTTCCGGTTCCGGGGCGCTCAGAATTGGAATAAGCTTCCACAAAAACTCAGGCTGGAAAGTTCCGAGATCAAGTTCAGAAAGATGCTGAAAACCTACTTATTCTCTGGCAGCATGTAAAGATCTCTGCTGAGACGTTCTATGCCTCCCTCTCACCTAGCGCGGGGACACGCCGAGATGGCGTAACCATGCGCTCTATAAATGTCTTTATTATTATTACTAAGTTTATAACTTCACCACACATGCCTTTGCATTGTAAAGGCATGGGTGGTAAAGTTATATGCGGGGTAAAAGATTGCGGAGTAATGGTATTGCGGGGTAATTGCATCTGCATTGTTTTAAATGCGGAGTCATGATATGCGGGAAAATAGTTTGCGGAATAACATCACATATTCTTTGTGGATATATAGCAGCATATCATCCGCGTAGAGGGAGATAGCAAGTGGTCACTGCCTAAACCTCAATGCAGCATGCCATGCTTTTGACAAATTTTGAAAGCCTAAGGCTCAAGCGCCAGAGAAAACAACATCGGAGATAAGGGGCAGCCTTGTTGAGTGTCTCTATTAATTGGGAAGGCCTCTGAGACCCATCCATTAACCCCTAGTCGGGCCACAGGCTCGGTATACAATAGGAGGATCCATTAAAAAAAAGATGTCAGCATGCCTATTCGCCGCAACACTGTGAACATGTACCCCCACTGCAGTGAGTCGAAGGCTTTTGCAGCATCTAATAGCACTGCAACTGCCTGAAAATCTTACTCTAGATAATGAAGCACAGCGAAGACCGTACGCAAGTTATGAGCTGTGGATCTTTTAGGGACGAAGCCTGACTGATGTGGGAGGAGCAGCTTTCGGACCAGTGGTTGCAGCCTGTTTGTAATTATTTTGGCAAAAGTTTTAGCATCAATATTAATTAAAGATAAGAGTCTATATGACTCACATTTATTTGCTACTTTTTCAGGCTTTAGCAATGTGACTATTACTGCCTCTTTCAATGTGGGAGGTAGTACACCCTTTTCATATGCTTCGGCGTATACATCAGTCTTGCCCCTAGCCCCTCAACGTAAGCCTTGTAGAACTCACATGGCAGCCCTTCGAGGCCAGATGCTTAGCATGTGGGTAGGGACATTATAGCTTCCTTCACATCTTCTACATCAAAAGGCCGTGTAAGATACTCCCTCCGGGCCCTCTGATAGCCACCCAAGCACAATATCATCTAAATAGGCAGCGATCTCTGCCTCACTCACCGACAGCCTTTCCCCAACTATTATCTGATGTGGAATGTCATGTAACTCCCTCCCCATCTAGTAACTCTATATCATTTTCCTGGCCCTTCTGCATTGTAATTGTATTAGCCAGTGAGTGACTTGGCCTACCGTCTTCCCAGTAATATCTCAACTTACATCTTCTGGATCTGTGAAGGAGTTCCTGATCTGCTGTTTGATTATAATCTGTCACTAGGTCTCTGATTTTGGCTGGTGTTGCTGCTGTGGGCCTCGCCTCATACTCCCTTTCCAATACTGTTATTTGCGCTGCCAACCCTTGCATTCTTCACCAAAAATCGTGCAGAACACCCGCCTGTGCCCCTATACACTCCCCCTTATCGTCACTTTAAAAGCTTCCCACAGTGTTCCTGCACTCTCAACTGATCCCTCATTTTCAACAAAGAAATTTCTTATCACGTTTCCTATGGTATCGCAAAAGACATAATCCGTGATAGAGGACTGTTGCAGTCTTCACTGAAATGGGGGCCTCACACTTTCCGGGACCTGTAACTCCAGCAACACAGGGGAGTGGTCCAAGAGCGTTTTTGCCAAGTGTGTATGTAATTTTGACTGTCCAGGGACATTCCTCCTCAGATGCCAGCCAATAGTCCAACCTGGAGCATGATCCGTGAGCCGTGGAGACAAAAGTGCTTTCCCTTGTGGTAGGATTACGAAGTCTCCATATATCTCTAAGCCCTTCATCATCCATTAGTTCCAGCAATACCTGTGAAGCCTGTTTTCTCCGCCCTAATGCAGCCTTTGAGCAGTCCAAATCCTCATCTATGCAAAAATTATAATCTGTACATAGAAATCTTTCTCCATACATCATTAAAAAACCCAGGGTCATCAACATTCGGCCCAGACACATTGACCAGCAATACCATTGTGCCTCCCAGGCTACCCATGACCATTGCCGCGTGTCCTGATCATCCGCCTCAGATCTAATCACAGTAAATGGTGTTCCTTTTTTACTAATATCAACCCCCCTTTGGAGTAAGAAGAATACGACACAATTCATCCTATCCAAATAGGCTAAGACAGAGCACATTCTTTGGGGTTGTTAAGCCCCTGTACATTCCAGATTAAAAGCTTTATAGTACTACCCAGACCTGTAACACATTTTTACATTGGCTGCACATTTCCACCCGGGTTATGAACGTAAATTCTAATCTATACAAACCTCGTGTTCATAATACTATATCTGCTGCAAACTTCTCCCCATCACCAGCCCCCCCACTTCAGCAACCCCAACATGCTAAAGACATTCCCTTTGAACATAGACAACCCCCCTAGCGACAAAGCGTCACAATACACATATGGGGTACAGCCACTGGGGAATGCTGGAGTGTCATATACCTCCCGACTTAGGAGGAGGTGGCCGACCTGTCAAATCTTGTTGGAACCTTATTACAATTATAGCTTCTGTTCTGCAGCATTACTATGAGAGCACCAATTAAATATAATCAAAGGAGGCTACCATCAACATATTTTCTTACAAATCGTGATCTCACATGCAGCACCCTGCAGACCATCACCTCTCCATGTACATAACACATATCATAGTGCAAGAGTTACTGTTCCTCATCATCAGTGTCCTTAGAAGCTTCTCGCCTGTGTCCTGTCAATGTTTTGGCATATTCTAGTGCAGCTTTTAGGTTGGTTAAGATTTTAGTTGCACCCTCTTGACTAACCCGGAGCCGAACCGGATACAACATGGCATAGGAAATGTCTTCTGACATCAAAAGCTTCTTAACTGTTGTGAACTCTCTCCTGGCCACCTGTACCGTTGTCGTGAAATCCAGGAAAAAGGCCAGTGAATTACCCTGGTAGTTAATAGGCCCTTTCTCTCGGGCCATACACGGGATAGAATCTCGATTTCTGTAGTTTAACAAACTAGCAATGATGGGAAGCGGTGTTGCACCCGGGACCGGTCGCACCACTAGTGAGCGATTTTCCCGCTCTACTATTAGCATTAGCATTGGCGATAAATTGTCTGCCCCAAATATGTTTTTAAACATTGTCCCCACAAATATCTCCATTTTACCAGTGTTTGTTGATTCAGGCAGCCCAATAATTCTGATGTTATTTCTTCTAGAACTCGCCTCCAAATCTTCATTCTTTGCTTGAATTACTGCCAATGCCTTTTCCATGTTTAGCGATTTGTCTGAAACTGTGGCAAGTTCGTCCTCAGTTTTTGAGACTCTCTGCTCCATCTTCCCTATTGTAGTGTTTTGCTTTTCTGTCTTTGCGGACATGTTGTCTATTCGAGTATTTATAGCGCCTATTTTGCCATCAATTGACTGGAGACTGTGTGGCATTGCTAGAAGTGTGGCTTACAGTGAGGGTGCAGTCTCTGCTGGGGCATCCACTTTTTTGGGCTGCGACCTGCTCAGTTTCCTCATCTCAAACATGAGACAGGGTTGTGACTTGTCAGTTTTTTCCATATTCGGCTTGTGTACACTTTTCTTTTAAAAATAGTGTGATCTTGCCATTTGTGATGAGTGCCACACGTGCGTCATAAGCTGTCTGCACTCACCCACACCCGATTCACTGCACTTTCTTCTGCGTATTGTGCCTTCATTCACAGGAAGCACCACATCCAAGCCTTTGCTTTCTGACGCTCACACCGCTTCTGGAGCTTGAGGTGCGACTAATTATACGTGCTTCACCCCCTTGCCTGAGCAGCTGTGCCCCTACCACTATAGCGGCCTCTTGCCGCTTGCAGCTACACACGTCTTTGTAATCTATTCTTTGCTGTCCTTTAAGCACACTTCTATATCGCTGCTTTAACCTTGCAGGTTGTGTATTTAATCCTGCTGCTCACAGCAGTAACTTTTTTGCCACACTCGCCTCACGCCATCAGCTTGTCTCAGCCTGTATTTACCGGGGCGGACGCACAAGCAGGGTCCTGGTCGCAGGATCCTCTTCAGGCCGCGCCACTGTCCTAGCCGTACCGGGCTGCAGTGCTGCCCCCGGACCTAATCTCTGCACACTTCACTCAGCGCTGTGCCAATCCATCCCGCTTCAGTTTTTTCATTGCATTGGTCCAGCCCGCATTGCTAGCACACAGGACTCTGCTGCCGCTCTCTCAGCAGGCCCTTCCGCAGCGGCCTACAGCACCAGAGGGCCAATTGATCCCAGTTCTTCCTCGCACCTCACCTCAGGTATTGCGCCGCCTGCGAGTGTGTTGCTATTCACTTCCAGATTTTTCTGCTCTGTATTACAGGTCCGGTGCATTACAACCAGTCCTGTCCGCCATTTTTCCTGCTAGGCCTCACCTGGATCGCCACCCATATTTCTCGGGTTCCAGTTCTTTCAGGGCTGCTGGCTTCCTCACGACTTTCAAGGGCCACTCAGATTGCCTATGCGTCCCTTTCGGTGCTCTCGATCTTGGAACAAGCTGCCTTTGGAATTGAGGATGCATCCGTCTGAAGCGAAGTTTCGCGGAAAACTTAAGACTTGGTTCTTTCACTCATCTCCCCGGGACTGGTGTTAAGCGCTGTTGTTGCAGATAGACCGTTCTATGCTGGGATCAGGGAGTTTTCTGGGGGGATAGGGCTCTGTTATTAGGACTGAGATGTCTCAGCGCTGGGACACTCAGTTGTAGTAACCAAGCGCTTTACAAGCTTTAATCTAATCTATCTAATTGCTTACCGGGACTGACGCCTCCCCGCCGACGTCGCCTAACTTTCCCTGACTCGACACATCGCTTCATGGTGGACACGATGCTCGCATCCCCCGTGGCAACCAGGAAACCGATGCTGTGCAGCGTCGTTATACTTCGTTTTCCAAGGAACTGTTGCTTGGTGGTCCGTGTGACTCCGCGCCCGACGCCACACACCACGCGGTCAGCGCCGTACTTTGGATTTATACCTGTCACGATGTTGTAATAGCCCCAGGTGGAGCTATTTTGTTTCTACAAATTCTATTTTTGCAATAACTGTTCGAAAGTGATATTTTGATACATGTAGGTTGGACTTTAGTCGTTTCGGTCTTATTTGGTTTAGATAGAGATACTTTATTTTTCTGAACTGGTGAGGTGTCCGTTTGTGGTGTTTTCACTGCGTTACTGTGAGTTTCGATTACAAATAATTTACACATTGCCTTTGGGATAAGCCTGTCTGCTCGAGCCAAGCTACCAAGTGGGTAAGCAGGGGTTATCTAAAGTGTGTATCCCCCTTACCCTTAAGAAAAAAAATTGTTTCTAGTTCAAAGGGATCAAAAGTTACTAAAAGCTTTGCGACATGTGTTCTCGTGCTGTGGAAGGTCCTTCACAAAGGTTACTTTGTCATCCTTCAGTTGCTTATTTCTGTATTTCAAAATAATGAAGATTTACTATAAAAAAAGTGCTGCATTATGCTGCATAATTTGACTTTTCTTGCTGCATAATATAGTCAACCCTGCTGCATAATTTGGTGCTCCCCTGATGCTTAATTAAAGTGGTCATGACCTAAAGTAATACAATTATATAGCTAAAAAATATAACAGGGATTGTTTGTGTGCTGAATATATGTGTGTTAAGTAAGGATTTTAATGTGTTTCAGTTTAAACATGAGTGTAGTAGGCGAGGTCGTGATATTCTGTGTTGTGAATGATGCCTGATAGAATGTTTGAGATAATGAGGAGTCAACTCATTTTAAACTTGAGCACAACAAGGTAGTCAATCACATTATGTGAAGTAAACAGAACTATCTCACAATGGTATATGTGGATAGTGTGTTTATCATCTATCAGTGAACTTTGACAAAAAGACTGGCCAACCATATAAATGTGGTAACCTAACTAGCCGTGCAAGAGAAAAAATGAGTTAACTATCCAAACCCGCACCTGCATACCCTGGCCTTTGTTCTCATTCTCATCATGTGTATCCCTGGATGTGAGCATAGATTAGGGTCTGGGTTTATATTTAAGCCTGGTTGCATGGTGATGTTGCAGAACACACAACAGTCTAGAAAGTACACCAGCACTCCACCACCCCACCCTTAGTGTACGGTGAAGACATCTGAATCACAATTTGAGGATTCCAAAACTGATGAAGTGCATGCAATATTAGCTCATTTACGTATGTATACCCTATTGTACCTCTGTTGAGATTCTGTGGTTGGACGTCAGTAAGGTGTGAGGAGATGTGGAGAGAGGGAGCATACCAGACATCACCTACAACAAACAAAAGTGATTTTTAATAATGTGTGTGTATTGTGTTGTAGTGATAATTTATTATGTTTGTCATGCCATCCCCAGATGCACATGTGGCCCCAGTGTGAGGTATTGTTACTTACCAATAAACCACATGTTACCGAAATCCCCAGCAACCAGAGGTGACTATTAGAAGATGTAGTCAGGAAAGGCAGCTTGCACATCAATGAAGCAGCCCATAGCATCGCAGACAGCCTGCACATTGATGGCGTGCCATTGGTGCCTGTTGTGAAAAAGATGTGCTATGTGGAGAGAGGGCTGAAGTGCCATGGGGATATAGTCAATGGCACCTAGCACACAAGGGAAGTGGCCAAAGCAAAAAATCCCTTGCCAAACGTTACCTTACTGCCAATAACTGGTGCATGCTGTTGCATGGTGATACACTGGTGCACTTGTTGATGATTGGATATTAATCAAATAAATGTGGCTTTATTTGATAATATGTTTCTGTAGTCAATTGTTGGGAGGGTGTTGCAGTACCTGTGAGTGGGCATGGGTGGTGCTGGATGTACTCCAGGTCTGACCTGGAGTATATTCACTACTGTCTTACAGGCACATGCATCAAGCGATTTTGGAATCGCAAACGGTGCGAATCGCAAAATTCGGCCGTTTGCGATTCTAAAATCACTTTTTGGGATGCATCATTCATTTCTCATGTATCGCAATTTAAGAATTCACAATTTTTTGCGATTTCTTAAATTGCGATAGCATTTAAGGAATCGCAAATTTTGCGATTCCTTAAATGCTATGCATGATTAATTTTAATTTGCGAATTCGCAATTTTGAAGGGAAAAATTACCATGGTAATTTGCGAAAAGTTTAAAAAATGCAAATAAATGCATTTTTGAAACTTACATGTTACACACACACATGCCCTTGGGACATGTGTGTGAGTAAAATGTACTTACATGACATTCCAGGGCTGCAGGGGGGGTCCTTTGGACCCCTCCCTGCACCCTTGAAATTGCATTCTCATTTTGCGATTCCTTAATTGCGAATTCGCAAAATGAGAATGCCTTCCCATTGATTCCTATGGGCTTCTAGTCCCATAGGAATCAATGTAAAGCGTTTCCTTATTTGCGATTCGCAATTAAGGAATCGCAAATAAGGAAAATTAAGAAATCGCTAAAACCTTTGCGATTTCTTGATGCATAGGAATTTGCGATTCCTAAATTGCGATTCCTTAATTTTCGCAATTTAGGAATTGCAAATTCCTACAATGATGCATGTGGCTATTAGTGTCTTTTTTAGTATTAGTAACTTTAGATGAGCAGTTTGTGAATGGCAATGGCAATGGGCTTGCTCTTTTTTGGGTCTTTAACTGCTCCCTTAACTCTCACCCTTTAGTAGCATGTATTCCCCATTTTCCAGCCACTCCCCTCGGTCCCTCCCGCATTTGATACTATAACATATACTTATGTGTAAGGCAACTTTGCAGTTGGGGCAAAGATCGCCGCACGTGAAAAGATAGAAGCGGAGGTGGAAACTCTGCACGTAAGTTTGTGGACGCATTTTATAGTGTGTTAGTAGAACTATTGTAGTACTACTAAATGTACTACGAAATGCAGTTTGTCGTCTGTATTTCATCTTGCTGGTCTCTACAACCTAAGTCCCCCTTTCTGCTTTCCTGCTCTGATAGTTTTTCAACATCTATTTATAATATTTAATATGCTTGGTCTAAACGAGCAAACGCTCATTAAAAAGTACATGTAAAGTACCACCCTTTTTATATACCTGACACCTTTTTTGGAATATAAGGTCTCCGATATTCCCTTGTAGTACAGTCTTGCTTGATTCTAGATGAATCTTGGATTAATTTCTGCAGCACATTCCATAAACATGGCAAATTCGAACATATTTTGGCCCCTTTTTTCTGCAAATCAATCACACTTGCTCAGCCTGTCTTTAAATATACAGGGCCCGATTCACAGAATTAATTTAGGACAAAATCCTAAACGTACTACTTTTGGTATTCACAGAAGTTAGGATTTTGTCTTAAGTTTATCTTAACTATGTCTTAAATCTTTTTTAAGTTTGTCTTAAGACAAACTTAAAACAAAATCCTAAATTCTGTGAATACCAAAAGTAGTACATTTAGGATTTTGTCTTAAGTTAGTTCTGTAAATCGGCCCCACAGAAAATGTGACTGAGGGACACGTAATCACCCCGTGCAGAAGTTTTCAGAGTATATAGAGATAATTTCACGAGGGTTACTCAGTTGGAAGTACAACTGAAGATGTGCAGCTGAGAACTGCCAAGGTTCCCTTCCTACTTCTGCACATTTTGTTCTGCTGGGTCAGCATGCAATGGCCTTCCTCACTAGGCGGATTACCAACACTGCCTTCCATATAAATGCAAATGAATGTTGCCTTTCTGGCATGTACCCGCATCTGTCCATTGCCATTAATATCACAAGAAATAACTTTAGCCAAGGAGCTGATATACACGTGTTCTACAGATGACTTATTTTTGGCTTAATATATTAAATATTTTCTTCAAATGAAAAGGTGTGTTGTTTCTAAAAACAGTAAATCAGTGTCTGGTGTTAGTCAGTACCTACTCGTGAGAAGACATATTACAGTCAGATATTAAGTCTGGCCACGGACAATGTTAGCCGTTTATCAGAGCTGTGTTATCAACATCCAAAGTAAACACAGACCGGGTTTAGGATTACCCCCTTCAGACATTGGTTCACTTGAGCGAACCTCCTTTCAACATGGCTTGAAGAAAGTGTAGTTCGCATTTTGATTACGGCCATAGAAGTATATTACATTCACTGTTAGCGAATGGTAGGGGCACAGCAATAAGCGACACTAGGGGAACAAACTATGGGGCATATTATCAAGGGGGTTTATCTCCGCTTTTTTGGCTTTAAAAGCCAAGAAAGCGGAGATAAAATTATCTCCCTATTACCTAGCTGTCGCTAACACCAGTTAGAGACAGCTAGTAGGAGATAGCGACCATCTTGGGCCCCACTTTGCATGTCAGTGATATTTATCACTAATGACATGCAAAGTGGGCGTGCCAAGATATTAGCGACTGAAAACAGTCGCTAACATCGCTATCTCCTATTACCAACTTTTGGAGATATTCGCGCTAAGCGCGAATATCTCCAAAAGCTAACACCTGCCCTGAGCAGTTCTTAGCCATGTTATCCAATGGGAGGTGGATAACATGGCTAAGAGCATTAGCTCGGTAATGCATGAATATCGCTGACTTTTCAGGGATATTCATGCATTGCGGCGATTTTTATCGCATTTGCATTTGCAGTAAAAATCGCCGCCGCTCAGCGGTAAATTGTTCTCGCTAACCAAGCAATAGCGATAATTATCGCTATTGCTTGGTAATATGCCCCTATGTTACAGGGCTAAGGAAATTCTACAGAAAGAAAAAATACAAATATGCGGCTTAATGTAGCACATTATGAGACAGTCTTATTTTGTTATTGTGTTTGCTTCATACACATTAACAGTAGCTGGGAAAAGGTCAGTATAACATCTAGAAGCCGAAAACCACGACTGAAAGATGTCAAAGTTAACCTTTTCAAAGGTTCCTCCACTGCACAGCATCACATATGGCTCTGCCATGGGTAAAGTGTTATCTATCGGAGTTAGATACAACATTTTGTTGAAATATGCAAACTATGCAGTGGATAATGCTGCAAATCAGGTAAATCCATAGTTATGCAGAAAATGCCATAACTGCAGAAGTGCATGATTTCAGCAGCTGTGGCGATTGGCTAGGTGTGTTAAATGGATGCTATGTTATGTCAAGTAAATTGAATTTATAATACACACGAATCACCCAAGAGGAGTATCTTGGCTCAAACAGGTTGCAGATAATGGACTTGCAAAGTTACAAATTAAGAACAGTGATGTTTTGAATAATTTCCTAAATTTGGCATGGTCAGTGCACATGCGAACATGCAATTGCAGCTCATTCCAGAAGGAAAGGGTAAGGTAGGAAAAAGACCTGGCCCCAGTTTGAGAATTTCTGCTTCGTGTAATAGCAAGTAAAGCCTTGTCACTGGATCATAATGGTCTGACAGGCCAATAATGAGTCAGTTTAGCAGCTAGATAGCTAGGACCATTCCCCCTCAGAGATTTGTGGGTGAGGCAAAACATTTTTAAAATAATTATTTTTCGAACTGGCAGCCCATGAAGGAGAGGAAGCAGCCCAAGCCAGGTTACAGATGAGGCTAGCCTCTGTAATCTGAACATCCTGCAACTTGGAGAGCAATGTTTCATTAGCTGAAGCCAATTAGGACGATGAAGTGAAGCATCCGTACGCTGCAACAGAAGTGCATTGGTGCTTCTAAAAGACCTTAGATGCTCCTGTTGGTGCTGCACCTAATTGTGGCTATGTGAGAGAGTCAGTTGGAGAATGGGCTGAGCAGCAGGATGGCTGCTCCTGGAGGGGCTCTTTACTATAGCTCTTATTCTTAACAACTTAATAAATCAATTTACCTAATCTACACCTGGGATTCTGGACTTCTTTAGATTACAACATGCACCTACCTGTGATTTGTCCTCCTAAGTGTGATTTTCAGTCCTGCTGATTTTTCATCATGATGTGATTTTGCACCCAAATTTGGTATTGCTCTTAAATATGATACCACGATTATGTTTATTTTGCATCAAGAGTGATTTTTCCCCTCAGAGTATTTTTACATCTACATGTGAATTGTGCTCATAAACGTTATCCACACTAATGCTGATGTTGCACCAATGGTGATCTTACACCTCTATGTGCTGGCATCCAAAAGTGAGGCCATACTGACGCACACCTTTTACACATACTGTGACATCTAAAAAACATATTTCAATCTGCAACTAAATGTGAAATTAGACTACTGGAGACTTTGCACCATAGGTGATTTTACACTTACATGCGTATGGGCCCCCAAGTGTGAGTTTTGCTTTCAATCAATCAATCAATCAATCATAGTACTTGTAAAGCAAGATACTTACCCGTGAGGGTCCCAAGGCGCTGAGGGGAGAGGGGAGAGGGGTGCTGCTACAGCTCGAAGAGCCAGGTCTTGTGGAGTCTTCTGAAGGTGAGAAGGTCTTGGGTCTGCCGTATGTGGGTAGGGAGGGTGTTCCAGGTCTTGGCGGCAAGGTAGGAGAAGGATCTGCCACCGGAGGTTGTTCGTTGGATGCGGGGGACAGCGGCGAGGGCGAGGAGCTGACGCTGACCTGTTTAGACATGGAGAGGGAGGATTTGAGGATGAATCCTAGATTGCGTGCATGGTCGGTGGGTGTTGGTGCTGTTCCCAGTGTGGTCGGCCACCAGGAGTCGTCCCAGGCTGAGTGGGGGGATCCGAGAATGAGGACCTCTGTCTTGTCCGAGTTCAGCTTCAGACGGCTGCTCCTCATCCAGTCGGCGATGGCCTTCAGTCCCTCGTGGAGGTTGGTTTTGGCAGTGTGTGGGTACTTGGTGAGGGAGAGGATGAGCTGGGTGTCGTCGGCGTAGGAGATGATGTTGAGGTCATGATGGCGGGCCACTAGTGCGAGGGGGGCCATGTAGACATTGAACAGAGTCGGGCTGAGGGATGAGCCCTGGGGGACGCCGCAGATGATGTTGGTGGCTTCGGATCGGAACGGTGGGAGGCGGACGCTCTGGGTTCTACCAGTGAGGAAGGACGTGGTCCAGTCAAGGGCCTTCTCTTGGATTCTGGCTTCTAGGAGGCGTGTCTTTAGAGTGCGATGGCAGACCATGTTGAAGGCGGCTGACAGGTCCAGGAGGATGAGGGCTGATGTTTCGCCATTGTCTAGTTGGCACCTGATGTCGTCTATGGCGGCGATGAGGGCTGTCTCGGTGCTGTGGTTTCGTCTGAATCCGGACTGGGACGGGTCCAAGATGTTGTTGTCTTCCAGGTGGCGGGCCAGTTGCATGTTGACGATTTTCTCAATGACCGTTGCCGGGAACGGGAACGGGAGCAGGGAGATGGGCCAGAAGTTCTTGAGTTCCTTGGGGTCTACTTTGGGCTTCTTAAGGAGGGCGTTGATTTCAGAGTGCTTCCAGCTTTCCGGGAATGTCGCTGTTTCAAAGGAGATGTTGATGAACTTCCGTCGTTGGGGTGCGATGGCTGCATCTGCTTTGTTAAACATGTGGTGTGGGCACGGGTCAGACGGAGATCAAGAGTGGATTGAGTTCATGACCTTGTGTGTCTTGTCATCGTTGATGCTGGACCAGGAGGTCAGGCGGTTGGCGCTGGTGATGTTCACAGGGGAGGTGGAGTTTGGCGTAGTCGGGGCGGTCGTGGTGTTGAATCTGTTGTGGATCTCAGCGATCTTGTGGTGGAAGAAGATGGCTAGTGAGTCGCACAGTTCTTGTGAGGGCAGGATGTCGTTGGCGTTGGCGCTGGGGTTGGAGAGTTCCTTTTTCGATGCTGAAGAGCTCTTTGCTGTTGTGCGCGTTGTTGTCAAAGCGGTCTTTGAAGGAGGATCTCTTGGCTAGTCTGATGAGGGGGTGGTGTCTGTGGGTGGCGTCCTTGTGGGCTGCGCGGTTGTCCGGTGTGTGTTCGTGTAGCCATGTCTTCTCCAGTTTTCGGCATGCACGTTTGGAGCCTGGAGCTCGTTGGTGAACCATGTGGCTCTCTTGTTGGTGTTGTTGTTGGAGGGTTTCTTGAGCGGGGCGAGGGTGTTGGCGCCGTCGTCGATCCACTGTATGAGGTTGCGGGCTGCGGCGTCAGAGTTGGTGGGGTCGGTGGGTAGGTTCTTGGCAAGGGAGGTGAGCAGCTGGTCTTCGGCGGCGGGGCAGCTGTTGGGTGCGATGGTGCATGGTTGGTTTCTTGAAGGTGAAGTGGATGCAGCGGTGGTCAGTCCAGTGGAGTTCGGTGGTGTGATCGAAGGCGACGTGGGAGCCTGTAGAGAAGATGCGGTCAAGCGTGTGGCTGGTTTCATGGGTGGGTGTGGTGACGAGTTGTCTGAGGCCAAGGTTGGCGAGGTTGGCGATCTGGGTGGGGGAGTTGGTGTCGTTGTTGTTCTCGAGGTGGAAGCTCAGGTCCCTGAGGAGGATGGGGTCCGTGGAGGTGAGTGCGTGGGTGCTGGCGAGGTCGGCGATGGAATCGCTGAACTGAGCCCGGGGTCCGGGTGGTGTGTAGATGAGTGTTCGAATGAGGGTGGTGTTGAGGTTGGTGTGTATCCGGAAGTGCAAGTCTTTGGCGGTGTTGAGGGTGTCGTCTGCGTGGGTGGCAACTTTGAAGGTTGACTTGTGGATGATGGCTATACCTCCTCCGATTCCGTTGGCGCGATCCCTGCGGGTGATCTTGTAACCGTCCAGAATGGATATGGTGATGTCGGGCGCTGAGGAGTCGTTCCACCAGGTCTCGGTCAGGAAGGCCACGTCTGGTGCGGAGGTGTCGAGCAGATCCCAGAACTAGACAGCGTGTTTGCATGCGGAGCGGGTGTTGAGGAGTATGCAGCTGAGGTGGTTGGGTCCAGTCCTTGGAGGTTTGGTGTTTCTGTTGCATGTGAAGCTGCAGGTGCAGCAGAAGGGTCCGTGGGTCCGGTTTGGGTTAGCCTGGCAGCAGGTGTGATTTCGGCCGGCGTTGAGTGCGTGGATGATGCTGGCGTCGTAGTGGATTCTGGTGTTGTGGCGTTCGCGGGGTCCAGGGGTTCTGGTGCTGGGTGCGGTCCAGGCGCAGACGGGCTTGTATTTGGCACCCCAGCGGCGCGCGGCCACTGGATGGCCGCTTCTCGGCCTGTATATGAGGAGGCGGGAGCGAGGAGGCCAACGGGTGTGCTGGGGGCGGGGCCGTAGGGAGGCAGCAGCGGGAAGGCCTGGTCGGGAGCGGTAGGGGGCGGGGGGAAACTGGCACGCAGGGTGAGGGATAGAGCCCAGGAACCAGGAGGCAGGCAACAAGGGGCAGGAACCAGGCAATCCGACTGGCAGGAGGCGAGAACCGGTGTGGGGGCGACCTGCCTGCAAGCAGGGTCAAAGGTCGCTCCAGCTACTGCCGCTCGGCCAGTATATGATGAGACTTGGGAGGAAGGAGCAGCTGGGGGGCGGGAGCGGGGAGGCCAATGGATGTGCTGGGGGTCGGGCCGCAGGGAGGCAGCTGCGGGAAGGCCGGGTCGGGAGCGGTGGGGAGTGGGGGGGAAACTGGCGCGCAGGGTGAGCGAAAGAGCCCAGGAACCAGGAGGCAGGCAGCAAGGGGCAGGAACCAGGCAATTCGGCTGGCAGGAGGTGAGTAGAGGTGTGGGGGCGACCTGCCTGCAAGCAGGGTCAAAGGTCACTTTCATATGTTTTTGCACTTATGTGTTTTTGCATCTAAGTGGTTTTGCACATTCCTGCTGATTTTGCACCAAAAATGATTTTGCATCTAAATATGTTTTTAGATTCTGCACATTTTCACTCTCCTGTTAATTTTCAATAAGGGTTATTTCCACGTAAAAATGTTTTCCTCCAAATTTGTTGTTTACTTCTTAAAGTGTTTCGATACTGTTGTGGATGTTATACCAAGGGCGACTATGCAAATAAATGTAATGTTGCACATAAATGTGTCTTTGGCTTTAAAGAATCTGCACACTTGTGTTGGTGTTGCACCATGGGTGATTTTGCACCTGAATGTTATCTTGCACATAAATTTGAATTTGATCCTGAAATGGAAATCATGATTTCAAAAGTATTTCCACACTGCTAATGGCCAGAGTTGATTTCATATCTACATGTGATTCTGCACCTAAATATGCTACACGTATGTGCACTAGGGGAGGATACTGCAGCCAAAGTTTTTCACACATGTGGGTTCATTTTAATCCACAACTTTACCACCTATTTTGACTTATCAGTACTGCATTTTTTCTCTTTACTGAGTGATACCAGAGGATTGCATACGAAGGCTGTCTCATGCTGAATCGGCTTCTCCCCTCATCTGTCCAAAACTATATTTAAATACAACAAGCACAAGTCCTGACAGCTAACACATGAATCTTAGTCATTTGTAAAAACTATAGCCTCAATATGGATTTCATTAAAATTGACCTAATTTTTTTCACATAAGACATAGCATTCTGGAATGATCCATTAAGCTTTTTCTTCTTAGTCTCAAACACCTACAGAATCCCTGTTTTATGTTTTCATGACCAGAAATGTGAGCTACACTCATCTCTAGGAAAAATGGAATGGGCCTAATCCAATCCTTGGATATCAACACCCTCAACTGCACTATATCTAGGCATTAACAACGGCCTGGTCCAACGCCTTCAGATTGTGCAAAATGCAGCGGCCCGGTTTGTCGTGGATGCCCCGAAATACTCCTCAGGCTCTGCCATCAGAAAGAACCTGCATTGGCTTCCCATGCAGGCTAGGATAAACATTAAGGCTCTCTGCCTTACACATCGTGCTCTGAACGGGACTGGGCCCGAAGACATTCGTTTACTTGTGTCCCACTATGTCCCCTGTAGGGCTCTTCGCTCCTCCAACAAAAATCTGTTGGTTGTCCCCCGAGTATCCAAGGCCAGATGGGGCAGAAGGGCCTTCCGCTTCCTCGCACCCAGAGTTTGGAACACGCTCCCTGATGACCTTAAGGGTCTTGCTTCCCATGCCCTTTTCCGCAAAGCACTCAAGACCTGGCTCTTTCAAGAAGCATACCTGTAACCTGCCCCTTGCCCTCCTCTGATCAGACTGCTGTACCATCTATCAGCGCCTTGATGCCTATGGGTTTAGTTGCGCTCTATAAATCCAAATTTCATTCATTCATTCATTCATTCAACTTCACCATGTCGGTTGACACCGTGGTGGCCCTAAGAGCTTCTGCCATGGTCATGGACCTTAAAACTGATACAATACCTGCTATATTTACTGATTATAACACCTCTACTTCACGCATATCTACTCTCCCTTCTCACAATTGTCATCCCAATCACACCCAGTGAATGGCAACAGAAATCAAGGTAATCCAAACCATAACTTAGAAAAAAGACTGACATAGGCAAAAATACTATCATTCAACAAACACACAGCCCTCTTGGTGGTCAAGACTGCCACTTTATAGTTTTTTAAGTCTTTCACCCTACTGGTCCAGTCTAGCTACACCTAAACAAAATGTTCCTAAAACAATAACGTTTATAGGATCTTTTGGTGATGTATCTAACCGAATTAAAGACCAGATAGGAAATTAATTAATATCTGAATGCTGTTAATTGCATAACTAAAGACTAATGATAATGATAGCAGAAATGTTGCATTCAGTTTGTTATGTTGCATTTGAAAAATGGCAAGTACAATATTAGAAGTTATATCATGCAAACAACATGGGTGCTGAAACTGAAGTGAATTAAACACCTAACAATAATAAAAATAGGACATTGGCCATGTGTGGGGCATTCTCTCATGGAAAAAAAATACTGACTTTACACACTTTATGGAATTTGGGGCATGAGGACCGAGGCCCCCATCAATTATAGCAGCTTCCAAGAGAAAAATGCTCACACTGGCAAACTGTACAAAATGTTTGACATATGGAACGCACGAGGTACATTGAGGCATCAACGGCACCATTCTAGCACTGACATATTGAGGAAATTCTTGGTAGAAGGGTGGCATCGATAGCTTGTAGAAGCACACTTGGCAACATTTTGGTCCTTGAATAATAGAGGTAGTTCTTGACATACAGAAACAGGTTTGACGTAGGACCAACATTTCTGGCCCAGCATATTGGAGGTAATTTTGACATACGGGGCACCTATGGCAAATATTGAAACATATCGGTCACTACTGAAAACTATCATGCTTCCTTAACACACGATGAAAGTACTGGAATATTTTGCAAGTTTCCCTTTAAAAGCCTTATGCTTCAGCAAGTTGAAAAAAGTGTTTTAAAATACTCTGTTTGTTCTCATTTAAAACAAGCATTAGAAATGCAATAGGTCTCGCATTATTTTAAGTTAGAGCTATTGACATAGCTCAACAGTTACCGGACAGAAATTGCCACTTTGAAGGTGCCGAACAGAGCACTGCTACGTGAAATGGCCTGAAAGCCTAAAACGATGGTAATAGCCTACAAAATAAAAAGGCAGATCAGGATGACCAGGCGGAACCGTGGACGGACGTATTGGGATGGCCAATGCAAGCAAACAATGAGTGCAATTGCCTGGGCCTGACCCAAGCACGCAAAGGCGGGAGAATCCGACCCAATGCACCAATAAAAACCCTGTATTTCTAAACGGCACAACAACTGACAAACGGCAATTTATGGGCATGCCAAAAGCCGATAGAGAAGATAACAACAAGTCTTGCAGACAGCGCATGCACGCTGCCTAGGCTCAACCTAGAGATTTTCTCGGAGGAGAAACTCCCCAAACCCTTTTTGAAGGTCAGTGCTGTTATTCGTGGCAAATATTATGCTCCACCACTTTCAAAGATTGCCAGCCACTGTTGCATTTTCTGCAAGACTTTTTAGCATTCCTTCAGAGGTTAGAAGACATCAAACTGTGGGGCATATTACCAAGGGGTGCGATAGGCAATTATCGCCGGTTTAGCGGCCGTTTTCGCCCGCTAAGCGGCGATAATTCTATCGCTTTATTAGCAAGCTGTCACTAACTGATGTTAGCGACAGCTTTTAGGCGATAGCGAGCAGTTTGGGGCCCTCTTTGCATGTCAGCGATAATTATCGCTAATGACATGCAAAGTGGGCATACCCAACCTGTCAGCGACTGAAAGCAGTCGCTAACGTCGCTATCGCCTATTAGCAAGGCAGGCGTAGCGATGGAAATATTCCCGCTATCGCCAAAAACGAACGCCTGCTCAGACCAGTTCTTAGCCATGTTATCCAATGGGAGGTGGATAACATGGCTAAGAGCATTTTGTCGCTAATGCGTGAATATCGCTCTATTCTCAGCGATATTCACACATTTTGCTGCTATCGCTGGATATTATAGCACAATGGAGAAAAATGTTGCTAATAGCATCTTTTCTCCGCTAACATATCCAGCAATAGGCAGCGATAATAAAAATAGCTACTTGTTGGTAATATTCCCCTGTGTCATTTAGACTCTTCAGAAATGCAAATCATCATTTAAGGGGCAGTGCAACCTTTCCCCATTGTGAGGTCTATAAAATTTGTGGTAAATATGCAAGGCAAAATCTCCTAATTCACCAACATTTGTGCAAAGAATTTGTGACAAATCCACTGACACAGCTGTCATGTGGCTAGGTTTGAACCGGGAAGAAATCCTGGTATTTTACATGTACATGTATACATTTATACAGTTGCCTTCTTTTTCCACACACTGACTTTTGACACACATTTGTGAAGGTGCAGGATTAGTTTCTCTGAATCCACATTGCTTACAATTCCACTTCGTACGTACACTATCACGACACCATGAACATTCGGTACATGACCCGAACATACATTGTGCAAATGTTGTTGTTTATTATTCGTCCATAAGGCGACAGCGCTATCACAGAGACAATAAACATTGTCAGCTCTGCTGAAGCCTCAACACGAAGCATGAATGCTATTGGTTTAAATACACATGCATTTCCGTATTCTAATTAGAGGAGCACTCTGTTGTCATTGCAAGGTCATTCCTATCAATGAAGTCGCAACCCAGGTGATTCCTATTTACCCTTTGCGAGGGAGGTCCAACTTGTGACCAAGAGGGGGACCTACATACCTTGCCTTCAGGTAATGAAGATTTAGATAATCCGGTATGGGATTCTTGGCAGAGCAACCGCTCTAGGCTTCTAGATTAGGGAATGCATAGTAGGAGTAGACTAAATACAGTATTCATATGCCAATATATATACCCTGCTTTAGCACAATGGTGGAATCATTCATTATTTTCACTGTCCTTATATTACTTATCACTTTTGTCTGCTTCTGTCTATTAATCATTGTAGCACATGTATTTTATACAAGAATCATTATGGTTCAATAAATAATTAAAACACCCCTTTCTGTATTTCTTATATACCTCTCTGAGTGAGCCCAAGTGATTGATCGAAAAGGTACTCGATCTGTTACCACAATTCCTTCGGGGGGTCAGGGTTGTCCTGTTCTGAGGTTGCCCAAACCATTTGCTACCTACCTAGAGTTAGGGCTAATTATTACGGCACTGTGAGCTAGCAGGCCTATAGGCCAACATATCCTGAGGGGGTGCATGGAACCAGTCTGGCAACATCCCAACGTTTATGTTGTCCAAGAAACAAACAGTTCCTACTGAACAGTGGAAACTGTGTGGCACAGCTTGGGTAGTATCTGCTAATTTTAGAATGCAAATTCCAGAAAAGAAACTGAGAGAATGTCACCCTAAACCTGACGACATAAAAACATGGCATAAATGCAACATTTGTGGCTGAAAACACCTAAAAACAATGTCATGTGTAATATGTTGAATAAAAGGAGGTTGGTTTAGCGTGCATTAGCATAAAATCATTAGGCCCATGGATAACATGGAGCTAGATCCAAGCAGAATCTATGCAGATTACAGAAATCAACTGAAAAAAACACAAAGAAACTACCGGTCTGCAGACAGTGAGACAAAAAATGGCAGAGAAGCTACAATGTCTCAATCAGAACAAGCACACACTCGCGGAGTGAAAAGGAATCCCATCAGCCCACCACAGTGGCAGAGCATCATCATCTGGGATTAACTGTGGGTTGCATGAATAGTGCAGCCCACACCAGTTAATGGAAAAGCTGCACTAAATTCAAATCCAGCGAAAGATGTGCAAGAGTTAAAATTGACTACTAAGACACTTCAATAACTTTAATAGGCGCTATCCTAATGTCAAATCTAAAAGCAAAGTGCTGATAGTTTGAAAAAATAACTATCATTAGCGATAGATTGACAGTTCTACATGTTTCAGCTACGAAGGTATCATTAAACCAGGCTTTCGTCAGGACCAATATACTACTGCGCTACTGCAAATGTGATAAAGAACTGTGCAAAAACAAATAAACAATTGGTGCAATACACTCTACCAGTTCCTGTGAGTCGCAAATGGTTGTCAGATATCACACGAACTTCAAGCTCATTCCTAAAAAAACAAATGTTGGTAGTAAACAATTTCTAAAGCGATCCAGAAAACATAGCAACTCTATCACTCAATGTCTCATCTTTTAATACTGGCAATAATGTCCAATATACCACTCTATTGTAGCTAAAGTGGTCATTAACTAATAATTTTATGAAATTTGTACTCACCCATCTTTGTGTGGGAGTACTCCTCACCTCACCTGGCAACTGCTCAGTGAATGAGGCCCGCTCTGTATTGTGGGTAAACACATACGTTACAAACAGAGTGAGTATCTCTGTATGCCAGTCTCCCATCTTACACACAAAAAAACCTTGTCGCGAGAATAACCATACTGACCATGGCCTCCTTCCAAGACCCTCAAAACTAGATAAACGTAAAAAGAATTGTCTATATAGGACTAGATCGTATAAGTCCTAACAATCCATTTTATCATTCTATATCAGACGATGTAATTATTATTGATCATAATCCATATGTCGTGACTCTCAAACCACAAGATGCGTGCGTATTTTGCGCTCTCATCATGTAAGTAATTTGGCCAAAGAGCCCTTAGAACCACAAAAAACAAAGATCAGACAAGAAACACAAAGCCGTCTATATTTAAGTAAAACCGAACTGTACAAGTTAGAAAACCGTCGATCAGACCCGCCATCCTCCTCACCTGTCCGTCAGTACCACAGGCTTTACCGAGCCAAAGGGGAGGTAACCGAATGGGCAGGAGTCATCCAGTTAAATCCACTTACTGAGAAGCGATCATTGGGCCCGCATTGTCACATGGTGGTCATAGCAACTATCGACATTGTCTCACTGTCTGCAGACCGGTAGTTTCTTTATGTTTGTTCAGTTGTAATACGGGGACAGGACACTGCCTGGTCTTTAAATATTGACTCCCTAGGACCCCCTTTTGTTAAAAATGTTGTGTATGTGATTACAGAAATCAGACATTTGCAAAGTATATGGAATAGTTTCTAAACATTTTAACTTTAATCATCTTACATTATAAGGCATAGTAACGTTAATGGGCCCACAATCACATGATTGAAAGGTTAAGTGGCCAAGGAAGAACTAGAGCCCAGGTCTCCATGTGTAAAGGTGAGCAAGACCCAGCCACATTATCCACCTTGCTGGAATTATAACACGGAACGGTGGCAGTACTTCAGTATAATCCAGGAACACATGTAGTCAGATAGGAGGTATGTTTGGAGCGTTTTCGCATGAGGAAGAAATTTCCACTGGCAGAACTTGCATCATTGTCACAAATTCCTGCACGTGAAATCACAGCAGTTTCACCACAATTACCCAATTTCACCAGAGTTACACAAAAGTCTACACATGGTAGATTAAGCACTGCCTTCATCGCAGAGGTGGTATTTCTGATGGTGGTGCTGGCACTTGTGCTGCTGATATTCTATCCTAGGAGCCAAGAAGGACGCTGGTGGAGGGAGCATTTCGCCTTCAAGTGGTTTTCCCACTGCCTGAACTGTAACTCCTCTTTTCCTTGTTTCGTAGAAAGAATTAGACCAGCCGCGGTCCATGCAGGTAAGAGCAGTGGATCCCGGCGGTGGGGGGATTTCGACAGACGATGACAAGTGAAAATTAATTATTTATTTAATTTTCCCTCGCCGTCGTCCATCGAAATCCCCCTTCATCAGGCTCCACCTCCCACCGCAAATAAGCAATGCTCTCGCAACCACAATTACAATGTAATGAATAAAAATGTATCTCAATGGAGTTATGACAATTCTTTAGTAATATGCAAAAGCAAATCTTTGTATCTTTTTTTCCTTTAGGAAGGTCGTTCATTTGATCCACATTCAGCCGACACGTGTTTCGTCGTGTTCAAAGTTGAGTCAACACGACTCTTCAGGGCTGGTGGAAAGACCCACAAGTCAGTAGGTCGGTAATGAGAGACACTTGGATTTCGGGTGGATAGTTCCGTGTATGTAGTTAATGAGCGTTGGATTGTACATATGGAATCACCGCTCCGAGTTTAGAGCAAACAGTTATTCATCTATAAAAATGTTCTTCAAAGCCAAGTACGGCGGACGAGCATCAAAGTGAACTAGACACGTGTGTGTATCCAGCTGTACCGGGAGGGGATCCAATTCAAAGTTCTAGAAAATGGTTGACGTTCGATCCATCTGTGGATTGCGAACAAAACAGTAGTATCCCTCCTCTGTGTGTTCCCGGTCGCCGTATTTTTGTCCAATAATCCTCTTAACGTTTACTCTAGGCAGAGCGCCCTAACTTTCTGAAATTCTAAAAAAAAACCACAGCTATTCCACCTCCCACCGCTCCTACCTACATGGGCCGCGACTGAATTAGATCTTTCATTGGAATCTTCAGTTAGATGTTCAGAATGTGAGAATTTCATTGCCCCCTGAGCCCTATAAATGTATAATGATTTACGTTTTCACAAATATTTGCAGCGGCAGAGACAGCTTAATAAAAACGAAGATCGGTTTGCAGGGGTTCCCAACTCACCGGACATTGGATCCTTAGGCTGCCACCAGGGCCAGCCCTTGCTCCAATAGCGTCTTGGACGGAGAGAAACACGCCATCCGCTCTACTGCTAGTGAATAAAAAACAAATGAGACAGCCCCTTTGCACAGGTCTGTCCTTGGCTGGCTACATTAAGGCAGTGACTTTCCTTTAAACACACATCTCTGCACCTTCCCCAGCTCACCTGAATCACCTGCAACTTAGCTCCCTCAGACTGGTTCTAAGTTGTTTTTTGGAGAGGGGAAAGGATGTTGAGGTGTGGCAGCAGAGGGTGAAAGGTAGGCATAGAAGGGGGTTGATAGGGTATTAAAAACAGTGACTGCAGCAGTTTAAAAACTATTAAAAACACTCTAAGTGGAATCACTGGAACCAAGATAGAGGGCGTTGCTGTTTGCAGGACAATTATGCAGACATTTCTTTTTGCCCATTTGATGATTGGCACCCTGGGCCAAGGTCGCTCATGCCAAAAGCCGGCTCTGATTGCCACTAAAAGCTAGCTTATTAAGAACTCCTCGGCCCTTGGTGTAGCTAGTTTGAGCAATTGAACCTTAATTCATAGTATGGGGCTGTGGCTATTGAGGCATGGTACAGTAAAGCATAATTATAACAGTGAAAGATGTTATTTTGTCTTAAGGCACAGTACTTTAGTTATGTAAGTATATTTACACCATGCCAATGACAATAAGGGTGACCCAATAAGACATTTTATTAGAACAAGCCCACTTACAAACACACTTTTATTACTGGAGTGCAAATGTTAAATTGCTCTTTAGTGCTGTGGTACAAGGTAATTGACATGAGAAATTTAGTGTAATTGACATTCTGTCTCACACTAATTTTGTAATGATAGAGAAAAACAACTTTGCTAATAGTCACTAGGTCTAGTCAGTGTTGTTTTCTCTTAATGGATGATTTAACCCATCGGTTTCTGGGTATAAATACTTTTGTTTCTTACTACTTCACATGGGGAACAGCATGGCGTACACCATCTATGCAGATGTGCAGAGAATACTATGCTATTTTCTACTGTTATTAATGGAGGGGCACAATACCACACTCAAGACCTAGTGACTTTACCTTTCGTGAATCATGGCCCCTTCCAACACTCAACAATGGTAATAAATAATGTTAGACCTGGCATTTTTGGCATGTTTTGCCTCTGCCTTTTTGCTTCTGATCTCCTGTTTTTGACAGTGTGCGGAATTTCGTTTTTGCTGGCTTTCCAGCTATGGGCACTTTACCACTGCTGATCAGTGCTAATGTGCAAGTGCTCCCTGTGCAAATTGTGATTGTGATTGGTTATTCATGATTGCCATATTTGATGTCCTGGTAAGTCTCTAGTAAAGTGTACAGTGTGTGCCCACGGCCTGTAAAGCAAGTGCTACTAGTTGGCCTGCAGCACTAATTTGTGCCACCCACACAAGTCCCACACGAGTAGCCCCACAACCAAGTCTCAGACCTGCCACTGCAATGTCTGTGTGTGCAGTTGTATACTGCCATGTTGATCTGCATGTTTACCCACTTGCCAGGCCTAAACATTCCATTTTACTACATGTAAGGCACCCCTAAGGTAGGCTCAAGGTAGCTTCATGGGCAGGGTCAGTGTATTTAAAGGGTAGGACATGTGCTGGTGTGTTTTCCATGTCCTGATAGTTAAATACTGCTAATTTAATTTTTCACTATTGCAAGGACTATCTCTCCCATATGTTATCATTGGAGCTGCCTTTTAACCTCTTACAAGTGTAACTTCCAATGGGGAGAGATAGAGAGTTAGAGCTTGGGGTCCCTGAACTCACCATTTAAAAATACATCTTTTAGTGAAAATAGGGCCATATGCATCAAGCAAATTAGCAGTCGCAAAGGCCGAATTTCTGCGAATTTCGGCCTTTTCCGAATGCTAATTTGCTAAATGGAATGTATGAAACATTTTCGTAGCAAAATAAGGAATCGCAAAATTTGCCATTCCTTATTTTGCGATTGCACTTAAGGAATCACAAATTTAGCGATTCCTTAAATGCAATGTATCAAATAAAAATTAATGCAAAAATGCCCATAAGGAATCGCAAATTACCACCAACTTCTAGTTGGTGGTAAGTTGCGAATTCTTTTGAAAAAGCTATTTATTTAAAATCCAAAGGTGGCATATGACGCTCATACATGCCCTTAGGGCATGTATGTGCGCCATATGCCCACACATGTCATTTTCAGGGGTGCAGCAGGGTGTTCTTGTGACACCCCTGCACCCTTGAAAATATTCCTAAATTGTGATTAGCAAATTGCTAATCGCAATTTTCCCCTTCATTCCTATGGGCCTCCTTGCCCTAGAAATGAATGGGAAAATTGCGATCAGCAATTTGCTAATCGCAATTTAGGAATGTTAAGGAATCGCTAAAAAGAAGTGATTTCCTACATACATACCATTTTGCGATTTCTAAATAGCGATTCCTTATAAATCGCTATTTAGAAATGGCAAATTGGCATGATGATACATATGGCCCTTAGTTTTTAAGTTGCGTTTTTGAAAATGCCACTTTTAGAAAGTGGGCATTTTCTTGCTTTACCATTTTGTTCCTCTCACTGCCTGTGGAATCCACATCTGAGGGGGAATGACAGGTAGGCTGTTAGTGCATTCACTCTAGACAGTCACATAAAGGGAGCTGAGGTGTGCCCTGTATATCCTGATGGCCCATCACCAGGCTGATGGGTGTTCTTGAGCTAGAGTAGTGGAGGAAGTTGTCACTGACACCACAATAGGGTTGTGCCTGTCCTCACATAAAGCTGTCTCCACCCCCTGTAGTGTATCTGGAGCCATGTCAGGGAAAGGCATGGTCTTGTTTACTACAAAGACTTTCTTTCAAGTTTGCATACTCCAATGGCAGAAACTGGTATAAGTACTGGAGCTGTGACACTATAACTTCAGAACACTTATGGACTAAGAGCAGATTCTGCCAAGAAAAAGAGTTGGAGAAGCTGTAGGAGGGGCTGTGCTGGCCTGCAGCTTGCTTCTTCTACTTCTGTCTTGAACAGTGAAAGGACTGCACTTTGCTTTATCTATCCTGCTTCCAAGGCTCTCCAAGGACTTGTGTGTGCTTGCCTCCTGTTAAGAAGTCTCATGGCTATCAAAGACTTCACCTGCAGCACCTGAATTTCTCTGCTGGGAGTTCTGACCTACCAAGTGGTGCCAAGTCCAGTTCTGGGCCCTTGGAGGTGGTTTTGCTGCAAAGAGAGAAGAAAATCCTAGCCTCAAATCTCAGCGCCCATTTTTCCGATTCAGCACCACTGTGCAGTTGAAGACTCAACGCATCGCCGCCGTGCGGCTGAAGAATCGACGCAGCTCCTGCCGTGTGACTGAAAGATTACCGTAGCCTGAGCTCCGAGCACCCTGGCAGTGACATCTGTGGCACCCGCTTCAACTTCGGTGCAGACCCTGCTGACCAGCTGAAGAATTAACGCATCACCTGCTTAGCGGCTGTGAAATCAACACAGCACCTGCTCTGCTGCATCGACCCAGATCGCTGGGATTTTCCACGCATTGCATTTGGTCAGATCCAAGGTGCTCAAGTACTTTGCAGTAGCCAAGGGATCTGCAAAGTCATCCACTCTGGAAATTGGATGGTCATCAGCAGGGCCAGACTGAGAGCTGAAACTGGCCCTGGCAAACTGCTCAGTTGGGGGGAGGGGAGGGCCCACAGGGGGTGCAGCCTAGCTGTTTGCTATGGCCGGTTTCGGCCAATTTTGTTATAGAGGGACGATATTGCTGGCCCCTGGTAACAAAAACAACCCCCGGGGGCCCAAAACCAGCCCCCACCCTGGCAGCCCACCGGGAAAATGCCCGGTGCCCTCTTCGGCTGGGGGCTCGGTAGTCCACACAGAACCGCAAGTCAGTAGATTGTTGCTTTGGTACTAGAACCACCGGACTACACCAAGGACTAAGAGAACTCTCAATGACTCCCAGGTCCAACATTTTGGTAACTTCCACCTTAATGCTTCTTTGAACCCAGTCAAACATTCTGGACATTCTGCCTTTCACTAGCAGACGGTCACCCATTTCTATGTCATGCGCAGAGACAGGTGTCAATGCTGGAGTCAGCAAAAACAGGTTAGCAAACCATCCCAACACCTCTCTACACTCTCTCTGTTGCTCAGTCGTTAACTCAGAGGCTAACAGAATGCCTTCCATTGTACCATCCTTCATGTCACTATGCAGTAAGTCAGGAAGAGGCAGACTGTCTTCCTCAACTTCCTCTGCCATAGCAATGACATTCACTGTGTAGTCTCTCCGAAGGTTAGGCTTAAGCCTGTTAACATAGAGCATCCTTTTGGGTTCCCTTGGGGCAACCGTGTCCACTAAGTAGTTTACCTCAGACACTTTCTGCACAACCTTGTATGGCTCACAGCATTTGTCCTTTAAAGCCCTGGGACAAAAAGCCTTTAGCAAAACACCTTCTCACCCTCTTGATGCCCAGTCAGCGTAGGTCATATCATTCCTTCATCAGTGCTTGGCTTGCCTGAAGGTTTTCCTTTGCCTGACTCATGTATTGTGCTATTAACATCCTGAGGCCAATCACATAGTCCACCACATCCTTCAGTGGAGACTCTGATGTTTCTTCCCACAATTTTCTTACTACGGTGAATGGACCCCACACCGGGTGTCTATACAGTAGTTCAAAGGAAATGAACCCTACTCCCTTCTACGGAATCTCTCAGTAGGCAGACAAGAGGCATAGCAGAAGAAGAGCCCTCTTTTTCCTGAGTTTCTATGACAGAGTTTCCATTATGATTTTTAGAATCTTGTTTAACCTCTACTCAAACTATTGGTTTGTGGATGGTATGCCGTGGAGAAGTGGTATGTCACACCAGCTTGCTCTCACATCTCTTTTAAATAAGAAGTCCAACATTACTATTCTTGGAAATCCTACAATAGAAATAAATCCCTATGACAGTTCTTGCTACCAATTTTTCAGCCACGCTCCTCAGAGGATCAGCTTCAGGGAACTTTGTGGTGTGATCTACCACAACAAAGATGTATCTGTTGCCAGACTGTGAGAGGGGGTTGAATGGGCCCACAAGTTATATTTCCTCCTGCTCAATTGGAATACCTACAACTGGTAGATGCACTAACAGTACCTTTATCTTCCTTCCTGTCTTACCTCTCATCTGGCAAGCTGGACAGATTCTGCAGAGCCTCTCTGTGTCTCTGCGTATCCCTGGTCAGTAGAACAGAAGGTCCAACCTATCCTGGATTTTCTAATCCCTGAGTGTCCTGCTCAGGGCACTTCATGGGTCTGTGACTATAGGAAGTCCCTTCCCACTAATGGAACCACTAGCCTCTTGCTAGTACACGACCGTTGGGCACTCCTACTGTGCCTTGCAGAAATCTTCTTGGGTAGGCCCCCCAGCGACTGACAAAACCAGCAGCTCTGGGAGCGACCTAGATTCCAACAAATAGTCCTCTTTGGAAGCCTCATCCTCTTCTCCTTCTGGAGCAGAAGCAAAGACCTCCACGGTCACTGTCTTACCAGAGTCTACTCTTTTCTGCAAACTACTTTGTCCTGGTCCCTGCAAATCAGAGGCGGTCCCAGTCTCACTCTGAGACTGACAAACAGCTTGTGCTCTGGTCAACACAGCTGATGTTATCCAAGCCATAAAGGCTTCTGGTCCTGGCACCAATCCAGGGGCAATCAAATCAATGCCTAAGAGACATCCAGCTCCCTGCTTTTCCCTTACCCTGACATCAGTCATGGCCATCTCAACCCTGGCAAGTGACTACTCCATGCCCTGTCGACTGGCTACCAACCCTCTATGCTTGGCTCCAAGGAGTATCTCCTCAGGCTTAAGGTACTTCCTTTCACCCGTAATGCGGAACGCTCCAGTATCCCTCAGGGCAGGCACTCTCCTGCCATTGATACTAACTTCCTGCACAAATCCCATTGTATTAGGATAGATGTGCTTCAGAGCATCTGGGTCTCTCTCCCAAATGTCCATAACTGCTAGGTTGAGTGCAAGCAATCCCTTTCGGGTACCTTCACCCACATGCATGCTATGCCAGGTGTCGCTGTGTCAAGTTCCTTCTTTTGACCTTCTCTCATGTAATGTCCCACCCTGTGGCACTAGAAACAAGTCACCACCTTGGTCTTAGAAGGGCGTGCTTTGCTTCCCTTCTCATGATGCTCCTTCCTGGACACACATTATCATTTAGACTTTCCCTGGGCCCTCCTCGTATCCGATGAAAATTACCCTTGCCCTTACCCTCCGATTTGGGATCAGCCTGTGGAGAATTCTTCTCCCCCTTTGGCTTAGAACCATGCTGATCCAGCCCTTTGTGAACCTTGTTAGCAAACCACTTAACGCTGCAAGTTTTGTTGGATCCCTCTCTGTCAGATCAGACAGACAGGTATCGCCTAAGTGGAGAGAGTACTCCTCCTTGAATCATCCTGTCACCATCAACTGGTTTAGGGACTAAAAATCCTTGGTCTCCATTCCTCTTACCCACTCATTCCATTCAAGCAATACCCCTTGAATAAAAGTCTCAAACAGAACACTAACCCTCGCTTTCAGACAGTCACCAAATCTCTGCAGGTATTGAGCTGACTTCCTTCATTCGCTCAGAGACCATCTGGTCTGCCACAGGTTTTGTCCCAGTAACAGCTGTCCCTTCCAAAGCCATGCACTCCAATAACCATTTCTGCTCTGATGACAGAACCGCTCCGTCATCAGCCTCGGTAGCGCTGTGCTGATGACAAAGCGGTTCCGTCATTGGTCCGCTCGCCGGGCCTGTGGAGCGCGGATTCCGCGCCTGCGCTGGGCGTTCTTTTGAGTTGGCGGGGCCATGAAGGAACCGCTCCGTCATAAGCACAGCGCTACCAAGGTTGATGACGGAGCGGTTCCGTCGTCAGCAGGAGAGCGCCACGCGGCCCCCCCTACCCCCTAGCGCTGCAGCGGAATTGCCGCCGCAGCGAAGGGGTTAAGGAAGCTGCATTAGATACCTCATTTAAGGCCTGCACTTTACAAGTGACCTGAAAACTCAGACACCATTCCAAAATATCCAAACTTCCAGTTCCACAAACACCTGTACAACAGCTCAGATATGAATGTTTGAGTATTGTCAAGAATAACATATAGATATTAATTGTTTGCATAAGATGCATAAGAAATAGTTTGCACACCCGACAGAACCATTGTCTTTGTTTATAGACCCATACTTAGGTTCTGAGAGACACAGGGTCGCCCCATTTTTGTTTAACTTGAACTCCTGGTGAAGGCGATAGCCTTCCACCACTATGAGGGTAGCTCTTTGTGCACACTTTCCAGTCTAACAAGACCACAATCCATGAAGCACGCCTAAGTCTTGGTGAACACGCATGACCCGTGTTCACCTATGACAAAAAAAATCACCCTTAGGGATCCAGACAACAGTACAGTTGGGCAATCGGAGCAAAGGTAAACATCTTTACAATGCAGAGTACTTTTCCATCCCAACACCTGGTACAAACCATGTATTCAATATTGTTCAGGTGGGGGAAGGGGCATCAATACCCAATCAAATCTTGGCTAGTCACAAGTTATAGCCCCTCTCCACACCACACTGTGGTATCAAATTGTATGTTACACTGTATACATCAGCATATACAACATGCACAGCAGAAATAGTACATAGACGATGTAAATTGCACAATTAAAGAAAAGCACTTTCAAAATCGGGCACTATTGTTACACACAATGTACACCATGAATAATCATTTATCACATGCTCTACAGTATTTGTGAACAAAAGAGAACATCGAGGATTCTCCAACCAAAACCAGAAACACTTAAAACACTATTTCTGGCTGTTAAATCATTCTGAAAACTAGAAAATATTTAACAGCACTTAATATTCAAGGAGCAAGCTAAAAGAGAAGAAAACAAGCTTCCAGTACAATGGAATTAAGCATCTCAGTTCTCCCTAACAGGAGTTACAGACTGGAAAATGTGTATATCTCATGGTTTGCTATTACAATGATCTAATGAGTGAGCTCAAACGCTTTTCAAACAGACAGGACATTGTGAGATTGGAGAAGAAGTGCAAAAAAGAAAAAACCAAGGCAACAGATCTTCACCAATTATGCGGCTAGGATCTGGGATGGCATTCCTGTATCCACCAGGACTGTGCCAACCATGCTTCAAGTTTGGAAAGAGCTGAAGACACACATCCTAAACAACACTACATCACAACAAAGTAAAAGTTCACTTCATTCATGTGAGAGAACCCAGCTTCTGGTCCAGTCTCTGGTTGCCTGTATCTTTGCTCTCAGCCCTGTGCAGTGCCCCACTGCCTTTTGATTAGGCTCACATTATACAAAAATGCACTTACATAGCATACATACATACATACAAAAGCACACATTATTAACTACGTCCCAGATTTATTAAAGATTTGAGCCAGCGCAATGTGGCTCAAAGCCACGCATAATCTTGCAAGGGTATTCACTTTCCGCACAAAAGTTATTTTGCCCTGGAAATATGCTGCCTTCTAAGGAATAAATAGCGCTTTGTGCTGCTTTACATCACTTTACCTCAAGGGGTGTTACTGCGGTATAACTCGGGTGGCTTAGCAAAAACACCATGGGCCTCGTATATGAAAAGTGTTGAATCGCTGGACAAAAACAGCGATGCAACCCTTTTCAGTGCGCCCTCCTTATGTCACCATGGATGCTCCATATTTAAACTATGGCGCTCCATGTCGCAAGGGTTGAACAGGTACGTCCGAAATCCGGGCCTATTTGTTGGCGCAGTAATGGTTCATTGTTGGAGTGTGTCGCAAAACAGATGCAACTCCAGCAATGGGTTATTACACATGTGCGAGTCCCATGTAAAAGGGACTGAGTCACTCCTTACGCCTGCTGTGCAGCAGGCATAAGGATTTGGCGCAGTGAAGTTGTAGAAGTGTCGAGTGAAATCTCATAGGTTTCACTGCAAAACTTCTACGAGCCTTTATTGGCGAGGGAACGCCCACTTTGCATACATTATACCTGATGCTGGTATAATGTAGTGCAGTGCTTTACAAAGTGACGAATCTGTCTAGATGCATCCCTTTTTTAAACAGGGCACAATGTGGTGCATTTTTTACGCCGCCGCAGCTTTACAAAAAAGTTACACAACAGCAGCGTAAGACCTCATAAATAAGGCACCGGGGGCATATTAGCAAGAACCTCATTAAATTTATCGACGTTTTAGCGGCAGGAAACTGCTGCTAAAACAGCGATAATGTGCTTGCTAATATGCGTTATAGAATTCCAATAGAAGCCCAGGTTAGATGTGCAGAACATCTAACCTGGGCTTCTATTGGAATTCTATAATGCATATTAGCAAGCCCATTATCGCTGTTTTAGCGGCAGTTTCCTGCCGCTAAAATGGCGATAATTTTAACGAGGTTCTTGCTACTATGCCCCCCAGCATTTTTTAAGCAATACCTGATCTACTGAGATAGGCGGACTGATTATTTTGCTTAAAAAAATAATGCTCTCATTTCACACAGAGAGTTTGTATGGGCGTAGGAATTTGTACTTAAATTGTTTGCTTCCAATACAGATGATATGCTAGGCAGCGCACACTCACATCTGCGGAGAAGTGTGGCTGACTGGTTAGAGCGGCAGACTCAGAAGCAGAGATCAGGCCCGGGACCAGGGTTCAAGTCCCGACGCGGCAGGGCCTTGGGCTCAATGTCCGCAAACTCGATAATTCTCGCCTCTGCGCCTACTCCAATCATGGGTCCCACGCTGCAACTCTGGGCAATAGCTTGCTTACTCTCCACAACGGCCCCATCAACGCCGGGGATGCCTGGCTTTACCTTGGGGGTCCCCAGGAGGGGCATCTCAAAGGGAGAGCCAGGAAGTGTTCCACAGCGTTATACAGCGCCCACCCCGTTGGGGCAGCTGTGTGCTTTACAAAATACACTACCTTTACAAAATACACCACATTTACACCTTAGTGCAAGGCTGCGATTAAATCAGGAAGTTATCATCATGTGATGATTGTTCCTCTTCTGCCATAGCGTTGAATAAAGCAGTCTTTTAGTGCTCCAGCACAATGGATAACAGCAGCAGCAGCAGGCCCCTTCTAATAAATATTGCTCTGTACTTTTACCAAGCAACTTTATTTGCTGCGCTGCGTTGTGCCAAAAAATAATAAATCTGGGCTTAAGTGTTTTTTTGTTTACACAGGAATTGACCCGGTGTTTATCATGGCTCAGGATGCAATCCCAGAATGAAAATAAAAATGAAGGGTACAAGTAAATATCAGGACTAAACCAGGGATAGGTCCTGCGAGGAGGAGACAGGGCACATATCATCTACCAATCCACGCTTAAGTTTGGTCAAGAGAGGCTACATCGCTGCCTCCAAGAGAAACGGAAAGTTGGCTATAGCAGCAGGGCATTCCAGCAAAGAAGAGAGATCCTCCCCAGAGGAAATGATGGTCAAATAGCACATTTTAATAATCGATCCGTGAAAGTAGCAGCAATGTTGTTGCAGAGTGCTTGAGGATATTCAAGGATAAAAAAAATGCTATCAGGTGGCAGAAATTGCTAATCACAGGAAATAAAGTTCTTGAGTGGAGTTAGCCATTGAGCCGATTCATATGTCGCAGCATTATAGTGTTGCAGGTTCTTAATAAACCTGTAGCAGAATTTTTTTAGGCTACGGCCACTGAGCCAGAATTCATATGGCACCAACTATATTTAAATTAAAAGGTACGAAGTTTTCAGCATGAAGAGACTATGGGGGATATGTGCAAGGACTGGTAGTTTTCTTACTGCCCGTACCACTGAAAATTATTGCCATGTTAGCAACGTATTTACAAGCCATCGCTACATGGCGATAGCTTCAGGGATCAGCGGCAAAAACTGCAACTAATATTAGCACGATGGCAATAGGAATTAGCGTTAGGGGACGAAAACCAACAAAAGGTCCATTAGCGGCCTCTAATGAAACAAATTGTCTATCAGTCGACCTCCAATAGAAAAAAGGCAAAAAAACAATGAAATGCAGAATAGAGCTGCCAGGACCATGTGCAGCACACTTCAACAACACCCTCAATCCACCCAACATCCAGGATGACCAGAATGAGAGCCTGGATGCCTCGCTGGACCTGCGCCTGGAGCCTGGATGCCTCGCTGGACCTGTGCCTGGAGCCTGGATGCCTCGCTGGACCTGCGCCTGGAGCCTGGATGCCTCGCTGGACCTGCGCCTGGAGCCTGGATGCCTCACTGGATCTGCGCCTGGAGCCTGGAGTGGGATGCGGAGGAGCTGTGGAGTCAATGAGCCGTGGTGGTAGATGCAGGGCCTTGAGACCCTCACGGGTGCGTAAAGTGCTATATAAACCCCTGATTGATTGATTGGTTGGCATTGAGGCGAAGAGATTGCCCGTACCTGGTGGTGAGGTCTGCAGGTCGCATAGAGACACGTTGCTGACTTGTGTGAGAAGACTGCCTTGAGTCCCTTGTAGCTGTGAACAGTAGAGGCGCTCCTGCGCACCAACGCAGGGAGGTCTGCATCGCATACCACAATCCACCACTACACCGGGGTGCACGGAGGGGATTACCAACGGTAGGTGGGGCCTCTCTGCATCACAGGCTGGATGAGGTTGAGCTGTGGAGGGTGAGGCCCTTGAACTGGGCCAAACTTGTGTGGCGGGAGAGCTGCAAGTCTAAGGGGGCCCTGCTGCACCAACTGCATCGGTAGTTTCACCAGCCAGCTTGGTGGCTACTGCTGTACCCAGGCTTGTGAAATCCCACCTGGCTGAGGCTCCTGCTTGCTGAGTCACAGATTTGAAGTAAGTTTAGCGGATTTCACCACAGTGTCAATGTCCAGGTAAGGAGAAGGTGGGACACGTAGAGGAAGAGGCCCGGGTGTCGAGTCGCCGAGGCCTAGAACCTGTAGATGACGCACCCCCAGTGTCGGCTCATGGCTATGGCAGAAGAGAGTCGCCCCACTGCTTTCAAGCAGTGCAAGAAGAGGAACAATCATAACATGATGATAACTTCCTGATTTAATCGTGCCATGTTTCCTTTGAGGGCGGGAGGGTGGGTAGGGCTGCTCCACTCATGCAGAAAGGGAGGGGCGGAGTGGCATGCCAACTCAAGTGCGCAGTGACTGTTTGGTCAGCCTGCTCAGCCCGCTCAAAGTTGTCATGCACACTGTCCTGTTCGCAATGCAGGCTGCATTACAGCCTGCAGGGAGAACATGCCCCCCCTCCAGCCCTTGGCTGAATACTTCGTCCCTGCGCCAATGACCAATCCCAATGCCACATTGCAACGTTGTGATTGGCTTAGGGGAGGGAGCCTGGCTGCCTACTTCCTGTTCCTGGAAGCAGACTCAGGAGAGCAGGAGCAACAAAGACAGGGGACCCGGCCTCGAGGTAAGATTTCTCTCATTTAAATATTTACAGCACCTGCTCACACACACACCCCGGAGACCACACCCCATACAGTGTTCTTTCCGGCATTTCTCACCTCCCACCTATCCAGTCCCCCCCGCAGGAATTCTCTTTGCCAGCTGCTGTGCGGCCATGCGCAGCAAGCATACCACTGGTGTTCCAAAGGTATATATGGAGTTACGACACATACCGTTACATCGCATTCCATTACAATGCATACTAATACTAGGCATATTGCAACTGTAGGGAAGGTGTTGGATTGCGTAGATGTAAACATTACTAATCCCACTTCAGTGCAACCCTAAAACTAACGCTTCCACCACAAGGCACACCCTGAACCCTAAAATTCTTTGAGCCCCCAAAACACCCTAATAATCATATTTGACCCAAATACACACCTTAATTTTCATTTTTGACCCAAATGCACGCCCCGATTTTTACGATTGACCCCAAAACACACCCCAAATATCATGATTGACCCCAAATCACACCCCAAATTTCAAATTTTACCCAATAATACACCCCACATTTCATCTCTGACACTCGAAACCCATACCCACCATAAAACTCCCCCATTACTGACCTCACAATGCATTGTAATGGACGTCTCCCATGCCAAAGGTAAGCCCATCTGAGTCCTCCTGTCCCGGACCACGATCAGCACCAAGGACCCTTCCTCTCGGACTCTCCACTCCCACGGCGTTAGCACCCTCCTCGCCATCAACCATGGATGCCACATCGCCTGCCAGGACCAACATCTGCTCCGGACCGGACATCGCCATCGCCATAACTGATGGCTACTAATTAACCCACGAGGACCACCCTGACCGTACAGGAGGAGGCATTCCCATCACCTACAGAAGCACACTCCGACTGACCACGCACTCTAATGACCCAACGGTGACCATGGAACACCTCAACTTCCAGATCCAGAACAACCCCAACCCCATCCTCTGGGGCACCTTCATCTGCAGGCCCCCCGGGTCATGGACACCCATTCTCCGATACCATTGTGGACCTCATTGCACCCCAGGCTCTCCCATCCACCAACAACATCCTACTTGGTGAACTCAAGTTCCACCTGGACAACCCCAGTGACCAGAACACCACCCCCTCCTTGGGAAGCTCCCCAACATCATACTCAGGCAACTAGTCACCGCAACAAGCCACATAGCAGGGCACACAGTCGAGCATGTCTCTTCCGCCAGCAGGAACTTCAACTACAGTCACATCACCGGACTCCTCTGGACCGACCATCAGTGTCTACATCATATCTTCACCATGCCCACCGTACACCACTGCCATCATTGCACCCCCTCACAGCTGGCTCAAGGCTACCGATGAACGTCTCAGCAACTCCCTCAGCACCACCACTCCGCCATCGCTTACAGACGATGACACAGCAGCGCGCAACTGTCACTGATGGATCTCCAACTGCTCCAACACCCTGGCACCCCTCAAGAACGGTACTGCGTCAGTACCTTATGCCTGCCTTATGGCAGGCGTAAGGGTGACGCCCTGCCACAGGGATAGGCTTCCCCCATGCATTACTGGAGTTGCATCATGCTTGTAACACACCACTGCAGCAATGTGTGACTTTATCGCTGACAGATACGTCAGGATTCCAGACATATCTGTCATTACTTGCGTCATGGAATGGTGTCCAGTGAATACAGCGCATCCATGGTGTCGCAAGAGGGGCATAGTGAAAAGTGTTGCAACACTGTCTTGTCTTAGCGCTGAAACACTTTTCATGACTGAGGCCCAGGAATGCGCACTATATTATTGATGGTGCGTATTCCTGCCCTGTAGATTTGTCACAGGGCAGCGCAGCAACATTGCTTGCAGCGCTGTCCAGCACCAAAACCTGCTGTAATGCATGTTATCTCCATTTTTCAGACCAGCTATTTTTTGGTCTTAAAAAACTGCCTCTAACTGCAGTTAGAGGCAGTTTTTTTGGTCCTCCTACCATCAAGAATCCCCTTGTAAATATCGCGAAGTGGGGTTAGCGGCCGCTTTTGTACTGGAACACCTCCTTGCGTGTCATTATCGCTAACAGAAGTGGTGACCTTTTCTATGGACGTTTTCACTGGAAAACTGCCGCTAACAGATGTTAGTGACAGCTTGTACATATGGTAAGAAAAACATTGCTACAAAATCGTCGGAAAAGCGCCACTAAGGCGGCGTTAACTCCTTGTACATATGCCCCTAGGATCTCTGAGGTCGCAGTTTCATTTGTTTGATCCAAGCACTAGTATTAACGATTTAAAGGACAGAGGGCCTATGAGATGAATTGTTCACCAGAGAGATAGAGAAAGCATACATTTGTGATTATTCTACCCTATTGGGAGAATAATATCAATTATAATTAATTCTGGCAGAGAAAAATTATGTCTACAGTTGCGTCGGTCTTACGATCAACTCCGGCAATGCTTCATTTTAGTGCTAAAAAGATGCATCAGAATTTTTTTCACATCCATGAATCCTTGCACAATGGAGCACTGTATTGTATATACAGCACATCTATGGAGTTGGTAGGGTATTGGGGGCAGGCGCAAGAAATCTGGCATATTGATACCGATGCGTCAGTTCTTGTAAATACTCCCCTAAATCTGTCAGATTCAAAATGGAACTGGCTTTCACCAGGTCTAGAGAAGCATTTATTATGCTACAGAGGAACAAATACACACCCTGCCTTAAACACTGCTATGGTTTTAGTAGAAAAAAACTGAGTGGTGGTTAGACAATCTATTGTGGGACATCAGTAATGTCATATCTTGGCTGAGAGTAGATGTCAAAGTGGTACTGAGGGGATGTATCGAAATGTCACTCATGATCCCTCGCCCCTTTTCTAAAAAAAGGGTCAAGCTCTGAATACCTTTTTAGAAGGCATGTCTGCCAATAGCATGTTGGCAATCATATGTTTGTTTCCGTATGCTAATCCTTTTGCTGCTCCAATACGCGACAGTCTGAAAAGAGACCAGACTATAAACTTACTGCACTATTAGAATTGGGCGAACGAATCTGTCAACTCATCACGTAACAGTTTCAGCATTAATTTATCGGAATGAACCGCTGGCAACTTGCAAGATTGTGAAAATAACCTTTCCACAAGCGCAATTTCTGAGCTTTCTGTCCCACCGAGGTTGATGCAACACTGCCTTGAAAGATTCTATAAATAGAATACGCTCTCCCGTGGCCAAATTAAGATTGCTATGGGTCAGGTCTAGAATCATCGAGGACATTAACCCCTTCCAAGCTGATGACGAGCTGGGCTCGTCATGGTGTAGCCTCCTCGTACACTGATGACGAGCCCAGCTCGTCATAAAACAATGTAAAAATAAAATCGCCAGCACAGGAGGGGAATTGCCTTAGCAGCCATGGGGTTAAGTGAAGACTTGAAATTCAGGGGTCAACATTTACAAAACTATACTGTCCTGAAGATGGTCTCATGTATGAAAAAATAGAGCCGAAACGTCGACCAGCGACTTTTCCTTCTAATTTGTTGTTTATTTCTTTCAAGAGGAAAGGTGTTCACAATTGTCACAGTGAAGGCTCCAAATTTATATTGTTATCCTCCTGTTAATTGTCTGTATAATTTACAAATAGGACCTTAATTTGACTATGATATAAGTGAATACTTTTCTCTATATACCCGTTTTTGATCTTGATTTGCCTTGTATGTTTTAACATTGATGATTTAGATCATATATGTTAAATGTATTGACTTTGTGATCACTGAACACTACTAATATTGATGTATCAAACTGTTGTAATTAACCACCACCTAAGGTAATCATTCATCTGACATTACAATTCAACTATATAAATAATTGAAACATCAGAATAAATCCCTTGAAGGCACTCTCACCTTATCATTTACTTTGCCAAGCCCTCAAGGGTTGTTTGGGTCGCCCATTTTCTTTATATTATTAGTATTGTATATACAGCCCATCTATGGAGTTGTTAGGGTATTTGAGGCAGGCGCATGAAATCTGGCATATCGATGCCAATGCATCAGTTCTTGTAAATATGCCCCTAAATCTGTCAGATTCAAAATGGAACTGGCTTTCACCAGGTCAAGAGGAGCATGTATTATGCTACAGAGGAACAAATACACACCCTGCCTTAAACACTGGTATGGTTTTAGTAGAAAAAAACAGAGTGGTGGTTAGACAATCTATTGTGGGACACCAGTAATGTCATATGTTGGCTGAGAGTTGGTGTCAAAGTGGTACTGAGGGGATGGATCCAAATGTCACTCAAGGACCCTCACCATTTTTCTAAAAAAGGGTCAAGCTCTGGATACACTTTTAGAAGGCATGTCTGCCAACAGCATGTTGGCAATCATATGTTTGATTGCATTTTTAAAAGGGTAAACTGCACATAATTTCAAAGTTTGACTTAAATATGTACATATCTGCCATTCTTTTGAATAATTGTGAGAAAGTATGTTTGTCATTCTAGGGGGCCCCATTGAAATTTTCTTTTACATGAGGGTCCTGCAACATTATAAGGTTTGAAGACCATTGATTTGGGGACTTGTGATGACAAATCAGAGTTGTATGCTTCGCAGAGCCAGATTTTAGTCATGAATAACATATCCCAGGTATTTCCTTTAAAAAAACAGACATAGTGGACTTCGCCAAGGACTACAGAGGAGCAGTGCTCTGCCACTCCAGGCCTTACCGCAGTGCCTCACAAGTCAGAGGAGGTTAGCGCCCTGTTCAGGAGTGCCCTGAAATACATGTTAAAGTGGTAGTCTACGTGGTTTATGAGGTGCTAAGAAAGACTCCACGACTCAGCTTTTTCACAGTGCCCTAGCACACCTGGAGACAGAAACTAAGAGCTTGATTTATAGTTTGGCAAACAAATACTTCATCACAAACATGACAGATTTTCCATACTCTTTATTATAATTGCCATATGATAAAATGTACCTATAAACAGGTGGCATAGGGATAATGCAGCACTAGCAATCCGAAAAGTAGGAGAAGGGGGTAACATCTATGCATGTCTAGAAACCCTCTTTTATCATATACTTCAAGGACCCCAGGAGAAAAAATGTGACATTGTTAGGGCCCAACAGGTTGGGCCGGAAATCCAGCAACACCATTAATCTGCCAAAATACATAGTGGCTAAAATGGCAGACTATAAAATGAAGGAGGCCATCAAGAGAAACGCCAGCCAGCAAGATCAGATTAATTTCAGGGGCTCCAAAATCCTTCTTTATCAAGACCTTTTTCCAGCCACTCTTGAGAAAAGACCTGGAATGGGAGAAACTGACACACAGAAAACTGAAGTATAGATGGATGCTGCAGACAGTATAACAGTTCCCCTTTGAGGGTGAAGGGACGACTTACAGGATGGCTTGTAGATCCTGGAATTAGGGGACAAAGTATTCGTGAAAAATGGAGCTGGACCCTCACACTCCTAGGGGAGAACCAAACCTCAACATGAACAACTGTAAGTCTTTAATTTAGTGATTTAAGTCTTCTGAGGTGTGTGGAGATACTGATCACAATATTATATATGCAGCAGTGGTCACTGCACCAAACAGAGTTTGGGAGGGTGAAAGAAGATGAAAGGGATTGGGAGGGAGGGGTGACAAAAAGGGAGGTTGAAATTGAGTATATATGAAGATGCTATTATCAGTGGAGCTTCTACATTTGATGGAGGGTCTATGTGAGGCGGCACAGAATAAGATAATCCTAGTGGTTTGAAGGTAATAATGAAATTAACCACAGATAAGAGTCACACTGGGAAATTTAAAACACGTTTCCTCAATTGTTTGTTAACCTGTCTTTGGTACTAAGGGTTGTTTTGGGGATTCCTCATTCAGTTATTCAACCAACTATAATCAAGCACACTATAGCTGACAGGTCCAGCATATCAGGAATAGGCTGCACTTCCACAATAATCTAGCTTAATATTAGAGGGCTGAAGTTTACCAGTAAAACAGGCACACATTTTTGAATTTCATAAAACAACATGACAGGGACCATCTCTTTCCTAAAGAGACCCATCTGTTACTCAAGGTCCTTTTTAGAATTAAGCAGAAAGACTACTCTAAGCAGTACTGGGCAGTGCGTCCCTCTAAACCAGTAGCGATTAGGATTCGAGGTAAGAATAATATAGAGGGAGAGAAAATTGTAATCACAAGAGATACTGAAAGACATTCGTAAAGGTGCACATTCAGAGAGCACTCCTATCCATCACATACATAAATGACTAAGCCCCAAAAAATGACTAGAACCAAATCCTCCAAAATACTATTTAAAAGTTAATGGAGGGGGGAGCAAGTCAGGTCATCCTGTGAGAGGTACTTCAATTTGGCAGATAGATACCTACAAGATGGGGGTGACGACTAAAAGCCTTAAAAGCTTGATATCAGAGTGGTGGTTGGAGATGGATGGTGCACCCCACATCTAAACGTTAATGACTTCACCCGCTGAACATACCTTCGCATTAGTGTTATTTTCATGTCACAAACTATGATACGTAGACTAATGTCCGCAGACAAGTCTAATAATTCAATATCTGAGGATAGACACACTGAAGTGATCTGGTACCACAGACCCCAAGCTCAGTCAGGGAGGCAATCACCCAGATTCATGATGAGACCCATTCAAAAGAAAGCAATTAACCCAGAAAAAATTTGAATTCTTCAAGTCTAATGAAGAGGATGCACAACACGTTAATGACCATATGAGATGCCTTTTTGCCACTTTGAGAGAAAAGGCAATGGCAATTATGGTGTAAAAGAGGATAGAAAGTCAGCTTCAAGATGATAAACTAATTAAGAATTGAAAGCCTTAGAAAACTTGACCAGCAAAAACACTCTCTCTTAAGAGTTACAGACAACTGGGAATAATACATAGCCAACTGAATGCGTTAAGAACAAACAGAGTGGAGTGCCAATTACCAAGGTTGGGATACGATTTCCACGATAATGATAATCAAGCATGAATCCTGCTGTTCTAACAATTACAGGTGCAACAGGCCAAAAGATTTATAAGCAGGATAAGGCAGCTATAGCACAAAGAGAAATAGACAAGAGGAAGGCATTTAGAATAATTCTTTCAGAGTTTGTATTTCCAAGATCCACTAACTGAAAGGTAGATCCAAAGAGCCTTATGTTAAAATCTATTTTGTGGTTGTAAAGGCTCTGATTTGTAAACTGCAAAATTGCTTTTGGGTATGTTCAAAACCCAAAATACGATGTGGTAACTTGTAACTGAATTGCAAAATAGGTTTGTTTTAGACCTGTCAGCCCTTTGGGTGGTCCCTCCTAATTATTTATTTATTTATTTATTTTTGTCCCCTTTTTGCCCCTCATTCTTTTTATTTTGTTGTCCACTGGAACTTTTTGGTGTTGTCCTAGGGGGTCAGGTGCTCCTTGACCCCATAGATCCTCTTAGGCCTTGAAATCCCTCCTTTTCTGAGGGCAGGTTTAGTCACATAAACTGGTGGCCAATAATTGCCATAACTGACACTTCAGGAATAGGGGCCCATAGGGTATCACAGGGAGACTCTAGAACCTTCCAGCTGGTTCTAGTGACCTGAGGCTAGCCTATAAAAGGCCAGGGACAGGGCAGCAGGGCCGGCTCTAGGCATGTGCAAGCTGTGCACCTGCACAGGGCCACCAAACCCCAGGGGCCACCACGCCAATATATATCCTTAATATATTAATCCTCTGAGGATGGATACATATTTGCGTGGTGGCCCCTGGCAGGGATTTGGCGGCCTCCGGCTCTGTTCCACTACTAAACACCCTGACCCCCTCCCCTCTTTACTGGCCTGCGCGCTCCGTCCCGCCCGGACCACCTCTTCCGGGCCCCCTACCTACGCTCCTTGCCCAGGGCCTCCATGAGCCTAGAGCCGGCCCTGAGGGCAGCCATTTTGTAGAGTCCAGTGAGCTGTTGAGATAACTGGTCAGGAAAGGAGTGAGGCGATCATGTGGGGAGGAAAGCGCACTGAGAAAGGGGAGATTGACTTCTGAGCCGGCGGCCTCTTCAAGTATCGTGCCCCCTACTCCTCGACCAAGCCCTGTTGTGTGGGGACTGACCCCTACCCCTGATGCTATAAAAGTGTTCCAAGTCTATCCCTTGTATGCGGTGGAAAGCTGTCATATGTGGCATCACTACATAAGAACAAACGTGATTGAGGATCCACTCACTGCGATAGAGGCACTGTGAATCGTGGAGGAGTTCCCTGGCGGTAGCGTGACCAACAGCTGTGGGAGCGCGTGCCTGTCGTGGGTGAAGCCCATCGGATTTGTGAGGAAAGATCTAGCGGGTATAGCACAGCGGAGGCGAGTGACCTCTCCAGCTGTCATCACCGCGTTGGAAGGTGAGGAGACGGAGACGGAGGTTGGCTGTGGGAGGAGTCCCGAAATGCTGCCGAGGCGGCGAGGAGAATCCCCCGGAAGAAGAAGACGGAGGCCGGCTGTGGGCGGAGACCTGACTTCCACGCAGACAGTGAAGGAAGAACCCCGGGAGGGCTGGGTGCTGGCCTGAGGAACGGTGAAGCCAACGCGGTACCAGCGCGGTAAGCTCGCATCTTGGAAACCAAGCGGGGGCAAACCGTTGGCAGCGGAGCCTTCCCCGGTTCAGGGAACTGCATGCGCCCAGCCGAAGGACAGGCAACCAGGACCTATCATCGACAGTAAGGAGTGCCATCAGTGGGGCGGGAGAAGGAAGCGGAATCCAGACCTCTGCCCCCATCTTGACTCGCATTACCCTCTGGTGCCTAGCTACTGTAGGGCCAACACCTCCTGAGTACCGCTAAACAGAGGGAGGCTCTTACGAGTGGGAGAGAGAGTGAACTTGTCTTATTAACTGAATCTGTACCAGGCAGGAAATCGGGGCTAATCAAGAGACCTAAAAGGTGGTGAACAGAGTGGGGTAAAGGAATTCGAGTGCCTTTATTCAACCAATGCGGGAAGGGGGTTCAGAGCGACCCTGAGCTTTTTAGTATCCTAAGAAAGTGCCTCATAGAAGTGTAACTGATGTTGGGACAAGACAGAGTGTCCCTTACTGTATAGCCCAATGAGGGATCTTGGTCAGGGTTACATTGAGGGGAATGAGTCTGTCGCTATTATGAGCCTCATGCCGTAGATGATTACTCCGTTTGTTGTAATGCAGATATTCCTGTTCTTTTAGGCTAAGTTGCTGAAGAGAAAGCGGGGTTTAATTGTCAAAGAGGGTATCCTGCTGAAAATAACAACCCTGAGATTCTAAACGTAAGGAAATTGTATATATACTGTTGAACTGAATCCCTTTTATCCATGCTACAAAGTGTTGTCCTTTGATTGTCTATGTATTGGAACGCTACATGCTAAAGATCAGAGAACTTATTTTTATAATGCAGCTCGTATTTTTCTAAGACTGGTGTAGTGTCTTTCTTTTCTAGTGGATGGACGTTGTGTTACTGAAGGGTGTGATGCAAACTTTACACATGTACCTTTGGGATAGGCCTTCCTACTCTGTGCCAAGCTACCCTATGTACACTGGTAACCCCAGGTCCAACAGTTTGTAACTACATACCAAATCCAATTTGCGATTTGTAATGAAATGTGCCAATGGTTTGCAAACGCAGTTGCAAAACATTAATAGGTGAAGAAAATGCATTTTTTTTCGAGGGGGTGAGAACCCTTCTGAAGCAAAAACCACAGTCCATGTCTAGGTGAATGACCAAAGTCACAAAATGATCCTGAGCTTAACTTTCTGGTAGTTTGGCACATAAACAGTCAGATTTAACTTACAGGCAAGGTGTGAAGTGTTTGTACAGCACTCAAACAGCAATACCATGAAAACACAACACAAGAAAAATCCCACACCACTTTAGAAAAATAGAATAAAATCTATTAAATAATTTCTGACCAAAACGACAAAAATACAACCAGTAGAACTGGAGATATGCAGTACAAGGCAAGCTTCAAGCAGCAGGGCAGTCCTCTGATTACAGCAAAGCACCCATCTGAGGTACAAAGCAGGCCTAAAGCAGCAGAACAATCCTCTACAGGGCTCTTCTTCTGGGTTTCCTTCCAGGTCCAGGAGTGAACTGAAAAGTAGGTCTGAGGGTCCTATTTGTATACCTGATGCCAGCTTTGAAAGGGGAGAAACATCTGGAGGATTTTTCTCACAGATGGTTCTGGAATTTCCTTTCTCCCTGTCCAGGTTTCAAAGAGTCTGGGTGGCAAAAAGCGAGTGTGAAGTTCTATGTATGTATACTGAGGTAGCTCCTTTAAAAAGTAAGTGGGCAGGGAACAGCTCCGCCCCACATATCCTGGCAGAATGGCCCATCCTGCCAACACCTAGTTCCGCTTTTTCTCACTGTCTGGGAGGAATATACAAAGACAAACTGCAATGCTAATCACAGCGATTGGACCAAGGGCACAGGCTGCAGGCACCAACTGGTTATGCCATCTTTCTAAAATTAATTTCCAGAATTGTGACTTCAAATCTCACTTTACCAATGAGAGGATTCTACATTAATTCTTTTGAGGCCAAACAGGACATTTCTACTTGTTCACAATCAAAAGTTATCACTTATTAAATTTAATAAAGTATCTAATGTTATTCTATGGGAGAGGTAGGCCTCACAATAGTGAGAAACACATTTTGTAGTTTTTCACTACCTGGATATGTAATACTTCAATTTAAATCTCCAGCTTTTGAAATACAGTGCCCCCGGGCCTATGGCTTGTTTAGGATCTACCTTATGGGTGACTTCTATGTATTAATAAAAAGGGAGGTTTAGGCCTGGCATAAGGTTTATTTTGTCAGGTCGAATTGGCAGTTTGAAACTGCAGACATGTTTGAAAGGGATATGTATGTGGGTGGCACAATAAGTGCTGCATGCCCACTAGCAGCATTTAATTTACAGGCCCTGGGTACATGTAGTATCACTTCACCAGGAACTTATTTATAAATTAAAAGTGACAATTGGGTGTAACCCAGTTTTACCATGTTTAGACGAGTAAGCACAAGCACTTTAGCTCTGATTAGCAGTGGTAAAGCGCACAGACTCCTAAGGTAAAAAAAAACAAATGTTCAGAAACTAGAGGGGAAAAATCAAAACATTAGGGTGAAGAGCACTGTAAGGGCTGTCAGGTTTAATGATAGGTTACCAACACCTCACAGGAGGTGGTAACCCATTCGCAAATGGGAAGGGGTGCTTTAGGGGCCCCTTTCCCTTTGCCAATGTTGCTTACTGGAAAAAAAGGTTTTTGGTATATTCTTCTTTTTTTTAACCATGTTTTGTGTTCTTTTAGGTAAAACAGGCTGCATTAAAAAAAAGATGGCTTCATTTAAAAGCAGGCAAAAATATGGTGGTGTGCTGACCTCAGCAGGCCCCCGTCCTGTGACTGAAGTGATTTGTAGTGGGTCGCTATTTACAACCTACCTCATACATATTAATGAGGGTGGTAAAATTGCCACCGCCTGCAAATTAGAATTTTGTGAACTAACATGTTTTATTTAGCAAAAAAATCCATGTAGTTGGTAAACGTGGGTGCACAAATTATGACAACTTTTAATGAATACTTTCTGCGAATATAAGTCCCAATGGTACTTACAAAATTGCGATATTCCTAAGCTGCCTCCCCAATGGATGGAGGACCTTGACCAACCCTTTCAGAAACCTGGCATTAAGAAAAGCAGTGAAAAAGATGGCAGTGGAGCACATTTTCAGGGCCGGGTGAGCTTACTGTACTGTTTAATAAGGCCTTTATCTCATGCCTAGTGGAACCATTGACTGTGCTTTTCAATTCTCTTGACTGACAGTCAGGCACTACCCCTATGATGCAGGTTGCAGATGTATGGCCCCAACCCCAAAAATTCACTGAACCCCAATATTTCAGTCACCCCAAAATTGGTATCTGGCAGCTCGGCTCCAGGACTCTTGTTCTCATAAATCAGAAAATAAATCAAATCTCAATAAACAGAGCAGTCAGCATCTCTAAGGGAAAAGGGAAAGACCCTCTTATTTAACTGTCAGAATCATAAAGAAACCAAGAGCATCTCAAGTAGACGAGGAAAATGCAAGTCTTTCTTCCTCACCCCCAAAACCTACATGAAAGCACACTTTTTTTTGTATTTATGGCATAGGTAGATGAAATTCCGGCTTTCTGTGCCATAAAATCAAGAAACGTATGCTTTCACGTAAATCTTCTGCATCTTTTGTAAAAGGTTTTAATGCCCTTGGGCCAAGTTCACCCTATATAAAATGACAAAAAATACCAATTACACTCTGCACCTATGAGCTGAACCTGGCCAAAGGGCACTAGGGCATTTTTCATTGAAGAAGAAAATGCTGCTTTTGTACATTCTTGCCTCGAACCCACCCCAGACACGCACCTTCCAAACCCACCCCAATCAATTTAGGTTCTCAAAGGGACAAGGCCAATACCATTCTCAAGGGGATGAACGCATGGTCGGACTGAGGCCGAAAATAAGCCCGGGTACCAAAATAAAAGTGGCCCCATTAGAAAATCCGATAGCTAAAAAAGTGGCCCACATTTGGAAATCGGGCAAGTTTTGTCGGTGGTTTACAATGTTAGGAGAGACTGCATGCAGTGTGTGCCTGCTGCAGGCAATGTTTGGGGTAATATCAGAGAACTCAACAGTAAGAACTGGCCCACCAAACCAAAAAAACAGGCCTACAAATAGCCTAAAAAAAAAAAGAGCTCACACACTGACCTGGCAGACCCGCCCTTCAGACACTAAGCTTGCTTGTTAGGAATAAATGGATTCAAATCTGTTCAGTGTTGAGTCCTCTATGAGGGAGCCCCTTGCATTTTTATATCGCAGAATAACTGCTTGGTTGCTGGTAATCTGAACACAAGACAGCCGTAAAGCAGAGTTGCTACGTATTCAATAAGTATGGAACCTCCGGATTCTTTTAATCATTAGAGATACTTCATTTAAAGTGCAAGGACATGTGGGAACAAATGTATGGATATCGCATTTGAAAAACTACCACCAAATTCCATCTTGGTTTTTAGAAGTTACAAGTGAACGTTTGATAGCCCGAAACTAATCCTTGCAGTATTTGATGCAGTCACTTTATCGTTAAGGTCAGTGTAGGTTAGTTTCAATAGTTAGGAAAGGTTCATGAATGATACACTGTAGGCTTAAAAAGGACATGGGTTGGGACTGAGTGTTCCAATGTATCGAACCTACTGAGAGCCCACTCACGATGATGCAAGTCTTTCACTAGAGGCAGGTGTCCTTGCAAAGGGGATAGGGGGGTGGGAGGGGGATGGGGGAAGGGGAGGACTGGGGACGATGGACAACCCAAAAAAAAAAAAAAAAAAAAAACTTGCCTCTGTGGCGCTCCACTCTGGCTACGTGCACTGCAGACACAGCGTCCCAGAATCCCCTACGGTCAATACTGATGCTGCTCTCATGATGAGAGCGCTGTCAGGATTGGCTGGTGAGATCTGAATTTGCACTCTCAGATAGACTGGGACCTTGTGCCTGCTGTCTCCAATCCAGCAACGTAGCTCAGTTTGGAGACAGTTTCATTGGGCATGACGGTTTGACCACCCTGAGACGGCTAGCCTAACCTAAATGTGCATTGACAGCAGTGCACCTACCACTCCCCCTCTGCCTGGCATTCCTATATTCGCCTGCTCTGAGAACCAGTTATATTCAACAACTTAAAACGCATAAGTCTCTCGTAAGGCAAACTAAAGTAAGCCTTTTCACGAATAAAATCCTTAAGGCACCCAATAAATCCGAGGACATTTTTAGAATCGTTAACGAACTATCTAATTTAGAAAGGGTGACCCTCCCTATTACACTGTCACAGAGTCTGTGTGACACTCTAAACGCTTTTTTGTGTGAATAAAATCGCCACAATAAAAAAGAGTATCTCTAGGGATTGTCTGCTACCGGCTCACCGCCTGGGGACATGAATAGACTCACGCTCTCGCATTTCCCCAATGTTTCGCAAGTCGATCTGATTAAGCTTATGACATAAGTCAAGTCATGTTCACCTAAAGACATCTGTACCCCGAGGGTCCTTTGAGAGGTGGCAACCTCTTGTGGAGACAGTCTCCTACAATTTTTTAACTATTCTATCAGCTTGGGCATGGTACCTAAATTCTTCGAAAAAGCCATCATCATACCCCTCCTGAAGAAAGTGGGGGCAGATCCCTCATACATGAAGAACTTTTGTCCAGTGTCCCTACTCCTGTATTTAGCTAAAATCTTAGAAAGCCATGTTGCTCACCATCTCTGCCCTTTCATAGAGAAGTAGGAGTTTCTGGACCTGTGTCAGGTGGGGTTTCGACCAGCACACTCTACTGAAGCAGTGGTCACCTTGGTGCAGGACGAATTGCAAAAAGAAGTGGATAAGGGGAACACTCAAGCTTTAGTGCTACTCGACCTGTCGGCGGCCTTTGACACAGTGGACCACACTTTGTTGGCTGACCGTGTCTGGGCCACGGGGTTACGGGGCGCAGCATTGAACTGGATGCCATCGTTCCTGAAGGATAGGTCCCAATCAGTACCACTCTCTCCCTATTCCTCTAAAGAGGTTAAGGTGAGCTGTGGTGTGCCTCAAGGGTCTTCTCTTTCCCCCCACTTATTCAACATCTACATTCAACCTTTGGTCAAATCCCTTAAGATGATGGGAGTAAATGTCTTCAACTATGCTGATGATATGCAACTGTTGTTTGCGATCAATGACAGCGATGCAGCAAGACTGCACTTTCAAAACACCATGCTATTCATCAGGTGATGGATGAACGACAACCAACTGAAACTCAACTCAGATAAAACTGAGATAGTCCTCACCAAGAATAGAACAGTTTGCTGGAATCCAGGGTGATGGCCTAGTGAGATGGGTTGTCCCCCCACCACTCCGAAAGGGGCAGTAAAAAGCTTGGGGATGATTATTGATGAGGACCTATCATGTAAACAGCAGGTCAGTACAGTGACTTCGTCCTGTTTCCTGCAACTTTGCTGGATAAAAAGATTAGGAAATTCCTTATGAGAGAGGCCTTGATCCAAGTTATCCTGGTGCTGGTTGTGTCCAGAGTGGATCACCCGAAATCCCTCTTGCGCAAACTTCAGTTGATCCAACACCAGGCTGCAAGGTTGATAGTCCCGTTACCGAGAGGGGGCTCCATCACACGGGTGACTAAGGACCTCCACTGGTTGCCGGTGGCACAAAGATGCAAATTTAAGGCATGCTGCACGGTGTTCAAGGCAGTGCATTCAAGCTGCCCGGGCTTTGCGAAAGCTCAAATTTTAAAATATCGTCCAACTAGAGAACTACGATCAAGTCATCTACATTACTTGGTCACCCCCACCTATAAGAAACTTAGGATTGGAGGCTGTAAGTTCCCTATTGCGGCTCCACGTACCTGAAACACACTCCCCCTGGAAATTAGGCAGTCATCTGTCTACACTAAATTTAGGCAACTCCTGAAAACATGGTTGTTTATACTGGTTTATCAATTGGAGGGTTTTTTGACTTCTCATTACCTAGCGCCAAGAGACCTACCCGGTGATCGTGCGGTCTAAAGTTAGCCAATAACTTAACATAACATAACATGGCCCCACCCCCTAAACACAACACCACAGAGAAAAATACAATGATAACAAACACAGGATTATTATTATTTTATTTTTATTTATTTTTCGGCTGCTGACAGGGGGGTGACGCTCCTTCGCCGTAGCGGAAGCGCTGCTGCTGGATTTTTTACCATGAGGGTTTTTTCTTAATCCTGAAGCAGGAAGAAGAGAAGGTGGCTCCTCAAAGCCTACTGCTCCTGGAAACCTTTCTAACTAAGAAGAATGTGTCCTTCAAAGAAAATAGAGTAACAAGAGGCAGCAAAGGAATCCAAAGGCTGTTTGCTGGCCTTATTCAGCCCTGTGTCTGGTTGCACAGAAGGAGTGAGAAATATTTGCAGTTCAGCAACCACTGTGGATCCTAAGCACCGCACTAGGGGAGAAAGAACCACATTTTGCCTGACCACACCATGGCCTCCACTGCCTCCAACCATACCTACAGTCAGGCACTCCTGAAACTCAGGCACTGTCCATCTTTACCCTTGGTGCTAACTTAATGTGCACACAGAAGAGAAAACAGGCTGTAAGTATTCCCTGTTGTGATAAGAAACACTTCCTTCCCAATGACACCTGTTAATGCAGGTTGAAATAGTCACAACATATGTAATGGAATCCGCAATTTGCAGTTGAGGTAAAAACATAAATTTAAAGACAATAGAAATTGCTCAAATGGTTGTAACTCCCCCGTTGGTGTGAGTCATGCATTACTGCGGCTTCATACGGAATGAGATATGTACTGACCGCTGCTCGTTGTCTACTGAATGAAAGTTTCAGCTCATCAGTATTGTAAATTGTTCTCTATAAAAAAAAGTTGGTTGTTTCTTATTAAATTGGTTGTTTTCCATGGAATTTTTCAGTTTGATTTACTTAGCTGCAATAAAAACATGTAAGCAGAAATAAAGTACAAAAGAACAAAAACATAACCTTACATAGCGCAGTGTTCACATTGGGTGGTTAACATAGTCCAAAAAGTGAGAATTGCTGACCAATTCAGCCCAAAAACTAGTAAAAGTTCTACTCTCGTCTCTAGGATCTTCTCTGTTGATTTTTTCTATTTAAATATATATATATATCAGCGCATGACATGGTGAAAAGGAGGGAGGGGGGTGTGGCCCCGCAATGCTTCCTTCGACCGTGCCTCTGAGGAAGTTGGAAAACGAAACGCGTCAGGCTTTGGTCGAGTGCTGTGAAATACCGAGGAAAGCTGCCTGCATACCAATAAAGCTTTAAGGGGAAAGAGCTGAACCGCGTCTGAGTGCTGCTTGAAATATGTTTATTTATGTTTATTTATATGGACACCCCGTGGAGCTGAATGTAAGACGCGGCGGTCCAGCCGCGAAGCGGGCACCACCCCCGAACCTGAGGGGGCCACGGGTCCTACCTGGGACTCAATGTGTGGAGGGCGGTTCCTGGATTAGCGGTGCTCCTTTCCTTGGGGCTCCTGGTGAGCTTGATTTGGCACCATCACACGAGGCATCCATTTGTGGACTGAAATGGACTACACCTCCCATAAAACCTACATGTCTGCTCCTCTGCTGCATATCAGCGCATGACATGGTGAAAAGGAGGGAGGGGGGTGTGGCCCCGCAATGCTTCCTTCGACCGTGCCTCTGAGGAAGTTGGAAAACGAAACGCGTCAGGCTTTGGTCGAGTGCTGTGAAATACCGAGGAAAGCTGCCTGCATACCAATAAAGCTTTAAGGGGAAAGAGCTGAACCGCGTATGAGTGCTGCTTGAAATATGGACACCCCGTGGAGCTGAATGTAAGACGCGGCGGTCCAGCCGCGAAGCGGGCACCACCCCCGAACCTGAGGGGGCCACGGGTCCTACCTGGGACTCAATGTGTGGAGGGCGGTTCCTGGATTAGCGGTGCTCCTTTCCTTGGGGCTCCTGGTGAGCTTGATTTGGCACCATCACACGAGGCATCCATTTGTGGACTGAAATGGACTACACCTCCCATAAAACCTACATGTCTGCTCATCTGCTGCATATCAGCGCATGACATGGTGAAAAGGAGGGAGGGAGGTGTGGCCCGCAATGCTTCCTTCGACCGTGCCTCTGAGGAAGTTGGAAAACGAAACGCGTCAGGCTTTGGTCGAGTGCTGTGAAATACCGAGGAAAGCTGCCTGCATACCAATAAAGCTTTAAGGGGAAAGAGCTGAACCGGGTCTGAGTGCTGCTTGAAATATGGACACCCCGTGGAGCTGAATATATATATATATATATATATATATATATATATATATATATATATATATATATATATATATATATATATATATATTTTTTTTTTTATTTTTTTTTTTCGACTGACGAAGCCTGTGAAGGCGAAACGCGTCTGCGAGGGGTGAGGGGGTCCTGGTGATTAAAATTCTTCAAACGGATACCAGTGTGCCGGTCCCGTCTTTTCTTCTGACAACCGTAATACATCAGGAGTTGTGTAGCAATATATATATATATATATATATATATATATATATATATATATATATATATATATATATATATATATTCACTGAAAAAAACATAGGCTATAGACCATATATAGTTAGGAATTCGCATTTATAAAACCTTATTTTACTCACACAAAACCATTGAAATTCCATATATAGTTAGTTGCACTAACTATATATCGCGCACCCGCAATCCACTGCTGATGATGACACATATTACATCATTCATGACATGGTCAGTGACATCACTGATGACATCACTGATGACATCTCAAATGACATCACTGATGACATCTCAAATGACATCACTGATGACATCTCATTTGACATTACTGATCACATCACTGATGATATCATTCATGTGATAATACGATGAACCTCTTCAGACTCTAATATAACCTTAGATACAATCAGTGTAAACAGACACTCACAGACTGTCACTCATCCATGGAGTTACTCACACACCTAGTCAGTCATGCAAAGAATCAATCACACCTCCATTTCCTCAACTATACAGTTATACAAACTTTACTTATTCAAACATATACTAACACATATTTACTCTCTTATACAATCCCTGATACAAGTTCACAATGATCCATACAGCCACTCACACATTCACTGGCTCTTATGCACAGTTATTTATATATGTCAACTCTCACATGTACTGTGTTTTACATATGTACTTACTTTGACATGTAGCACTGAGATATCCATTCACTCACCAATACACTCATGCACACAGTCAACCGCCCATACAGCTGTTTCCACATGCACTTTTGAAACCATACATCTAGTGAATCAACTGCTCACACATCTATGCACAGAGTCATACACCTCCCAGCCACCCACACACACACTCAGTCTCCCATACAAATACTTGGGCAACCAATCAATAACCCATATAGTTACTCATATAGCTACTTATCAACACATGCAACAGTTTACAGAACAACAGACATAATGATGCACAAATTAAGACAGTTTAGTCACTAACGCATGCACTCAGTGAGACACATTTAATCACTCACTCATACAGTCAGTCATGCACCTACTAAATCCTTCATCCAGACACTTATACATCCACTCATTCTTCAATATGTAAGACATATTTTAACTTTACAGAAACATACAGTCACTGGATGTTGTCATCAGTGATGTCATCAGTGATGTCATTTGAGATGTCATCAGTGATGTCATCAGTGATGTCACTGACCATGTCATGAATGATGTAATATGTGACATCATCAGCAGTGGATTGCGGGTGCGCGATATATAGTTAGTGCAACTAACTATATATGGAATTTCAATGGTTTTGTGTGAGTAAAATAAGGTTTTGTAAATGCGAATTCCTAACTATATATGGTCTATAACCTATGTTTTTTTCAGTGAATTTTCAAGGTTTTGTAAATGCTAATTCCTAACTATATATGGTCTATAACCTATGGTTTTTTCAGTGAATTTTCAAGGTTTTGTAAATGCTAATTCCTAACTATATATGGTCTATAGCCTATGGTTTTTTCAGTGAATATATATATATACATACATATATAAATATATATCATCTGTATATCTATATAAATACAAACATAAATGCATGCATACATATACTTATATGCATACAGATGCATGTTATTTACATGAAAGTTGAAAAAACACTAATAAAAGCAAAGCTAAAAAGCCACCTCATTACAAACAGAATGGCTTTAACTTAAACGAGGGCGAGATCTATTGCATTTTCAATGCTTGTTTACTTTGGTTCCATCAAGAAGGCATTCAGATGTGTCACACATTTGCCATAAATTCTGAATGTTAGCACTCTAGTTGCACATTAGATCACTGTAGTAAAGCTACTGCTCACCAGGGACGTCTGCTGCTGGTATTCAAAGTGCATGTTTCAGTCTGCATGTCAGAATTTTTTTAATGAAATAGAAGAGGATTTGAGAAGTCACTCAAAATGATCCCTAATTTTTCTTTCTGAAGCACTAATCATACTTTCTATGGCAAAATTAACCCCCTCATGTTGTTCCTTTTTAAATTGAGTGTTTTCAGACTTACCACTTCATTCCAATCAAGATGGCTTCTGGTGTGCCATACTTTTGTCATAAGTGAGACTGTTAGCGCTCTAGTTGTTCTTTAGAACACTCTGGGACATTCTGTCATTGGGCTATACTTGGGGTACATCTGGGTGATATTTGGGCTACATTTAGGCTCTTTTGTCTCAGGTGGCCATCTTGGGAGACTGTATGTCAGAATTTTTTTATGAAATTGAAGAGGGTTTGAGAAGTCACTCAAAATGTGCCCTAATTTTTCTTTCTGCAGCACTAATCATAATTCATATGGCAAAATATACCACCTCATTTTGTTCCTTTTTAAATTAAATGTTTTAAGAGTTACCACTTTATTCCAATCAAGATGGCTTCAGGTGTGCCATACCTTTGTAATAAGTAGGACTGTTAGCGCTCTAGTTGTTCTTTAGAACACTCTGGGACATTCTGTCATTGGGCTATACTTGGGCTACATCTGGGTGATATTTGGGCTACATTTGGGCTCTTTTGTCTCTGGTGGCCATTTTGGGAGACTGCATGTCAGAATTTTTTAATGAAATAGAAGAGGATTTGAAAAGTCACTCAAAATGTGCCCTAATTTTTCTTTCTGCAGCACTAATAATACCTTCTATTGCATAATATACCCCCTCATTTTGTTCCTTTTTAAATTAAATGTTTTAAGAGTTACCACTTTATTCCCATCACGATGGCTCCAGGTGTGCTATACCTTTGTAATAAGTAGGACTGTTAGCGCTCTAGTTGTTCTTTAGAACACTCTGGGACATTCTGTCATTGGGCTATACTTGGGCTACATCTGGGTGATATTTGGGCTACATTTGGGCTCTTTTGTCTCTGGTGGCCATTTTGGGAGACTGCATGTCAGAATGTTTTAATGAAATAGAAAAGGATTTGAGAAGTCACTCAAAATGTGCCCTAATTTTTCATTCTGCAGCACTAATCATACTTTCTATGGCAAAATATACCCCCTCATGTTGTTTCTTTTTAAATTAAATTTTTAAGAGTTACCACTTTATTCCAATCAAGATGGCTTCAGGTGTGCCATACCTTTGTAATAAGTAGGACTGTTAGCGCTCTAGATGTTCTTTAGAACACTCTGGGACATTCTGTCATTGGGCTATACTTGGGCTACATCTGGGTGATATTTGGGCTACATTTGGGCTCTTTTGTCTCTGGTGGCCATTTTGGGAGACTGCATGTCAGAATGTTTTAATGAAATAGAAAAGGATTTGAGAAGTCACTCAAAATGTGCCCTAATTTTTCATTCTGCAGCACTAATCATACTTTCTATGGCAAAATATACCCCCTCATGTTGTTTCTTTTTAAATTAAATGTTTTAAGAGTTACCACTTTATTCCAATCAAGATGGCTTCAGGTGTGCCATACCTTTGTAATAAGTAGGACTGTTAGCACTCTAGTTGTTCTTTAGAACACTCTAGGAGGCTGCAGTAGAACACAAAGGAATCAACTGACAGTCTCTGTCCTTGTTGGATGTACATGTTTTACTGAGAATGTCAGACTTCATTTTCACATGACTGAGAAAGATAATGTGAATTTACAGAAAATATGCTTTCAGTTTAGCTTATAGATCCCCTTCCAAACCACTGTGGGAAAATCATGAGATATTAGTTTTCTTTCAAACAATATTCATGATATCACAGCAGAAGGTTTTTTCACATGGTAAAATCACCTTAGAACCCACCACAATTCCTAAAACGAGTATGGTACCATCAACAAATGATTTATAATGTAACTAAAGTCCTAAAACCCTCTATTAACTACAATGCTTTTTAATGAGGTGCTATCATGTATATTGGTCCCAAGATGGCTGCCAACACTTCTTGGATGAAGTGCTGACAGCCAATCAGATCAGATGTGTGGCTAGGCTCCGCCCAGATATATGTCTTTTTTTGAACCTAAATTACTCAAAATCCACTGGAGCACATATATTGAGACCTAGCAAAGGCACATCGGGCTAACAGTCCCTACAATTTTGCCAAGTTTCGTGCAAATCCATTCAGCCGTTCGAGCTAAAAGTGAGGCCAACCGCCCTACGGAAATTAACATGGGAAAAACGCGTTTTGGGACCCCCCTTTTTTCTCGGCCCCCCCTTGATGAAACCCCCCCAAATTGTCAGGGGCTGCTCAGAAACAAAATGTTCCATTTTCCTGAAAATTTCAGCCAATTCCGTCCACAAACGCCAAAGTTATTAGACATAGAATTTTCCAAAAATCCCATAGAGAAAAAATCCTAACTATATATACCTACTGGCGACTGCCAGTAGGTAATATATATATATATATATATATATATATATATATATATATATATATATATATATATATATATATATATATATATATATATATATATGTGTGTATTTTGTGTCACAAAATACACGCACACACCTATATATTTATGAAGTAGGGACTGAACCTGCAGCTGTGCACCACAATGGACATTTCAAGACAAACTAGTGTTTCAATGTCAGATGAACATGAAAGGTAATCAAATATATTTTTTGTGCCATATAATGTTTCTCATCAAGTGGCTACATATCATGTGATTAATCTTCAAAGCAGTTCTGGCTTGCAGCCAACTACACTTTTCCTATGTTGACCTGTGGTTTCATTATTATCATCATAAGTACCAACTAAAACATCCCTGCCCTCAAATTACTGTATGCTAAACTGATAAGTCTATTTGTCTGTTTTTGTGTGTGTGTGGGCATGCGTAACCCACACTGTGAGGACTAGACCAGTACTCACTGTGGTGGTAAACTCTGACAAAATGAGACAAAGAAGACCATTGTGCTACCAGGACGGGGTCCACAAAATGAATTTAAGTGCTTTAGAGGGCATTAAAAACTATAAGTGCAGTTATTTTTGCTTAGGTCTACTGTGTAACCCTGTTTTAAAGACATATTTTATTAGTTTCAATAGTACAAACAAGTACCAATTAGTACA